>NC_056475.1:7485145-8085145 GCF_008729295.1 Plectropomus leopardus
CTGTGGATCAACATACAAAGGTGGTGTTTAACTTTGTGGCACACGGATGGTCTGTTTACTTAAACTAAAAACATGTTTGTATTTAAATAACTCTAAAACCAGATTTGTTAATATATGAAATTGTTAAAACTGTCAATTTATCAAATGAAAACGAGCACTGAGATCTGAAGAGTTATTTGTTGGACGACAGGTTACCTTTGGTGTGGTCTATGTTTTAAAAGTCTATATTTGAGCGTAAATACGGATGGAAAATGAAGCTACTTCACAATACAGTATTAACACGTTGACAATGGGGTTATCACTGTTTCAGGTAACTGCTGGTCTTTTTCAACGACTGATTTTTTTCATTTACATCTTAATTTTTGCACATCAAGCAAGAAGGTAAAATGTTTTTGTCTTATCTTGATGGGATTTGACAGTAGTGGCGTTCAATTGTTGCATTTAAAGTCTGTTACAGCACAAACATTAAATGTGCAGTCTCAGTGATAATTAACACCGTTCAAAAGTTTGAAATCATCCATTAAATTCATTACTTTACATAACTTTAATATGTTTAATATAAGTTTACTGTAAACATCCTAAAGATTTCACAAACACGTTCAGCGATCATTAACATAATTCAATATTAACGTGCATAAACGTGGTATTTTCACCAAATGTGTTGCTCAAATGACGCAGTTTACACATTTTTAAAACTGCTGATATTAAACTGAGTTCCACTGAATGAAACATGCTGAATTTAGTTATACGACATGACAGAAGTACAGCAAATACTGCAGAGTTTATTTTCTAATGTAGGATATAATGCAGTTCGGGTAGGAAAGAAGTGACGGACAGACGTTGATTCTGGGTGTCGCTCTTTCACAAATTCTGATCTAATGCTATGTCATGAAACTCTTTTTTGGTTTTTCTATTTCTCATGTAAACAGTCGGTTAGAGAAACAATCCTTTTTGTTCCGACTGCACGTTCAACACACTGTGTCTTAGCTTCGTGTGGCGAGAGGCGAACAGCACAACAAATGCCGAAGCTCCCCGATTTAACATTAGCTAAACGTCTGTAAAAACAAAGCAGTAATTGCTTAACTGAAGGCAAAGTGAGAACCACTAAAACTACTTTTTCTACCAGACGAAAGCATAAAAGACCGTTTAACAATAAGCAGACTTCTGAGTGAACCCGATCAAGGATTTCTGCAGGTGAATCCAAACTTCTGAACGGTGTTGTGACCAGCAGTTTACTGTTTTTAGAAAATTATCCACATTTCCGCGTTAGAGTATTAACGGTGGGAACAGGTCATTTAAAGGCAGTAGGTGAGTTTTTAAGACAGGGCCAATACATAACAAATGAAAATGTTGGCATTACAGTGTTACAGTGAACCATCAACAAACTACTTCAATAACCCCTCTGCGGGATAATTCACGTGTGTGTGCGTGTGTGTGTGTGTGATCGACCGTAAACTGACGAGTTTCCAGCCGTTCTGCTCACTTGCTGTTGCCCCGGGAGGTTCGTTGTTTGGTCATGGTCGTCAGCATCTGGCTGATGTAAGAAGTAAGCAGGTCGTCCATTTTGTAGCCCTGAGGGGTTGGAGGTCAAAGGTTATTTATCTGTATGCACTGTATGACTATTGCTTTTTTTTTAATGTGCATTTGAACTCACACTATTTATATTATTTACTATTATATTATACTATTTAATAACGAAAAAATGTATTATAGTAAAAAAAAATCATCAATCATCAAAAATGTCATCCAAAAAAGTCAAAGATTATACAGCCCAAAATGGCACAAAAAATTCATATTATAAAAATGTTATATAGTCCAAAATGGCACAAAAAGTCATAGTATAGTACGTGGTCCACAATATCAAAAAAATGCCAGTGTAGTACGTCCAAAACAGCACAATAAAGTAATTCTATAGTGTATCGTCCAAAGTACTATAAAACTGTCAAACTATATTATATAGTCCAAAATGGCACAAAAAAGTCATAGTTTAGTGTTCAAAACGGCATAAAAAAATCACGGTTATTCTGACTGCTGTGCTGCATCGTGGTAAACTGAGTTTCTCACCAGCGAGGTCTCGCACAGCAGCTTGCTGCCTCGGACCAGGTTTCCGATGGTGATGTGGAAGTACGTGTTTCCGCTGCTCCAGTTGGAGATCTTCGTGAAGGGATGAGTGGTGAGGATGTCCTGCAGGAAATAAAACGAAATATAAATATAACCATACCCTGTTGTTGGCAGACGCAGTGCCGTGTGCACACACTCAAACATACATGAAGTTAAAAAACACTAATATGGACCCACCTTAGACTTTGGATCAATGAGACTGACTCCGTGTTTGTTGATTGCTATCAGGAGGGTTTCTGGGTAATTTGGATCAGTTGTTTGCTGCAGAAAGGAAAAAAAAAACACAAATGTAAATTTTCTCAAATCCAATTTTGAGATAACTTCACTTGAGTTGGGCCTGTCCAGTTTATGTTTTATATTTTTACTGCAAAAACTATATTACAGCGTGTCACTTTGCGCAGAAACATACAATAATATAATATTATTATAAATATTATAGATTTAACTAATTGCCAGTATATAAAGTGCATTAATGTGCATATTATAGCACAGAGGTGGACCAAGTCATTGTTATGCAAGTCACAAGTCAAGACTCGACTACGCAACAAGTCATAGTGTGTTCTTCACCAAATGTAATGCCAACAACAGAGTAAAGGGACATTCCCAAATATCATGAGTTTCTTAAAATTTATATTTATTTCTTAAAGGTTGTTAAAACAAATATGGATGAACTTAATCTAAAATATGAAATATTTCATGTCGTATACAACATTGCTGACCCATACTTTTTTATTATTATTTTTTTTAATCTTTTGGCTTGGGGGGAAGATAAAGCTTTTTAAGCCAAAAGGCTCAAGTTCAGTCACGAGTCGCTGGTGTTCAAGTCCCAGTCGAGTCTGAAGTCTTCAAATTTGTGACTTGACTACGTCTCTGTTAATGCATCAGTGGTTATAATCCAGTAATATATTAATTTATCCTGAAATGGGGCATTCTGCATAATGAGTACTTTTATTTTTGATAGTGTAAGTATACTGAGATGCTGATATTTTTCTACTTTAAGTAACATTTTGAACGCACTGTATTTCTACGCTGTGGTATTGCTAATTTTATTTAAGTAAAAGATCTGAGTACCTTTTCCACCACTTACAAAAACCAATATAATGACATAAGGATTAAAAAACACCACCCAAACATGCTTTTTATACTCAGCTTTTAAAAAGTGATTATTAATGTATAACATATTTACCTTGACTTCAAAAAAGGCCGAACCGAACGTGGTCCACTTGTAGATGATTTTGAGAAAGGCGAGTTTGGCTTCTTCTCGTGTCTTTCCTGAGTGCTTGTTGAACAGCGACATGATGGACTGACAGAGAGACGCACAACGGACAAACCAGGGAGAGATCAGCATCCATTCAGATATCAACACATCTGAATAACATTATCAGAATTTATTACACAAATTCTCTTTCCTTGGACTATTGGTGTAATTTGGTATTGAGCAATGACCAAAAACTAATAAAACATTCCCATCAGCCTCAGCTTTACTGTGTTTTTATTGCTAATTAGCAAATGCTTGCATGCTTAACTATTAATGATTCCAGTTTTTCGTCATATATGCAGATTCAGGTTGTTAATACAAAATATAAAATCAACTAAAATATTATGATGTGTTTTCATATGTTAAGCTGCACGGCGGTATATTAAGTAATTTAAAGCAGACTGCTCTAAATCGTCAGCTCACCCTCTTCCAGTCGTCGGGGGACAGATGTCTCATCTGGTCCTGGGGGACGAGCTCCTTCAGGATCTTGGAAATATTGTGAAAGTGGGATTTATCTTCCTCAAACTTCACCCTGTAGATCAGCGCTGCCAGCTGGTTCACCTCCTCCTTCGAACATTTGTGGTAGCCTCGCAGATATTTGGGCAGCTCCTGAAAACAGAGACAGACAGACACTGCACGTCAGTCTGACGATGTAAACTTATCTCTTCATTTTAGCCTTTAACTAGCTCTAACGTGGCTGCTTTGCATTCTGCTGCAGAGCTTTAAGATGCTGTATTTTCCTTGATTTCATATACTCTATTTTATGCTTATTTTATTAATAATATCAGTGGGTTATATTTTATTTTCCAATTTATGTTATGCACTATGTGCTCTAAATTTTTATCCTTATCTTATCTTACATTACTAGTATTCAATTTTGACTACTCCCAAAAAGGGCTAAAAACAACATAGCATAGCTTGTAGAGACGCATTATACTATACAAAGTGGGAATAAAGTCCAAGAAAGACCAAAAAATGAAAAATTTAGCATGTTAAAAAAATGGCCAGAAAGGCAATAGTATAGTATGACGAAAAAGTCAGATTTTGACTACTCCAAAAAATGGCTAAAGACACCATAGAATAACTTGAGGAGACGTGTTATAGTATACAAAGTGGGAATAAAGTCCAGAAAATGCCAAAAACCTCATATTTTAGCATGTCACAAAATGTCCAGAAAGGCAATAGTATAGTATGTCGAAAAAGTCAAATTTTGACTACTCCAAAAAATGGCTAAAAACGATATAGAATAGCTTGTAGAGAAGCGTAATGATACACAAAGTGGGAATAAAGTCCAGAAAAGGCCAAAATCCTCATTTTTTAGTATGTCAAAAAATGGCCAAAAAGGCAATAGTATAGTGTGTTGAAAAAAGTCAAATTTTGACCCCTCCCAAAAATGGCTAAAAACAACATGGAATAGCTCGTAGAGACGTGTTATAGTATACGAAGTGGGAATAAAGTCCAGAAAAGGCCAAAAACCTAAAAAGTTAACATGTCAAAAAAATGGCCAGAAAGGCAATAGTATAGTATGTCGAAATAGTCAAATTTTGACTACTCCAAAAAATGGCTAAAGACACCATAGAATAACTTGAGGAGACGCATTATAGTATACATAGTGGAAATAAAGTCCAGAAAAGGCCAAAAACCTCATAATTTAGCATGTCAAAAAAATGGCCAAAAAGGCAATAGTATTACTAGTATTATCAAGTGAAGTTCATTATTATTATTATAATCATCATTTTGGCAGTAGATTGTTTTAATTATACTGCAGACAGCAAGTTACTAAAGTTCTGTAGCATTAATACAGACAGACCAACAAGTAGTTTATGTGTTATTGTGTTTAGAATATTTAAATTGAGGATTTTATTTACTTCACATTTGATTTGTCAGCTTACTGAACGTAATGTATCATTAGCATCATGCAAATAATATTGAGAATGAAATTCCCTAAAAAATGCTGAAAACAACTTCAGAATTCTGATGTGTTTAAGTTGTTTTGAATAAAAAACAATTTAGGACTCGTGTGTGAACATTTCTGAGGTCTGTTGCTCACTTGGTAGTAGTGAAAGATGGAGTCCGCCATGGAGTCTTTTCCTGGCACCGTATTGGTCCACAGCTTCTTCATGAAGAACACCTGATACGTCAGTGAAGGCACTGCACCTGCGCACGCCAAACACACACACACACACACACACACACACACACACACACACACACACAGGCGATAAAGATAAACAGGCGCAGGAAATCAATGAGACGATGTAAAACACAAGTTCTTTTAAAAAATGTCTTTACCATCTTTCACATGTCTGGCTTTCTTGATCCAGTCAGTCAGGTGCCTCACAAAGTCAAAGAAGAAGTCGCCGTCGGGCACACTGATGACCTGGAAAACCAGAAAATCACAAATATTTGAAGATGTTTATGTGTAAGATGTGTCTCCAACAGTAATGAAGGAAGTATTTGGATACTAACTCCACACTGTAGAAAAACTGTGTTTTAAGCAAATAATCACAAAGTAAAAACTCGTAATCGCTTACGAAGAAAGAAATGTGTGACTATTTATGACTGCTATGATTTCTACTGACGAAAACTACAGTTTCTCAACAGATATTTACTAGAATACAGATAATCAGGCTGTCGTCACCTTGTCAGTGATCTTCACAAAGAGGCTGAAGCCTTCAGAGGATTTGAGCAGCAGACGTCCGGAGATGTTGTGGCAGAAGTCTTTGGCCTTTGTGCTCGACTCCACTTCAAACACCTGAGAACAGAAACAGGCTGCTTAGATATAAAATACTGCATATATACAAAAGAAATACTCAAGTGTATGTATTGAGAAAGAAGTGTGTGTTATGGCAAATATGTTTATAGTACAGGTTTACAGAGGGGCCAAGTATATTTTAATAAAAATTATTATTTTAGTGGCAACTCTTATTTTCATATTTTTATCAACAATGTCTACAGCTTTTTTTGCACTATTATCTTAATTCTCATACAGCTCATGTTATTATAATAATGTGAAAGGCGTACTTTGCGCTAACATTATATTAATTATTTGTACAGTTTTCATGCATTTTTAGTTATTTTTAAAATTGCCTATATTTTACTGTGTTTTTAAATGAATGCATTTATAATTAATATTTCCACTTCTCATTTATAATAGGAAAGTATGTTACTTCTTCGTTTAAAAGTTACACCCAAGTTTACTTTTTTAAATGGCCAATATGAGCCCCATATATGGTGTTAGTTTAACAGGAAGAATTTAAGAAGAGCTTGACTCATTTTGACACAGAAATTTAAAGATGGATAAATACATCTGATAAAATATTTGTAGTAATTGTAATTTAAGACTTAACATTTTAATGCCTAATATTCATAAAACTAAATTTAAGACATTTAAAATACTACAGTAATTATATATGATGTAATAACACATTTTGGATTTTAGTCGCCTCTAACCTCGTCTGCGTCATCAGGGAAGTAAACTTTGTGAAAGATCTGAGTTGTCTTGTGCTGGATGGCCTCCACCTCCACCAGGTGAGGAGGGTACTTTCTTGATCCGTTTCTAAAACAAACACAAAGACGAGATGAAAAATAGATTTAAACTGAACACAATAGAATAAAGGCTGTTAAAGAAGATCAGGAGAAAGTGTGTGTGTGTGTTTTACCGTAAGGCTTTCTGTAGCCGCTGCATGCAGTCTGGAGCCAGCGGACAGTGTTTCTTGGCCTGCAGGAACTTTTGGACGTGAGGCAGCAGGATGTTACTGGGAGGAAACAAACCAGTGCAGAGCCACAGAAGCTCCCAGCCCTTCTCCTCACTGTACCTGCACACACGCACAGCACAAAAAGGTAACATGGTTAAAATAAAACAAAAAAAGAGACGATACTAGGGTGTGAGCTGGAGTGTACATGGACACTTTTGTTCTTTGCTAATAAAGACAGATGATAGATTTTTTTTTTTGCGTGTGTGCGTTTCACACTTACTTGATGTGATTATCAGTCAGCTGTTTGAGAATCTGACAGAAGATCTCGTCTTTGAGCGGCTCGGCCTTCAGCGCTCCTTCAAAGATCTGATCAGTGAGCTCGTTGACAGAACGCACTCGTTTGGACGGGTAGTCGCCCATATACTTCATCACAGGTGGAGCCGAGGTCAAGGACATCAACCGTTAACACAGCGGGCTGCAGCAGGTGTCTTTGACTTTGCAACAGAAAAATAAACTGATCGAGGTACTTTTACTGCGCAAAAGTGTGCATCTACTGCTAGCTCTCCACTGAGCCAGCTCACGCTACAGCACAGCCGTGGAGGACGCCATTAATATTTACATCTTGCGTTGTCACGAGCATGAGCCTCACATCCATGAGAAGATGCATGCTTTCTTTTGCACAGTGATACAGGTGACATGTGTAATTCAGCTGAAAGAAAATAGTTCCTATATTAAACTGCTCACAACAATGTCTGTGGATTATCTTTAATATCTTTAATAACCAGGTCATGATTTTTTTAAAGAGACATTGTCGTTAGGTTTTTTCAGGTTTCAAGTTCAGGTTTTTTGGCACTTTGAGCACCACAAGCTGATAGCCATCTAACTCCATTATACTGGAAAGACTCAAACATCTCTGCAGTCAATATTTCCACCAGTCTGCAACTCACGCCAAAATAACCTAGATTTATAGCACTACAGGTAAAATATGTATTTTTGATTTTGGGGAGAACTGTCCATTTAAGCGCTAATTCCATAGACCCATGGGACATGTTTTCAAAACATATTTTCTCAAGGTTTAAATGTAAAACTGTTCATTAATGAGTTTAAAGGCAGAAACTCGTCAAGCTAATACTAAAAAAACTGACCGACAGAGGCCACACTTCTTCCACTGAAGGATATCTATGAAGGCCAGGCAGGCCTCCTGGGAGAGCTCCTCGTGGGCCAGGACTTTCTTCAGCAGAGGCTGTTTGAGAGGCTCCCTGGTGCAGCTCCACAGACGGTCCTTCCCCCGGCTCTTGGAGATCATCACCCTGCTCAGAGTGCTCTTAGGAGGAGGCCTGGAAACATGCAAGAGGGGTTAGAAATTAGGACTTTTGAACGTTTTGCATAGTAATTCCTTGCAAAGCAACTACATACTTAATATCTATATGTAAAGGATCGGGAAATACACCTGAAGTAGTCGTAAGAGAATTCCTCTAGTGTGTAGGCCTTTGTTTTCTCCTCAATGTCAGACAGGCTCATCTGGGACAAACCGATGGATTCTCGCCTCTGATCAGGAGTCATCGTCACGAGAGCCTGACAGAGAGAGAAAGTGGAGAAAAAAAAGGGATGTAGGAGTTTTAAGATCATTTAACATGCAGAAACAAAAAACATACCGATTTTTATAGAATATAGAGGACACAGATACCAGAATATTCAAGGTGGAAACTTTTTCTAAGAGAATTTACAAGGACTTATGGGACATTTATTGGAATTAGCTATATAAAAAATCTAAGTATTGGGGTTACTTGCAGAATCTGTATTTACAACAACTTAAGCAGATATAACAATACTAATTTGTCAAATAAATCTCTTAATTTGTTAGATATATACAATGTGTGTTATGCCATGTAGTGAGTTAGTGAGTTAGGTATTTTGTAAATTGGAGTTGACGGTGTGGGAAAAAGGATCTTAAGTATAAAAAACAAATAAAAAAAAAAATGATGAAAAAATATTGAACACTAAAGAGTGATTGAAAATAGATTAATTAAAACTTAATTTCCCTTGAAGCCTGACCGTGGGCTCAACTCACCACGATGTCATACTGCGGTCTGGTGACAGTGGGCAGAACGTAGACGCAGTCAGCGGGAAAGTCTCCTCTCAGTCTGGTCCTGTCGTTGATGCCGTGAGCCCAGCCAGAGTTCATCACGTGTTCTCCGTCATGTTCGTCCAGGATGATCAGATCGCCCTTTGAGAAACTCAGGAATGAGGAATCTACTCCTGCTGCGAGACGACGGTGGGAAGAGACAAAGTACGTTTTCTCAAGCACTGTAGTGCATTTTTTGCTACTTTATACTTGTATTGTTTTACATTTCAATATTCTTCTTCTTATAATTCTTCTTTGATAACTTTAGTTACTTTGCAGATTCAGATTAAACATGGAGAAAAATCTGGCCCAAGGCATCAAAATCATGCTTTCTTTTGGGACCATCAGTGAATCTCACCAGGGTTGGGACAGTCCAGCAGTCCCACCACATACTTGGACCTTTTCCTCAAACCCTCAAGGAAGGTGACCACCAGATCGCGGATGTCCTCTGCGTTGTTGGAGGTGAACGTGTACTCGTCTCCTTTGATCGTGGCCAATGTAAAACTCTGGCCCTGGAGTTTACCCCCTCTGGAAAATGAAATTTTAGCGTTAATCATATACTTTTTACAAAAACACACAAAAGCAGGATCATCGTGTAGTTCTAAATGGTGGACTAAGAAATGTGATGTGTTTATAGTGCATGAATATAAGTGTAATTCAGGGTTACTACACAACATGTTTAGGAAACTTCGGTTGTATTTTTGTGATTATTGGGCAAAAGTAACCAAAAATAGTTTAATTTCATTATATTCAAACAAATCTTGAATTCCACTTTTAATATACCAAGTACAGAATGAGGGTTTAACTGAACAGCCATGTCTGATGTTGTAGCTCCTCTCAATCCTCAGTTACGATACTTAAGACTTTTCATCCTTCAGGTCCTTGAGTTGGGTAACAACCAACAAACTGCTGAACCAGACAGCTAAACACTCGCGTTCTTGTGATACTGTGGTTGGAAATGGGCATAAATTTTGAATTAAATTTGGCTGCAAATGATGTAACAAAATATAATTTTAGAAGAGGGATACTGAAAGTGTGCACGTATCCAGGCAAAAATACTCAAGTACAAGATAAAAAAAGATTTTCTTCCACTCAGCTGGCTCCAAATAAACAGTTCTACTTCTCCTTTCAAGGCAGAAATAAACTATTTTTGGGGCTTTTTTTTGGCCTTTATTTGATAGGACAAAACGGGGAGAGAGAGGGGACGACATGCAGCAAGGGCCGAGGCCAGAGTCGAACCCGGTGTCCGCTCTATCCACTGAGCCGCCAACGCCCCAGAAATAAACGATTTTTGACCATTTCTTTCATCAGTATCGCTCCAAGGACACGGCATTATCACACCTGCTACTGGACACAGCAGTGATCTCTGGGAACGAGAGCTCCAGAAGGACCTGCTCCTGTTCATCCACAAAGTAAACTCCAGTCCAGTTCACCGCCACGATCACGTCATTCTTGGGCAGACTGGGTCCTGTGTGGACAGATAGTGTAGTGTCATAATAAAAATAATAACTTTATTTGTAGAACAATTTTCAAGCCAAAAGCACAAAGAGCTTTTCAAGAAAAAAAGAAAAACAGACCGTCCCATTTCTGCCATTGTGATGGAAAAAACCCATGTTTGAGTATAAGAAACTTTCTCAAAATAAAAAGTTAGTATTGTTTCTTATTGCTTTGACACACTAACTATTTTGAGGAAGTCTGTCATAATGACCTAACATGATCTTTTTTTCTCATCACTCTCGCTGAAATTGGCTTCCATTAATCCCTAAGATAGTAAGACCCAGTTCTCAGTAATATATATACACCAACCTGAGAACTTGAAGGCCTCGTAGAAGCGTGAGAAGAGTAAAGGCCACTTTAAACGAGCAAAATCCACCACGTCCTCCTTCACCTTCTGCGTGTTCAGCCTCCTTTTAGTGTGTAATCCCTGCACAGTCAGCCGTCATTAGTTTCTGTCCCAAAAGATGTTCAAAAAGACCCCAAAGAAAAAAAAGTTTTGGTGACAGCTAACCTTTTTGTGGGCGTTGATGATGAGCTGAGCCCACTTCTCTGCAGTCTTTGTGGAGGTGATTTCTCTGTCGGGGATGTAGGAGGGAATCAGGCTGAGCAGGCGATCTTGGAGGATCTCAGAGCCGTAATCCACGTAGTACTGCTGAGAGGCCAGCTCTGCCAGGTCCTCCTCCTGTTTGAATAGACAGGAGACGATCATGAGAAGACAAAATCATATTTCTGATAGAGTGACTGACAGATTGTTCTTCTGCAGCTGTGTTACAGAGAAAATTTCATAACAAACACAAAGAAAACTGAGCAATTATTCAATAGATCCTGGTTGACTTTACATGGGAAAACCGAAACTCCCTTACTCCCGTAAGAGTTTACTTTATTCCAGCACCCTCTTCTTTGGATTGACAGTTTTTTCTAACATGTCATGGCAGTTAAAATAGTCACAGTCATTCACTTTGAAAACCAAACCATGCTACATACATAGGGTTAATGCAAATGTTTAATGTCAAGCTTCAACAGACTGATTTATTAAGCAGATTTGAGATTCTGGCTTGTTTATAATGATTCATTTTGCTAAATCATATTAACCTCATGTCATCCTGTCGATGTTTTATTTTTCTAGAAGCACATTTTTTGAGACGCTGCAACTCCATATCATCAAATTTGATTGACATAATTCTGAGTCAGGTAGCGTCCTACTTTCAAGCACATCAACTGCATTATAAACAAAACCAAAAAAAGTAAAAAAAGAAAAAGAAGCTGCTCACCCTCTCACAGCGGTATTCTCCGAATTTCACCCCTCGCACAATCTGCTGGTAAATAAGGTTTGTGGCCACGTAGTCCTCAGCCGGGTTGTGCCAGGGGTTGAAGATTTCCTTCCTGAAGAAGAGCCTCCAGGGTGCGTTCCTCTCCTGGGCGCCCTGCTCCTTGGCATACTGCTCACACTGAGAGACGGCGTCCATGACGTGGTCGCTGCCGCTGCCGAGTGACGACACCTGAACAAAGCAAAGTTACGCAAGTATTCAATTAACACTGAAGTCAGCATCATACACAGCATCCACTGTTTCAGACAACGCTGACCTTTAATTATAGATCAACATGGCCTCATATTACACACACACAGATGTGTTGTCTTGGTTTTACCTTGTCAAACAGCGCGATGTACAGCGAGAAGCCAAAGCGATCTCTCAGGTTGATCTTGTCTGCCAGAGCGTTGCAGAGCTCACTGGCGGTGGTGGCAGAGTCCGCCAGGAGAGTCTTGGTGGTGCCGTCCATAAACGTTACTGGTAACATGATAGGCTTCTTAGATTTAGTGGCCTTAGGAAAAAAAAATCACATAACAAAATGCGACAAATGTTACTCTTTTTCAAAATCAAGTTTACAATTTGGCTCAGATAACGTATATTTTACTCTCTTGATGTATAACTGAAATACAAATGTTAATTTGTCTTACTTAACTTTAAGATCTGTTTTTTTTCAAACATTTTTTTAAATCACATAAAATGAAAAAGATCCTATTGGTTTGGCTGGAAACATCAACTGGGTTCCAGCAGAGTTCACGAAGGTAAACTTCAGACTTTTAAGTCCTATGTGTTATTATTATTATTATTATTATTTTAGGTACCACATAGAATTTGATTTAATGTCAACTTCATGATCATATCGGCCAAAGTATGATGGAAAACCAATAGGGATGATGTGGTGTCAAACTGTTTATTTTTATATCAGAATTTTTTCTTGCTTCACAACAATTTCAGATATAACTGATAAAATTCATAAAACCTTGACATAAATAAGTGGCAAACACCAGACTAACCAATTATGTTTTTGCTAAAATCAACATTTGCCTATTGTGAGTTTATGTGCTTCACAGCTTTATGGATGCTGTAGTTGCAGTAGTAACAATCAGCCCTCCTGACAGCCAGCAATCAAAAACAGGATTGAACAAACTGAATTCAATGCTTTTTAAAGAATTTTCAAGACGTGCCGACACCGAAGTGAGCTTACAACTCAAACACAGAACAGCGAGCATGTTCAGTACCTGTAACTCCAACCAAGATGGCGGCTGGGTCCTCGTGCGGTTCACAAACGTCCTCCTCAACCTTTCCTCACAATATGGAGCGTAACCAGGAGGACCGTTATTTAAAAATGTCCGTAAATACTGGCAACAGAGGGAAGGAGAGGGGGTGATAAAAGACAACAGAGAGAGTTAGTGCTAACGATGATCTCATGAAGGTTTTCTGAGTTAAATTAAATGCTTAAAGCACATACAGATTTGGTCTAATAAATGCCAGAAAATCATGTAAAATAAGTGTAATAATATAGTGTAAAAAAAAATCTGAAGGCCAAAGTAACATAAAACAAAATATATTCAGTTTACTATTTCAGAAGAAAAAATCAGACATGAACCCTTACAATAAGGAGATGAGACTAGACTTTGATGATTCATTTTGGGTGTTATTTTGGATGCTTTAATGGTAGGAGCTCAGGACTCCCCGGTGTTTATGATGAAGAGGCTGTGCTGCACAGTGTGCTGCTGTTTATTCAGTGTGTGTTTTCAGTCATTGATCTGTCCTGTCTAAACCCTCGATGCAGTGAAAGCAGGATTGATTTCTTCAGCTCTGCTCAGTCTGGATTTCTCGATGTAACAGTTGTTTTCATTGTGTTTATTGTGTTTCTTTACAGCAGAAATTGCCTTTCATTACGAGATCTGTGAAGGTTAGACAATGGAAAGGAATATATCTAGACAAAATAGATAACACCCAAATACTTTGGAATAACACCAACCTCAATAAAACTTTTATGTTTGCTTTTAACATTTTAACATATTTTTTGCCTCTTCAAAAGTGCATTCATCACTCACATTTAGCCTTTATTTCCTGAGTGTTTTCATCGATAATTAAAACGTGAATTGATTACAGAGAAGGGAGTGTGATATTTCCTGTGTAAAGTGAATAAGAGGCTCCTTACTTTGACAAACTTCTCGGAGGGGGCGAAGCAGCCCACGCAGAGAGACAGCAGGATCCAGCCGCGGGCGTGGCTGCTCTTGGACGGATTCTGAGTGAGCTGTTTGCAGATCTGACAGTAGATCTCATCCCTGTGGCAGAAAAACAACAACTGAGATCCAAAACAGAGTGCTGTAATAAATTTAAATAAAATTTCATTTTAATGGTAACAATTGAAATTAAATCTTTCGTAACTATTCATGAGATGTTATTAAACCCGCTAAAAATAGAGTACAGACTGCTTTTTCATTACCCAGAGAGCAGGGCTTGTATGTGACTCTGCAGCAGACGTGTTTGTTTGTTTTTTTTCAGGTTTTTTTTTTTTTGGGTGTATCCATTTGACCTCACTGACAGGCTGGCAAAAGGGTAACAGAGATCTATAATAACTTTATAGTGGTTACATCCCTTTATATATATATCTTACTTATTTGGTTTCTATTTCAAACTCAGTGCAGATTAATTTGGATTTGTGTTTCAGTGCTGCTTAGGAGGAGACGGACGGTAATTAGTGGCAATGCTTCATTGCATCTCACCAGTTAAGGAGCTGAAATTACCACGTTTAAAGCTGAAAGTTGAAAAGTTTGATATAGTCAGAATTGGGAAATACCTAGCATGTATTGATGCTCTTTATTAATGATTTTGTGTCTCACTCTGTAAATGGGATTTTGCCACAACTTTCATAGCCATAATTAAGACTTTGAGATTTTGCAGTCCAACATCAGAAAAAAAAGCAATTAAAAAAAAAACTCCTTTCAGTGTCTTTTGAAAGATTGATTTTCGACATTTTAATAGATTAATGAATTCAATGCCTTTTAATGCTTTTTAAAGATCTGCCAGAACCCTGCCTCTAGTCAAAATGTCAAAATTTTAAATAAATTGCAGTTAAATACACTGGCCAAATTTTACGTACCAAGGTGGATAAAACCTTTAGATTTGAACACCTCCATGGCCTTTACTTTATCATTACATTTGTGAAGCCTCTGCTGGAGGACAAATGGTTTGAATCTCTGCCTGCTGATGATCAGAAAGCCGCTGCAGCAGATCACAACAAGCTGCTGGTTTGAATCAGCTGTGCTGCAGCGGGGAGATTTAAATCATGTAGGTCAAGCGGTGGTCCTGGAGGAGAGGTTTGAGAAATACTGATATAGCGCCATCCGCTGGACAAACTCATACTGCAGGGCGTGACAAACACTGCAAGCTACCCTGATCCCATGCATTACTCTGGGTCTGGTGATGACATTAAAGGAGGGAGAGACAGGAGGTTACCTGAGGGCGGGCCGTAAGATGCCGTTTCCGATGATGAAGTGAAGTTTCTCCAGGTTGGAGGTGGGTCGGTCCTCCAGCATGCTGTTCCCCTGAAGGCTGTAATCCCCCTCCGTCAACCGCCTGGTTACCTGCCGCCGACATTGAGAAGACAAGAGAGAAAAAAAACGTTCAGCAATTCAAAAAACTGAAATGAACCAGTGTCATCCACATCTGAAACAATGTAGAGTTGAGAGGTGGGAAACGTTTCAGGTCTCCTTCGTTTACAACTTATAAAATGTTACATGACTAACGGTTGGAGCGCTTGTGCTGCTTAAATTGGCATGAAAGTCTTTGGGTTGTATCATCAGTACTAAAAGATGCAAGCCTGTGCACGGAAAAGCTTTGATGGACTTCTAAGGTGCATTTTTGGCAAGAAACATCCAATCATAGAGCTTCATATTTTGTAACTATGTGGGGGAATTTACTTTTGAATTTTGGAAACATTTTGGATGAAACACCAGACAAATCTGGAAGAGCAAATAAAACGTGGCCTTGCAAATGGTCCCTCGGCTGTAAGTGCTCGCTAAACACAAAAAAATCCAAAGTATCCAAAGCAAATTCTGTTGTTGGCTTTGAAACTCACCTCTTCAGTGATTTTTGATTTCCTCTTCAGGGTGAGAGACACGAGTTTATGTCTGACACTGTTCCTCTTCTGGCTGTCTATGGAGCTGTTCTGTAGAGCGACAAAGACATTTTCTAAGTTAATCTGACAGTCCGTGATGTTAACGGAAAAAAAACGACCCTTTGGCATCATCTCACCTCTCCCTCCACCTGAAGTTCCTGCAGCTCCCTCTTGTAGGTCCTCTTGCCAAGTGTTTCGTAGATCTTTGTCATGACAGGAATCTTTTCGCTACCATCATTAATGACCATCTGGCATTTTGGCTCCGGTAAGTCTCCCATAAACCTCAACACGGTGATCCACACGGCTAATGCAGCCTGAAAGACAGAACAGGATGTGTATATCAGCACTCTGTAACCTGTGGTGTTTCCCCATGTTTCCAGTCTTAACGCCAAGATAACTTCATCCTGGTTTTAGCTTCATACTGAACAGATGTGAGAGTGGCATTTATCTTCATATCAATCCTCTGAATAACAAAAAAACACGGCCGAGAGGTGAAGAGGAGGTTTATGTGCTCACCAGCTGGTCTCCTTCATCCTCGTGAAAAAGCAGAGGTTGCTTTAGTGGTCGTCTGATGTAGGTGTGAGTGGAAACACCCTGGAAGTATGTGGCGGCAAACTTGGAGAACTTGTATTCGGACAAATCCTCATCTTCCTCATCAGGTAATGGAGGAGCTTCATTCAGCACCTCCTCTTCAGCTTCTTCACCGCGAGGAGTCTTCTCCAAGTCCTGAGGAGCAGGAAAATACACACTGATGTATTTCTTTTATCACTTTTTATTGTTTTAAATAAACTAGACTTTTTGCCACCATAACCTGCATATCACACTGATAATTCACATATTTTTGTGTATATACATGACTCTATGTATTTCATATCATATTTTTTTTTCCTTTTTTATTTCTTCCTTTAGTGTTACTTGTATATACTTTGCTCTGTTTTCTTGTTTATATTCAGTTATAATTTGAATATCTAATCGTCTGTTTTACATGTTCAATGTGTTTAGAGCAGAGGCGGCTAGGATTTCATTTTGCAATCCTGTTTTCTAAGATGACAAAAAAAAAAACAGCTTAAACCTTTAATGATACAGCTTAATATTAAATTAAATAGAGACAGGAAACACAAAAAGGCTGTGACCACACTTGTCTTTTCAATGCAACTTTTGTGGTCAGATGCCCCAGATCACAACTCATATGCCATGTTTGCATGTGGTCTCTGTTCATGAACAGTAAATAAAAATGTGTGTTTTCTGTTTAATAAAGTGTATAATGTAAGTACTTAATGAAAGTTGTATTAAAATGACAATTTAAGTAATAAAGCCTAAAAGCCTATAAAACATGTGATACTAATATCTCAGAAAAAGAGAGAGCAAGGGGAAAAATAGATGAAATATTAACAATAATTTTTTTTTTTTAAATAAAAATTTAAATAGAATGATGTAAGTGCTTCAAGTGAAAATAAAGGCTAAAATAATTAAAACACACCAAAACGCACAGTGATAAGTGCTATGAGTATCAAACCACAACAAAACGGGTTGGGTCAGATTTAAGCCGCAAACGCACCAAAACATAAGAAAACATACTCCTGCTCGTGATCCCCTTTGCTCTTGTTCGGAAGTCTCGTGCAACAAAAATAACGCGATACCTACGATCATCAGTCGATTTCACTATAATGCATCCATGGTTTACACGGTCATCACCTGGTACCTCAAACTCAAACAAAACTCAAATTCAAATGCGCTGAAATACCAGAGCTCGTGAACAACAAGCGCGCTCCATACTGTTTTCCCACGAAAACGCAAGCCGAAAATACTGAGCTCATACGATAAAAATAAGCACTGTTGATGAAATTCAAACCAATATTCTGTCACAGTGTTGCACATTTATCGCCTTTAACGTATTTAAACACATAAAATAGCTTACCGTTTGACTGCAGTTTGAAATGTTTGGGAGTTTGGGACCGCTTGTTACCTGCCGCCATTTTACTTTCAAACAGGCAAATAGTGTGACGTCACCCACACCGAGCGCTTTTATGATTTTTTTGGAGGGAAATCCGGTGAAGTGCATTCTGGTAGTTGTAGTTTTCATTACTTCTTAAGCAAAGCCAATGCCACAGCCATTTCTCTGTTTTCTCTAGTTAAATAGCACTAGTTTTAATAATATTTGGGTTTTTCTACTTCATAAAAAGTTCCTCAGAGTTGTATTTTAGTACAGTACTTGAGTAAACGAACTTAATTACATTCAGCACTGTTCAGCAGAGGAAACATACAGAGACTGAAATTACAGTCACTGGGATCAAGTACAGTAGTATCACTTTAAGCCTGAAATTTAATAATACCATCATTATAATTACTCTAAAACCTAATCTAAATCTGATTGAATTATTGTCATGCATTTTTAAAATTTTCCTTAAATATAAAACTCATTTATGCTTGTTTTGGACAACAATTTGTGGACTGTGAAAGCGAGAAGATTTTCTCTTATCTTGGTAAGAGTGCTCTCGAACACTTGTAAAATTTTATCTTACCTAAGAGAAAAGCAAAATTAAGAAAACAGTGGCGAATCCAAAAAAACAGTGGGTACGAACAAAATAAAAACAAATCCTGGATAAAAAAAAAAGAGAAATGTGTTTGTATGTTGTTTCTTGAATAAGGCCCATTGTGAACCTTGTGGTGGTGCTTAAGGAAAAGGTCAGTGTATCATTGACGTCTGTAAGATCTGCTGAACCAGCTGACAGCTCCTTCAAATTGACAATGTGGCTAAAATTATAGTTTAAATAAAATTGGTACAAAAATCAGCTGTTGGAACATTTAGTCAGACATCTTTATTGGACTAAAAAAAACATAAACACAAACCTCAAAACCAGCTGGTGCCTGTCCGTCCTGGTTGGGCAGCGGCCCGGAGTTCCCCAGGAAACCAAACATACGGTCGACCATGTCTGAGTGATCCACGGGCTGCTCCTTCTCCCTCTCCATCTGCTGCAGCAGCTCCTTCTTCCTCCTCGCCTCCTCCTTCTCCTCCCTCTCCCTCTCCTCCTGCTGCTGGGCCAGTTGGACGAGCCTCTCCTGGTGGTTCCTCTCGGCCTCCGCCTTGGCCCGCCGAGCCGTCATCTGGTTTCGCAGCTGCTCCTCCTCGGCCAGACGCTGGCGCTCGGCTTCCAGGCGATGCTGCAGCTGTGAGGGGAGGTGAGAGGCAGGTAGGGTGTTACACTGAGACGCAGTATACAGAGTTAGCTTTTTACTACTTGTCTGTTTGAAACTAGATCAGAGGAGCTGAAGGGGAACATCACAGATGGACTAGAAAGAATATAAACTATTCTTAAAAGCTGATCGCAGTAGACAGTACGTTTATCTCTATTCAGTAGGTTATTTAAAGAGGCTTCCAGCCACTTAACTTCTTCCTTGTCGGGTCACTGGAACTGCAGACTTGCACAGGAATATTATCTGATAGTTCCCCGAAAGCTATTTATATCTTATCAAGCTGATAACAAACTGAGATTAAACAAACATTTACAAAACAAATAATTTATTCAACATCGTCTTTCAGAACAGGAACAGAGAAAAAGGTCCAACAATGGCAGATAAAATGGCATTTTTAAAAAACTACGAACATTTTTAAAAAGCTCACAAACATGTCCTCATATCACAAACAGACAGCATGCAACCAGGTTAAACAAACTAATCTAAAAGAACATATAAAAGAAGGTTTCACGGTGACATATGTTAGGCCAGGATCCCATGAGAGACTTATCATGACTTGGTATTTTTTTTAGATGGAATATGTTTAAAGGCCTCAGTATGCATCAAACAAAGTGTGTATTGTGTTTTCTCACAGCGTTTGAAACCCTCTTGTAACTTTCCAAAAACATCAGAGGAGAAGGTACTCAGGTGAAAGACCAAAAATACTTCACTGCAGGTCACAAAGGGGGTTTGCAAACTTTAGCCTCCAAGTTAATAGTTTAATTCTCTTTTCTTTTAAGGCAACGTTTTTGATCTAAAAGATCTTCCTTTGGCAAGTGTTAAAGAGAAAACAGCTTTTCTTTTAGAGGCAGCAATCACCTCAATCTCTGTCACTTTTTTCCTTATCAGCAAATATTTAATTGGAGCCTCAAGTGTGCAGACCTCTTTTGTGGAAAACTTTATAAAACAGACAATTTGAAATTTACTCTGGCTTTGCACGGTGATTGGACTTGTGTGCAGAGATGAAAAGCAGGCAGGATCTTAACTTTAACTTCACCCAACTACTTACAAGTGTGTACTTTTTAAGTTTGGACAGAGCCAGGTGTTTTTCCTGTGTTCGGGTGTTATGCGCAGCTAAACTAATGTAATCGGCTGCAGGCTGTAGCTCCATATTTTGCATTCTG
This sequence comes from Plectropomus leopardus, assembly GCF_008729295.1. Lineage (NCBI taxonomy): Eukaryota > Metazoa > Chordata > Actinopteri > Perciformes > Serranidae > Plectropomus > Plectropomus leopardus. The sequence goes on from NC_056475.1 coordinate 7,505,639, forward strand.
ACAATGGGCCTCATCCACTAATATGTGCGCAGAAATGTACTTATTTTGAGCACAAAACAAGTGTGCATGAAAGATTATTGTTGGATTTCTGTCACGTGCGCACGTGTATCAGGTGAGAACAGTGTGTCTTATAGCTTAGATGCCGCTCAAGGGAAATAAATATCTGCAGATGAACTTGTTTTAGCTGTCGGAAACGGCTAAAACGTTTGTCACTCTCCAAACATGTCCATCTCTGAAGGTGCACTCTCTCCCAAAGGCAGGGGCCTAAGGGGAGCTAAGGACTTAACCTCGGACTTAAGCTAGTGGGCGTCCCTAGGTACTCTAGATACTCTACTGTAAGCGAGGAGTCAGACATTCTGTTTCTATAGTTGAATATTGTAATTATGACAATAATTAATGAATATGAATGGGGGTCAGTTTCATGGTCATTTAATACATATGGCCAGTGCATTAGTTAATTAACCGTTTCCGAATATTGTTGTAATTTAAAGCCCTAAAAAATAAGAGTAGTTTTAATATACTATATATTTAGTTAAAAGATGTGTGTTTACATTTTGTAAGACAGCCTTCATTATTTGTGTATTCATGGTCTGAGGCAGTTCTACAGTTGTTGACAGAGCACAAACAAATTCAGGCAAAAAATATTAAATCCCCGATCTGTGTGTAAAATGTTCATACGCGCAGTTTAAGCATTTGTTTGTACGCGCTGTTTGTGAATGAGGCCCAGTGAGAGAGGTATTGATCATCTAATTCTCAGTAAACAAATAAACGAAAACTGTCCAAAACAGTTGAATTATTATTTGTGCTGGTGTATCCAATAAGGGCATTACAGGGAAAATATATAAGGCTTCACAGGTTATTTTTAGTCCGATCAATCACAATTTCTTTCCCCCACTTTATTTTTAACATCTGCCCTCAACACCAATAGCCCTCTCTCTCTGGCACTTTAACATCACATATGTAGCAGTAGTGAATATGATCGATTTTTACCTCTGCCCTGAGCCGCTGGCAGAGGCGTCTGGCTATCATGCCCCTGGTGTAGGCCTGTAGCGTCACCACGGCACGTAGACGGCGCCAAAATGTCTGCCGGATGATGAAACCACGGCAGCGGGCTTGAATGAGGGTGACGCAACGGCGAGTCGCCTGGTAGCTTCTGTAGTACTTCCTTGACCTGTAGATGGCCTGGAGGCGCAAGAAGCCAGACTGCATCTGAGGGAGAGGACAGGCGAGAGGATTTTTGAGTGAATGATCTGAGTCATGCAGCTCATATAAACACAACAAAAATATTATACTGCACCTGAGAAGAAAAGAATATTTCAACCAACAAAAATACTACAAAACTACACATTGAAGGTGTACAGGACTCACAATTTGGTAATTCTTCCTGCATCGATAACCCCGCCAAACCTTCTGGATGACAGTCACAGCACTCCTTAGTTTGAGAAAGTGAGTCCTACAACAGAAAAGGAGACAGGAAATTAATGGTGGGGAGTTCCCTAAAGTCCTGACAGATGGTCTTTTTCCAAGATTAAAAAAATCCCAAAAGATCTGTGAGGTTTTGTGGGTTCTGTTGTTATGCATCAAGTGCTATCTTAGAAAGTTTTTTTACCTCTCTTTGAGTCCACGCACAGCCTTCTGGATGAGGATGACCTTGTCGGTAATGCCTTTGTCCCTCTCAATCTCCAGCTGCATGTCGTGATGGTCCTGACAGGAAATGGGCGGACAAATAAAAACAAAGTAAAGAAAAGCAACAGCAGCCCCAACGCTCCAAAGTCCAGTTTTTATCATTTTATTCTATAATATTAACAATGAACTGAAATGTTTAGGGTCTTAAGTCTACTTTTTAAAAGCTCAACTAAATCCATTGATATAATGCTGACTTGGAACATATTCCTAAATACATTTTTCATTCATACACTTTTTGTGTGAACAGGATATCTAAAATTAACTTGCAATAAAGTAACTGAAGGTGGGGGGTTGACTGGGTCTACAACAAATGTTGTCATCTGGTTAATACATTAAAATTTTTATTAATATTTTTAACAATTTATACCTTAAGTCAGAATGAATTAGGCTGGGACAGAGAGCAAAAGACAAGCTAAGAAATCTGGAAATTTTGGTTTGTTTTGGTGTTTTCATTGGATATGATGACAAAAAAATGACATCACCATCCTTTAAATGCACATGGATTTAACTAAAGTCCTTTAACTGTCAATAAACAAGTACCACTAAAAATAAATCTGGATCAGAACCAAAGTGTGTGAACTCTAGGATGCACTTGTATATACACAGACTTGGTTTCAAGAAATGCCTTTTTTATCGAGGACCAATGATGAACACGATGCTGCAGTAACAACCTAAGACAACTCAAGACTGAAGAACTTTTTAACACACGCAGACAAGAAAAAAAAAACACCTTTAGGAAAATCTTGGTCTTTCCAATTTGCCAGTCGTCATGTTTTCCCAGCCGGGCGCGGACGATCTGCTGGCAGGTCCCTCGTAGGTCTTCCTGTAGGCAGAAAGAACAGGTTAAATCAGGACTGAAGAAGACAACAGAAACAGAATCGTGACAGATAGCAGTGTTTTGTGATGTTGACCTGTATGTGAGCAGGTTTGACGCCGGGCATGAGGACTCGGTAACGATCCACAAACTCGCCGAAGGAGTATCGGATGGGATAGCCAGCCCGTCGTATCCTGATGGTCTCCATCATGCCGGAGTAGCGCAGCTGACGAATACACAGCTCTCTGTCAAACAACTGGAGAAAAACACGTAAGAACAGACACAATTATTAAATTAAGAGAAGAGATTTTAAGGGCAACAGAACTTAAGAGGACACAGTAAAAACAAGCTTAAAGTACCATGAAAATGTAACATAATCAGTCTGTGCAGGTGTTTATATTCAATGTTGCGAGATGCTTTCTAGCCGACAGCTAAATGGGAAGATCAATGTTTTTGGGGAGCTTGAGCAAAAAATTTTAGAGACTGAACAGCGCAAAATTAGAAAGTATTTTGTGAAGAACGGGGAGGAAATGGTCTCACCATGGGCTTTTTGAGCTCGTTGGGTTTTATACAGCGAACAAAGAACGGCTGACACACGCTGAGCGTCCTCATCAGCATCTCAAGGGAACGTTTGAACTGACTGCTCAGAGTTGGGGAGCGCTTCCTCGTCTCAACACCCTGCAAACACACACACAAACACACGGTAGAAACACATAAACTTATGTTTCACCAACCCAAATGAACAAGTACACATACAACTAGATACAGTAAATCATCACATTTTGATTTACTGCCAACCCACATGAGCATATGCCTCAGAATTTTACACTTCCACTCCTTTGAAACTACAGAAAAGTAAATTTTGTGTTTTTTTTCGATCATATTCATAACTAGAATGCTATTTTTACCTTCATTGTGCCTCCAAAAATGTATCATTGTTAGACAGTAAACTATCCTTGCTTTCATTTCTCTCACCTAGAGCTAAAACTTATTTCACAAGACTCTTTTTTACAAGACTAAATTCAAGAATATTACAAAAGAGTGGGCTTTCATATTTGGTTACTTAAAACAAACACAATTACTCGGTTTCAGAAGTCCCCTTTCAGAACATGCAATTTGAATTTTGTACTCATTTTCTAATTTTTACCACTTCAGTTGGCCATCGCTGCATGTCACTTCTTTCTCAAGCCAAACATAAAAATGCCAGAACTGACCTGTTGTTTAATAAAATTTTAATTTGTCACTTTAATTTTAAAAATCCAAATCACTCTGTTGGAGACAGTCGAGTTTTTGTTTTGTCACATTTTGTTGATGGTTTGCAGCATGTGGCAGAACATTTAAACACAGTGGTACACAATGGAAACACGGGGGGCACAAACACATCATGACTACTGCACATCACAGACAAATGAAACAGGAAACAAAACAAATCTCTGACAGCTGTTATCCTCTCAGTGAAGCAGAAAGACATCACAGCACTTCCTGTTTCAAAAGCCCCACAGTTCTCCGTGTATTGGACATGGATAACGAGTGAGAGGTGCACGTCAAAGAGTTTGCTAGTTAAATTCTCAACAATGAATCTCATGGAATAAACACATTTCTCCCTCTGGTTTCTGCTACAACAAACTGCACACCTGCAGGATAAAAAAGAGCTCGAGGAAGGGAAGGGGAGTTTGGGTTCATGGGTTTTATTCAGTTTAACACACAGGGTTTTTGAGAGACCACATGTTGCTAAAGGCCGTTGATTACCTTGGGAGCAGGGGTGCTGGGCTGCTGATAGCCACACAGAAACTGATGTGAGAGGAGAAGACAGAGGAAACAGAGGAGAGACAGCAGAGTGAGAGGAGGAGCTGCGGCATTAGTTAAAAGCCAACACCGGGAGGAGAAAAGCTAAAGGGAGGCAAAAGTCACCGGTGACATTATCACTTAAAGACAGCAAAACAAAAGTCATAACAAAAGTTTAAAAAAAAGAAGAGTTCGGTATTACAGGTAGGGTTGCCACCTTCTGGGTGGAAAAATAAAGGACACCTCGCAGCCCCGTGCCAGAGGGAAACAAAATAAGAGGGTTTTTTTGAGTGTGTGATTCAATATGGGAAAGCACATTTTACCTTTAAATGTGACGATTCTGTATTATACAGGACGGGTGGCAACCCTAATTACAGGTATTCATGCAAGCAAAAATCTAGAGGTATTAAGGATTTGTTGGTCTCACCATGGCCACGTCAGCCTGGAAGATCTGCTTGATGAACTTGTTCTTGGACGAGTGGACGAGCTGGATGATGTCAGTGTGGAGGCTGTCTCGGTTTTTTTCCAGGAAGCCTGGAGGAGGGACGGAGAGAGAAAACTGTAAAGTCATTTGTGGTCCGAAAAATACATGGCTGCCTTTCAGTTCTTGTAGAGTTTTTGTTCACACTGTTTTTTTCCTTTTTTTTTTTTACAAACAAACCAAGAGCTTTAAACATGAAGTCATTAGACAGTTTTTGTGACTGTCAGTCTGCATCATCAGGGCTCAGGGGAAAAATTAGTCTTGCATTAAAAAAGTTACAAAAGTATAGGTATGTAAGTATAATCAGGAAATGACGGTTACACTATTATAAATTATATCATTAGAATATTATTACTTGTGCGTTAATGATGTAAAATGAGTTGTTGGTTGAGGTGGAGCTTATTTTTATTTTCATTATGGATTAATCTGCTGATTATGTTCTCCAGTAATGAATTGATTCTTTCCCCTGAGAGGTTGTTGGGCCAGATCGCAAGTGTCTTTTTTGAGGGGCAGCAGAGACACTTGGTTTTGATATAATGCAGCTAGGTTACATTAAATGATTTTTTTATGTTTAAAAAAAGTAGCATTTGGTTTCATATGAATATGGAAAATTATGCAGATTTGGTGTGTAGGCCTATGCAGGAGTGACAGAAATAGGGGCAAAACAAGATTACATGGGGTCCCAAAAAGCTAGAAAAAAACAGCCCTGTGTGTCATGGAGAGTCACAGCATGTTGCCAAGGACAAAATGCAGCAGAGAGAAGCTTATATGCAACAGGGGGTGAAGAGCAGTAAGTGGTTAGAGAAATGATTTGAGCTGTTGCTAAGTTTTGACCCCTCAAGTTACTGGATGTTCATTTTTTAAAAAATACATTTAAAATTGCATTACACTGGTGGAAACCCTAATTCTTTGGCTTGTAAAAATTATGAAAATAGTGAAAAATGCACTCACATTTACCCAGAGCCCAATGTGACACCGTCACAGTGTTTGTTTTGTCCAACCAACAGTTCAAACAGTTCATGTCAGGAAGGGTTTCGTTTATTGCCACAGGCCTCTTTCTATGTCTTTACATCTGTGTATATGTGGCATTATGAGGCTGGTGAGTTTGTTCAAGTCAACAGAATTTTGGATCGCTCCTTCTTGCACCCTATCTGACCTTTATTTTTTCGTGAATCCTTGCTTGTGAGTCAGAGAAAAAAGATGCAATGTAACCCTTCAATAACAGGTAATAACCAAGAGAAGCAGTAGCATGAAACAAAAGAAGAAAAGGAACACACCTCTGGTCTCGTACTGCACCACTCCAGCAAAGTGTTGGATACCAAACTGGGTTTCGTAGCTGTTTTTAGGAGGGATGTAGTTTGTGTTGAGCTTGTGCTGCGAGTTGAGCTTGTACAGCATCGTATTATCAGTCCCCTGACAAAAGACAAGAAAAGAAAAATAAATCTGTTGACTTCCTATATTGAACTGTATCTACAAATGTGGCTGATCTTGTAAAATACCCCAAATTGGAAAACTATAAATCACTGAAACTTGTGATTCACTCGTGTATTGCACCTTCGGGAACTTGCTCTCCTCATCGATGAGGGAGATGATGTTCATGGGTTTGTTGGCGATCATATCCAGAGCGTCCTGGTTGTCTGTGAACTCGATGTGCTGCCAGCTGATGTCCTCCAGGTTGTACTCCTCCTGCTCCAGTTTGAAGACGTGGCGAACAAAGAACTGTTGCAAGTTCTCGTTGGCAAAGTTGATGCACAACTGTTCGAAGCTGCAGTGAAGAAAAATTAGAGAGACAGCAGGGAGCAGGAGGTGTAAAAGTTCAGTATTAAGTTTGACAAACAGGGGTTCAAACAAGGTTTTTCTAAGACAAGGCTTCAAATCAAAATCACCTGTTGACGGTGAAGTTTTCAAAACCAAAGATGTCCAGCAACCCGATCGACCTGCGCATGATGTTACTCTCGCAGGATGGTGGTCTGTATATAGCAGCATTGATCTTATCAACAATCCAGACAAACAGCCGCCCGTAGATCCCCTGGAAGACAAAAGTGTGTCGATCCACTGCCATAAAATATAAGCTATTTTCTCAATCAAGCCCTTATGATCAGAAATTTAAAGGATTTCTGATAAGAGATTTCTGTATTTGTGGTAAAATATCGTCACCTTGACGAAGGCATCCCTGACATCCAGGCCTTGTTCCACACTGAGAGGCGTGGCGACACTTTCACCACGTGTGATCAGGGTTCGTGTGGTCAAACACACCATCACATCTTTGGGCTCCACCTGCAGCAGTGCAAAATATACAGCGTTAAAAAAAAAAGGAGCGGAAATGGACTCAAGTTTGAAGCAGCTTCACAATGTGTTTCTCAATAACCGATGTGCTGCGTCATCCATCACTGAACCCATCATCAGTAGGTGTCACATCATCATCTCAAAGGAGATATTGTACTTTTTACATTTGACAGTCCTAGTTATGTGTACTACTAGACACACAATAAGACTTTTACATAAAAAAAAATAAAGACGTTATAAAATATGTCGTTTTCTTACAGAAAATGTAATCCAACAGTTTAAACAAGTACAGCTGAAATGAATAGTCAATTAATCAATTCAGTGTCAACTGACAGATAATCTACTGATTATTTTAATCATATTTTTTCATGTAAGTACATTTCAAGGTTCCTGATTCTCAAATGTTAAGGTTTGCGGCATCCCTTTAGATTTTTTTAATAATACGAATTCAGAGTATACTTAGTAAATTGGTAGTATAATTAGAGTATAGAGTCTGGTGGGTTTGATGAAAGTAATTTCTGAGCTGTTTCCATTAAACAAAAAGGTGTATCTCTGCAGGGATCCTTTTTCTACTTATGAAAACAGTTTGAGCCTGTCAGTAACAAAAAACAGCACTTAAAATGTGCATACATTGATGTTGCACAAATGCCCTTAGTGGTTACAATGCAGCCTGTTTCGCTGCTGCTGGCTGCAGCCCTCTTGCTTAGAACTGGATCAATTTTTTCAAAAAGTTGTTGTTCCCATTAGTCACTCAACACAAAAACATTGGAAAATAGGGTCCAGGTAGAGAATACCAAAGTAACCCTTAAAGTCACATTTTTAATTCAGGTGTTTTACTTGTAAAGGATCTTTTCTACAGTGTAGTACTAATACTTTTACTTGAGTGAAGGATCTGAAAACTTCCCTCACCACTGCTTCTAGTACATACACACATGCTCACAAACAAACAGGTACACACCTCCATGAGTGAAGCCGCAGTACTCAGGTCAGGAGATCTCACAACCACACAGGCGTCCAGGTTGTCATACGTCCGAGCTGAGAAAAAACAAAAAGATCATAGTTTTCCTCACAGATCTTTTCTGATCTGTGTACTCTGTACTGTGTAGTCATATTTTTTTTTTTCACTACCGCTCAATATTATGCAATAAAGTACATTAGCATCACTTCTCCGACACAGTTGACAAAAACAGACCCTTATAAGCAAATTGTGCAGTTTATTATACCCTCAAAGCGCAGGTTGCCCATGTGCAGGATGGAGGCCAGCAGCTTGGAGATCTCCCAGTTCTCCGTCTCAGTAAACATGAGGACCTTCATGGCCGACAAGATGCTGGAGTAATCACTCAGGTCGTCTCGACCGTCACACGCTGTACAGTTACCCTGTAACATTAAAGATACAGAGAACTTTAGCTTATCTAATGTTACTGTGTGACTTTGGTGTTTTAAAGAGCAAGTTTGGATTCACCTAAGTCACACAATAACACAAATTACCTAACCGACCAGCATCTCCCGTGTTCTGCAGAGTAAAACTTCTGTTTTTGAGTGTGGTGGATTTGCTGATAGAAAGTGCAGCCTGACAGTGAGGTAAAGCAGTGAAAATATACTAAATATAGTGTACACTTATGCAGATAGTGATTGTTTTTATGTGCTTTTTAGGTTAGGTTACTCCTGCCTGCTTCTCCAAACTGGAGGCATTCACACTGATTTCTGCTGTATACAATACACTGACAGTGGTGTAATGTAACAAAGTAATAATACTTTGTTAAGGTACTTAAGTACTTTTTGGGAGTATCTGTACTTGACTTGAGTTTTCATATTTTTGTCAACTCTTACATTTACTCCACTACCGTTTCTTTTTTTAAAAGATATTTTTGGGGGCTTTTATTGCCTTTGACAGATAGGAGAGACGTAGCGTGAAAGGGGTAGAGAGAGAGAGAGGGGATGACATGCAGCAAAGGGCTGAGGCCGGACTCGAACCCGCGGCCAGTACGGCGATTTCTGGTAAGAAATCTGTACCTGCACTCATGTATGGCTTCCAGGTACTTCATCCAACCATATTCACTGACTATGGATAATTACGTCATACAACCCAACTTCAAAAGACACAAACTGATCCTCGTCACATCGATCAAAGTACTGGTCAGTTTTAATGAAAAAGTATGTTTATTTGTCAATATATTATACCACACTGGAAGTGGATGTAAACAGATCCAGACCTCACTTTTAATTAAAGCTCAGTTATGGCTTCTTTTTATCATTCAACACAAAGACATACAGTATGAATGATGTCTCACTCCATCATAGACTCACCATGGTGAGGTAGGCATAGTCTGTGGCGAGGCCCAGGCCCAGCTTGGCCTTCATCTCTGGGCCCATCCCCTTCAGCATGCAGTAAAAAATATGGTAGTTCCTCTCATCTGGAGCCTTGACGAAACAGCGGGGAGAGTCAGAAAACTGGACAAAACTGAACCGAAAAGGCCTGAAGTCACAACTGTTTCCTTCACTGACACTGACGGTGTTCAAACTTACACTACGATTCGATGTCTCACCTGTCGACACACACGGGACTTTTCCAGCAGGTACTGCTCTATCTTGGCTCCTTCAATGGCCCCTCGCTTGTTGAAGTGGGTACCTATGTACTCCCCAAAGCGGCTGGAGTTGTCATTACGAATGGTCTTGGCATTTCCAAAGGCTGAATAAATTGACAAGTCATTCGATGAGAAAAAAGCAACACAGCTGGGTGACAGGAGAGTGTGGCTTTAGTGTATAGTAGAAATATGAAGGATTGATGAAAAATTGATTCAATTTAACCTCTAAGGTTTAAAGTTCATTCTTAATCTTGGAATAAAATGAATTAAAAAATTAAAATGTATATGACTGTATTCCTGACTAGATTCGTAGTGTATTTTTCTGGATTTACATTTATTTTTGAGTTCAGAAACACTGCTGCCGTCTGACCTTCGAGGATGGGCGTGGCCTCCAGGACTTGCTGCTCTATCCAGGAGTGCTGACCGCTAATAGCTGCGAGGAACTGCAGAATCAGCTTTGTGCTCTCCGTCTTCCCCGCTCCAGACTCACCGCTGTCACAAAAGACAGGACCGTTACACACTCGAAAAAACACACAGACACGCTCTGTCTTTCTAATGCAGGTCATATATAGCCTACAGACATGACAGTGGTATTGATCCTCTCATCTAATTCTCAGCAAGAAAGCAAATAAGCTTGTAAGAAGTATACATTAAACATATGTTTTATCGATTTAAGTTGTGGTCGTGCAATAATAATACAGCATTTCTAATTATTTAACTGTCAGTGCTCTACATCAGTAGTTTACAACCTTTTAAAGCTGAAGGTTGTGTGTGTCTTGTTTTTTATGTGGTTTATGAATGTCATACGTTCATTACTTTGAGCGGATGTTAACCGCACGTTCAGCTCGCACCTGATGATGCAGCACTGGTCCTTGTTGTTCCGCTGCATGTTGAAGTAACAGTTGTCTGCTATGGCGAATATGTGCGGCGGCATCTCGCCAATCTTCTTGTTGGTGTAGAGGCGTATCTGGTCTGCAGTGTAGATGGGAAGCAGCTGGTATGGATTGACTGCAACCAGGATTGAGCCAGTATACGTCTGCAGGAACCCAAAAAACAGAACAGCGGATGTTTAAAAAAAAAAATGCTTTAATGCATGTTAGAAACAGAATATTCTCTACTTATATGAACCACTGTTGTTCAGTTTTCAGATCATTAAGATAGTTTCAGATATGATCATACTTGATTTCCTCCTATCATTTTTTTCTTTGATTCATTGACAATTACAGCTTATTTGACTCTAATTTGATTGTTGTCCTAATCTGAGTGACTGAAAAATGTATTGCGTTGACAGAATTAACTAAATTAATCACATGAAAGTTTAATTCCTGCAGCACGTTTAAAGTTTCTAGAATCATTGTGAAGATTTATATCATGGATCTAATCATTTAAATGTGTTTTTAACATCTACAGAATAAGCTGGATAAAAAAAAAGACGTTAAAAGCAGTCATTAAAAAAAGCAAGAAAACATACAGAAACCAAGAGAAGCCATGAATAAAACTGCAATATTACCCTGGTTAAAATTAAATCATTTCTTAAAATTAAGTCTTCATAAGAGTTTTATCAGTCATCTCATCTAACTCTCCTTCAGTCTTTCAGTGGTTTAAGACAAAAAATGAATCTCTGACTGTCTGTTACCGTACTCTTAACCATCTATGCGTCTTATGTCATCTGGATCCTGGAGATGAAACGACACACATTTTTTTTGTCTCTTTGCACCACACAGCTACAAAAAAAACAACCTTTAAAACTTTAAAGTTGGTCTCTGCTTTGAGCAGCTTTGAATGTGATCATTTAACTTTTCTTTAAAACAGTTCATTTCTTTTTCAGATGCATTTTTTTTTAATTCTTGATTTTTCACTCGTGTAAAGCACCTTTGTGCACAAAGTGTGCTTCACAATGAACTTGCCTCAGTCGCAATCTTGTGATAATGGGAAAAATTAAAATAAAATGACATCCATGGCTGCTCTCACCACCCACAGCTATTAGTTTAGATAGAACAAACCTCAGAAAAACAAACGTTAGGAAGATGTGGCAACAAAAAAATCTATTTCAATTTCATACTTACCCTTCCACCACAATTTGTCTACATGGAGAGAGAGAGCAAAACAACCAAAAACTATTACAGAACTAACGTGGACTCACAGTCAAAAGGAATACATACCAACATACGAGTTTTTAGGAGCTTACCCCCCTTTAGTCAACTGAACTGTTTAGCGGCAACTACAAACGATACCGCCTACAAAGGTGTGACCAGGATCAGCTCAGTTTGGGTGAGAAGAAGCTGTTTATGGCACAGAGATTTTACTTCCTGAACCATGGTAACCAAAGTAGCCAGGTTTTGGGTTAATCTATGTATTTAAAAAAGTAAGTAGTTAGCTGTTGCTTTTAACTTTAAATAAAAACATTCACAACAGATAAAGACACTCTTGTTTGTCTGAGTCACTGTGTTTGCATTTGAGTCTCTCCTAAAAATGTAAAGAATTGGAGAGAATATCCCAATTTTATCTGAGCTGTCTTTACTATTGATATATTATTGATTTGAATTCTTGTTTATTATCTTTATTTCAGTTTTTGCCTTCTTGTATTTATCTTTAACTTTGGCGACATTTTAGTTTGTTCATTCTACTTGTGTTTTAAATGTGTACTGTTTTACTGTAAAGCACTTTGTTTTGAAAGGTGCTGAATAAAAATTAAGTGTAGTAATATTATTAATATTAATTAAAATATAGCAATTTTTGTAACTCTAATTATATGCAAGTGACACTTACATGCAACAGCATATTCAGGCCATTGTAAAAAAAAAAATTAAAATATGGAGCACTTAAGTTGTTACGAACGCTGACACAACTTTGATTTTGAAACTACTTTTGAACCATAATCTTGATTGGACGCTCAAGCAACGGGCAAAGTCCTGTGCTTCACCCAGTTTATGTACACAGTTAAAAACTGAAAATACTAGGTCAATCAGTCTATAAATGAGAACTGAAACTGGCAGTGAATTTATGTTTTTTCTCTTAAATTTACCACTTTAATATGAGAGAATATGCAAGTTTTTTATGTTAAATTTACAGTTTTACCATGGATATACACTGAGTTTTTTTCTTGGAATGTTACCCCTCCAGCTTCGATTATTTATTTGTTTGTTTGTTAACCGACAATGGCCCTAATACGCCCTCCTGTTTACAAGAGCACATCTCAATCCCTGTTTCTATCCCCTTCATAAGTAAACCTGGTACTTCTGTTTATTGCTTTATTTATAGCAACATGTAAACTCAACTGCAGAGTATCTCAGATAAACAGCTTAACCTGAGTAAGAACGTCACTGGGTTGTAGCCAAATCCCACGTTCCTCCTGCCATGTAAAGTGAGACAAAAGCTCTCTCTGTCTCTGTTACACTGCAGATGACTATAAACTTTTGTGTTCTCTTTGTGGATAAGAGTTGCAGGGGGTGTTACTAACATAGATGACGCGTTCATTGTAGCGGATGAACAGGTTTCGTAGGATGCCAGCTTCGTTGAGGTCGCCCAGACGGATCATGTCCTCCACTCCGTGGACGGAGGTGGGGTGCATGGGCTTGATGTTTGTTGCATTTTGGGGGGAAATCCAGTGTTCCTGCGTGAGTGGGAAAAGAAGTCAGAGTGGATCAGAGTGGACGGTGGTCTGGGGTATTTTGGTTTATTACAACAAAACTCTTTAACCATGAACTTCAGGCCTCCTTATTCAGCAAAGCTTATGATTAAGAATTTTATATACATTATTTTTTATTTATGTTTTATTTATGTTATCAACATCTCATTTTATGTTGTCTCTTTTGCTTGATATTATTTTTATTATTAATAATATTTGTTTATATATATATATATATATATATATATATATATATATATATATATTTTTTATCCTCATTGAGTTTATTTGTCTTTGTTAAAATAAATGTACTTCCCACCACTGAATGATCATCATTCTCAAGGCAGTTTAAACAAACACATAAAGGACAATATCACAAACTACAAACATCAGATATAAAAATGATACACTGCAAGCTATGCGTACATCACATCTGTACACACAATAACAATAACTGATATATACTCTCTGTACTGCTGTTGACTTACCCTTCCTTCATCATCCAGAACCTGGATCTGTCCCGAGTCACACAGTTTGACCACGGCTCCCACAGGGACGTCAAACTCTCGGCCCGTTTTAAGGTCCAACCACACATAGTCCCCCTGGATTATTATACAAACATAGCTTTCGGTTTAATATGACTAATTTATTATAATTATTATAAAGAATTAACATAAAAGAGGAAATAGAAAATTACAAGAGAAAATGGCAAATAAATGATGAGAGAATCAGGTTTGGTCCCAAGCAAGTTTTCATTTACATGGAATTATATGTTGGTGAATACAAATGAATATAGTAAGAGGAAAAAAAAAGCACATAATATAAAAGTCCAAACCATAGAACCATAAAAAGGAAATAAATATATTCACAATAAAAAAATATATATATCCAAAATATGCTTGAATGTGCAACATATAAATGGGTTTTATTAAAGGTCAATAAACAACCCAAAAGTAACTACCAACACATTTTAACAGCAAGCAGAGATTAGTGTTAGCTAGTTGTTATGTGATTACGTTATCATGTTGTTTATTCTTTAATCTTACTGTTTTTATGTGTGTGGTTATTAATAATGTATGTTGAATAACTGGAAAATATGTGACTTGCATCACACACCCAGAGTTTCCTGCTTTTCCAGTTTCCAGCTCTCTGAATGGGAGGATTAAGTCTGAAAAAGGCTTAAATCTGACCGCCTTCAGCCCAGTATGGACGTGATGTAACCCCTGACCTCTGAGCTTGATAATGTTAGAGAAAGTCTTAATTTAGTGGGGTGCATAATGTATGTTATTTTGCAATCCAATTAGTTCATACTGCAGTAATTATACACATTTAGACTAACACAGCTGTCATTTTCAGGGCCAGCGCCCACATTGTGTAAAAAGTAAATGTACTTGTGCCCATCTGTGCACCCATGGGTGTGTCAGGTGAAGTCGGGCTCATTGTTGATATACTGCTACTGTGAGGCAGCAGTGAGCGATTGCACCATTGACCAACAAAAACCTGGTGTAAAGTCAATGTGGGGCAATATCTCTCTGCTAATTAAAGGCGTATTATTCAGATGTTAAGATGCGCCTACACAGGCAGATTCACAAGGCACATCGATTTGTTACGCACGCAGGGATGCACGGATGGGCTGCTGGTGGGTGAGATAATTTTGACTGTCTCTAATACCAGTTTTTGGGCACTGAAGCTTCAGCGAAAAATATGCGCGATTAATTGAGGCTTCAAGAGAGGCGAAGGGTGTTAATGAGACATAAGAGGACATTTCTTTAAACAGTTTTCAGTGGATGCACCTAAAAAGCTTTTTTCAGGTGATTTGCCATGTTAGGAAGCGACCAAATTTGGGGTGGAGAAGGTCTCTTTGAGAGCTCTGAGAGGAGAGTCACAATAAACATCTAACTGACAGGACAGTCCGTAATTATCTCCATGTTACAGGCCTGTATCCCAGGGTTTAGGTCAGTAGGTGCCAGCTAGGGTGTAATGACCGGTATCAAAAGCGTGAGGCAACAATGAGCCAGACGCGCCTAGTCTGCCATAAAAACTCAACAGAAGAAGAATAATTGCTGAGTTGGTTGTAGATTTGCAATATTCCGATCTGGCACTCGACTTTTGAGGGTCTCTTTTGCAGATTTTGAAATGACGCTTTCAACATCTTGCTAACATACCTGTAAGCCTGTAACAGGTAGTCAAACTAGGAATATCACTAGGTTTAAATGTCCTTGTCTGAGAATAACCAATAATTAATGATGATGCATATTTAATCATTTTGGATTACTGTCTCTAAAGTTTGGGCTATCTGGGATTATGATAAAGAGAAACGGACCATTCAAATATAGATTTAGACATAAATTACGACAGCAACAACTGAAGCTTCAAAGCATTGGGTCAACCCTCGAAATAATACATAATTAAAGGGAAAAACACCGAATACACATCTAAAATGTGAACATAGCAGAGACCAGAAAAGAGCTGCTGTCCGACTCCTCATTCGGAGGAGAGATGCTGTGAGCATTTATGCACAAGGACCAGCGTAACTTCACTGATTATTTCAAAAATTAAAATTTAATTCTGTTTCCTCTGTTACATTTAAAATGAGAGTTTTCTGTTTCGCTGTTTAAACATCTCACATACTTGCTGCAGTGACAATACTGCTCTTACTGCATTACTCTATTAGCAGTGCACCTGGTGCAGGTTTATCTGGCTTTCAAAGGAAACGGGAGATGACACTGATAGTTTGAATTCATATTGTGCCCAAAACACACCTGTGCTTAATTAAGAGGCATAAATGAAACCCATTTTCCCCTTGTACCTTACTTTGCACCCAGGTTATAAGCAGTTAAACTAGTAAAAGTGGCACTGCCCACCTTTTGTTTAAATGCTTCTCATAAAAAAGCTGCTAGAAAACACTGCAGCACAAAGCTCTCAATGCTCAGTCTAGACCATGACCTTAAGGATGCTATTTTTTGCTTCCACTTAACAACATCCAGATGTCTCACATCCAATGAGATTCATAGCTGAGGCTGTGAGCTGAGACTGAAACAGATCAGTGTGTCTGAGTCGTGCCCTGCAGGACTCTGGGGGGAGAAGAGGTACCGGGATCCAGTAATTGAAGACAAACAGTTGATGGCCTGATTTGTGGTAACTGCATCTGACTGACTAAGGAGACTTGCTTTTGTATTTCGAGTGCTGGGACTCAAACAACGAGCATACATCTCTGCATTATGTTTAACTGTGTTTAATTTTTCATCCATGTATCATGCTATTAATCATAGTTTTTGTTTGTGTTGTTCAGGTGTTGTTCAGTAGACAGAAAATAGTTCCTACATGAAATCTGTGAATTATCTTGAGTAAACAGGTCATGATTTCTGTAAAGACACGTTGCTGTTGAGTTTTTCAAAAGTTTGGGGTTTTTCTGGGACTTTGAGCATCACAAGTCGAGTGTTGTCTAGTTCTATTATATTGGAGAGAAGCCGATATCTCCAACACATGGAAACTCACACCAAAACAATCTACATTTATAACAGCACTAAAGGTCAGAGGAAAAATATGAATTTATGGTTTGTTGTTGAACTGTCCCTTTAACATCCTCTTTTTGCTATATAATTAATCCATTCTATTATTACAGTATTTCCTGAATCTGATTTTGCGCTTGCCACAATTTCATTAATTTATCAAGTTCTATCTAATCTGTTACTGATATTATAATTGCCTTCATCTTATCTGAGTTTAAAACATTTAAGCTTTTCATGAACACTGTCACCTACAAGGTGATGTAGTGAGTTTTGCAGCCCAGAAAGGAATCACCTTCTGCTGTATGTAGGGTAGGGTAAGATGCATCAATATATTGTTGTCAGTAAAACTGTGTGTGACAGTGAATGAACAGTGTATATCACAATAGAGTGCCCCGGCGATGATGTTTTACTGTAGGCCAGCAAAGTTACTGTCACTCTGATTCCCTCGTCAAAAAGTCTACTGGATTTTTCCATTGTATTTTGGATTATAGCAAAAAACTAATATCTGTGGCAAACAAGTGTGTATGATACTCATATTTTGTTCAGTAAGATAATCCTCACAAATGAACGCCACTTTTACGATTTTTGAAGCCTAAATGCAACCGCCAGAAGTTAAAGCTAACATTAGGCTATAAACAAACTAGGCAACCGCCTGTTAAAAAAAACAAAGTTCATGAGTGGGATATTTACTGGTGTATTTTATGTCGTCAAACAAAACGTGAAAATTGTTTAAACTTGTATTACAGACCTTATTTCAGACATTAACCAAAAACCCATTCAAAACCTCACTGACTTTCCTAAGACAAGGGAACCAGGAGTGCTGAAATACCAACTAAATTCTGGGTTTTAGGGGGACTCTATGAAAAAAAAAAAAAAACTGTTCCCGCTTAACCCCGTCCTGAACAGCTGTTGTCGAATCACAAATCAGCAACATACTTGGCAGGTTGTGTCAGTCTTTGGATTTCAGCAGTATATGTACTATACCATAAAACACTATCCTTTTCATAACACCACTTCGACTTTTAAAAGTACCATTATTTAAAAACTTACAGTGAATTTTAAAGTGGTAGATATACAGTTGTTAGCACTGTAAACTACATTATGTGTCATTTGACAACAGAAAGCCTGGCAGGTGTTGCAACATTCAAAGAAATTGAGATTAAGAAAAAAAAATAACAGGGTGTAAGACGAAAACAGACATCGAGACATTTCGGCTGTACGTGACCTACCTGCTGCAGAATGACCATGGTTCAGCCTCGGGTTGATAGCAGGACATTAGAAGTCACCATGTGTGTGCTCTGCAAAGGAGACAAGTCACAGATGTTATCCAACTGTAGGAACAAACCATGTCTTCAAAATGGATTGAACATAAAATGCTGAAAATTTCAATGTAAAAAGACTGAAAACAATCCTTTGTAATAAACTGTTTTTAGAATAAATTCACATAGTAGGTCTTTTGAATGAGCAGTGGCCGTGGCTGAATAGATAAGAGGAATGCAAATCTTCAACATCGGAAAAACTGTGATTATACACTTCATATTATTCTGAAAAGTGAACTGCATTAAGGACAATACAAAAAGAAACCCAACATACTAAACCTATGCACGTGAATGTATAAATACTACGTGTAAGGTATACCGCTACACCGTAACACTAAGGTATACTACTAAGTTGATTTTACTTTTTTTTTTAAATGTGGGAAACTGACTGCCTTGAAAAATGTAAGAAAATATAATTATCAATCTTTATTTATATTAACTTAACATCTGTTTGTTAAGTTTACTTAAAATGCACTTAATATTGTAAAGTTGTTGCATCTTAAGAAACAAAGTTTAATGACCTTGTTCAGTCTAAGTGTTAAAAATGTCAGTAAACCAAGTATACTGTGCTATATATCTGTATTCTGTTAGTTGCAAACTAGTCAGACATACTTGTATTTTCTTCAACATGTTAAGAAAACAGAACTTGCAGATCTCCTTACTTCATAATTGGCAAAATCCTCTTTCTTATGATCAAGTTTAGTCAGACTAACCTGATTTACTGAAGTTTTTAACACTTAGACAGAACAAGGTGATTACATTTATCATTTTTAAGTTGCAACAACTTCACAAAATTAAGTAAATTCAGATAAAATTTCAAGTAAAGTTGAAACTTAGATATAAAGTAAACATAAATCAAAATTTAAATTAATATTAAATTTCCTTTTTCAAGGCAATCAGTTCCAAAGATTATTTTAAATTAAATTTTATAGTGTATGTTCTGTTTTCAAGAGCATGGGGGAAAATGCTGTTATACCAATGAAACCATGATACCATGAATTTATGTCTGTTTACATTTCACGTGACCCCTCATGGGGCTCAGACTCTTATGGTTGAGAGTTTACTTTATATGCTCAACGAGGGATTAAAAGCAGTCTTTAAGTTACGCAATCTATTGATTCCAGTGCAGTTACAATAATGTGCTGTTAGCAGGAGCAGTGACTTGAGTTTCACCTCGTAGTTTGTCACCACAACAGCGTTTTATGTTCGGGTCTCTGACATACAGTCCATTTGGGTGTATAAGTAGTAAAGTAAGGTCATAGATACAGGGAAACCACACTGTAAATTTTAGTGCAGATCTATGGGTCTGTGTTTAGGACAGCTGCCAGATTGGCACCCTGTGGATGTGGATAAAAGGGGCCACAGCTCAGCTCATGTCTTGGCATTAACTGAGCACATCAAGACTTGCTGCATATGGATGAACTTGGCTGGAGATAAAGTGCATGCTGTATATCTGCATTGCTGCTCTCCAATCGGTTCACTGCACCTCTTTGAGGTGAATATATGGATTTTTATGTATGTATAAAATGTATCTTGAATACAAGTTGCTTTGATTTGTAGTAGAGCACTTCCAACTAGATGTTAATCTACTTATTGGACCACTAATGGATCATTAAAACACTTATCCTCTTCCCCATGGGATGGGTTATCTCTATCGCTCATGGTGTTTTTTAGCCACACAAGCTATTTATGTTGTTTTTATGTCCTATAAGGAATTAGCAGGAAAAAAATCACCTCATTCCCCTTTCACCTTTCATCCAAAATCATTCATTTGTGCTTTAATAATTCACTCAAACTGAATCTGTCTGATATCAGTATAGCTCCTAACTTGATTTGTGTTTCTGCAATTTAAACGGTGCAATTGCACACAAACACAGACTGCAGCGGACACTGAATCAGTAAACTGAAGTAATGTTTCTGTGTTTACTATAATAACTATAATATTACGTTAATGTACATTATTTTTACAATAAAGATTCAAAATTCTTCTTCTGCTTTGCCTGCCACAGTCAAGTGGAGAGAAAAGGCCATACTGTATGCAGGACTGCACCTTCATCAGTGTGAATGAGGCTAACAAAGGAAAGACAGCTCAGTGGGGGAGAAAATGATTCAGCAGTCATAACTGCAACAACTATGGCTCGTACTTAAGCGATGGGATTAGGCCCAGGAATCCAAGTAAGCCTTTAACAGCCCCCACCAGACCCTTTAACCCCCCAACCCCCCTTCCCTTCACTGGTCTCCCATGTCCTGCTGAACCACATGGCTGATTATCTCTGCTCCAACTCTCCTATGTCTAATTTTACAGCATGAAGTTGCTTTATTAGGTTGAAATTGGTCTGTAATAGGTAGACTTGTTCACTCATCATTTGTGGATTATTGGCTCCCCTGCTTGCATACACCATAATGGAAATTTGTTGTGCATAATAAATTAAATTACATTATTGTAACATAACAGTGATTTTATTTTCTGTTTCTGTATTTGTTCATCACATGCGTATCTTTATTTTTGTCCACATCATCTGTCTCTCCCTTCATGTCCGCCCACTGAGCCTGTCAGATGATTTTTTTTAACACTTTTGGCTTAGGGGTGGGGCATAAACCTTGAAATGGCTGTATTTTGTATTTATTTTACTTCCAATTTTTAAAGAAAACCCCTGGGCCCGCAGGTTTCAGCGCATGTTTTCTTTTAAAAAAATGTCAGCATTTCTTTTTTTCTTTTAAAATTTTTGGCAATTTTTTCATTAATATTTCTTGACAATTTTTCATAGAAAACTAATTTTTGGTGATTCAATTTTTCTTGTCTTGAAATTTCTTTTTTTTCTTTCTTTCTGTTTTAAGAAAATCAGTTTAGAATACATATTTTATTTTTTGTTTGCGAAAACTATGTTTGGAATAGACTTTGAATCTTATATGTTTGAAAAAATGCTGGGTGAGTGGGACATGGATTTTTTTTGGTATTTTGGGTCTTTGAAAAGTCATGGAAAAGTTTAGAAGTTTTGAAAGAAACGTGTGGAAACCCTCATTTTACTTCAATTGTTTTGGTTTTCTAGCCTACAGATTTTCTGTTTCAAGCAGCAGGAGGCACAAAAAAGCTCTAAATCCAAGCCACACACCAAACAGCAGACAGACAAAGTTTGCAAACAGCTGGTGAACGTAGTGCAGCATTCAGCAGCTAAATAAGCAGATATTTCCTTCATGAGTTGGTCAAGACTGAAAGTAGAGCTGAAAGAAGACAAAGGTCTCAAACGTGGTTCACGGTGCCAACGCCAACTCAGATGTTTCAAGCTAATAATTCAGAATAAATGAAAAAAAAACTCTGTCATCACCACACACGAGACCTTAAGTCAACCTGCTCAGAGATTTTCATGTTATAGCCAACAGCTAATGCCTGGGCTGCTAATCTGTGTGTTTGGTGTGTGTGTGTGTGTGTGTGTGTGTGGCCCATTATGCTAACAAGCATGTGCACTGTATGTGTTAGTGACTCACATGGCTTTAGAGGGATTCAGAGGCCCTGAGAGGCGTGAAGCATTCATCGCTGACCAGGAAAGTTCAATGTTTCCATGTCTTCCATGAGTTCTGCTGGTTCAGTTTCTGCAAAAAACAAAAACAAAAAAAAATACAAATGTGTCCTGACTTTAAAAAATTTAACAGTGTTAATGTAGAATTCAGCAGTCGAACTTCTGTAAGTACTCAAGTACAATTGCAAGGTGCAATTTTTAGGTACTTTTATACTGCTTCTTCAATATTTCTCAGAAGCATATATAATACTTTCAATTCTAGCTAAAGTTACTAGTCAGAAAAGGGATTTACTTAAACTTAAATCTTAACAAACAGTAATAACAGAATCAGGTTTGAGAAATACATTTTCCAATAGTTTTTTAATCCTTCATTCATAGCTGCGTTCTGATGTGACTGTTTTGAATCTTGTTTACATTCTTTTTACCCATTTTTATTCCTGTTACACTTTATTCATAAGATGCTACAAAAATAAAGCACAAAAAGCCTTTATCCAAAAGAAAATAAATATGTGCATTTCTCAAGATATCAAACTATTTCTTTAACAAAACTCAATCAGCAATTTGACAAGGGGTTTAATTTGCGGAGAAAACAGCAGTTATCGTGCTAGACGCTCAGCTGATACGTTAAACTGTCCAGCAGGGATACTCAAATTGCTTTGCTTGGGGGCCACTTTTGCAAAATGCATATATGTTTCTGGGATGTTTCTTAGATTTCAGGACATTTCTAGGATTTCAGGACATTAGGCACTTTGCAAGGACCTCTGTCATGGTGCTGGGGATCCTCCACTGGCACTTTTGCTTTGATAAACAAGCTATTTTGATGCTGTCTTATGCACTCTGGCACCTTATGTATATAAAAGTATGAAAAACAATTCCTGCTGTGAATCACTTCATTTTTATTGTGAATTAGAAAATGGCTGCAGTGCCACCTGGGACTCTAATGGGGGCTAGATTTGGCCCTTGGGCGGTAAGTTGAGTATCATTGCAGTACAGGCACACATCATTTAAAAAGAAATAAAGGTACTGATGCATTGGACCAGTATTAGGTAGAATTATCAGTGACAGAAACACTGCAGCTCAGGGGAGACATGTGTACTGGTTGTACTGAACTGGTGCTTTGTTTAAAGCTAATTCACATTTTTCTGAGCTCAGCTGCAGCACAGTGAGGCACAAGCCAAACAAGGAAGTGTGTCCCAATGCTCCCGTCATCATACGGTCAACGTTGCTTACGTAAAATTACTGATTTGATTGTGCAACCTGAAGGCCTTTAAAGCACACATATTGATTATCTCAGTTTATCTTTAATATTCTCAGCTGTCGAATTGTGTTCACAAAGTTCATTCTTGACCTTAGAAACAGTAGTCTGAACTCCAAAGACATTTTTTTAATTACGTCTATTTAACTATTTTTTTCTGGAGTTCTTATGTGTGTCCCATTTTCACAAAGATGCAATTTAAAATTGTATAAAAAACTAGTGAGTGGATTTTGAGTTTTGTGCTGATACAATAAAACAACACAGAACTGAATAATAATGGGCGATTATTTTGATAATACAGTGTTTGAGTTGTTTTCGAACCAAATAATGTTAAAAAAAAATCTCATTGTTTTGAGCTTCTCAAATGTGAATATTTAGGGATTTACTGCTTTTTATCGCTGTAAATTGGTTTTGGACTTTAGTTTGAAGAAATACATTGAAAGACATTTGAAGGCATCACTTTGGGGGGATGCTTTTTTTTTATTTTACAGAGTGTAAAATTCATCAGGTTATTAATCTTAAATTAAGATCCTTTTTTGGTCAAGCCATCTAGATATTCTCAGCTGTTAAAGTGACTGCAAAGTTAATTCTTCAACTTGGAAACTGTAGTTTGAAGCCCTCCCAATAATCCTTATTTGAGGTCTAATATTCTGTGGAGCTTCTGAGTGCGTCTCATTTTCACAAGATGAGAAGATGAAGTTAAAAACTCTGCAAGAGGCTAATGATTGAACCTCAAATTTAATACTAAAACAATGTAAAAATGAGAACAGAAAAATAATGGGCAACTATTTTGATTATTTTGGAGTCATTTTTCAAGCAAAAATAATTATGTTCATGGTCATTATTCACTGTAAACGGAATATCTTTAGGTTTTGGAATTAAGTTTCAAGAAGACATCACTTTTGGCATCAATTTAGTTTTATTTACTTAATTTTGTGAAGTTGTTGCAACTTAAAAATGACAACTTTGATTAAACCAGTCTTTCTGACTTTTAGCAAATTCAGTAAACCAAGTATACTGTGCTATATATCTGTATTCTGCTGGTTGCAAACTAGTCAGTCATATTTGTATTTTCTTAAACAAGTTAAGAAAACAGAACTTGCAGATCTCCGAACTTCATCACTGGCAAAATTCTCTTTGTCATGATAAAGTAAAGTGAGACTAACTTTACTTTACTGAAGTTGCTCACACTTAACAAATGAATTTCACTCGCCATATTAAGTTGCAACAACTTCACAAAATTATGTAAATAGTAAATATTTTTCAAGTACCTTAATACTTCCTAAGATTATTTTAAGTAAGATAAACTTTTACTCAAATTTTACAGTGTACTAACTTCTTTTAATGCAACAGTTATATGACTCTCATTCTTCCCTCCATGTAATTTCTACCTGCTGCTGCTGCTGTGTTGAATCTCTCACAGAGACTTACAGGTGTTGTCTTATCTGACAAGAGAATCTAAATTGGAAGAACGCAGTCAACTTAAAGCAACAAAGACACACACACACACACACACACACACACACACACACACAGACAGAGCAGCCACCTGTATTTACTTGAAGGGTACATAATGGTTCCTTTAAAGTGCTGGCACAGGCTGAAGAGCAGTAAGAGGCTTTGGCCTAAAGCTACAGCAGGGCAGCACCAGTGCTGTGGCCTGGCTGCAGGCTAAGCCCTCGGCCTCAACCCACGTTCACCTGACCCTCTTACCTTTCAGCACACTTCATAGGGGTCCCCTCTTCTTTCTCCTGGTCTTTTCAGTCCTGCGTTTTCTTGGAAGGTGAGATGAGGATGGTGAGATGGTTCATCAAGATGGTACAGAACTGGAGAAGCTGATGGGTGAAATCTCTCTCTGTGTTCCTGCCTTGTCTGTCCTTCTTTGTTCAAAAATATTTCCCGTGGCCTTCACCTTACTTTTGTCCTCTTCAGATCCCAGCCTCCTGGACTCTCTGGTCGTGGTTCAGCGTTTGTGGCCCGGTCACAGTTTGATGTCTGGGTCAGTTGACAGGACTCTCCGGGCTCTCTCCCTGCGTCTCATTCATGGCTGCTGATCCTGATTAGCTGGGAGGTGGAGCCTGTTGGTGGCAGATACAGTAGACCAGCTGGGAGGTGGAGAGGGAGCTGAACAGGTCATGACTTCAACTTGTTGCTCAGTTATCACATGTAAATTTAACTGGGTGCCTACAGGTATCAGACACTTAAATCTAAGGCTGTTTAGGATCTTGTCAAGATGATTTTTTTTTTAACCAAATGTGAGACAGACTGTTTTTGAAAAATGATCTTTTTCTTCTCAGACAAATGCTTTCCCATTCTGCCCTGCACAGAAAACAGTAAAATGACAGCAAACGTGTTTGACTGATTTGATTTTGATTTAAGTATTGCAGTTTTCATGCAGGAATATGGTTGTTAGATTGCTAAATCTACATTTTACTAGCAAGTAAGTGCATGTATAAAGCAAAAATCAAAAGTGGTATATTTAAAAAACTGTAAAATGCACAGAAGAGCTTTACTCATTTTGACAATAATAAATTAAAACATGGATTAATAAAGTTAGAAAAACAATTTAAGTCATTTTAGGAGTTTTTAAGGACTTGCACAAATACTATTTAAAGGGTTAGTTAACATAAATGACAAAACCTCATTGGCTGGTCAAAATTCAAAGTTGTCCAGTATCATTGTATTGTGACCTAATATCTGCAAACTAAAAACATTCCCAAACACCTCAGTTACAAAGCTTAACAAAAAGGATGGTCTGATTGCCTGGGTCAAGTAAAATACCACATCCTGTTGCTAAAATATCATGCAAGTGGTAAAAAAGACGAGGTCAAAGCCTCATACATGGCTGGATTGTGTATGAAACGCTAGAGGGTTTTAATTTGAAACAGACGTGGCAGCATTCACTCAATCATGGCCTGTTGCACTTACAACGCTGATCCCTACGCCCCATCAGAAAGTTATGGAGAAATATAATGCGGTCAATAATCCAAATGCCTTAAAGAAAACACCTCTCTGAGGTATTACAGGACTATCAGCGCCTATTAATTTCAAAACGAGCAACAGTCAATGGAGTCAAAACACCAACACTCACGTCATCACTCAGTCCGACTAATGGTGTAACTTCATCACTTACTCGTGGACAAACTATTGCATTTATAAGGGAGGCCTCGCATGCTGCGGTCCAGCCAAAATGAATCGAGGAGCTGATGATAGAAGTTCCAAGAAGTGACGCATCTTGCTGTCCTCTCATCTCTGTGGAGAAATGCACATGCACAGTATTGATTAGGCACTCTCAAGAAAAAGCGAGCATTTTTAAATTATCCCCAAACGGGTGGCTAGTTGGATGGCATCGGAAAATGTGAAACGCCAATTATGTATGGCACAGTTTTCCACAAGTTTGAGAGCAAGGCGGTTATAACAGGATCATTTTTCATGATAATGAACTTGAGTCTGAATTGTTTTTTGTTCACGGCTGGTGAACAGAACAATTCCATATAAAATCTGAAGTAGTTTCACTTCACATTACTGTATAGAGAGTCACCTCAAATGACACGGTAACATATTGAAAGTATCCTGATTTTTAAATGCAAATAAGTGAAATGAATGAATGTTTTCCTCCTTGTCGGAGAATGCGCGCTCTCCGGCACGGTGTCCTTCTGGACAAATAAAGATAAAACAAACCCAGATTAGGTTTTCCTGTTTTATTTCAAAGTCATGCCACAAGTTGACATTAAATACAAAAGAAAAAATAATAATTTCAGATTGTAGCTATAAAATAACCACAGTGTAACCGAGAACCAAATTCAACGAACACGCATTTGAAAAAAGAAAAAGGAAAGCTCACGCTGAAAAGAACACACAGACAAGCACACAGTACATAACATACAGCACAGCTCTCTGAAACCTAGCTATCAGTAAACATACCAGTTTGGAACGCAAGGTAAAGTGGATATATAAAATTAACAAGGTTATAAAATACTGATAAAAGATACTTGTTATAAAGACCGTAGCATCTTCTAGAAGTGTCACCATGCAGTAGGTATTCCAGTCTCCAGTTAATAAACATCAGCAGAAAAATACAAGAAGAATCACAAGCTCATTCCTTTGAGTGGACAAGACTCGATCTCAGATAAAAATGTCAATGACGAGAATGCGGAAGGTGACCTGGGTCAGCAAGAGTCAGATTCAGTACAGTACCTAGTGTACTCTGTCAGGAACCAACGTCTGGTAACCTTAGACACATGCAATAGTATCCAAGCCGACGAGGCCGTCAGATTAGCAGGCAAGCAAACCTTGACTGCCATCATGTCATTTTTCTGTCTATAAGTGATAAACAGGGAGAAAAAACCTACAACAATCACAAAAACCAATCACTTTTCTGCTCACTGAATCCTAAATTTTTTCAGTTTAGCCTATCCACCTTGTGCCTAGTCCCATGATACCTTGCAAGCACTATGCTACAGGTTTTTTTTATTATTTTTCAAAATAATGCGATGAGATAATGCCACCATACATCTGCCTCCTGCAGTGATGGATGAGGGGACGACCTAAGGAACTGTCCACAGCGAATGGACAGCAGTATATTTAGCTACTTTGTTGAAGCTCTGAGAATTATCTGCACTATGATAAAGTACCTTGCCTATCTCAAAGCAGAAATAGTGCAGAAAATCAAGCTTTTAAATCCCACATCCCTGAAGGCAGAAACACACAATGGCCCTTTGAAACGAACGTGTGACAGAAAACTGGACGTACGGTCATTTCCACGCAAAACTCTGCATTTATCAATGTGGACATGGAGGCTCAGATCAAATCTCATGTCAGGTCTAAGCTTGTGTACACAAAGTTGAGTCAACGTTATTAGACCATATTCTGATTGCCAGTATTTGCAGCCACATATAATCACTTAAAAATGTAAAGTAAATTTGAGAAAATATTACATTTGTAACGGCCTCTATCACAGCTGGCAGTGTCCCGGATCTGACACTGACAAGCCAAAAAATATTTACATAATTTATCATTAAAATTAACTCTGCAACATTGTAGGTATCTAAATACTAACCGCCTAGGCAATTACATTTTCTCCATGTCTAGCCACACACTCCATGTTCTGGGTCAATTATAAGCTTTTATATGAATATTATAAAAATATCAACATTATGTAATATGTAGGGTCATGTTATTAATACATGTCGGCTATATGTGTGTATATATGGATGTATAAATTAAATACGTCAACCTCAGCTGGAGTTGGATTGTCTTCCATAACACTTTTGACTGCATCAGTGATTTATTTCCAGGCAGCGTTTTTTTTTCAAGTCCCTTTAATGCAACTAAACAGAACCAGATGGTTAAACTGGACATGGGACATCAGTGTTTCCATTTCTAGCTCAGACATGTTTTCTCCTCTTGGCCATATTACGCCTCTTCATGCCATAAACTCCCTGGGCGAGGTCTCTAAACCCAGAACATATTGGGGCGGGATATGTAAATGACGCTTGTTTTAAGCGGCCACATTTATCAACAGCTAGTCATTTGTACGCAGTGATCAGCAAGATAAGAATGTCAAATGAATCTTTATGTCTTCATGTTTGTCTAAAGCTTTAGATAAAGCTAAACTAACTTAATCTGTTAACACTATCCAAGGCCTCGTCTTCAGGTCGTCTCCCATCCATCGATAGTTTAAAGATATGTTCATAGTTTGACTGTTTGGGAAATAGGCTTGTTTGCCCTCTTGTTGGATAGTTACAGAGAAAAGTTTACGGAGTTTTACTCACAGGGTGGATAATTGATCTGCTGATCAGATCAGAACGGATCAGATTATATGGACCAGAGGAGCAGCTGCTGCAGAGGTGAGTGAAAGCAAGCTTTATTGGTTAAGTTTTATTTTCACTGCTCCTGGCACAACTGTGCTCCTAATGAATGACCCAGCTATAAATATACAAAATCAATACGTGATGGGCCGCCACAAATGAGTGAGTGTGTGGGAAACCATGTCATGCTAAGCAAAGCTAAGCTAAGATTCTGCTGGTGGTGGCTTTACATTGCTGTACTGACACGAGAGTGAGATCGATCTTCTCACCTAGTTTTCTGCAATAACGCTAATTGGCAAATTTATCACATATTTTCCACAAACCTCCAAGGAAAGTGAAGACATCTGTAGCATACCACTGACTCTCACAGACGCCGGTGCAGTGAATGAAGTCGTGCAAGGTATCATTGGGCTCAGAATAAGGTGAATAATTTACTTGATTCCTCAAAGTATTCTTGCTGATCACAAGAAGAAGTGAACAAGAGCATCTTCCTCTGTAATTAAATGTCTAGAATATACTGTTTAACATCCATCAAAACATGGATCTCAATAATAACTCATAAGTTGCTGCTACTTTTATATACATACTGTATACTGCAGGTTACTGAATACAAAATATTAGAAAACTGGATACTGTTTAATGCATGCAAGTGTGCAACAGAAGCCTTCTACTTCACACAGTATGTTTATCAAAGTAGCAACAGCGGATATTATGTTTAACAACGCTCTGAGTAAAACAAAAATATATATTCTGTGATTTGTAATGGAGCGAGCAGATTTGAAGCGGTTTTGCTACATGCACTGGCATTGGTTGTTTTTTTTTTTTTATTCATACAAAAGTCACCACCGTTGTAAGCAGTTAATTCGAAGGGTTTCGTGTTCTCTACACCTGCTTTGGCATGGCCGTGCGAAAAATATGTACAGAAAACCGACAAGCTTCATAGCAACTGTCAAAAAACCAGTCAAGGTCCGCACACTCCAACCAAGCCTGGTTAGTCTAGTAGCTGGAGTGTTTTGAGTATACTGTGTGTGTGTGTGTGTGTGTGTGTGTGTGTGTGTGTGTGTGTGTGTGTGTGTGTAGTGGTTAACAGTGAAAGCCGTAACACTTTTGGCAGAGAATCATAATGTGCAACAATTACAAATGAGTAACCATAGCGATGCAATGGGAATCACTCCGAAAACAAAAGAGGACATGAAGTTTAGAACAACAAAAAAAAAAAAAGGTACAAAAGGAACCTGTCTTACATTTATCCAACAGTCACGTCTTTACAAAAGCATCCCTTTTCAATAGGCTGTTTGTCTTTTTGGCACTGCTGTGGCACATAAGTTTGATAAGATTTCACATTGAGCTTGACACACTGTTATTTCGGCTCCTTACTCTCACTATTACTGTAGGATTGTGTGCGACACAGCGACTCTGAAGCCCCAAATACTCCCATATATCAAAGCTGTCAGGTTGTGTGTTAGCTGATATATTTCTGTGCCACATCCATACTGATGAAAAAAACAACAAAAAACACAAAACAAAAAAAAAAACAGGGAGGAAATAACACAACTGGTTGCAGCTGAAACACCTGATGTGAAACCTCAATGTAAATATTGTACTGGCAGCAAAAGACAAATTCAGGATTATAAAATTCGCGACAGTCCAATCAGCAAAAATTGATTGTGATGTAAAATGTCCATGTTAATTTGGTTTGGTGAAGATTGTGTGTGATTTTAGCGAGCCACATCAGGGTTCAAATGTGTGTCTGTTAGTCTAAAGTTGATGCCAATGTCACCTTGACCCAGTTTGTTCCTCTATTGTACTACTTTTATCATTTAAATCAGAGCCAGGAGACAATTTTTCTGAAAAAAATAATTCAAGACAGCTACTTACTAATATGAATACTGTTTAGAAGGGATTTCTATAATCTTCCAAGACTCTTCTTACCATTTGGATGAGAAAATGTTTAACCTGTTTTATTTTGTACACAAGATATAAGTGATTATCTGAGTTTGGGTCAAATTATACAAATGTAGAAAGCATGTGAATTGTGTGTTATTGATCTTTTAAATTAGCTGTATCCCTCTTACCTCCTAACAGTGTTAATTTTGGCAGCGATTATAGATTAAGTCTTTGTCCCGAGACAGAAATGCTTATTAGATTAAGTCGCATCTTAGTCATTGTTTTCCTTAACAGTTTTAGTCTTGTTTTAGTCAACAAAAATTCATGTCATTTTAGTCATTTTTTACTCAAGATGTTTTTATATATTTAAACTAATCCAATTAGGCTAATAGGCCCCCAGAAATTAGAATCAAGGTGACAGGTTGCATAAAAAATTAATTTAGACTTTCTTTTTTTTAACTCAAAAAATAAATCCATTTTGAAGAAGCAGAAAAATAACTTTAATTCACCCTAAATTCTTTCTAAATCTGCAACATGTTCGTCTGGAGGAATAAACTCAGGGTTTCTCACAGAGTTGCTGCCTATAACTAAACTTTCAACTGTCAAAACAAAACCGTGCTGCTAACAGTAACGGTAAAAATGTTTTTACAAGAGGTGGTGTATAAGGCAACGTGACGGGTGCCTGCTCGTCTTGCAGCAAGAAAATATTTTGTTTCATCCAGATGGTTAGAGGCGATCTGGGGTTCACAGACAACCCTCTGCATTTTCAAAGATTGCTGGTTATTTATTCCTGGGACTCTACTGTAACAGTAAACATGAGGAGAACAAACTGGTGCAAGTGTCACCCCCTGGTTTGTCAGTTTCACCAAATTTTAGCTACAAAATACTCTTTTGGCACCAATAATCTTTCAAATCAACCCTTCATTCCACCCTCGTTTCAAGCTGAATTTGAACATATTCACAGTATTGACCTTGGGGGGGGATTAGACTCACACAAATATGTACAGTCAGTCACACAGGGAGGCTGTACAATAACTGGCCATAACGAGGCTCCACTGGTGCAGTTAGGAGTTCAGTGCCTTGCACAAGGACACTTTGACGGTACCCAGTGATGATGGGAGAAGGGCTTCTTTCTTTGCCCACCTGGTCTGCAAATAAAAAACAGCAGCTATCCAGGCACAGGCTCAACATGTCTAACCTAACACTGCTTGGCACTACAGTTTTTAACACTGTCTGTCTGCAAGCTAACATGACATTTTCCAAATTCAGTCTTTTTACCCAGCACTCATTTTCTGTCCCAAACAATATACTAAATAGCGCAGAGAAGATAAATAGCACCTAAATAGAAGTCGACAACTGCTGCTAATGTTCACGATGCTAGAGGCATTATGAATGCATCACTGTATTACAAGACATAACTGTTTCAAACCTGTCGATATGATCAGACTGACATGAGATGCATTAGTGTAGACATGCTGACTGCTCCAAACTAGCATTTCCGATTCTTTTGAGATAGAAAGAATAAATATATATATTAGTAACAATTGAACAGTACAATACAAGGCCATGAACATATTGGAAAATAACCCATGCAAGACACATTTATAAAGATGCTGTACACAAAGGTGTGTGTGATCAATTAAATGCCATGTGTGACAGTTCAAGTAATGGAAAAAGGCGCTGAAAACGGAAAACGGACTTGATAGTTTAACTGAGAGATTAGTCCACTAACTGTTTGTCTTACATTCAAAGGAAATGTCTCGATAATGACTTACATTTTAAATTCTTATCATGAAAGAAAAAGACAAAGACACAAACTCAATAAAATTTGGAATGAAAAGTCTTTGCAATGATATTGCACTTTTAAAAAAACAAAACACAAGTTGTGATTTTCTGTCTGGGCTTCCGTCACGAGAAGCTCAGGTGCTAAAAGGTCAAATCGGATGGCCACATGATCGAGAAATGCCGTAGTTCGTTAGAGATAGATTACATTGTACCAGTGTTGGTTCAATATGCAAAAGCCATCTGAAATCTTTCTGAAATCACTCAACAGTTTGTCCCATGTTGTTTTCCTGCCGTGGAGGCAAATTCAGGACCAAGGCGATGGCACAGGTTGTTTGGCAGGACGCCTTCTCTGCTCGCCCTCCTCTTTCTTTCATCCGTAAGGGTCTCTTTTCCCTTTTAATAATGAAATAAAGTGCAAGGTGTGTGTTCCGCTAAAGGGCTCTTCTCCTTTCGGTTCACACCTCTCCTCAAAAATTCTTTTCTAGGTGGATTAACAGATATACATTCATTCACTCTCAAACACTCCCAGATACTTGCACACGGAGCAACGCTAGAACTAGCAGGACACACACACACACACACACACACACACACACACACACACACACACACACACTCCCACACACTCCCACACCCGTACTCACACTCTCGCCTGTTCTGTGCCAACAGCAGACGCATAGCTGCTGTTTCTCTCAGGGTCACGTGGCATGAGTCCCTGGCCTGGGCCAAAA
Source organism: Plectropomus leopardus (assembly GCF_008729295.1). Lineage (NCBI taxonomy): Eukaryota > Metazoa > Chordata > Actinopteri > Perciformes > Serranidae > Plectropomus > Plectropomus leopardus. Next base: position 7,538,721 of record NC_056475.1, read on the forward strand.
GACTCAAGTCAGAGGAAGCGTCAGGCAGTGGTGTTGCCATTAAGAGATGATGTGGCACAGGGGGTGGTGGTTTGTAGCTAGGCTTGGGCCAGGCCGAGCTGGGCCAGGCCGAGCTGGGCCAGACCAGGGCGGTCCGAAAGGGACTAAGAGAGCGGAGGCTCATCTTTGGTCCCATAAAGCACTTGATTATGTCAGGGTGAATCTTTGCACTCCGCTGGACTGGGAAGGTGTACACATGGGTGGGGGGCGGGATCAAAGAACAAGAGTAGCACTATCAAAAGCACCGGCTGCTAAGCTACGACTGGAGAGATGTGCATCACAGGCAAAGAGTTCAGTTTTTTAAGCCATGCAGTTTTTGGAGATCGTCCATAGCAACCGGCAGAAAAGCGTCTCGGGGAGTTTGAAGTGGTTCTAGTGATGGAAGACGGGAGGCAAGATTTCACACATGAGCGCGCTCACAGAACAACACAGAAAAGCTCTCAGTAAAGAGGGAGAGAATAGCTGCTGTTGGCTTTCCTTTTGTAAAGTCCACGATAAAAAGTGACAGACAGTGCTGCATGCTCTCCAAAGCACCGGCAAACTGGTGAAGACTTGAGGTGTCTGGGTGAGCCGACGGCGTGGGATAATTATCCACAGATTTAAAGAGTATACGTTATGTTGATATATAGGAGACAGAAACTAAAACTGTGAGGGAAAAAAGCGGAAATGGAGGCTGTGCTAACACTGCAGACAGCTGATGAAGAACATATTTAACTTAATCCCCCCGCCTCCTCAAGGTGGAGAGACAGACTCAACCTTAAGGCAATGCATAGCCCTTGGAAACATTGGCACATGCATGGAGAGTGCAGAAATGTCTGTATATGTGTTGTGTGTGCATGGATGAGTGTGTGTATTTGATTACAACAATATGCAGAAGAAAAATAAGAAGTTTGTGGATTTCGGGTCACACCAATGAACTGATTTCGGCTAATATTTTTAAAAATCAGTTAAAATGTAGCTCAGATGTTGTTGGAGATTCTGGCTACAAGAGCTGCAATGAAACCTGCTGTGAGAACACACATCTGAAGCAAACACTAAATAAAGGATAATTTTGGCAAAAATGTGTTCAGCAATATTATCAAAACCCCAAATACTGTTTGTAGACAATTACCACCCATAAATATAGGTAAAGGTCGTCAAAAACCTTTTAAGAATTGAAACAGTGACGCAAAAGAAAAAGGGGAAACAAGAGGAGACACAAAGAGAAAAGCGCAAGCGGCAGAAAAAAAGACACAGTGAGCTCCCGCCATGGTTGGAGGATCAACGGCGGACATGACAGGCGGGTACGATTGAACGCCACCTTGAGTGTTGATCATCATAATCACACAATTGATTGCATCAGATGTTGGTGAGCGTGGTCGAGGTGATGAGGCGCACAGTGAGCGTCCCCGGGAGGTCGTTGTCCTGACGGCTGCCCTTGTCGCGGAGGTGAAGAGTGTGCTGCTCCTGCCGCTCGTTGGGGTCGCTGAACATGATCACCTGACCCAGGAAGGTGTCCACGATCATGTTCTTGTTGTAGATCTATTGGCCGCTCGTTGGATGAAGGCACAGATCCAAAAGCGTAAGGTGGGAAAGCAGTAAAAGAGAGGAAAGAAAAGACAAAAGGCAATAAGCAGTCATAAAAGAGAAAAGCACAGGAGAAAATACACATGGACAGAAATGAAGAGATGAAAGGACGTAAAAGAAGCACAGAGAGGAATAAGAAGTGCTAAGGTGATACTCATATTATAGCCCATGGGCCAAATATGCCCCCCGATAGGGTGCTGGGTGGCCCCCCACCCATTTTCTAATTCACAACAGAAATAAAATGATAAACACTGGGAACTGTTATTGTACTTTAAGTAAACACAAGGTTCAAAGTGCATAAAACAGCATCAAAATAGGGCTCCTTATCAAAAAAATGCCAGTGAAGGTACCCCCCTCATCCCCTGACAGAGATCCTAGCTAAGCCCTAATGTCCTACAATCCTAAAAACATCTTAAAATCCCCGAAATGTCCAAAGGTATTAGAAATGTCCTCATATCAGAGAAATGTCCTAAAATCCTACAAATGTCCTAAAATCAGAGCTATGTCCTAGAGTCCTAGAAATGTTTGAAAATCCCCAAAATGTCTTAAAACCCTAGAAATGTCCCATAATTCTAGAAATCTGAGAAACATCCTAAAATCCTAGAAACGTCCCTAAATCTTAGAAATGTCCTGTAACTCTACACACATCAGAAAATCCAAGAAATCTCCAAAATTCCTAGAAATTTCCTGGAAATGTCATAAAATCCCAGAAACACGCACGGGGCTGCTACAGCTGGCCCCTGGCCATCGCTTATATTGCAAAAGTGGCCCTCAAGCAAAGCAAGTTGAGTACTCCTGTGCTATGGGCAGGGACTAAGGAAAGTCCACAGTTATAGCCTTACAATGGCTTACACACATTTTTACAAGGTTGACACAGAGAGGATATCATGTTTTTCATTTTGGAGATTGTTACAAGCCCAGCTCTTCCACAGACAGAGCAGCAGATAAACACTTATGCCTCACCGGGATACGAGAATTGCAATTTTCCAGCTCTGATTGACTAAATGCAACTTGATATTGCCATAACAAGTAAATAATTTCCTAACAAGTGCACTTGCACGGTTTACGAACAACGCCTGATATTTGGCCTGTAATTGATTGGTAATGGATGTTCAGCAAATTTCCTTGGCAGCTGCACTCTCATTTGAAATTGTCACACACGCGGATGATGACGGCAGGTGAGAAATATGGTCAAAGGATACAGGGGCTGAGAAAAATAAAAATAAAAAGTGCACAGCTGAAAGCACACACTTGAGACACCGCAATGTGTCACTGGAAAACACCTATGTTTAGTGCAAAAACAGTGCTAGAAATGTTGCAATGTCTCACTAAAACACACCCAAATTCAGCTAAAAACACCACAGAGATGGCCACAAAGTGTTGCTAAAAAACTCTCATAAGTTGCATAAATGACTTGTTCTCTTTCCTTTTGACTGTTACTGTCAAACAAACGCCAAAGTCTGGTCATCAATTGAAGCTCTTCAGGAGTAGCAGGATAAAAGGCAGGTTTCTTAAAACAAAGACAGACAAAACTTAAAGTATCTACATGGCCAGACACCACTAGAAGGAACTAAGGGATGATTTATTTATTTTAAATTTGGGTAACCCTGGTTGAGAGGTGTCTTTAGTCAAGAGCAGATCATTTTCTTCAACCAAATGTCAGCAAGATTAATGAGTTTAAAGCAGAAAGTCACCCGTCTCAAATAAAGTTGTGAAGTTTGATACTTCATGGCCAAAATCTTTTACAGTTCATTTTACTTCCAGTACTTTAACCTCTTGCAACACCTGTGGGTTTTGACAACAGCAGCACAGCAGGCGCCGAGCTGCTGCATTTTGGCTGTAGCCCTCATTAATGTGTGGTTCAGCGTGTAGTGCGTCAGTTGGATGGCTGCAGAGAGCGACAGCTCACCTCGACGTGGATGCCCTCCTTGGGTTTCTTGCGGTAGAACAGGCCTTTGATGTCAAAGTTTGGGCAGCGTGTGTCCTTGTGAACTGGTGAACGAACCCTCTCTCCTTCACAGGTGATGATCACGTACGGATCTACAGCTGAGGGGAGAAAAAGTCTTTATATCAGTACATTGTGCTGATAACAGACAGTGTGATTACTCTGGTTTGTTTACACACGTCTACATTAGATTATATGCACTGATTGGGGGAAGAATTTATTTCCAAAACACTGCACTGTGTGATTATTTTCATTATCATTCAGGTCATCATCTCTAGGTCGTGATATCAAAAAAGTTCTTGCACACCATCAAGTCATAGAGACAGGTGCAAATAGGCGTGGGCGGTATCATGGTAATATGGTTTACTAGGGTATTTAGAAATCCCGATGGTGTGATTTTACATACTGTCAAAAATACAGACCCTCATCTTTCTATTAACTTCATACTAAAGAGGTTGTATTAAGGATGTTTTGTATTACGTGCCCTGGAGGTTACGCCCAGACCACACTGCATGCATAAGCAGTGTGTGTTCACAATGGCAGCATTTGTTGTTGTGGTGCTGCTGCAGAGCTGCCCTCTGTTATAAATACTGTATTTCCATCAGCAGCACATATTCCGCTCATTTTTGAAGCCATGCAAGCTACTGCATTGTCAACAACACGATCCTGCAAATGTTTTATAGTAAAATGCCTTGTGTCAACAACTGAAGAAATTCTGTAGGCAGAAGAGAGAAACATTTATTCAGAAGGTGTATGGTTGTCTTTCTCTGTTGAATGAGGGAACGAGTGAAAGGATATTACCTTTTGTTGACATCTCGTAGCGAACTTGCCAGTCGGCAGTGGGGGGCGCACACTGATACTGTCATATACCGTACACCCCAGTGAAAATCCAGAAACGTATAAAGGTATGAAAAAATAGATACCGCCAAGCCTAGGTGCAGATCATGCATTTAGTTGCTGTTACTTCTTTGCTTTCACTACGTAGGATTTTGAACGCAGGACTTTTACTTGCTGTAGAGTATCTTTTCATTATTTTATTAGTACCTTTACTTACTTTTTGGTAAGTAAAAGATTAGTGTACTTCTTCCACCACTGTTACTCTCTCAGCAAAGGAATCTACATATTAAAGCCACTATGTGTATGTGTGAGATTTTCTGACTGTGGCGCCCTCTGGTGGACACAGTGACAGTCACGATGAGGTTCTGATCAGCAGATACAGAGTGAAAAGGCTGACAGCGCTGCACCAATTTTCACCGGGAATGTCTCATTTTTAAGATTTGACAGAATAGGTTGGAACTAAAACAACATTAAAAAAAACTCCACATAGTGGCTTTAGAGGTGAGTGAGCTGCAGAAGTTACAGGTTTGTGCACACAGTGTAAGAGCTTCCAGGGGGTAAGGACTGTACACTGCAGGCTAACACTAACTAACTAACTACAGTTTCAGCAGATGGTGCTGTGGTACCTCGTGTTTTGCTCAGAAGTCTTTCCTTATTGGGATTGAGGCAGTGAAGCTCTGTGGGTGTTCACAGGAGTTTACAGCGCTTTACAATATAGGAACATAACCATCACATTGCAAATTCAATGACATGAGGGCGCATTGGTCCTACCTCCGTTGGAGTCCTGTCCCTGCAGACCCTCAGCGTTCAGTACATGGACCTGAGTGACCAGCTGAGGGTAGCCACACATCCCCGTCCAACATGTCTGAGGGGGGTCGTCCAGAGTCAGCTCTCTGGAAAAGAAACAGTGACAGTTGTAAAGCTGTTAAAGCCAGCTGGACTTAAAATTAAGATATTACTTTTTTTTCCAGGCATCTGTTTCACATTATCACCTCAAACTTTCTCTTTCTTGAACAAGAGTACCAAAGTCAGATGCTGAAAGGCAAACTTCACAACATAATTTTTTGTTCAGAGAGCTGAAATTATAGCAAAACTTTGTGAAAAACTCCTAAGAAATGAAGTCAAAGAGCCGCAGCAGTAACAACTGTGTGTGCAGCTAGCGAAAAGTAGGAGTTCTACAATGGCTACATATTTAAAGGACTGGTTTACAACTTTTCAAATCAATCTTAAAAGTAAAATCCCATCAATGAAACAGTTTTAGCTAGTTGTAATTATTCCTCCTGTTCATACTGGATAATAAAAGATCATTTTCGAATGTCATGGAGGAAGAAATCCACAGTCCCTGTTCTGCTGTTAAACACATATTGATCACCATCCCTGTAAATGTGCCAGTTTTTGACAAAACACTAATTCTAAACCTTTTGTCCCTGGGCCAGATGTTAAATAAGGCATCAAAACAACAAGAAAACACAAAAGATGTAAATTTAGAACGGGAGAAATTAAAAGACAAATATCTGAAAAGGATAAACAGCTTAGAGAAGTAAGACTGCAACATGTAAAGGAGCACAAGCAATGCAAACATGACAACATAAAATTACATTGCATTGCACTTGGTGTTCATATAGTCAACAAAATTTTTATTTAGTCTTAGTCCTGTGTAAAATGTCCTTGTTAGTTTTGAGCACATTTATTCCATGTTTTGGTTTTTTTTGTCAAGTTTTACTTGACTAAAAGACTGGGCAGTCTATTCTTATCACAATCAAGAAAACAGTAAATGTTTTTATATAGTTTTAGTCAAAAAAAACTGTTGACATTTTACTCATCAGTCACTCCGAGTCCTCTTTGACTGTGTCTATAATATTAAGTTTCCTCGTTTGTTAACAACAATAAGAGATTTTAGTGTTTTTTAAACTACATTTTAGCCTTGTCTTTTTTCATCAGTGCCACCTCATGTTGACATAGTCACAGTTAGTGCTCACTGACGTCACTGCTGTCTCATCAGTGTCTTGTTGTTTAGTCACAGTTCGTTACTGAAATTAACACTGATATTACAATAAAGAGAACAGAGGTAAAACCAGGGTGGATGCAATCTGACAAAAAGCCAAGCAAATGAGAGCAGACAGGGCAGTAATTAGCTATGATGGCTGGTCTGGGTGCTTTTTAGCCAAGTTTTAAGATTGTTTGCAAAGGAACTATAGACGTCACTATGTCCTATATTTAGCGAAAACATGTTCCAAAGCTTTCTTACTGTAATGTTTTTGCAAAATTTGTAATTTCATAAAAAGCTCTCAGCACAAATATATTCATTATTGACCTAAAACTTTCCATGAACATTTGACTTGAAATGCAGCCTACAAGTCTTTTTATTGAACTTAATGCATTTTATAGTGCTAAATCAGTTGTTAAACATTTAATAGTACACTCTGCAGGCTAGCTAGCTACCACGTCTGCCAGAATAACACTTGAGTGGACTGTGGAGCTTTTATGACTGACCATCACATACATACATTGCATTCTGTTCCTATCCAGACAAATCAATATGGGAATAAAAGAAATCCACCAGTACATCTTTTCTTCACAGCACTCAATGTAACACTGAGTTAAGGAGGGGTTGCACATTACAGACAGACCTACAGTATGTGACTTAATTATGACTCGAGGGTTAAAAGTTACAGAGCTAAATAACTCAGTCTCTCATCACAGTCTCTATGTGTAGATTCACAAAATTCAAAATGTGTTCAGGGGTAAGATTTCAGATTTACTTGCAGTCTGAAGGCACATCAGTGAAGACACGGAGCAGGAAGTCGCCCTGCTGCCCAGGGTCAAAGGTGGTGGGAATGATGACATAACGGCCCTCCTTCAGCTCCTTCCTGAGGAAGACGCAGCGCGAGTTGATGTAGATGGAGCCCGCTACTTTCTGCTGGGCTGAGTGCATACGGTACTTACGATTTAGCTCCACCTGCAGGATGAGAAGACGTTACAGCAGAAATTTGTACACCTGAGGTATTATTTATCTATTAACTGTTCAGGTTTGGCGGGGGCTTGTTGAGTGTTTCTACCCGGTGGATATCAAAGCCGATGGCGAGGTTTTCCCCTTTGCCTTCTTTGGGCGTGGCTCTCTTTTCTTTCTGCTGTAAGCAGATCAGCACCTCGTCCTCCACCTTCTTCACATCAAACACGTACTGGGAAGAGAGGAAGCAAGCCAAACTTTATTTATATAGCAAATTTCATTCCAGGTGGAAGCGTAATGTGCTAAACATAGTGTGAGGTACAAGTTGCAGGCACAAAACAAAGCCAGCAACTGACCATAAAAGTGAATCAAGTCCATTAATACTAAGAATAAAATCTCATAAAATAATAATCTCATAAAATGAGAAATAAAACCTATAAAAAATACAAAGATATGTGAGTCAGAACTGATAGAGAAATGTTAAAATTAAATAAAATAATAAAACAAGCAGACCATTAAAAGAGCATGATACATGAATCAAAATAAATAAAGGAAGGAATAAAATAAGATAAATAGACCAATGAAAGATAACACTTGAGGAAAAAGAGGGCACATCTGACATAAAACCAATAAAATAAAAAATATAGTTGAAAAAGTCAAACCAGACCACCGAAATGCACAGCTAAAAACTGGTGGAACTGCTGCTGGAAACTCTTAAGAGAGGGCCATATCACACTCAGACAGTGCTCACACATTTCTCTAACACACACACATGCAGTGGCTGAAGTAAATGACATTAACACTTCCTCCCCCACTGTGCACATGTAGACAAACACTACCTCCATTAACAAACCTGAGGGTTCTGCAGGAAGGTCGCCTTGTGATTGATGCAGCCTCCGGACCGGTTTCGCAGCGGGTCCTGGCGGTGGACCCAGGAGCCCCTCATCACCTCCTCCTCCCAGGTTTTGTGGATGCTCAGGTAGGAGGTGTTGATGAGGCGGCACAGGATCAGGTCAGTGAAGTACTGGCAGAAGTCGTCGAACGTCATCCTGCACGAGGGCAGGAAAAGGAAAGGAGAGAAGAGACCGGAGAGAGTGGATACCAACTAGAGGGTGAAGTTTGAAAGAAGAAGACCTTTAACAGGTTCAAAAATAGAGGAAATGAAATGAAGTTAGGAACAAAGAAAAGGGTTGCATGTTAAAGGGAGGTTGGGATTTCTGGTGCTGACATGGAATAAGATTAAATGTTGATCAATTTGAACATTTGAAAAACATACCTGTAAATATCATGATTTGTCTTTTTTTGTTAAAAAAAAATCCCCCCAAAATCTACAATAAAGTGATTTCCCAAGGATTTGTATTATGTTAGCATGGGAAAAGTCTCTTTGAAGGAATAGTTTCACATTTTGGGAAATACCTTAATTTACTTTCTTGCTGTTAGATGAGAAAATTGATGTCACTCTCATGTTTGTAAGATAAACAGGATGCTGCAGCAGTTTAGCTTATCTTAGCACAAAAACTGGAAACAGAGGAAAATAGTTAACGTGGCTCTGTCAGAGGTATCAAAATTAGCCTCTAAAGATTTCTAATTATGGCATGGCCAAGGTTCATTACTCTATGAAACTACAAAATATATTCTTCTACATTTTAGATTTTGAACAGATTAAACAAACAGGACATAAATGTTAGAGAGCTTTAGAGGTGCTGGTAAGCAGAGTTTGCCATCCTTTGACTCATCAAGGCTAGTTGTTTCCAACTAGACTCCGTTAAGAAAAACAGTAGATTAACATTATGTAACACTGGAGCTGCTGGTCTATTGCTGCTTTATTTGTGTACTTTGTTTGTGTTACGGTGTGACTTTGGGGTTTGAAAGGGTTAGTTCATATTTACCAAACTCACACAACAACACAAACTAGCTGATCGAGGCAGCTGTAGCCCAGCAGCTCCTGTGCTCAGCAACGTTAAAATACTGTTTCTGTCAGTGGAGTCTGGTGGCTTTGACAACAGAGAAGATGGAGAACTGTTCCCTTTTGGAAAATGATGGACAAAACTTCCAAACTTTTCCATGAATTTTTAAAGACTCAAAGTTTTTTTTCTTGGCCCACTTGCCTGGCATTTTTCAAACACTTTAGATTCACACTCTATTAAAAAATTATTTCAGCTAGCTATTGTACAGAAAAGGAGCAACAAACTTACATGATGGAAAACAAAACCTTGGCGCACATCGACACATATCAAAGCTACTTTCAGTTGTCAGCAATTACAGAACATGAATTTGCTGTTACATTATGTGGAAGGTTATCCGTGGAACAAAACTCAGTGACTTTTCTGGGTTATTCATGACCACACGAACTCTGTAAACTGTTACTGATGTTTTGAAATATGTTGTGTTGCTTCCCCCGTCAACAATAGTACATTGCTTAGCTTCAGCGGCAGTATCGTGCTACTTCCCCAAACTGGGGGCATACCAACACACATCTACTGTACGTACTGTAATGGACAGAGTTATGTTGTTCTCCTTGTCAAACTCTCAGCAAGACAGCAAAAAAGCATAATTCCCAAAATGTTATACTATTTAAAGCTTTCATAGCACAAATAGCCCAAGACGTCCTAGTCACAAGACATGCGACACACAACCAGGACAAAAGGAACAAGTCATTATTCTTTTTTTTACCATGCCAGCACCAACTTAATAAACAGTAATGATAAGGGAACCCCAAAATAAACTGTGAGTGCTTTTATGGTTCTCACCAGAACTCGCCGTCGTCCTGCACGGTGACACCCAGCTTTTCTCTCTCGCTCTTGCTCACTTTGTTCCACTCCTCCGAACTGCGGCGAGCAAAGACATGAGAGCAAACACACACAGACACGAAGCAGAAGAACAGCAATCAATCTGATGAGCTACAAGACAACAAACAAGTAAAGAATGAATTATTCAAAACACTTTTCATGATTAGTAGAATATTCATATATATTAATAGTGGTATACCTCAGTGCAAATATTTTAATAATCATAATAATTGTGATTTTAAATGCTCAGGAATTGTAACAAGTTCAGATGTATAAATGATATATGTGGCTGCCCCTCATGGGCACTATTATGTTTGAGAGCCAGATGAATATGTGTATTTGTTACTGTGAATCATACGGAAACATCAAGGTCCACTCTGTATTCACTGCTCAGGGGAAACACGGGCTTTTTACAGGATGCATTAGCTCTGTGTTTATGTCTCTCTGTTTATGATTCACTGACAAGCGTCCGCGTCTCAACAGTCTGTCAGACTCCATTTACAGTAATAGATTTTTTTTTCAATCAAGCCATGAATAAATTATTCAGAAAAGAGCGAGTGAGTGATTGAGAAAGAGGAGAGATGACTCATGTCTCTTTACAACAGCTTTCTCTCTTTCGGCTTTATCAATAATTCAGGCTCCATTATGATCCGGCTTTACCACCTCCCCTGTTTGTTTCACAGAGTCTGGTAAGCTCAACAATTCAAAGACGGAGAGATGTCAAGGGAGCAACTTTATCTCAGCATTACCTATTCCCCTAAGAAGTAAAGGAGTAAAGTAAAAGAGGAAGGAAACACTCTTTTCGAGGGAGTAATAAAAGCTTTGTCCACTTGACTGAATGGCCACTTGTGGGAACCAGTTATTTTGATTTGAATTGAAAGGTTAGTCAGCTCAATGTCTGTTTTGGGGGAGTCCCTTAAAAATGATATCTGAGCTGCACTGCACGGTTTCATATTGTTCTCTGCAAACAAGCAACGCTCAAACGGGGTCAAATTCAGTCATTCGTCTTTGCTCTGTGGCCCATTAGCTTGATTGCATCTCCATTTTTCATTGTCTACACGACTTTCTCCCTATTGTGCAAGATTCTTGGCTACGTTGTGGGTATTTTATATGCTGTTTGTCTTTGGTCAGTCGTTTATTGTTTGCTCATTCATCACATCCAACCTCTTGGAGACCAGTGTGTCAAATTTTGGGAGACAAACGGGACCAGTGTGCTTCGACATTTTAAGAATCAAATTTGTGAAATTGGTTAAATTTGTACAGGTCGCAACAAGGTGACATTTGAAAAGGACAAAGACATCGTTTGCGTTGTTTTGGAAATGTCTGACTCACCTAGATGATTGTGCCAAATTGGGACAGATGGATGAGGGAGGCTCAATGAGACAAGGTTGAGATTTGATGAGGTGCAGTTTTTCATCCTTGCCTGTAGGTGGCAGTGTTGCAATTTACCAACCTGTCGCTCCAGGGCCCGCTCCACTCCTTCTCTCCCCAGGGGTTCCTCATGCGGATCATGTGCAGCTTCTCCGATTTGAAGAAGGCCAGCAGTCCATGACCTAGCCGCACTTTCCGTACGTCCGTCACGGCGTAGGCATGGCCTTTGACCAGGCCACAGTCCAGCCGTGCCTCCATGTCCTCTACCGTGGTCGCCTGGAAAACAGCAAAACAGGTTGGAAACAGATGCTTTTGTGGATCTGTGGAAATGTGTAAAAGAGGGAGGCTGGCACAGTTCCCAGGGAACTTACAAACAGGTAGGTGTTTGGTAAAAAGAACACAGAGACACTGTTGCAATTTGCAGTGAAAAACGCACAAAAGCTCTGCTTTTGTGTTCGTCTGGAACATAGAATAGAGATTTTTTTTTCCCTTTATTACAAACAGCAGGAACATGACAGGAAACCAAAGAGAGAGATCCAACAAAGGTCCACTGGACTCGACCGAGGGACACTGTGGTTCATTCGCAGTATGGGAATGCACCTTGATTGCTTATATTGCACAGCTGTTACACTAAACTTCAACAAATATATATTACAACATGGGTCTTATTTTTGTAGTTTTAGCCATTATTACTACTGTTTAGAAGATTGTATTCACTAAAGTAATTGCTGAGAACTGGGGGACCAGGTGACTGAACAAATATATCAACTATCAGTGACTGACTGAGTACATCTCTAGTTGTTTTTCTTTGCGCACATTTTTGGGGCAATTTTTGTCATTTTATTCTGCTTAATGGTCTGCCAGCAAAAACCAGTGAGAGCCGTTGCTCAGCAGGCAAAGAGAGGCAGCATGGAAAAACAGCCTAGAGAGGCAACATATTTTCATATCTAATTTAGTTAATTAGCTTTCACACTATGAGACACATTCACCCATTCACACCGGCGATTGAACCACCAACCTTCTGGTTTGTGGATGACTCACTCCATGCAAAGTTGCATAGTTGACTAGCAGTGACCTTTGTGGAAGCCATCGTAGCTTATAGGCTATGATAAGTCTGAACTGCTCCACAAAAGACCGACAAGAATCCACAGTACAAACATGTCTTTTGAATAAACTTATTGTCCCATTAGCTTCCTCAGTAACTTGCTTTTTTACACATCCAGTGCAAAAGTAATGAGCTAAAAGACGCACACTTTACTCAAGGATCTTGAGTGTGAGCTACGCTTTTTGTTACATTATCTAACTTTAATTATTCGCTTCATTGTTACATGAACTACTGATGTGGAACACTTAAGTGCTGCTTTATCAACAAATTTATCTTAAATCTTTTCAATAAGAGAAGCTACTTGATGACTCTCATTGATCTAAGTTGTGTTAAAAAGATGATGGGGTTTTTGTTGTTGTTGTTGCCTGGGAAACCACACACACTGGAAGATTTTCAACAACAGTGATGATGAGACACTTTCAAATTTGAGCAATGCACCATTTGTGAATCAAAAGCTTTTGGATGGTAAGAGGAAAAGAGGGGTGAGAGTCAGTAGAAAGCGTTATCAGAAAATTGGTTCTTCGATCCAATAATCATGTGTTCAATGCACTTGGCTTTTTTGGTGAGACACTGTAAAATTTCATACACTATTATTGTTGCAACAACTCAGAACCTGATTAGTATGACAAACAGATAGCTGCACAGACAGACGGGATAAATAGATTGAAATCTTAATGGAGTTTTAAAACAATGGTTTGTCCAAATAGGAGGCAACAGAAAGAATAGTGATCACCACAGTGCTCATTAACCCTTTGAAACCTCGATCGATATCACTTTTTTTTGCTACATTCAGATGCCTTTCACAAGCATTTAAGCCATTCAACCCTTTGAAGCAAATTGCTGCGATTTCTTTGAAAAACATGAGAAAAAGGGCACTAAGCAACTTGGTAGAAAAGTTCCGTACATTGCAAACAATACGTGAATTTAGAAAACAAAAATTCCAGAGCTTTATATTTCTAATTATCCTAGTTATGAATTATGAATTTAAAGTTATTCTACATAATTATTTTTTTTGTTTGTTTGTTTTACTTTCATTAACATTGCAAAATTTGGCCTTGGCGGAGGACTGCACTCTCCCTGCTGCCCCTCTAGGTTTTTACTGAGAGTCAACCAGGAGAGTTTCATGGTCATCAAAATTGTAAAACTGGTCCAAATTTGAGCCACATACATTTATGAATGTCAGCTTCATGTAGGTTTTCCAGGGTTAGTTTTGGTTCACGTCCAAAATAAAAAAAATTCACTGGACACTGGGATCACAGAGCCACCATGCCTTTCTGTCCTGTTAATTCCCCCTGTTTTGTCCAAAACAGATGAAAATGAAATGATACTGACAGTAAAACAGCAACTACATTACTTGATCCATGAATCAGAAACCTGAAGTAAATGCAGGGTCTCCCTGAGGATAGGCGTAAAATTCATGCATCCCCAGAATAACAGTTTATGATTGAGAAATACAAACTGAAGTAACAACAATGGATAAGGGTGGAAAATGCACTTTTGTATGGTGCTGGTTATATTCTCTCAGCTCTTATTACGCTCACAGTTGAACAATAGACCCTCCAGTGTAAAAACTCATGCATATAAAAGAGCCATATCATTTAAAAATTGAACTGCGCTGGATTCTGAATCACAATGAGGGATTGTGAATTAGTTGTTGCTGGAGCAGGACGTCGGGGGAATAAGACTGGCATGAGACAGAGGACCAAGAAATAAAATTCATAAGACAGCGTACACTTGTTTCTTAACTTGGCAAATCCAAGATTTTATTGCCTCAAATCCTCAAGTATTATTCATTAAGCTCTATTAGAAACACACAAACAAAAACACAAAACTTGAATACATGAAACTGTTTTCTAGACACGACATTATCCTGGCATTAGTACATGTGCTCTGTATAAGAAGTTCCTATAACAACACAGAGGCTTTGTGCAAATATTTTGAAGAGCAAAAAGGCGTGCACAACATCATCAAAATGGATGAATCAGAAGTGCTATTCATTTGTGTGTACCTCACGTAATCTCAAACAAATTACGACACTGCTTTGAAGAGCCTTTGAAAAGTTGCAGAGAGAATTTATGCAGAGATTTGGCACTAAAGAAGGCTAATATCTTTGCCGTGAGACATGGGCAGCGAGCGTCTCCACAAAGTCACAACAGACAGAAAGTTTTTCTTCCCTGGATTTTAATATCAGAGCAAAAAATGCTCTAATTATCAAAGGGCTCTGGGGCACAAGGGGTCAGCTTTGGTGGATTAGACAATTTTCAGAGAACAGGTGTTGAAATGCTACAAAAAATGTGAAGGGCAAGTATTCTTATGGTTTATTGAAATGTTAAAATGTTACACAGATGGATGGGCACAAAATTTGGAACAGACATTCATGAGCTCCTCAGCATGAATTGTAATAACTTTGGTGATCCTGTCCAGTGCTTTGGTTTTCCACAGACAACCTGCAAAACCAATGACATTCCCCTCTGCCTCAGCTGTGCTTTGTGTTTGTGTGCTGATGAGCAAATGTTAGCATTTAGCTCAGAGCACCATTTTGTCTCAAGGAATACTATACAGGGTCTTCCTAAACAAAAACACAAAGCGTAGACTCAGACGGAAGTAATCCTTCTCAATCATCTCTTATAACCCACTAGAAGTGCGTGGCAGTATATTTATCTGCAGATATTCTGCCCTCTGCCTGTATTTCTTTATTTTGTTCTTGCTTTCTGTGTTCATGATGTCTCTGGGCATGGTAGCAGGTGAGGTCGGAACTTAGGACTTAATATAAAGTTATCAGATGAAAGACTGTAAGCAACACTCCTCCAAGAGGAAGGTACAAAAATACTTTACCTTTGCTGGCGAGTGCTTTTACAAACAGTAACTGACCTCTCCTGCGTAAGCCAAGCATACACTGTACAATTTTAGCCCGTTTTTGAGCTGTATGACTCATTTTAGAATCAGGCCAAATTTTGGGTGACGATGGGCATCGTTTACCGTGCAGTGTAAAGGGGGGAGCGAGGACTGATCATCTGCATACATTTCTGACATGTTAGAAGCTTTGGCTCTCGCGTAGTTGAAGCAGAGCCACAAGTCGATTCCCCAAAGTCAGTGCCTTTTTTTCTCACTGAGCCTGCGCAAAATGGCAAAAACAGCATCTGAAAATGCCATAGCAACACAACGCTGGATGGAAAAAATGGCTAACATTAGTTATCAAATAAACAACAGTAGTAGCTTACCTCCAGTTCTCTCTGCAAAATGGACAAGCCATATTGTCCATGTCTTCTAAGCTATCTGCGAGTCCATATGTACAGCACCTCTTTTTCTTGGAGGTTTCGGCACACAGGATTGCACAGATTTTCAAGTTTTTGCCTTTTTAGCATTGTTGCTATATCCATGGTTGCTAATACCTATCTCAGAGCTTTCAAACTAATCTTTATTGACAATTGTTAATAGCAGGATGGCCCGCAGGGACCGACAGACCGTTTCTACACCTACAGTGTGAGCTCTCAGGTCGTGGCTTGACAAGTGGACTGTACTGTGTGGGCACATTAATTGTGAGCTTTGGCTTTACATCGCAGACGATTTACTCCCACAGTATGAGTTGGAATCAACAAAAAAATTTCTAAAGTCATATAGTGTATGCCCAGCTTTAGTCTACCCTTAAGTACAGCCTGACAAAGCCCCTAATGTATCAACAGACGCTTGAGTGTCTTGAGTGACGCTTGAGTGGGCTCTTTTTCTTTTGCTGGGTAGTTTCCACAGACACTTATGTTTTTTTGACATTCACCATTTTCACTACTGTAGATAGTTACTGCAAAGAACTGACTTTGATTCTCTTTGGTGACTGGAGAGAACTACAAAAGCACAGCTTCCTGTTTGGTTGTGCAATGGTTGATGCACTCCCTTTGTGCTGTAAATCAAGGCTTCAGTTTCCAAGGAGAATGTATGCAGTGGCATAACAACAAGCCAGGCTCATAGGAAATCAGTGTCGACGCTGATGGTGTCATTATTCTATAGCAATCAACATTAACTTGATAATGATTAAAAAAACTGTCATGCAGCTCTTAGCTCACCCTGATGGAGCAGCTGATGAGTCCGTCTCTGTTGTGGACTTTGAGAACTCTTTCAAACAGCTGATTACGGGCCACCTCGTCTGTTGCCATCTGACCTTCCAGCAGGTCCACGGGCTCTGAGACACCACCCGTAAAATCCACCAGTGCATCAGCTGTGTTTCCCCCATCCAAAGCCTCGTAGCAGCCATAAACCCTGACAAGGAGAGGAAGAGATTAGATCTATATTCACCAGAGCTGCAACAATAAGTCAAGAAAATAAACTATAATTTAAGTAAAATGAATATCTTTGAGTTTTGGACAGTTGGTCAGACAACTTAAGACATTTAAAAACAGTATCTTGGATTTTGGAAAAGTTGAATGGACATTTTTCACTATTTTCTGATACTTTACAGACAAAATGATTAATGGAGTAATCAAGAAAATAATCTGCAGATTAATGGCTAACAAATACCAAACAAATACTAACAAATATTTCTTTACCCACGTGCTCACTGTTTTTCAAAAATATCAGATGCGAACATAATTGCAGCTAGCTGGCATACATTAAGAGAGAATTGGAACGTGGGATGAAAATGAAGAAATATACATGATGGTACACAAAATGTCACACATCGTTGCACAACAGACTAACATTATATCAGCAGCTACAGAAAATAAATCTGCTCTTAAGCTACATTACATGGAAGGTTGTCCATAAAAGATTACTGCAACCATTTCAAACAACATTTCATAATTTTTGCAAAACTTATAATTTTGACCAATTCCATAATTTTTCGAGTGCTGGAGAATATGCTGCAAAATTGCATAACTTTTCCAGGTTTTCCATGACGGTGGAAATCCTGATGATGTTGATTTAAGTTTTAAGTTTATGTTTAGGTAGGCAGAAGTTTAAAAAATTAAATCCAACGGTGAGGTTTTTTTGTGGTGTTTCTTGTTTTAAACTGGATCTGTATATTGGTTGGCAGTGATACTAACTTGGCATAGGCCTTCTCCACCAGGGCGCTCCAGAACTCGTTGCTGTCGTTGGAGTGGCAGTAGACCAGCTGGTTGTCCACGGTCGGTAGCCGGTCGTCAATCACCACATCCACCCACTCGCCAAAGCGCCAGAAGCGGAAGTGGAAAATCCCAGCATACGAGTCAGGCTTTTCTGTATCCCACTCCTGCTCCTTCCAGTCGGGAATGACCTGCAGGAGAGGAGGGGGGCAGGGGAGGAGGATGGAGGAGGGAGAGCACAGGGCAGGTAAGCCAAACAAACAGGCGGTGGTCCATGGAGCATAAATAATGTCAAGGTGGAGTGGGCTGCCAGAGAGAGACAGCGTACCCTCATGTCTGCTGATGCATTTAGGATTAGGGGACAAATTTATCACCTTGGCTCTCTCAGTCATAAATCCAGCTGTAATAGGACATGGGTGAGAGGTAATAACTGTAGTGTGTGTGTGTGTGTGTGTGTGCGCGCACGCCTTTGTGTGTTTCAGCTGCCTGCATTTGCTGTAGTCCAGTAAAACCATAACAACCCAACCTCCATTTTGTGAACTGTAGTTATTATTTCTATGAGAGGTAAACAACAAATAATATATTCATAGAAAATCACATGTGGGTATGAAATTGTCCCGTTGATAAGCACACTACAGAGTAACACAGAGCATCATATGCAGTCAAAGAGAGAGATATTGCCTGAACAGATAATATTCATTTACCTTTTAAAAAGAACTCACTAAGACTACAGTCAAATTGACGACTCAAAAGTGTCCGTAAAGTCCAGCCTTCTGCAGTGAGTTAGAAAATGTGAATATAATCTCCGTTATCTAAGGAAAGCATCAATAGATGACGGGTATACTAGCCTAATTAGATAACACAAGTCAAGATTAAATGACATCAGTGGTTCTTATAAAGAAGCTACAGCTCTACTGTAATTCTGGCCCCTCATCACAGGCTGTGGCCTTTGCTGATATTGTTAATGTAACTGTCACAGAGACAGTTTTATTGATATGTTAATTCTGTATGTTTCAGTTATAAATTCACAACCACCATTAAAAATGTAAAAGGTTTGATAAAAATATGTCTAATAGATACTTAAATATGTTTAGTTAAAAACATATTGCCTCAAATGTACGGCCTTTGTAACACCACCCCAGTGTACTTGAGGGCATTGTGGGAAATGTGATGTCATGTGGTGATGTCAGAGGTTAGTAGCAACATGTCTGCAGGCGAGAAACATACAACTCAATATTTACATTATGGCTTTATTCTTTGTGGCTCACAACTGTTCTCCTTATTGCTGTTTTCACTTCTAAAAGGTTTGCAAATCTTTTTTAAACATTCAACTAAATGAATTGCTTGATTTTGCTAGAATATATCAGCAGGTGTGTTGTTTTCGTGACCAACAGATGGTGCGCATTTGATTTATCTTTCTTAAAAACAGCTGCTGGGAACACAAAGGTATTTTCTGCCTTATGTTATGATTGCACTTGAAAATTTATGATGCATTGCTCTCTTATGATCCCACTGTGACTCATTCTCGCAGCAGAGCACCCGACCTAGAGGCACCCTGCCAGTGGGCACCTGTGAAACCCCTACCAGTATGAATATGGCATGCAACAAATACTGCAAATGATGCAGTGAGCGACACCACATGTGAATTAAGTGACAGTGTTCCAGCGGGTGTCCTTGGAGATGTCAAGGTGCGCTAACTGAACAGCAGTTCCTGTCAAACCTCTCTACAGGAGGTGACACTGTGCTGATGGAGAGAATCTGGCCTCTCCAGAGGACTGGCCCCGTGAAGCAGCAACAGCTTCTTTAAAAAGAGGAGGAGGGGAGTTAAAAAAAAAACAAAGCACTGCACCACAGAAACCTCAGAGTCATTTTGTAATCCTTCGGGAGCCAATCTCTCTCGCACTCCACCCTGCTATTGCTTACTGTCTGACTGCACTGTGGATAGCGAGAGAGCGAAGGCTCTATCTATCTCAGCCTTCATCTGGGCCAAGTGTCGCTATGCCGCAACTGAACTCTGGTAGGTAAGTGACCTGACGACTGACCAGAAACACAAGCAGAAGGCACCCTTGCTTCCCCTGCTGTCTATCAATACACCGAAGGGAATAAAGAGGCTTTACCCTCACTCCCTCCTCCTCCCAGCACCAACATAAAAGAGGCTACCTTACTCTTCAAAAAACGTTTAAATATTCACATTTACATCAACTTCATGACTAACTTCGATGGCAGGTAAATGAATAAAGGATCTGTAGCCAAGAAAAAACACAAGACAAACAAATGTGACAAACAGAACTAAGCAGAGTTCCCTCAGGGCAACCTCTGTGCTAAGGTTGCAAATGTCATTAGATTGTGTTGCCTAGCATCTCTGCTCATGTGCACTCCTGTGTAAGACCCGCCCACTCCTATCAATACGTTACAAACATGAACACAAGCATACTGCACAAGCCTGCAGGCAAGAGCAAAGAGTAAGAGTAACTGCATAGAGACACGGTGAAGACGCTTAGTTTCAACATAGCTGCCAATCTAATCCAGCCTCTTCAGTTGGTATCGACCTGTCAGCCTGCTGCGGTGTGCCGTCTAAGTATGTCTGTGGAGTTGGAGCTGCCCTTCCGACCGGACACTCAGCTGACGGAGGTGATGCGCCTGCGGGTTCAGTCTCTGCAGCAACGAGGCCAGAAGAGGCAGGATGGAGAGCGCCTGCTCCTGCCCAATGAAGCTGTGTACCGGCTGGACTTCTCCAAACAGTCCCTCCGATTTTTGCGGTGGACTGTGCAGCTGGCTCAGGCGGGACGCCTCACCATCACGGCCACCTCGCAGCTCTGGACGCCTGACCTCACCAACCTGATGACACGTCAGCTGCTGGAGCCTGCTGGGGTTTTCTGGAGGGCAGCAGACGATGCCAGTAACACACCCGTCCAGTGCTATGAGGCAGATGCACACGAGTTTGGCGAGAGGATCGCTGAGTTGGCAACAGTAAGGAAGGTGATGTACTTCCTGTTTGCATTTGCAGAAGGCTGCAGCCCTGAGACCGTTGACTGCTCTATTGCCTTCACAGCGGATAGTTGAGTAAAAATTGGAGAGAAACTTGCTACAAACTCTTCTTCTGTGCTTGTGTGCATTTAGTTAAAGAAGCAGAGTTAAATTTAGGTTAAACCTGCATTTTTTGCATGAATGGCTACATCACACATCATCTGACAACCTGCAAGGACGAGACTTCACTCTGCATCCTTCTCTTCCTCCTTTTGCATCAGATCTCATTGACAAAAACTGCTTATTACTGAACTTGATGATCATAATATTCTTTGTATTTTTCAATGTTGGGCATTAATACAAACACAAATAAATCCAATGAATCAAAAAGGTGTATCTGCATTTTCTTAACCAGTGTCTGATGGTTCTCTGGGCTTCTGTGTTGAGCAAAAATGTTATTCACTCTCTCCTCCTCTGACAAACAGCCAGCCCTGACGGGTTTGGTAGAAATGAGTCCCATGTGAGATAATGGATAGAGACAGTGTGTATTTGTGTGTATGTGCTTGCGTTTTCCCCAGTGGACGGGGGAACAGGTTCCTGCTGCCTCATCCGTCTCTGTCGTGCATGGTGAACCTGACAAACAAGAGAGAGGGGAGGCATGTGGATTTCATCTCTCAGCCTCCTCCTCCTGATGAATTCTCCCTGCTTTACACTGCAGCGGGAGATGAAGCAGTAACTGTGACTGTGAATGAGAGGACGCGTGTCAGATGAGGTGTGAGAGAAAAGAAAATAACTGAGATGTCAGGAGGTATTAGACTCGTTTCTTGCTGCTAGAAAGCATGTAACTAACTTGCCACCTGAACCACTCTCCCACTTTAAAAAAATAAATTAAAAAATGTAACGCTGCAGGACTCTCAACTAAATCAAACTCGCTTTCAGCCTTGAATGAATAAATATAAATTATTACTAAGAGTCCTCACTGGTATACATCTTTTTGCCCGTCAACCATTGGCAGGCAAGAGTAAAACAATTTTTATGAAGTCATTATTTAGTCATGACAAACAAAGATACCCTGCTAATATTTAATTAAACATGATACTGCATTGAGTAATAACAAGGATCTAAGAAAGGCAAAATCAGAAGCTCTACAGCTAAACGAAAGGCACTTTAAAGTCCAGCTGATTTTTCAAGGTAATTAACAAAACAAACAAAAGCAATACAAAGTAAAAATGTTTTGAAGCACCAGCACCAAGGTCTCACTGGGGAACAGTATCTGCTCCTGTGAGACTTGGACCATTACTTGTTTTGCTTTCATAGGAAGTAAAGCTGGCGACCAACACACAAGACTGCAAAGATGAACATCTCGGCACAATTAATAAAAAAACCTCCACTATTGTTTAAATCTGACAAAGTGATTTCAGACATTTCATCTGCTGTGGTCAGTTTGGATACCTCCCCAGTCTTTTAATTTTAGAATAATAAATACATTTTCTCCAAATAAGGCTGCAAAGGCAAAAGTTTGGAAAATACCCTTAATTCATGGCTCCTGCAGCTTAAGGCAAGGTATATATAAGACTTAAAGACATTTAATGCCACTCAGAACTAAGTTTAAGACCAATTTTCTAATTCAAAAAAATGGAAGACAATTTTATTATGTCAAAATGTTAGTTGTAACATATATCATGGCTGTTTTTGTCCAGTGAAAAATTTAGATTTTCTACATCAATATTGGAAAAACAACCCTATTTAGAGTGGAACACATGGAAGACAATGAACATATTTTATATTCATAAATTAATCTATTTAGTTAACCACCAGAAGTGGGAAAAATCTGACACTGTTGACCTGTTTTCTGGACGATTCTGTGTTACCACAAACTTGGAAAACAATGAGATTCAGGAGCTCTTCAACCTCGGAACAGAGGGCGAGATCAGCTGCCATATAACCGACATTGATATTGTTTATAAAGCACTGCCCACACACATGTTGTTGCTGTTGAGAGGCTGATGCTGTTGGGTTAAATGTGACGCCTGTCATGTCTCCTTTGGGTCTGCGATGCCTGCATGCTGTCTAAAATCACACACTGGAGCACATTTATGCCGGCATTGTTTGGTTCTGTGTAAAAATCCAAAGGAGGTACAGAGAAATGACTTTGTAGCATCCCTGTAGCACAATCTGTGTAAACAGAGTTTGTGTCTGACCAAGAAGTAGTCTTATGTCTTTGTGATATGCTAAGCTAACTGGCCCCTGGCTGTAACCTTAAATGTAACTACAGATATGCGAGTGGCTTTAATTTTTTCATCTAATTCTCTGCAAGAAAGTGATTCAAAATAAGGTTTATTATCAAGCAATATGCTTTAGTGTTTGGTGCCTACAATTAGATATTAGGTAGAAATAAAGATAAAAGCAAAATACGGCAAAAGTCAAGACATATGCATTGAAAAAGGGGAAAAATACTATAAAAATGTGTACAATATAACTGTTTTAAAATGAGTAAGCTGTACAGTTTTGTGCAGGATGTGTAAAAATATTTATCAGGGGATGTGCAAAAGTTTAGAGTAAAGAGAACAATGTCAAACTACACTTTACATTAGGCAGACCCAACAGCACTCTGATTTACCAAAGTGCACCTGACACTTGATATCAAATGTCTCTTTCTAAACCCAAAAGAAAGGTTTAACTGGAGAACAGACAGTTGTCTGTCTGGTCTTGTCTAATCTTCGTCCTCCAAGAGATTTAACCTCTCCCGTTGTCTCTGTCTCTACCTCTGTGTATTTTTGCCCCCTGGCAGAGGTCATGTGGCTCAGGTTCTGTCTCTTTGGAGACACCTGGAAGATGCTTGGCGTCTTCTTAGATTCATTTCCTTCATTATTCATATCTTTACATCTCTAATTTTGTCATGCTGACTGTCTTTACTGTAATTTTATTATGTTGGTCTGTTCTGTGCACATGACATCTATTGCACATCTGTCCATCCAGGGTAAAGGACCAGACACACCAAACCATCATCAGAGAACTAGCGGCACCGTGTCTCGGCCAAAAAGTTGCACATGAACACACAAAACCAACGGCCAACCAGCACATACATTCAACATCCATCCATCCAAACCATCCAACCTCCATATCAGCAGACGGCGGTCATCTGTAATAGTCATTCAAAACGGGAAAATAGATGACCGTCATGACACTAGTTAACCTGTACGCACATTTAGAACACAATGTAATTTGTAAGTGTATTTCTTGTGCACCAGTGAACAACAACACAGACCACCAGGAAACGCTTCTGCTAAAGAGCTAAATGGCTGAGGAAAAATGATCTTAACTTTTACGACAAGTTTGTTTCTATCTCACTCCCTCTTGACCTTAGCCGTTTGTTTACATTATTCACTTCCCTTTCTTGTGAGCTAAGTTTAACAGCCAATCAGAGTGATTTCATTCACCGACAGGCTCCATGGGTGCCAAAGCCAAATTAGCATATTGAATTGGCGGAAAAAAGCCAACAAGGGTTGACGAGGGCCAATGGTGCGGGACACACCACAGTGACGAAGGTTGTGGACGCTTTCCATCAGCCCAACGTAGGAATTCAGCCAACTATCGGCTTGGTGTGCCACAGCTTCAGAGGATTCTTCACCTGTTGCCCTCTCAGAGGTTTCTTCCATTTTTTTCCTAAGTTTTTTGTAATCTGAGTCAAGGGTCTAAGGACAGAAGATGTCCTGTAAAGATTAAAGCCCCTTTAGGCAAATTTTTG
Source organism: Plectropomus leopardus (assembly GCF_008729295.1). Classification (NCBI taxonomy): domain Eukaryota; kingdom Metazoa; phylum Chordata; class Actinopteri; order Perciformes; family Serranidae; genus Plectropomus; species Plectropomus leopardus. The sequence goes on from NC_056475.1 coordinate 7,563,089, forward strand.
ATTTGTGATATCGGGCTATACAAATAAAATGGATTTGACAGTCTCAAGCTGCATTGCTCTTGGCAAGAAAGCAAATAACAAGGAGTGAACCCTCCCTTAAAAACATAAAAAGAAAAGATCACAAAATCCTTGACCAAAAACTGCAGACATAGAAAAAAGGGGGTTTAAGCAGTAAACATAATGCTCATAGGATATAGAGTTGCATAATGATTGTGTGTGTTTGTACGGTGAAACAGAGCTCGAGAAACAGAGTAAACAGGAAGATACTGTGTAAACATGCCCGTATGTACACACTCTCTCTGAGACTGTCACGATCCAGCATTTCGCTGCAACAGGCCGGGGCATCTTGTTTCAAATCCCATTAAACCTCGGCAATCACTTTGTTTCCTCTGTCAAGATGGATGCCAAAGAACATTTCAGAATAATCCTGACATCCGAAACTCCAGAGCTCACTACAGTTCAAATTATATAGTTTTTTTTATTAATATGACACCACCAGTTTTGGAGTGACGCGTGCAGTAGTGGATTTGTGGTGCCAGTCTTCACAGAAAAGTTTACACATTTATTCTATTTAGTGTGTGAAAGACTTCAAACATTATTTGCACTGCATGAAAGGGAATCTCTGAAACCACAGCCAGATCAATTATTTATGGTCAATTTAAGGATCTTTATGCATGGTCTGCAGATCTAATTACAATTAACAGAGAATGAAGAAAATGTAAGAAGATATAATTGTGATTCGTTGAGAGCTTTGCTTGAAAGGGTTTTATCTATCCACCTATTTGTCTGTCTGTCTATCTATTCATCCATTCATTCACCTATACTTGCCTCTTTCCTCTAAGGCTGTCGTTTCTACCACTGAAAATATTATAGATCCTCCCTTGCTGATTCGCCATGTGAAATAAAACAAGACACTAATAAAAACACATTCACTACTGGCAGAAGCCAGGATATCCATCTAGCCTTAGTGCTTCTGGTCCTGGGAGACTCTACTTCTAGTGACTGACGGAGTCCGCTGTGACCGAGGAGGCGTTGTGATGCTTTATTGAGTCTTCTGGTGTTTACTTCTTATCATAATGGTTCTTAATGGACACTTAAACACAAAATATGGAATAATTACGATTGAGTACATAGAAAGTTCTTTTTTCAAAAAGGCTTTTGTGCAGGAAAGAGACTCTTTATTAGTACTTCTCTACCATATAAGATCCTGTTTGTTAAGGTGTTGACTCTTTGCAAACACGTTCTTAAAAAGATGCTTTTTGCCATTGAGCAATTGATCATCTGTGGCCGCTCACCCAAAAAAATGTGCTGGGAATTGGAATAGTATATTCAATTCTTGGTCTCAGGCTGATTAAGATGTATATACTTTACATGAAATATCACTTAACAACTTGATAGCCTGACACTGATAAAATGGGAACTAATCGATTCATTTTTAATTTTTTTTAAAAAGATGTAAAATAAATGAAGGCTTTCCTTTTAGTCCAGCACAGCACTGACTCGTTACGCTTTAGCACCACATTTCAAAGTGCTATCCATTAAGAGGTGGCCAAATGTTGATGTTTTGTGATGTAAATGTTTTGCTTTTTATTTTATTTTCTGTTGGCTTTGCGAACAGACAGCTGGCTAGCTGCTTTAACATGCAGAAAAATAGAGCTTACTGCCCACCCTCCGGTCTTCACTGGTTAGCTGTTATTAGGCAACCAGTTATTTTACTCATCTCACTCTCAGAAAAAAACAAATAAGAACATTTCCCAAACTGTTTAGTTCTTTAAAAAATGGTTAAAATTACTGAGTTGTGTAAATTTTACAATAACAGACACACTGTTATATGAGATTTACCAAAGATTTTGGTTGATGCTCGAAAACAAAGACAAAGCAAATAAAGGAGAAGAAACATACAACAGACAAACATACTTACACAAATACAGAAAGACACACTCACTTTTTGCCACAGAGACTCTCTGGAGGCCAGACTGGAGCATGCCGCGACGAACCAGCAGTTCCCCAGCTGTCCCTGATGTAAATCGTGTGCACTGATGCCGTCTACAAACAGGTGAGGGTCTTCACACAGCTCCTACATGACATACAAAGAATAGTTTAGAGTGTGGCAGCTTTGAGGTTCAACACTGACACTTTGTGCAGTTTAAAGTCAAACTGAGGCATTCAGTTTTCAGGATTAAAGCTGCTCATACTGACCTTTTAGGATTTAAAGCTTTTCATTGTGGTGTTTTTAATTATTTCAGCAGGAAACTATACAGAAATGGAAACTCTGCAGGGTATAAAAACCTCTCAAATATAGTTTATGTTTAACATACTGTGTGTACGATCCACCATAAAAGACACAGAGGAGCATAAATGGGTTATCGAGGCAAATTCATGAATCAGAAAAAGACCATCTGTCCTGATGCACCCACGTATCATATTCACGATCTTCTGCCCAAGTGTGGGAGGGCTGCGTGCATTTATGAAATCACATTTCCTGTGGTGGCTGTGTTGAGGTCCATTTTCTGCCACAGTGTGTACAGATGGACCTCTATCACAGCGAACAACACGGTGCTCAATGAGCTGCTCTCTCTGTACAGGACTCACACACACCTATCCGCATCAATGCAAAACACACACACACACACACACACACACACACACACACACACACACAGATATCCTGTGGTTCCTGTGATAGTGTGTGGGATGAATACAACAGGCTATGGGTCGACACTAGCCATTTACAGAGAGACACCCTGTCCTTCACTCTTTTGTCCACACACAATGGCTACACTTCAGCATAAATGTCACATATGAGGAGAAGTTTGCCAAAGACGTGAGAATCATTTGCACCTCCTAAAAATGAACTCCATATATACAGTAACTGAAGTCAAAATAGGATAGAAAGTAGAAATATTTACTGCCCATCGTTAAAATTTCACAGACATAAATGCATTTAAAAATTTCCACTGCGGTGGGTTATAATACATGAAATAAAATCAATAAATAAGTAATAAGTGGACCAAATTGTGGGGATGAAAGTGTTAAAATATTACCAATTAATCCATGTCTTCAATAGAGGATACATGCAAAAATAATTGCTAAAATATTAATAATAAATTCATATATTTAAAAGACATCAAAAAAGCAGCAGCAGTCACTAATATCAAATAAACATCATTTGTTAAGCAAGATGAGAGAGGATGGAATAAAAGATCTCTTAAAGATAACTTAAGTAAAATCTAATTAAGAAATAAAGACAAACTAGTGCAACCGCTATGACAGACAGGATTTGTCTGAGCTTTGCAGGGCTATAACTTGCTCCAGTCTTTTGCACACACCAGAAGTTGACAGCTCGTCTCCTGTTGCTAAGGGAAACGCCCACCCAGAGGCTTGAAGCTTGGACACTGTTTGAACAACATGTCCAAAAACTTGTTTAATTTATTAATTCTCTGGAGAAATGGAAAACATATGCAAAATAGCTACAAGATCATTTCTCTTTATATCTGAAAAGTTTGAACATCATTCATTCATTTTGACTTCATAAAGTTCTGTATAAAATATTAACTAGTCAGTAGAAGAGAAAACTTGAGATTGCACAGTCAGGAAATGTTATTCAGATCATCACTTAATAAAAACATTCATCCATACTTTCATACTACAATGTTTTTAGTTAATGTCAAATTAAAAAATAATATCAAACTTCATCATATCCATCATTTCCGTGATGAGCCAATATCAACATGTAAGAGGTTAACACCTGGCCCAATATAAAATACAGAACAACTTAATTTTTACTACAGCCTGCAGATCTCTGCTGGCAGTGTCTGGGTGTGAACAGTCGGTCTGTTTCTGCTCTCTGCTTTATGGGAGCGGCGGGTCGATGAGCACCACTGCCATTACTCAACAGACAGCGGAAAGCACAGCACCACTTAACAGCTCTTTATCTTTACACACTTGCAGCACTCAAATAGGGTTAGAAAAGTAAAAGAGGAAAAAGACGGCTGCAGCACACACAGCGACCACGGGGACTGCCTGAACAACTGCCGTTTGTGTTATACTGGAAAGTCAGGATCAATTTGATGACCACAGTCAATAACTGTTTTAGCCATCTTCTACAGTGTGATCTAACATACTTATACTTATAACATACTCATATTTAGTTTGACCATGTGTGAACTTTTCAAAGACTTAGCCAAGAGGCTCATTGATGTATCTCACCAGATATCTTGCATTCTAAATACCTGGTCTGGGTATTTTGTCAGTGAGCTATAGCCAATGAGATTCAATATTTTCTTCCTTTGACCAAAAAAAAAAAAAAAAAAAAAAACATTCAGTTTGTTCTATACTAACGTAACATTGGCTTCAACAGAAATATCCCTATCAGCTGCAGCCATCTTGGATCCTCTTTACGGTATTTGTCTGAAAATGCCCCATATTAGATAAACGGTTGTGATTGGCCAGGCACGTCTCAGGACACTGGAAATCTCCCCAAAGCTGAGGGGGCCAAATGCATCTGCCAGAGGAAATAAACTATAAGCCTGCAGATTTGCCTGGTCCCTAGACAACAGTTTCCTCCCACAGTGCAACGACATGCTGGTGAAGTGGAGAATTCCTGTTTCCCGTAGGTGTAAATGTGAGTGGGAATGTGTTTGTCTGTATGTGTTAGCCATGTGTGACATCTGAGTGTCAGCCCTCCATCCTGCTTCAGCCATAATCATCAGTCATGTGTATGAGTATACATGCCAATCAAACTCCAAACTGGTTGATTTCAGTAGAAAATGGGCCATGGGTCCATTCTGAATAGACCCCAAGTGACTCACGACCATGATAAGTTTGTGAAAAAGACACTTTATTTTGATGTCCAGTGAGTTTGTAGCACAGAGCTTCTATTTTGAAGTCCAGTTTCTTGCTGTAGAGTTAGAGTTTCTTGGGTTTTTTTTTTTTTAGATAACAGTAACTATTTCATTGCCCTGTACTCAGTATTATGTGGCCGATTTTTTTTCAAAAATATGAATAGGCCTAAGGTACTTATTTATCAGAGGAGGGGTGTGGATTTTTTTGACTCGGGGAAAACACATGAAGTGTTCATTCCACATAATGTGTTCAAGGACCATCAGAAATGTGAAAATTTCTGGCTGTGATAAATGGTGTCATTTTTGGTCATTTTTATTAGGTGGGCCCATAGACTGTGTATAGACATGGACGAAATGCCCCCACTAACCCCCACTATGCTGAAGAAGAAAAAAAAAAGCCAGTCGTGAGGTTTTTTTTCCTACAGACGTCCAGGCTAACCCCCCAATGTCCTCATATCTTAACGTCCCTGGTTTTAACTAAATGCACTTTCTCCTTTCAAAATGTTTTATTATTATATATTCTGTTTTAAGCCGACATGTTAATTACATTTTGTCAAATAAAATTAAATATGTGGCAATTTCTCTTATGTGTGGACCTAGAACCAATGACTAAGGAGAAATGTGGAACCAGTAGCTGGACCAGTGGGGAACCACTGCACTATGGTTAATGTTCAAGTGGGGGGGGGGGAGCACGCACACACAAAGGACACAACCAAGGTCAGTAATTTGCTGACTCTGCAAAGCTGATTGCTGCAAAAGCAAACTTTTAATCAGAAGCAGAGGCCACTGCAGTGCTCCCTGGAGGCTTTCAGTCTCTAACAGCAGCCCCTCTCACCTTACAAAGACCAGCACTGGAGCACTTCCTGTCTGAATCGTGTGTCTGTACGTGCATGTCACAACTATGTGAAGCAATGTTTAGATGTCTGTCTGACCTATGCCGGAGTTAAGATCTCTGATCACTTTTTTTCCCCCCTTGTCCGCAACAGCATTGATTGTTGGAGTCTGAGCAGCAGCGGGGGCTCCCTGTGGTGGCCCGTTGTGCAGGGATTGACTCAGGTGGAAGAGTAATAGAGTATTGATCCCTACCCGGCCCTGCAGACACTGAAGTAATGTGAATATTGTGGCTGAGCACAGCCTAATCATTTACCCTGCTACTGAGAACCTTTCAACCAGCTTCATAGCCCTCCTCAGCACCATCCATCAGCCTGTAAAAGAGAGGAGCCACACATGCAAACACACACCACCAGGCACACAACCAGCCACAAGCACAAAAAGACTGAATACAAAAATCAAGCAGCAAGAATTTTAAGATCTTTTCAGGTTGTAAATGCACATTGAGTTTCTCTCATCAAAGCTCATGCTGTATATCCTTGAGGCTTAACAAATACAACATTTGGGAAGCTGATTTTTTTAAAAAAACATTGTTGCATTGTTTACATACAGGTTTGCAAACCCGCATTCTTGTTCTCTGCAGATAAATGGATTTTGACACGTATTCCTCATCATTTAAAGGGATATTTCACTGAGAGGATCCTCACATAAAACTAGGCTGCCTAAGCAGTAGAAAGACACAAATACTTTTGAAATCTCAGAGAGGCTTTTAGTTAATGAACTAGGAAGGCCCCTCAGATCCTCCAACTAAAACAACTAAGACATTTGGCAATTCTGCTTTTAGCCATTACGCTCCTAAACAGTGGATCAGCCTACCAGAGGATCCAGAAATGTTGATACTTTTAAATGCAAACTAAAAACCTACCTTTTTAGTCTGGCTTTTATATCGTGTCTTACTATAAAAATTGTATGGTTTTTACTTATTCTATTTCTTAAGATCCATTTTTAAGATCCACAATCAACAGCCCACTATGACTGACTGAATTTAACCTGGACATTCATAATGACAAAAATGTCTGTCCAAAATAACCTGACACATTCAAACGTATAAAAGGACTAGCTAACATGGTTTAAATGATATAGAAAACTCTGTCAGCTGAAAATTTTCCATCGTCTCACAGCACAGACCGTCATATCGGCCCACCCTCGCCTAGTCAAGACATAAATAAACACAAATCAGTGGAGGGGAGGCGGGGAGAGGAAGAGGAGAAGGGCAGCAGGAGAAAGACAGACAGGCTGAGAAACAATGTGAGACAGACAGAGAGGGGGAACATTTTATTAGAGGCTGCTCTTTATGCTCGCATGCTTTGCCACTGGGACTTCACTGCAACCATAAATATCGCCTAGATGCATCTGAGCGGGGATAACACCAAGCACAACGACCTCTGCGGCGGTTAGCCTGTGAACCTTCACCCTGCCACTGATAACATGACCTCTGTGATCTTCACATTGTGAGCAACTTGACTGACTAAGTGCAACATATAATACTACCCCATCAACTATACATATTTCAACTTATATCATTTGTACCACCTTTGTTTTGGGACATTTCTTCTCATATTCTGTCAAAAAATAAAAACAGCCCAAACCATGAAACTCAATTCCTGTCATGTTTTACTTTCTGCATCTAAAAGGAGCTTTCTGCCTCATTTTCTGATGTATTTGGGGACATAAGTGCAGAGCAATCAAGGTTTCTTGCTTTCAAACCACAAATTGAGCTTTCCTAGTAGTGCAAATTATTACCAGAAGCCCAGAGAGTTGTGGTTAGAAAGAAAGCTCTATATTGCGCCCAAAAAAAATAAGGGAATGACCTCTTCATGTATTTTTGTTAATGAAACACCAGTGGGGGAGAGTGAGGATCTTCTCGGCCCTGAGAAAGAAACTAAGACAAATCAAAATCTAATTGTAACAAACTATTAATTCTAGTTTATATCTAAAATAATTTTAAATGAAATTAAGTAAATAACATAAAATCTTAATGTTTCTAAGTCGAAATGAATCAATTTGTGACATGGACACATGAAGCACAAAAAAACAATTCACCTGTGTTCTGGCTTCTCAGGGTTAATGCTAATATCGCTAATCAAAGCTACAATTTTGCAGAAATAGTATAGGGACCTATTATGCCCATTTTCAGGTTCATACTTGTATTTAAGGTTTTCACTAGAACCTGTATACATGCTTTATTTTCCTAATACTGTCTGTGCTGAAACACCTGAATTCACCCTCTGTCTGAGACACTGTTTTAGCACCTGTCTCTTGTTGTCTCTGCACCGTGACTGCAACTGAAAAGTGACTGTAATGGAGAGTTGCAGCACTGTCTTGTGTGAAAAATCACCACTAAAACTACAACAAAACCAGACATGTTCCAGTCAGACTATAATCTGAAACTGGAAGGAAATTTGCAGCATCTGCAACCAAGATTATATGCTTACATAGCTACATGTAGCTACATGTAGCAGTGTATGTAATGGAAACACCTGCAGAAGCTTGCTTGGATCAGATGACCATATAAAGAAATCCTGCACACCATAACATCACATTGGAGCCAGAGCAGAAAAAATATGGAAACAGGGTACTTAGAATGGACTGAAGGTTTTTGCTCACTATTTTGCTCATTATTTGAAACTTTAGGCGTGTTTAATATAAATATCCTTCACTGTAACACTACACTATATATAAGGCACAAAATATGGAAAAGCATAATAGGTTCCCCTTTAAGACTAACCCCTCACATCTATTCTACCTCTTTCATTAGTGCTGATTTCCAATAGATAGAAGTACTAATAAGGCTGCTACAGACAAAGAAAGTGAAGATATTGCTGCTTGCTTGTTGTTCCCATAGTTTTCACAGTTGAACTTTGATAAAAAATTGGAACTGGTGAAGAAAGGGAAAGACTTGTGTGGCCCTTTATGAGCTTTTATGAACATTTTGTCATCAACTCCTCTCAGTCAAAATGGTGGGTAAGTTTTAAAACATTAAGCAGCTACATCATAAATTGGTACAGAGGGCCTCAGTCCAGTGGTTATAGTTCTCCATTAATAAATGATAAAATTTTCCAGATATGCACATGAATTACTATATATCAGTGGGTCTAAAAAACTGCAAGGATTCATACCAAAGGAAACAGAATATATGTTTCAAAATGCCTTGATCTGATATCTGTTTCAGCTATAAACATGTCAGATAAAAGAGGGTGAACAGAAGTGTCAGAAAACATCTTTCACTGCCATGTTTTCACTGGTGGAGACAGAAGATTCAAATTTTGTATGAGCTAAAAATTTAAAGTCTCTTGAGAACCATGAAGATGATTTACCAGATTGGATGTTTCTGCTTTTTTTCTGTCCTTTTCTTAAGTATCCACTAAGTTCTACATATCAGACTGCTAAATCCTCCCCCTACTTTTAAATATCAACAGAAACCTACACTACAACACTCATGTAGAGCTAAAACAACGTTATATTTATCACTATGATCTTTCACCATAAAACATACATTACAGCTCTAACTGTTAAGAATCCCATTTATTGCTACATATCTTAAATCTTTGTCCACAAATAGTGGGTTACCACGAGAAACTGCTGCGTCATTCACTGCCAGTTTTGACAGTTTGACTAGGGCAACCTGGTATTTACACGTTAAACTGCAGTCCAGGAAAATGTTTCATCAAATTGGCAACATGCAGGCTACAATTTGCAAACTGACATTTTGCTCCTTTTAACACGTTCATCAAATCAAAACAAATCACAACTCTTACAAATGTATCTGCAATGATGTAGTGAAATCCTTTTATACAGATGATTTTGAGTTAATCTGAGTAAAAACACTTTTGTGACAGCTGACGGAAAACAAAGGACTGAATGACTCTATAATCAGCTCAGTATAGCCAATCCAGATCAGTTAAAAAATGCCTTTATTGGCCCAAATACTGATCTGTGAAATCAGATCAGTCATCCCTATATGTGACCATACTGTGGTTTATAGATGGAGTTGGAAAGACTTTAATATCCAACTCTGACAGTGTGGAGTTGCACTGTAGAGTATCTGTGTGTGTGTGTGTGTGTGCGTGTGTGTGTGTGTGTGTGTGCCATATTTTAAATGAGCCTTTGTCAGGAACTTCATTAAATTTTGATAGTTCTGAACATTTCATTCTCTCAAACCCACTCTGTCCCAAAGTAGTTTGATGTTTAACTTAATTATCATGCACTCTCCCCTGAATGAAACACTGCATTGAGAATGAGCTTTCAGTTACCATTAGGAGGAAGAGGCAGAAATTGGGCATGTGTTAAAGGTTTCCAGTCAATCTGCGTTAGTATAGTGAAAGGAAAGTGTTAGGTAATTTTAGTGGCAGAAGTAAGCAAGTATATTTACTTCAGTACTGTACAATTATCCATTTATCCATTTCTTATACAGTCAATGCTGCTAACACGCTAACCAGCCAGGACATTCCACAATAATGAGTCAAAATAGCTCCCCAAGCTTCTTCCTAATTTCTCTATACTGTGCTGTTTACACCTCCCTGGCATTTTGTTCTCAGGATTGCTTCAGTCAATAAAAAGATCTATTGATCAGCGGAAAGAGGCTCTCCAGGCTAACCACCTTGCTAACTGCATTATTAGCTTGGAGGGCAATAAGTTGCACAATGCATTCAAAAGACAACTGTCTAACAACTGTCTGTAAAAGTTGAATGTGCAGCACAGATTATGAGCTACAACAGCTTTTTTTCCATTTTGGACTCTCAAATGTAGCGTACACCTAAATTAATATAGACTTTCTGACGTAGCTGAAACACATTTCGCGGTTCCATCCAAAGTGGTACATTGCTCAGCTTCCATGCTGGTAGATTTGGTTTATCAAAGATGAAAAAAGCTACACAGAAGTTAAAATAATTGCAGCAGAAACGTCAGATAAGTTAGACCACCATGTTAAACAATATATCTGAACACATTATAGTTATGGCTGAAAATGACAACAGAAATAAACAAGATTACCAATATTACTTATCTCCGCATTTGTAATTAACTGCCAGCTGTCTACCTGGAGGTGATTGTCACGGTGATTTGGTTTATACTCATGGATGCCAGAGAGAACCCAAACTAATTTTCAGAACCATTTTAAATCATTACATCCCTCTTTATCTCCACACTAAAATGTGACTAAAGGGAATGTGCTTTCCACAATGGTCTCTACAAAATGGCTAAAGGGAGTCTCATTTACTTGTTTGTAATTCACTACAGATACTGCAAGCAGCTTTAGACTTCAATTCCAAGTCAGCAACAGCGACCTTACCATACAGTACATCTGCATCCATAAAAATCTTTTTAAAAATGCCGAGATCAAATGTGCCTGTTTAGAGTTCCCAACCTCCTGACATAAACCACCAACAGTGAAAATCGTGTCCTGACAATAATGAAAAGGATGCTCCTCCTGCTTTTCTCCTCTTGACTTCTTCCAGTTTTCAGTTTGCATGACTGACATCAGCACAGACCAAAACATATAATCTGTGTGACCCAGTTTCCATGGCAATGCACGCTGGCTGTTGCTGCAGCGGCACACAGGCAGAAGGAGGTTACTCCATCCAGAGCCACAGCCTGCTGTGTGGGGGGATAACAGTGGCAGGGGAGTCAGCTCACTAAATCCTGAAGCCCTGCATCTGATATCATCTGCTACAGAAACATGCATACAGTATCGGCTTATACAAGAAGAGTGGAGTGGAGCAACGACTGATGACTACTATCATATTCTTATTTGGTAAAGTACTTAGTCATAAGTCATCAAACTCTCTTCGTGAAGGGACCTTTGGCTCAGACAGCTAAGCAAGTTTTAAAGATGCAGTAACTGCTCCCTGTTTACATATGTAAGGTTGCATAAAACTAACATATTTCTAAACTGAGTTCTTCAAGTTAACTGAGCTACTGTAAATTTCTTGGAACTTTTGGAGACTGATAATGGTTACAAAGATCTATTAAAAACCATGAATAATTATCCGTTGTTCCAGATATATTTTTGGGCTTTTTAACTTTTTTTTGATAGGACAGGTGTAGCGTGAAAGGGGGGGAGAGAGGGGATGACATGCAGCAAAATGCCATGGGCTGGAATCGAACCCGCAGCTACTGCAGCAAGATCACATCGTCATACATGGGGCGCCCGCTCTACCAGGTGAGCTACTAGGCACCCCAATAATTATCCGTTTTCATCAGCTGAAACTCTTTTACTGAACAGACCAACTTACCCGAGGCCTCTTCCAGACCACACGTCCGATCCTGTTGCCCTGGTAGAAGAGCGAGTCGTCGGTGGCGGGGAAGCGGGGGTCCTCAAAGAGCAGGCCACTCTGCAAGCACTGCCTCTTCAGGGTGGAGTACTGCTGCCCCTCAAAGGCCTTCACTGAAGTGAACATACTGCAGCCCTGAGGGACAAAACGGGGATGACAGGGAGGGACATCAGTCAGACCAAGAGTTGTACATCACATTTCACAGATACCCATCACATCATCAAGCTTTCACTCACAGTTTCAAGAACACTGTATTTCATCTCTAACAAGTAACCTCCCCTGGTATTTTTGAAACCAATTTCCCTCCCTACTACACTTCTTGCTCTTCCACTCACTCACACACAGCTGACTGACAGCTGAATCCAGCAGACTTTAATACCTTAACGGTGAAAGCCCTCAGTGGAAATAGGAAGTCGATGTGCACTGCTGCCTTGAGCACAGTCCGGATTCAGCGGGTCAAAATGATTAATCTGTCAATACACTGATATCCTCCGAGGCCTAATTATCATTGCTATGCATTAAAGGAGCCATGTACGCATTGATCAGCTCAGTACTGGCAGGGCATACAAAGGGACTGGTGAGTCAACGTGGTGGCAAACTAAGATGGAGCTACCGAAGGAATAATCAATACTGAAACACTGAATAAACACAAACACTTTAACACGCCTTTTAACCTAAATTTTATTTTAATATGTGCCTATGCAGCACAATAACTCGCACTAAACTTCTTTTAGTTATGATTTTGTCTTCACCATGACTAAAGGATATATCTGACTGTTAGCTGCTATATGCTCCACTATGTTTGACAACCAGTTGCTAGCTTGTAGCTAGACATTATTTTGAGCTCTGACTACATGGCTAATTAATTATAAATAAATAAAATGCTCATTTGTTGCACCCTTAGAGAGAGGTAACTATGCCTTCACACTGTGAGCACCACAATCAGCAAATCCTGGAGAGTCGATGTGTTTTTCAAATGAGAAAAATTATTCATGGCTGAACTTTTCATGGTCATCAATTTTGCATACTTCCTCATCTACCCATGTCGTTTCATTTCATAATCAATACTTATAGCCAGCCAGAACTATTGATGATGAACAAGAGATTTATTACACAAATTCAAAGCCTCTCAGGTCACTGAACGCGTCAACAACGATGTTTCAAGCACAGCTGCACTCATTACCGGTAGACTAAAAGTGTTGGGTGATATTATGTTTCATATTTTATCCTGTCATGAAAGATATATGCTGTGAAATTGTGACCTCTTAAAATAAAACAGTGCGTACTTGCTTCCTCTCATTGCAGGTGTCAGAAGTCTAAAAGTTGTAAGTGACAACTCTGTTATCACAGCAATGTTCACTGTTTATCCTCAGTCACAAATTCAGTAACCAGATGCCAAAATATCATTTTGCTTTCTCAATATGTTATTACTGACCAATGACAAGAGTACAATTAGCACACAAAGCTATCAATCATGGCATCAAACACCCTTTTTATAGCATCAAATACCCAATTAAGACCAAACAACAAAAAAACAACAACAAATGTAAAACAACCACCAACAATAACTGTGATCAGATCACTCAAACCACTTGTCGAGGTTGTCTAGGACGTGTTTGACGCATAGAGCATTCACTCTAGACCTTGAACATTTTATGCCATTTTTGCCCATGTTAGGCAGTAATAAAATTTAAGCACAAGTGGTCCTGTGGAGATGCATGATAGACAGTTGTGGACGGTGATGTGTGTCAGCTGTGTACTTCTGTTCAGATCACTGCTTTGCATTTTAAAAACAGGTAACAGTAGGATCAACAACTGCTGAATGATTTCAATGGCTGTATGTGGCTTCTGCCAGACTATTACTTCTGTTAAAAATGAAAATGAATTATTGCACAATGCCATCCATTCTTACAGCTTCCTATGCTGATGTTCAGTGTTGTTTTTATCACCAAAAAGCATCAAAATATATAGCATTTTGCTGTATTTTACATTACTGTTGGACTTAGGCTGTGTTTTTAAAGCAATTTATCACATCTGATATTTTAAAAAAAAATTAAAAATTGGTGATGTAAATTCCCATTTGTGTAGAAAAACTCTCAAATTCATCCTTTAACCCACTGCAGGGGTCTTGACTGCCAGCTTGGGAATCACTACTTTTCACTATTTACTGTCATTTTATAGACCAAGCAATTAATCAATTCATCAAGAAAGTATGTGCAGATTTATCAACACTGACAGCAATTGTTGCAGCTATACTAAAATTACAGCAATCAACATTTGACTCTTTACTGAGAAAAAGCCTACTTTGATCTAAGTAAGTATGCAAAAATATAAAAGTGATAAAAGTGAAGAAAAAAACAAACGTGCATTAAATGAATGTTATGCCATGATATAACTGTAGTATAATATAGAATTCATCATCCATCCCAATCAGCACACTGCAGCACAACAAGAAATAAAACCAGATCCGGGTTAAGTCTCTTAATGCCACATTACCACAAAACAGCACTATCAAATTAAGTTTTTTTAATTGGGCTGAGTTGACCTGTTCACCTCTAAGCGGTGCTCAATAACATCTAATATCTGGGGAAAATGAAGTGGGCAGAAAATGGAGGGACGCCAAACCAAAAAGGACAGGACTGGAGCAACTTGAAATCTGACAACTGTACCTTTCAAACATCATTAACCTGATGGCATTCATAAGTAACTTTTCTTGACATTCAAGGAGGTCCAATTATTTCAGTGGACTCATGCTAAATCTAAACAGGCAGTGAAACATGCTATGGAGCAGCATTATAAAACACTTAAACGCTCAATATCAACGTAAATATTTACTTAAATATACACATTTAACCACATTATTATAAATTATGATCAAATATGCGTGTTGAATAAATTGGTCCTCTCTAAAGAAAACCCTTTTAAATACCATGACAAACTGGTAGATAAGGTCCACAAGTGTAAGTCTCAAATAACACCTAATCTGTGTTGTTTTATCATTAACTAAGGCCTTGATTCTGCCGTCTTTGACCTTAATTAAACAAAAATATCCAGTAACTTTAATTCGGAGGCATTAACAAGCTAGCTGACTCTGTGAGTAAGTGATAAAGTAAATTCCTGGGGGAACAAGGAGGTCGCAGTTGGAAGCTAAATCTGACAGATGGCCTGGTGTCTTGGCTCGTGACTGCAATGGGGAAAACCATGCTGTCATCTGGCCTCCGTGGACAGCCAACAGCATTACCTGCAGAGAACGAATCCTGAGAAGCTGCTTCACTGAATGCCTTCACTGCTGTGGTAATCATAACAACAAGGACTGCTCCAAGTTAAAACTGAATATAGTGGATATACTGTATTATGCTCAAATTATCCAAGGATTATGTCAGTGCTAACTTGGGGGCAGTGAAACAAGCTGTAAACACAACATCTGACACTTTATGACAACAGAGCACATCCAACAGACATGTAGCAATATTAGCATTCATATGGGGTCGTGTTTCTGTGCATTGAATGCAAGTCCAATATTGACCCAGTGTATCACATGTTCATGCACACCCACATGTATGCACTTAAGCAGGAACCAAAGGCATTTCCATTAAGATAAGGAACAATTATTTCAGCGTGGCTGTCCCCAATACCATTTACACTTCTGTAAATAGTGGTCAAACTGTTGTGGTCACAACCTAGGACTATTATTAAGTTTTAATTACCTTATCTGAATGTAACTATTATTAGTGTTGATGCATAATGAATTATGTTGAATTTCTATTCCTGACTTTATGTGCTATTTGGGATTTCTGGAGTAACGGTAAAAGAAATGGAGCACTGGAATACTCATTTGGACAGCAGAGGAATACAACTGAAGCTACGACGAATTTGGGTCAGCCCTAGTGCTTACCACACCTACCAAGTGCACCTTACAAAACTATGAGCGCAGCATTTTTGTTTGTCTTCAGTTAAGTCCGACTTTCTCTTCAGCATGACTGCTAACTGCACTGACACGTTCTGTCGGAAAGGGCCGCGAGCGTTGTAGCCTATGACTGAGACATTTTGGTGTTTTACAGATGTTTGTTAGTACTAGGGATACCCAGTTTGCAACCGGAGCAATCCCCAAACATCTGGCCACCGTACGCTCCATGCCACTGCTGGAAGTATGGAAATTATGGGGGCTAAAAGACACTACAAAAATTACTTTAGATCTATTTGTCTGGTTAAAAAGCATTCTAATTCTGTGCTCTCTGAGTGTATTTCCATGTCTACAGACAACCTGACAAAAATAATTCCTTTTCCAGATTGACACTCCTGTTCTGCACGGCTGTCCCTGTAATGATTAATTCATTTAGACCTAATTATTTTGAAATTGTGTACAAGTCTTGCAAATTGCACAGCATCTTGTCTGCCTGTGTCTCTGCTCTAAATGAAAGTTATCCATGCTTGTCGTTTCTGCTCTATATGATGTACAGAAGTCTTAAGATATTTCAGACTCTACCTGATGCACTGTTAAATAAATCTTACTTTCAACTTCTTATATTTTCATTTGCATACCAGACTTTTATGAACAGTCTTATCTGACCCCAGTCATTGTGTTCAATGTTCCTTGGTAACAGTTTAATTCAACTGTTTCTAAACTACATCAACATCTCTGAGCTGTGACAGTTTCTGCATACACCTCAGAAAGAGGGTCGAAATGTCATGTAATTTGATTATTAGTAATATCAGTAATAATAATTTTATGATTGAAGCATCGCATAAAGAAAAAGCGCGAAACTTTCACCACTATATAAGTACGTACAGATGCTTTAATGTAGAAAAGTACTGTGGGATAGATGTTTGGGAAGATGTGATCTGTGATGATATAAGACTTCTTCTACAAGTGAGGAAGCAAAACAGATGGGAAAGTATTGAAAGATGGAAATGCATTAAAAACTGCCCACGCTACAGGAAGAATGGGACTGCAACAAACCACAGGAGACTGGAAGGAATCTATTAGTCATAAAGTGGCCAGTTTGTTTACAACATTTCCGAGATAATGGGCTGTAAAGAAAAAAGAAAGACAAGATGGCTAGGAAAGAGGAGATGTTGGCAAGATGGCATTCCCATCATTCATCATACAACGTTATTTGATCACCAAAGGTCTTTAAAAGAAAGTTCGCTAAATAACTTTTTAAAAAAAAAAAACATGTTGCAGAAGAGGAAATTCTCTGTTAAAAACAAAATGAATATATGACTGACAGATGATGCAGTCCCCTAGAAACCATTGAGTCATGATTCAGAAATGACAGCTCCTGCAGAGAGGAGAGGTGAAAAGCTGGAGGGGAAAGCTGTTCCATCAATGATCAATACTCTGAGGAGCGAGCAGAAGGAAACAAAGTGCCCCTTCCAACAGATGGGAGCAACGTGGACATAATAATACAGTGTGTAATGCAGTGTTTCTAGCAGTGTGTATTAATCACCAGCTACACTTCAGTTCCAACGTGTTGATCCAGGATAACAAATAATTCATAATGCTCTCTCATTTCTGACTGTGTGCAAAGCTTGTCCTCCAGTGTTTCACTGATTGTTTACTGAGCAGTATTAGAAGCCTGTCATCTTGTGAAGTTAGAGGCCAAAGCAGTCCTAATAAACCACTCTCAGCCCCAGACTGGCTATGATCTTTGCTGCAACTGAACAACACACGTGCACAAACGGCTGAATATGAGCATCACTCCAGATTACAAACTGCCCTGGCTTCATTCTGCTATGCTAGCCCTACTGAGCAAGAGCAAATGCTGGTCAGCAGATGTCAACATTCATCTCATTCTACTGCTGTCGCACTGTACAGTATCCAGGCAAAAGCACCAGAGTTTTGATAACAGTAAATTGGCAGAATTTCAAAAATACAACTGCCAAATTGATGCACGGCTAACACAAGCAAGCCTGTCACTCTTGAAATTACAGTTCATTAAAGTTGAACTCCACACCATGCGAAGATGGAAATTTGCTTTGCCACTGAAAGCAAATGTTGTATCTCCCCTTTACTTACACCTAATGGGGGCAAATATTCACCAAGGTTAACTTACTGCATTAACCTGGGGACTGACAAGTCTTTATTTCTGTGACACTGTCTTAAGGCCCAAATACTCCAAACCATCATCAAAAAACTAGTGTCAACAAAGGCCTCAGGTCGCCTGTTTTCTCACCAAAAATTTGCGCCTTAACACACTGAGAAGACAACCAATGACCAACTGACGTACTTTTTGCACCTGTGTGAGAGAAAATAGCTCTCCGTTGTAGCAGGTGGAGGTAGTCTGTATTCGTCATTAAAAAGGGGCACCAGAAGACCCGCAGGACGGATTCAAGACGCTAATTTGCCAGTTTATTTAACACAAAAAGTTACATACAATTTCTACGAAAGAGCTCAAAGATTGAGTAAGAATGAGATTCAGTTCTTTATTTGCTTTCCTCACTTACGTTTATCTTTTTGTACACTGAGCAACATCAATTTAGCATGCTGAATTTGCAGGGGAAAAAAGCCATCAAGGGTTAACTAGCAATAACGTTGCGGGAAACACAGAAAAAACTATGGTGACAGACGCTCACTGACAGCCCAACATTTACCAATGGCCAACTGTTGGCTTGTCATGTCAGGGCCATACCTTGCATTTGACTATCTAAGTTAAGACTGGTCTAGCATTACAGACCAGTCTAAAATGTCTTTGTAAACTGGTTCCTGGTTCTGATTGGCTGAACATACCTGATGCTGCTAATCAGGCATGGGTAGAGAAGGAAATGGTGAAAAGGCAGTAGTGGGGGCTCCCAGCACCATGGACAATATTCATCTGAGAACCACATGGAGCAAACTGATCAGCACCACGGACAGCTCCTCTCTTACAGCACTGAATGGGACCAGTGTTTCGCCCACAGTAGACGACCTTCCTTTTTCCAATCAATTGGTCTGAAAAAGAGTGAAATTTACTTACATCCAGTGAGGCAATATCACCAAAGGATAATGGTGTGCCGGCCTTCACTTAAACAATTTTCTGCACACGCTCTCTGGCATCACAGGGAGCAGAGTCTGTTACTTTAACTGTTTTATTCTGGGTATGATGTGGCCATGTTGTTGCTACTGACTCTAGGCTACTGAGTTTCTGTGGAGTGACCATTTCAATACTGATATACAGTGTGCAGTCATCTTACACGTAGAGATGAGAAAAGATAATAGCAATGGTAATAGCTGCACATGTAGCACTAGACAGTGGATGGTGGCCGCAGGATTATCAAATTAACCCTGCAACATAATTTCAAATATATAATTATGGTTTTCTGGACATTTTCACATTTTTTTCTGATAATATCTAATAATTCCCACAGCTAATTTAAAGGTCATTTTACGAGACATTTCTTGCCAAGTTTTTCATTGCATTTTTCCTATCTATTCAAAACAAAACCAGAAAGTACAAAAAAATCCTCTGGTTTCAGAGGTGTAAATGCTTGTCAAAGCTGTCTGATTGCAAGACAATAAAACTGATGGTGATCCAGGTGTTAAAGGGTTAAAGAATAATACAAACATTAGAGGCAAAATAAATGAATATTAGAGGCTATAAAAGTGATGCCGTCAGTGATGGGGAACAAAAGAAATCATAGCTACTCCTTTGAGTCCCCAAAAAGATAATTACAGTGATTTTGATGTTTTTGACATTTAGATAAGATAACGATAACTGTTCATATAACTGTGCATCACCTCATTACTGTGCGCAGCAGGCAGCAGCAGATTCTGGCAGTGTTCTGGTCAGAGATCAGGGAGGAGTGTGTTCGGGTGTTGGTGCCGGTGGTGGTGGGGGAGTGACTGATTGAGTCTGCTACTGCTGACAGACTGATTACACTCACAGAAGTGAACAGTGAGCAGTAATGCACCAGTATACCAGGGAGAGAGAGGGAGACAAAGTGGGAGAAAAGAAAGAGAGACAGAAAAGGGAGGGAGGGGTGCGCCAGACCATCCCTCATCCACCCCCACCTCCCCCTCCCTCCCTCCTGCATCAGGGAGGAGGGCTATCCCAGCTTCCCATCCTCCCAGCATCGTGATCTCCTCTCTGCAGTATCTTCTCCTGCTGCCAGCTACTGTAGTCTTGGCCGTGACATACGACACTTGCACCAAAAGTCACTTTCCTCTGCTCACAAGTCCACTCGACTCACTTTAACTCCTGATATCACACAATCACCCGTACAGCTAAATGGCACATTGCCCAGTTACCTGCTATGAACCCTTGGATATGTTTATGTGAGGGAGAGCAGCTCTTATCAAAAAATCACAAAGTTATATGCTTCTTTTTTTGCTCTAGTAATACTATAAAACATGAGGCTGCTATGCACTCATTACTTGAGTCACATTCTCATAATGCATTGATTTTTCTTATGGTTCAATCATGTGGGATAATGTTTTTTTTCTCTCTATCTCTCTCTCTCTCTCTCTGACAACAATATACAAATGGGCACATTTGAGGTGGGACTTTTAGGTTTTGAGATTTTAAAAAAAAATCTTCAGCATCATATGGGAAGTGCTTGAAGGTTGAGGGTCACATCATAATCATGGAGCTATATTTGACAAGAATTAATTTTAAAAATCGATATGTGAAAATGTATGTTCGCTTGCTATTTATTGGACTATATATCATTCACAAAGTGCTAAGAAGGAAATCTGCTATTTAATCGGCCACTGTTCAAAGTCCCCAAACAATTAATAATGATTTTAGACCCTGTTTAAACCTCTTTAAGACTTACTGGGAGTCCCAAGACTCCACTTTTTTCTACCATTATACCTGGCAAGTAGCCTAAACTAGAGCTTACACATGGGCATAGACTATTAATGTGCATTCAGTCCCCTCTTAGTGCTCTGCAGAACAACACATTTCTGGAAATTATTAATTTATTGCTCCTCATGCAGAGGAAAACAGGACCCACAGCAACAGACAGAGGTAGTAAAGGCATCTAAAACATGACACATAAACAAGTTCAGCTGTCACCAGAACTTACAAAGCCTTCCATCGGTTTTGCTGACTGATATTACTATTTAATCAGAGTAATATTTTGTTTTATGTTACTAAATTATAAGCTTGAGGTTATCACTGCTCCTGGATGCTTCACTGATGTTATTATCAGATCTAGCTTTCATACAGATTTAACAGCAACAGTGGTTTTATATTTGCTGTGCATTATAATTTTAAAAACATCATAATTCGGGATGTAAAGCCTCAGCTTTGCCATACCCAATTAACGCCCATGTATTCTTACTGAATATGAAAACAAAGCTCAGCAGCAGCATACAAAAAGAAACTGCACAGCGGGGACATCAGCTCTGATATCAGATATATGCCGCTATTTTTGCGCAAAGTAAAAACGTATAGCCCATTTCACACCGGCACAACACGGTGGTTTGATAAATATTTCCTCTCAGCACCTTACTACACGTTATCGGCTCAGCAACCCCGGACACAGAGGCCATAAGGCCATATCAGACGGCTACGGTAAGTAAGTAATAGGATCTCGGATCTCCTGAGATTTCACAAACCGCTTCGTGCGGCTCGCCGACCGCCGCCTCACCATCTCCAGCAGCCCTCAAAGCACCTGCCTGCCCCGGGAAGCAGTCTGAACCAGTTTCGCTGCACGGTTACCTGAACTGAGGCCTCTCCCGTGGCAACGTGGTTCTCTCTCGGGTCTTCCTCCGGGGGTCCAGCCGGTCCGGCTCTTACTCTCCTGGGGCTGCTGGGATTCCTCACCACGCTCTCTCTCCCTGGTCCGCTGGCGGAGCTCCTCTCTCTCCTCTCCTCACCCAAACAGCGTCAAGCTGCCGCGGAGGAGACAGCCTGAACACAGGAAGTTACATTCTCTTCATGTCAAAATAAAACACTATATGGTGTGTTTAAAATGTACTAATAAAAATGTAGGACAATGGACCTCATACAGCAACATTATCTTAAATTTCTATTATATTTTCTTTCAACGCAAATATAGAAGAGGTCAACTCCAGATATAACAACGTTTTTAATTATCCAAATTTGCTCTTGCCAGGTGTGCCCAATGATGAAACCCACTTGACTGTAAAACCCCTAAACACTATATAAGCGCATGTTTTGTGCCATGTGCAAAGACTCTGAAATATGGCCAAGATTGGACACATGACACCAAAAAAGTTGTAAGACAAAGAACTTCTGCAGTAGTGAAATTGATGTAAGCCTTGTGTGAAAGTGAATTGTATTTAAGTATTAAAAGTAAAAGTATGCAGTCAAAGAGGTATGAACAAGTTGAATAAATCAAAATAATTCAAATAATTAAAAGGAAAAGCAGCAAGTCCTCATTGTAGAGTATGAGAGGCTGCAACCATGAAATGTTTTTTGCATGAAAAATGACCTACTCCATTAAAACAATCGTTGCCAATTATTTTATAATTAATCTACTAATTGTTTGTCTGAACTTGAATACTTACATTTGACTTATGCGCAAATCTTAATTTGTAAAGTAGTTATTAAACTATTGTAGTGCAGTAAAGAGTACAATATTTCCCTCTGAAGTGTAGTGGAGCAGAAGTGGGAAGTGGCATGAGATTGAAATACTCAAGTAATGTAGAAGTAATGTAGTTTTGGAGTTAAGTACAGTACTTAAATACGTAAATGTACTTAGTTATGTATTTAAGTACTGTAATAATATGCTGTACTGATCAGCAGACAGATGCACGGTAACTGAATTATACATACTTGAACACAACAACACAAGTATATTTCTTTAGCCCAGAAAGTTTAAAATCTTATCATTATAATTACTCTAAAACATAATCTAAATTTGATTAGATTATATTTGTGCTTTTCTTTAACTGTTCACCAAATGTAAACTTATATTTCCTTGCTCTAGGTAACAATTTGTGGACAGTGAATACAAAGGTTTTTTTTTTCTTATCTTGGTAAGTGTTCTTGACCACTCATGAAATTTACTTACCAAACAGAAGAGCAAAAATAAGAAAACACTGGTGAGTCTCAAAAATCAATGGGTACAAACAAAATAAGAACAAATAATGGATACAAATAAAAATAAGAGAACATTTGTTTGGATATTGTTTCTTGCACGAGGCCCAATATTTTTCTTATAAAAAGAGAAAATCAGAGATATTTATTTTAAAATCTTGCAAAATTTCGATCCTTCTAATATCACAGCGTCAAGAATTACTGACTTAGATGAAATAATTTAACTTTTGCAAAGGATCCTTAAACGTTAATAAATTTGTTCTACAGTTGTTTAAATTCTTTTTAATTTTTGGAAATACATATTTTAAGGAATACTGGTCATTATGTAAAGATCAATCTCACTGATGTTATTATTTATCTTGAAAGCAATATTAATTAATTGAATTTTATGATTAACCTCTGCTTGGTAAATTTAATATAGATTACACAAATGTTTAAAAGTTTTTTGATAGATTGTTTTTAGTCTAGTACAGTCTCTGAAACATATAAATAATAACCATTTATCATAAAAATCTGCTTTATGGAAATTTGTCAACTACATGATTTTAAAATATTGTCTCATTGGCTTTGTACCTTCTTTATTGTTCAATTTCCGTCTGTCTTTGTATTATTTAGGCTACTTTTAATCTCCAGTAAAGTTTAGCTAAATAAAAAAGTATTTTTAAAATATAGGCAGTTATATTTCTATCAGTTACCCACAACATTTTAATCTTTTAATCGACTGTTTTTTTTAATAACAATGGATTCAATGTATATGTGTCATGTCAAAACAGCCACAGACAGCTGTCACCAGACAGTCCCTCTGTTGCGCTAGCTAACATTAGCTTCGTTCTGCTAACACTAAATTTTCGTTTTTTATCCAACAATTTTACATTTTTGGGTAAATTTGGTCTGTTTTTTGCACAAAAAAAGCTCGAAGCCCCTATGTGTGTTATCCGCACCACCACCAAACAGCAAACAAAGTCACGCTAACGTTAGCTAACTTACAGGGGAACATCATTAATGGGGCATTTAGCAGCTAACGTTAGCTAGCTTAACGGTCGAATATTACTGTGTTGAATTAGCAAGCGGAGACGTAAAAAACGGAGCGAAAGAGGGGTTCATATTGTACTTACATTTGCCAGGTTGCCAGAAACAAAACTCCAAAAGATGTTTAATGTAACTCCATAATTGCTGGATGTGTAAATGAATACGAAATGTTGATGACAAGATTGTTTTAGCCCTAACGCGCAAAGCAAACGGACAGCCGTAGGTCAATGTCGGCTGTCTGTGAGCGTCTGTGAGCGTCTGTTAGCGTCTGTGAGCGTCTGTTGGCCTGACTGAGTGTCAGTGCTGTGAAAGTATCGATTTTAAAGTGGGGGAGACTGGGGACGGTTGCACCAACGCTCGAGCGAAGCGGGCATATCAAAACAGACCACGCGACCATATTTTCGAACCTGCAAGAGTCATATGAGGCATTCACGTGCTCCTTGTAAATATCAAATTTACCGTATTTACAAGTTTGCACGTGAACAGTCCTCCAAAGTTGTAATCACGACTGGGAAAAAAATTCAATGCTATTTCAATGCTATTTAATGCTAAATTTCAATGGTATTTCAATGCTATTTAATGCTAAATTTCAATGCTATTTCAATGCTATTTAATGCTAAATTTCAATGCTATTTCAATGCTATTTAATGCTAAATTTCAATGCTTTCCGCAGAAATGGCAGAAAGCATTGAAATAGTGTTAATAATTGACGGTAAAAATGTTTTCATATATTTTGATATTTTGTTCCTAGTAGCTATCATATACTTTTAGTAGTTTCGCATTTAATGCTGCGTTCCTTTCAAAGTTAGAAGTTGGGATTTCTCTGTTGAAATTTCCGACTTAGGAGCACTCCAGGTGCACAATACCAAGCGTAAAAAAACCCAAAACATGGCAGTGGTGTTTCAGTGGCTAGTTCATGGACACTTGCATCATCGGCGGAGTCGCCTCCTTTTATTTTAGTAATAATATTTAATCAAAATATTAGTATTTAGTATTATAATGATAATACTAAATACTAATATTTTGAAATAAATTTACATGCTTAACAGGTTTTACTATATGATGGTAGATGTACTATTTTAATTAAATATATGCAAATATACGGTTGCCTTTACATTGATTTCTTACCATTTACAATGTGCGCTTCGGTGGCCTTCAATGGATGCTGCCATTGTACTTTTTCAGGTCGGAGGCTAAAATATCCAAGTTTTCTGGAGGGCAGCATAAAATAATTGCTATCAATGTGACTAGAAATGCTATGGTAATTAGCAAGCAGGTGTAACTCATATATATTAAAACTTGGTTGGTGTTATATAAATTGTGTCTGAGTAACAGACAAATGCAAAAATTGTTGCAACCATCCCCAGTCTCCCCTACATGGCTCTTAATTTGATGTAAAGGTGTCAGTTTTTTCCCTTTTGGCTCACACACGTTAACGCCGCACTGTTTTATTTTGAAGGACTGAACAGGATGTATTATATTTTCTATGGGAGTGTGACAGTGGTTGTCTTTATACATCCATGAGTGGTCCTCAATAGGGATGCAGGCAGGGGGGTGCTGCAGACTGAGCATGCGCCCAGCTAACAGGCCTGCTGTAATCCCCTTTGTCACAAATAACAAGAGGATGCAATATGCTGTAATTAAGACAAAACTATCCGCCTAATTACAGCCTTACACTTTCAACGCTTTCTATGTGTAGGCTGACACCTGAGCAGATATAACTGGAAAATAAGCATTTATGTTTCTGTTTGAGAAATACAATATCAGCAAAAATAACATGGGAAGCTTTTGGATATTGGACAAGTAATACTATGTGGTCAAATATTGCATAAGGACATTAACAGAATTTAATGTTTTATTACCATTATATTCTTTAAAATGCACTATTGGGTATAGCCTGTGTGTTTTTTTTAAAGGCTTATAGCAAAAAAAAAAAAAAATTAAAATTCCAGCCAGCAAAAATAAATAAATGAATAAATAAAAACAGATTTATTTTATTTTATTTTATCTTTTAAACAAAAGTTCAAGCTGTCAAATTTGACAGCCTCAGTTGGTAGGTGTAATAACATTTATTTTGAGAATACAGCTCTGGGGACCACCAGGATATTTTTGACTTTGCAAGGAACCAGAACTTGCATATTCCAGGTTAACCAAAAGTTTTTAGAGATGTTCAGGGTAACCCTAATTAATAATTTTAATTATTAAAAAAATATATTTTAGATTTTAAACAAACAGTTGTGGTTACACCCACGCTAGAAACATTTTATAAAGTCATTGCAGACAGTTAGATAAATATTTATATATATGCCTTTTTGATGAGGACTGCAGCCTCCGATAATCACGAGGCAAATCTTCATATACTGACCTATATTGTAAAATCCAAACCAAATGTGGCATTATAATTGTTTCAGGTTAAGGGTTTCCTGTTAACAATCAATAGCTACAATACTGAACAATTCTACAACAAAAATGCAATCAGTCAAACTGCATCACATACTGGAGACAGATAACACTAAATGGTGTGTTGTTGCAGGTCAATTAATCGGCAAATAGGAATCCTTTTAATGATATTGATCAACAACAAGTCAATCCACAAAAAAGTCCTCTGAAAATCAATATCCTTCACTTTCTTCTTACCTCACGACACTACACATTAGTTATTGGGGAGCATCAGTCTTAAAAATATAGCTAATACAGTTGAGGAACATACAAGGCAATTTTTCTCTATGTGCAAATTTGAGGGACATTAAGGGAAATAAATCACATTTAGTTACATTTCTAATATAAGGTTGTCCTTTCATGCACACTTACTACTTATCACTTCTTCCAAAGTGTGGAGTGTGGAGCTGCGCTGCTCTGGTGCCATCTACTGGTCCATTACACGCTCCACTTTTAATTTGGGAATAAAAATGCTCCTCTACTTTCGGAGGAACGTGTCAATGTGAGTAAAAGGAGCTTTAAGTTTCGAGCAGTCATGGTGTTGATGTACTATAAGTTACTGTTACTTTAACCCTTAAGACCTGCGTTAATATTACACACACTTGTATTGCTCTGTGCACAAAATATCCTTTTTAAAATTAAGCTTTAAAAAATATTATAATATATTATTTTGTACTTTCATTTAGTTTTTTAAGCCATCATCAGTCCCAAACATTAATATCAAATATTCACTGATTTTCAGATTTTTATCCCTTTAAATGCCAGGTTTTTGTCATGATGCCACTATGTTTTTAGATGAAAAAAAGAATGATTTTTAATATACTGCGATTATTATTTTTCAGTGATTAGCAGCAACACTGATTTTTACGCATTATTATTTTTTGTGTAGTGTCAAATATTTTTTTAACCAACATCAGTCCTAATCATAAATATTCTATCTATTTAATTACAATTTTAATCCTATGAATGCCAGGTTGTCATGATGCAACTATGTTTTTTTTTGATGAAACAAACAACAACAAAAAAAAATAGTACTACACCCAGAAATAATACAATGCATGCAGTTTGTAAGATAAAAATACACAATCTTGCCAAATTTATGCCATATGCATGAACACAGCCAGAAATTTGTATCCTGCTTCTGACTCTTGAGCTGCTGCAGTGTGTGAAATTTCCTGGTGTGGGATTAATAACCTAATAACCAACTTTACAGCAAAAAATAAACATGCATGTGGTTTGTCCATTCTGGGCTACTGTAGAAACTTGGCAGGCTCTGTGGAAAAGGACCTGCTCCATATGTAGATAAAAATGAATGAAAATTATACACAAATAAAAACATTACTATTGTATTATTATATTGTATATTATTGTATTATTATGACATTATTTTATTCCATATCTGAAAATTTTATGGGTTTTTTTTAGCATACTTTGTAGCCTTTAAGAATACACTGACCTTTTTAGACGTTTAGTTAAAAAGGGTTACTTATTTTACATGAATGAATATTTCTAAGGGTAAAATAATTATGTTAAGAATGTCTTAAAATCCATCCAAAAGAAGATCATTGAGTAAACAGGCAAAAACAAGTTTGTGTCACACAGAAGTCAAGATGTTCAGATACTCACTAAGCAGAAACCTGCATTGAGGGAGTTTGATGGTCTCGGAGGGTTAACGGCTGATGTGGTTACTGTTCACCTCTGAACCTCCTGCTGGGAGAAAAAAGATTAATGTTCATTCAGTTAATGAGATGAGAAACACAATTATGCAACAGCGGAGAACAGCAGAGTTCACTGTTTAAATGTAAATCTGGTTAATTATTGGTGACAAATCATTGATGTGGAAAGCACTGATTTCTGAGATTGAAAGACAAAAATAAGTAACTTACACTGCAGGACAGCATGTCATCCTCTTAAAATATGCAGCTATTTAAAAAATCAATTAGAAGACAACGTAAAAAGTTGTATTTTTAGGCAAAGAACAGAGGTCGAAGGCTGAAAAAGAAGAAAATGTGGCATCGGCTCCAAAGAAATTTAGCTTCTCTGAGGCCAGCTAGCCATTCATCTCACGTGTGTAGAACTGCAAACTGGATATAACACTATAATTATGTCTGAGTTGAACTGAACTGAATTTAAATTCATTTTGAACATTTGAAGAAAAAGAAAGAAAAGAATTAAAATATAAACATACACATACATATCCGAAAAGGAGTGGGAAGAAGTGCAACTTATTAAATACCACCCTTACTCCATCAGTTATTTAAAAATAATTGACCCACTTCCATTTTTATACAGATTGAATTTACTTAAACTATATATAACTATATGTAAACATATTTTCATTGTTACAGTGTAGCTGAATTGTGCAACAAATTCAACAGTTTCTATTTTACTCTTTCTTTTGTGTGTGTGTGTTTTTGTCTTATTTATTTACTTGATTTCTTGTATGTTGGATAGCGAGGATGGGATAGGGGTATTTCATCTGATGTTTGGTAAGTTCAGCTAACACATTCACTGATGCATCTGTCCTGCATTTTGGAATAATAAATGACATCTGCATTTTTTGTTTTAAGATAAAAACCCTCAGAAATAAAGTTTTCAAAAAATGCACCATTAGCTCAGTGCTTTAGCTCAAATAATGGTCATTACTTCTTGTTCTTACATCTTTTGTCTGGGCCTCTCAGACATTCATGTTTTATTCAAATTTAAGATTGTTTATGCCTTTTAAGGCCTAATACTTATAAAATTGTGTTTGAGACTTACTGATGATCTGCAGACACCCTGCAGTCTCGCTAAGCAAAGTTAAGCAGCTGCAGCTTCATATTTAATGAGCTGACATAGGTGTAATCAATCTTCCCATCCAACTCTATGCAATAAAGTTAATTGCCTTAAATGTTTAAATATTACATTAAATGTTAAATAATTGGGGGAAAATAGAGATTAAGGGGAATTGTTCACCTGAGCTTGGACGAATGACAAGCCTGCGAGTTGTTTTATAATAAGGTGCTGTTTATTTAATCATTTTATTATTCACATCTCATGGTTCACTCTCCTATAGCTTTGAACTGTAGTATTTACCACGTGTAATACTGACCTCAGCCTCTTCTCCCAGACTTCCTGCAGAAAAGAAAGCGTTTGCAAACATGAGCTGAGCTCCCCGTTTGCCTCCAACACCACCTCTGTCCCTGGGTACATTTGGTTTTGGGAAAATTGATTCTGGATTATAGCAATATGCTATTTTTTTTTTTTTTTTTTCACCCAGGGACAGAGGCCTGACGGGGTTTGGAGCTGGCTCTACGGTTGCTGTCTGGTTTAGTCC
The DNA here is from genome assembly GCF_008729295.1 of Plectropomus leopardus. Lineage (NCBI taxonomy): Eukaryota > Metazoa > Chordata > Actinopteri > Perciformes > Serranidae > Plectropomus > Plectropomus leopardus. The sequence continues at coordinate 7,592,868 of NC_056475.1, forward strand.
TGCAAACTGTGAAGTGCTTATCTGGCTCTTTATACAAACTGAATGTCCGGATTAAGTGTTTGATCACTTTAACTGTGACTGCGGAGAGTCATGACAGCATCAGGGCGCCCCGCGACAAAAAACACCAACTCGGCTCGGTTAAAGCAGCGTCGCCTTTGAGTGAAGAGGGCAGCGTTTTTGTTCAAGGTTCAGATGGTCTGGGTTTGGATTAAAAATGGACTGCAGATATTTTGAGATCCAAAGTTCCTCGGCTTTTCCTGTCAGCATGCCTTTTAGACTTGCGCAAGCTCTGAGCAGGAGTGTTGCGGTAGCTATCCAGATGACACACCATGGCATCGAAAACAGACCATTAACAATTAACAGCCTCATCTGGACAGCGAGGAAACTCCCTCAATCTAAAAACAGTTATAACCACTTGGTGCAGACTCCCACTGCAGCTTTTTTTTTTCTTTGTACAACTTTAAGGCAGGAAGTTCCACTTTTTTTTAAATAGGTCTCAGTCTTAAATTCATGCCTCCCTGCACAAGAATGGATTTTATTTTTAAATAGAGGACGGGGAGCCTGGAAGTATCCTAGTGTCCATCAGGCCTGATCCACTGAAACCAAAGTCAACACGAGTCATCCCGATGTGCTGTGCTATGCCATGTAGATGAAGGTGTTTAAATCGGTCTCATCCCGCTTTATGTACTTGTGATCTATCAGCCACTCGATCTGCTCCTTGATCATCTTCTTCTGTGGTAAAAACATGTTCTTTAGGATCTCCACCAGCTCCGTCTGCAGCTGGGCGTTGTTGATGCGCTTCCTCATCTTCATGATCTGGATTATGGCCTCCTGGAGAAACGATAACAAAATGTACCGTAAAACAGATGGATTATGTTGAAGTTTATCCAAACACAACCACAGGTGTCTGCTGATGGGAAATGGAAATGAAACCACTTATTCACAGTTGGTGGTGTTACATAACAGCAGAGAGACCAGCAGTATCTCCACCTGCATGCTGAGAGCTGCATACCTGCGTTCTTAGTATCCTGAGCTGGACGATGCCCTCATTCTCCTCCTCTCTCATTCGCTCTGTGGTGAGCTGCAGCCGACCAATCAGGTTAATCTTCCCCCTTTTCTGAACCTTTGAGTTTTTTCTGTAGAGTTGAATTTTAAAAAGACAAACAAACAAAGGCCCTAAGTCAGAGATTTTTAAGCTGCTTTTGGGGGCCACTTCTGCACAAGGACATGGTGCCAGGGGCCAATTACTAAACAAACTTTGAATAAACATAACATTAGTTTTCAGAAAAAAATGAATTGCCAGTTTCAACCAATGTTTGCTGACCTCATAACAGCAACCTCACACAGGTCAGGTGTATGCAGGGGCGTCTCCAGGATTCAGGGACATTCAGCACTTAGCCTGGACCTCTCTCCTCCCCTGGCATTTGTTTTTAAACAAACTCTATCCTGATGCTTTTTATGCACTCTGGCACATTATGTACATCCAAAGTACAAAAAAGAATCGCAGTGTGACTCAATTAATTTTCATTGTAAAATTAATGCACCCTAAAGCAGGTCAGATTTGGCTCACGGGCTTTAAGTTGACTATCGCCGCCTGAGGTCAATGTACAACACGTGTCTACAGTTTTTAAATTGAGTAACAGCCAAAAGTCACACCAGTTTATTCTGACTTATTTTCCATTAGCGGCAAATAAAATCTGTAAACAAAGCAATGTTTAGCACATAGTTGAAAGATAACAGAGGAATCCTACAAGCACAAAACGGTTTTAACCAGGGGTTCATTGCACTTAAGTGCAACACTGCTGATAAATTAAAGTCTGTCGACCATGTGGAATGCTGCAGTCATCTTGCAGCAGCTTTTCTTTGACCACATCCACGTTTGTGTTTCACAGCATCAATGCGAATGCACTCTATTTAATGCTAATTGTGTCACAAGTGTGCAGGGCGAGGCATTAACAAGTTTGCTTGGACTCTTGTTAATTTGAATTGTTAGTTTGGCGACTGTGGCTAAACACAGATTTTGACTGCCATTCACAAGCAAGTTCCCTCCTTAATTATCCCAGCAAGTTTTTTCATGCTGCAGATTGAAGCTAGCATGTTGCAAATGTAGTGAGAAGAGATTGCAGAAACAATAAAGCACTAAACCCAGCAGTGTAACGTTTCCTTACATGAGAGAAAACTCCTGGTTGACGTAGAATAGTGTTCCTTCTGCAAAGTCTTTGGGTGAAGACACCACCGGGTCGTACGACAACACCTGCCGCTTGAGTTTGGGAAACGCCACAAGAGACTGAGACAGAGAGAAAAACATGGTGGTTCAGGGGAAGGAGGTACAACGAAATCATATTAATAAATCATCAAAAACAAGCTACCTCAAATGGCCTCAAAATGCAATGCTTATCTATCTACCTACCTACAAATCTATCTGGCTGCCTGAAATTCCTTAAATAAATTCATGTTTATTAAGTTATTTCATGTATAAAACCAGCTATCATTTTAAAACAATGTTACACTGATCGATGACACCAGAAATTTCATGTCATATCTAAAAGCATATGAGAAAAATTAATCTGCAAACACGGATAAAAGCCATCCCAAAAAATGAATAAACCAATACCAGTTTGATTAAAATTTCCCTATTTTGCAAAAATAATCCTTCATGACGGGCAGATTATAAAACAATGGGCCGCTGGGCATAGACATATAAAAGGGCCCTCCACATTTCCACCAAAGGACTCTTTATTTTGTTATTATTTGTTATCTTATGTCTCTTGATAGCCATTTAATGTCTTTTTTTGGTCAATTTTTGTTGCTTTTTGTTTGTTGCGCCTCTTTTTGTGATCTCAGTCATTTTGTGTCCCTTTGAGTGAATTTTGTGTTTTTCTTCTAGTAATTTTGTGTCTTTTTTGGTTACTTTGTAGTCGTTCCTGTGTCTTTTCTTTTTGTTATTTTGCCCCCTTTTTGTGGTATTTCTGTTTCTTTTTGGTTGTTTTACCTCCTGTTTGTAGTTTGCAGTCATTTTGTGTCTTAGGGTTGTTCTGCCCTTTTATGTAGTTTTTTGAGTTTATGTTTTTTAATGAAAATCTCTCCCTCTCTCTCTCTCTATCTTCCCCATTTACCCAGAGAGTGCGTCGCAGCTCGGCGTCCGGTAGCTCCGTGGCTAGCTTGAGGTTTTCAAAGCTGATCCTCTCTCTGGGCCTCTGGTTCCATGCGAACAGCACAGCCAGCTGGAAGGTGGTCACCTCCAGGTCATACTGGCCCACCTCGTTCTTAAAGGTTATCTGGAGAAAGGACATTTTAATCAGTCACATAAAATAAAGAGCTGCTGCTTAATCGTATGGCTTTCTCAGTCATGCGTAGTTTGTTTGTGTGTTTCACATCTGGTACACTCACAATGCCGTTGGACATGAGGTGATGCCAGTGAAGCTTCCTGCCGCTGTGGTTCTTCTTGTAGAAATCTTCTACCTCCGGTATCAAATCTTCCAGCTCTGTAGGCAGAGAGACGAAAACCTTTTCGCTGCTCCTCGACCAGGCTCCAGCATTCAGGATCTTTATGTTGACAGAGTCAGCTGGATGGAGAACATACAGACATGTAAGTTTCTGAATGACAAAAGCCGATAACGTTAGAACGTCTTAGACTTGGGCAAAAATACATCTTGAACCACACAGGTGGACATACAGAACGATGTTATTATTACAAAGTTTGAACACTTGCATTTAAGTTTTTGTCATGAATTTGCCTGCGTGGAACTATTTTGGACTACTGTTATTTTGGAAATATGCATGTTTGCTTTCTTAGGTGTGAGGAACCATAACACTCATTTCTGCAAGCTAAATATAAAGCTAGATCAAAGATTTCTTGCATAAAGACAGGAAAAGGGAGAAAACAGCTAGCCTGGTGATTTAATATATCATATCTTGTTTGTTTAAAGTGTAAAAAAAAAAAAAAAAAGCTACATTTTGATTTTAAGGTGGTCACATGGACTCCACTGCACTCAGTTGCTGGTTGTCAAAAAAACAGTACAACTGCAGCTTGTCCTCTTTAAATTACTGTTTATAAAATGATTAAGAAAATGAGATATAACATGTTACAACTGAGCATGAGAGATGGTGTTTGTACGCACACAGATAAAAAAAGTGGAATCTCACTCGTGGCAAGAAAGCAAAAGTCCCAAAATGTTAAAAACTAACTTCAAAGTTCTATCATCAATGAAAATGTGATTAATGATGAATCATTTGACTCATTTTTTAAGTAAAAATTAAAAATATTTCCTGATCACAGCTGCTCAAATGTGAGAAAGACTGTCGCCTGCATCATAGGTTACTAAGTGTGAGTGAGACCTCTTACCTGGTAAAGCGAGCTTGTTATGTTTATGCATTTCTTTGAATGACTGGTTGAGGTCCTCTGACACCTTGATGTCTTGAAACATGCGAGCCAGCTTGTTGACATAGTCAGCTGGCATTCCTACTTCCTGTTAGGATGCATCACAGTTTGTGCAAGTGATAAAAAAAAACAAACGACATCCTTGAATATTTCTCCCTTCATATTTTTTCAGCTAAACCTGATGTTCATGATGCAAAATAAAAGCAACTTTGTTCCACTGAGATCTTACCCTGAGCCACTCCACCATGTTCTCTTCGATCTCGCTGTCGGCTGAGATGTCCAGGATGAGTCGACGGGTCAGGTGGGCTTTGTGGTAACGCATGAACACGTCTTTGTTCTGGACATACTTCAGCACTAACAGCTGCACAGAATAAGCACACAGATTGTTACTGAAGAACACATTATATGTACACGAGGTACAGGGATTTAGACGATCACCAGGTGTTTACAGAGGTTACTGTTTATTTATTTGGTTACTTAACAGTTGTTTTTTCCTAGTTTTATTCTCTTTTTTCTGTAAATAATGAAACTATGAAAAAAGGTAGATACTTGATTTTGGGTAGTTGGGTTTATGCATATATGTTGTTATGTTTTTAAAATTCAGTGACTTAAGGAGAAGGGGTAGGATTAAATAAATCTGTACTTCTTCTCACTCCTTTTCAAATATGTAAACCAAATCATCATGTGTTTGACAATTTCTTTTGCTTTATATTTTTCACTGTCTGTAAATATCTGTCTGTCAGCATGTTTGTACTATCATTTCTCAATTTTCTTTTTTCATGTTTGAAATAAATCAAATCAAATCAAAATCAAATAAAAAATTAGCCCCTCTGCCCTTTGCATTGCTGCACCTACTTGAACCAAAATAGCAGTCTGTGCGCCCAACATCTGGCCGTTGTGATTGTGTGATTAAAATAGAGCCCAAACTACTAAGACTCTTACTACCTAGACTGAATCAAATGACCAAGAATTCAAAACATGTTTGAAACGACTTCCAATCCACTTGTCAACTTCAATGATCTTTCAATGAATGAACGACAATCCAGGCGTACCACTTCCTTGAGCTTGGCCTCTATCTCTTCAGACGTGAGCTTCTTGCTCAGTGGAGTTTTCCTCAAGAGCATGTCACAGTAGTTGGCCAGCAGCTCTGGACACTTGGACTCTGGTTGAGTTTTCAGACCTACCCTGTAAAAAACAGAAGAGAAAAACAGTAAAGTTACACACTGTTCCCTTCATCATTTAGCAGAAAAATCTAATTACATACAGGAAGCATCTCTTACCCTTTCTGCTTCATAGGAAGTTCTAATTTAAATATAGTTGCATCATTCACAACAGCTTTATACGCCTGCAAAGAAAAACAGGACCGTGATCAGTTCAGAGCATCTTCTGACAGGTGCATCCCACGATGGCACAGAGTCGTTAACGGAAGAGTTAGAAAAAGCGGAGCTCACTTTGTCTCGAGCTGTCAGGAAGCGAGGGTCGTCCTGAAAAGCCTCTTTCACCAGTCGGCTGAAGCGGTTAAACAAGGTAAGCAGCTGCTCGACATATTTCTCTGAGTCCTGCAACAAAGAACAAAAGGGAAAAACAGTCAAAATGATCAAAGTTCATTCTCAATCTTTAATAAAGAAGTTTGACAGATTAATCTAAGCTCAGGGTTCGCTTACTATTTTAATTAGCTGATCCATGAGGTGCGATTAAAGCTTCACAAAAAGCCAGTGGGGTGAACTTTAGTTATGATTACTTTGTAAATTCAGTGCTACATCTCACATATTATGCATCTTTAAGTGTGAAAATTTAACTTAAGTCGATTTGATACATCAGTACCAGAGCAAGGCTGCTAATGTTTTATTTCCACACGACCATGGATGTTAAAATCCAAACAATTACAATACAATTTTACTGCCCTAATACCCATTGCAAATCAGTTTGTCTGCTAAGGTAAAAAAGCACCACACGAATCAATTTTTAAGGGATAAGCCAGGAACAAAACAGACTGATTCTGGTTTAACAATTCAGGGAAAAAAGTCTGACAGGGCAACAAACATGAACAGAATATTCTTGACTAGTAGACACCATCTTGCAATGCGATCACTCCGGTCTCCGGTGATCCGCATCATAAAACGAATGTGAGCCAGGGATGTGAAGCTGGGAGGGGCAATAGTCAAATATACAAATAATGCAGATGTAGTCCCATACCAATAGACTAGCATTAAAAAAAAGATCAAGGGCTCAAGTGTAGAACTAAATGTCAATTACAAAAAGATTTTCAGTTTGCAGAAGTAAAGTAAAAAGTCAAGTAAAAAAAAGAAAACAAAAAACAACTGGACACCAATACACAGCATTGGAGCCAAAACAATGAGCGAACAGCAAAGGAGTGATGATATCATGATCCCAGATCTCAGTCATTACTTTAGTGAGTACAATGCTATCAGACATGATGGCCAAAACCCTGAAAATAACTTGAACTGGGATTTCCTCAGCCAAAATCCAGCCATCCGTGACTTAAAACCAATGTAGGCCAGGGACGTAAAGTGTCCTGGCTTGGACCACATTTTTCAAACTCAGCTTTGTTTTGATCTCATCTACAAAATTTTTGTGACTGCATCTTGCACAGTGGTGACAAAACTGTCCACAGACATGTCTGACTGTGTCTATAAACACCTAGAAAAATTCTCAAAAATGCTGTTGTGTGGAATTTCCCGCTGGACTCAATTTGCATTAATCAGGTGTTAATTTCCCGCCTCGAGTGTGTGTGGCACTTACAGAAGTGATCGTCTCTGCTGTTGCCACCATGTCGGCCAGGCCGGCACTCATGATGTGCTCCTCCAGGTCCTTCAGCATGGGCTCGATGCCGCTCGGCACTTTGTCCATGAGGGAGAACATCAGATGAAGCTCTGTGATGGACGGAAAAGCAAAGTTTTCACTTTTTAGGTAAAAATTACGATTCTGACTCCACAGGAGACTAATGGTCAATGTGACACGGCTGCAGAGGTTACAAACCTATAAAGACACTTAAGATGCTGAAAGAAACTTAATTCTGATGTCACTTAAAATTTAAGCTTAATTTTAGTGTTGTTTAGATATTCTCACATCAGGCTCGTGTCACAGCGAAATAAGGAGCCTTGAACTGCTGCACCAGTGCACACCGCCATCTTATCTAGCAGTAGAATTGTAAGCAGACATATTGAATACTGAGCTTTTATCTGGCAGCTGCATTATAAAACTAGAAGAGGATGAGCTACTTTAAAATCCATTACTGTGGACGCCCTTTGCCCATTTGTTCAATCAAACTGTAAGAGCACAGACCTGAACACAGACACACACAAATGTAAAAAACACAATGACGGGTGATTTATGCAGTCCAGAAACAGAGCAGTTATAAAAATGTTCTTCAATAGATAACAAAATGTAACCTTAAAATCAAAATGTCATTTCAGCAAGTGGATTTTAAGCATCTGTCACATGTAAATGTTAGACTGTATTTTAATCACTACAGCTACCTATGTATGAAAATTGGCTTCTTTTGCTAAATTAAAAAAAAAAAAAAAAGTCTTGGTATCTGTAACTAAATTAATCAGCACTAGAATCAAAATCATTTTTAGAGTTTACATATTAACCATAATCTTTATGACCCTTCTCAAAAACTCAAGGGTACAAATGTTCATAAATGTGCAGGGAGTTTCAATGAAAACAGATGAATACTGGAAGACATTGTGAAAAGAAGATTACAAAACAGACACATATATTCTGAAAATCTCCTGTCCTTGGTCACATTTGGAGTGAAATATTCACATTATGTTGTTTTTTTACATTATAGGTTATTTGGTTTACAGCTCTATAAATATTAGATTGCATAATAATAATACTACAATAATAACTACTAATAATAATACTAACTAATAATAATAATAATGAGCTTTGCAAACATGATCTGCTAATAGTTAATTATAATAGAAAGATGTGATACTCAAAGTAACTTAAAAGCTAGAAAAAAATTAATTCTGGTCTGGTTTCCCAAAATGTATTGTCGATTTTCGGACATTTTCGGGATTACTGTAACTTCAGCCTGTATTTGCTTCAGTTTTTGGCAAACTAGCGCCATTAAAGTATGCAGAATTAACTATTAGCAGATCATGTTTGCAAAGCTCTGATGGGTGTCAGCTTTTCTTGGATTTTTTTTCTGACAAAAACAAAAACATGATGATTTTCAGGCAAATTGCTGAGTTGCAAATGACGTCTTTTCCGATAATTTCAAGCTGATTTCTGAGATATTTGGGGAGGACAGTCAGTTTAAGCATGAATACTCTGACTATCCACAGCGTATCATCACACAATGATTTAAGACGAGTGGTAACAGCAACATATGGATGTTCCACAGGTGTTCAGATGCTGGACAGGAAGGTTTGGTCAGGGCTATTTCCTGGTGCAAACCTGAGCTGGCTGAGCCTTTGGTGGGAGCCGTCCGGCCGTACTCACTCTCTGTCTCATTTCGTTTGATCATGCCTGGACACTCGGCTAAGATGGTCTCCTTGAATGATGTAACCAGCGCATTGACGCAACACTCCATTAACTGGGAAGATAAACAGAACAGAACCACGAAGGTGAATCGAGTTGCTGCATTCGTTTGTTCATCAACAAATAGCTGCAGTATATAACTCCTTCTAAAACCATAAATTATATTTTACATTATGGTTCGTGTAGAGCTAAGACAAGATCAAAGGTAATTAATGCACATTTGAGACTGTTATCTGTCTTCAAATGTTCAGAAAGAAAGGAAATAAGCATATTTTCCTAAATGTTAAACTATTGTTTTAATACATAAAAAAGAAATGAAGGTTACCTTTATTTAAAAAAGGTGGAAAAAACACTTACATTAAACATAGATGCACAAAAAATAAAACCTATAAAAACAAACAAACAGGAATACAAACAAGTGTGGAGACTGAAGATATTTACGTAATGACACACCTAAACAATGGAGTTGCACTCTGGAAAACTGTAGAACTGAAACTGTAGAAATAAAATCGGCAAAGTAAGATACACCACACTCATGTGTGATACCCACTGCTTGTACAGAGTTGCAGTCACGCCTCGTCTCCAGATATCGCAGTGCACGTTTCTCCTCTTCCCTCAGCTTCGAATCAGCCTGGTGGAAACACACACCAGTACATGCACATTTAGTTATTACATTTATACACTTAACTGGATCTGAAATACAGAAAAAAACTCATGGTATACAATGTCAAAGAAACTGAAAAAGGTCACAGTATAGCATGTCGAAAAAAGTCATTGTATAGTATGTCGAATGTCATATGTCACAGTATAGATAAGAAACACATCAAAAAGGGTTATGCATGTACACAATTGCTATTTCAGTTGTGAAGCCTAAAATTATTTGTGCCGAAACCAAGAGGAGAGGTAAGTACGTCTCTGTAAATCTCTACCAGAATAATATACAAATTTGAACTCATCTTAATTAACTGTCATCAACCTTAAACACATTAGCAAACAACCACAGAATATGGTTTTATTAAAATTATTTGCAAATAGCAAATAGCATGCAAGACTTTAACTCAACCTTTAACTTATCTGTGTGCTTTATTTTGTTTTGCCCAAATAGTTTGGGGGATAAAAAAATAACCTTAAAGGATGTCAAAAGCATACACACTTTGACTCTAGCAGTGTTTGGATGCCAACAATCAGTCCAGAAAACCTCCTCAAAGAAGAGCATTTCCCAAATTCACATAAATAATGTTCAATACAAGAGTTACTTCAAAGGTTTTACTGTAGAAATCCTGCAGAAAAGGGTCTCTGGAGAGACTGAGCTAATATGGCCTGATCTACACTGACTTAAAGTGTTAAAGCTTGACCAAACTGTGACTGTTTTCTCAACAGAGACTGAACATTTCTGGCCCACGCTGTGCTTTAACACACACAATGCTTCAGTTTGGTCTGAGTAAGAGAGATAATGTGGAGAAGACAAGCATGAGATCAGCCGCCGCAGCCGATCACGCTGGCTGCCTGACTGTTTTCTCTTTGGATTCGTCCAACTGGCTTATTGCCAAGATCATCAAAACAGGGAATATGAGCAGCAATAGATGTCTCAAGTTTTTGCTTTGTGTTGTACAGATGTGACTGTTGGACAGCAGCTGTTATCTTTGATACAAAGAGAACTAAGGGTTGTTTTCTTTTAAGTGTGAGCAACGTGAAAGCGGGGAGCAACAAATAAACTCGAGTGGCTGGGAGGAGAGTGACCGATTACAAAAACGGTTTGAAAACGGAGCAGAAACTGCTGCAATTTCAATCCTTTCACATTATCAACTGCCAAGACGCAGGTAGCTATTATAAAAATCAATTTATGTACCGAATTCAGGACATTTTTCTCTATTTTTTTGTTAGTGATTGGCTAAAGAAATATTCCATAAACTTCCTGGAATTGTATCTCTTATAATGAAAGTTTGAAGTCCACGATGACGAGAAACATTCGCTCCATCGCAGCTACATCTCACACTGAGCCCACAGGAGCACACGCACACACACTTTTCACAGCAGCTTTAAAACTGTGAATACACCAAATGGCTGTGTAATAACTTTCCAAAAGTCATATGATTACATTTCTTTTTATCCCGTTTATGTGTGCAGGGAGCCAACAGAAAGTCTTACATGGAAATGCTCTCAACCAGTGCTCTGACAAATAGATCCACCACTCCAAAAAACCTGCCAACATGATGTGCATTTGGGACAAACAATATTCCAGAAGACACACCGATACGTTTAACCACGTTTTTGGAGGTAGTCGTCCATCCTGATAATCAGATCTATCACCACTGGTCATGATGAGCGGGTAGCTGTATTACCTGCTCAGCTGGGGGAGACCATGGAGCTCTATGGCCCCAAAAAGTCAGCAGTGTTAAAAAGCATGTGGAGATTATTTTGGCCTATGCCCAAAGTGAGCAACTTTAATAAGGACTGGGGTGCTATCTTGGAGCACAGTATCCAGTCAAGACCCCAAAAACTTGACTCAAAAGTGTTTCCCTATAAAATGAAATAGCCATGACTAAATGAGTAATAATCCCCGGAGGTGGAGTTAAAAAAGCAAAATTCTGCTAATCTGATTTATCAGGTCTGTGTATATGTAGTTTGATGAGATCTGATATTACGTTTTTAAACTTTTTTCAAAGATTGTTTTTGGCACTTGTCTTTATTAGATATAGGACAGCTTAAGCATGAAGGGGGGAGAGAGAGAGGGGATGACATGCAGCAAATGGCCGAGGCTGGAATCAAACCCACAGCCACTGCAGCGAGGACCTGGGACACCCACTGTACCAACTGAGCTACTGGGCGCCCCAGTGTTTGAAACTTTTAACCAGTCAGAATAACAGAAGAAAAAATACAGAAATCTCTGATGTTGAATAATCACAACTTTCCTTTTCCTCTTAAACTTTACTTTAAAAAAGTGTTTTCATCTGGGAAATACAACCATGAGTCATACTCACATATTTCATGTAGTTTTGGACCCCGTTTTGCTGGAGGTAGGCGGGCGCCTGTGTTCTGTAGAACCTCTCGGTAGAATCCATATACGCCTTCTCAAAGTTGTCCCTGTAGATCTGCAGCTTGTCGTCCGGGTTGGAGCACAGGTTCACTGCTCAGACAGAAAAGCACAGTCCCAATACAAAGAGATATATGGAGAGGTCAACATGTGTCTGTAGATATGCAGACAGATGTGCAATCTTAGGGTTAAATGTACAATATTTAAGAGACCAAAATAAAACATCATAACCACAGATCTGAGGAATGTGCTACAGGTGCTTGCAGGTACTCTGTGGAGGTTTTGACCACTAAAAGTGCTAATACATATTTTTAAGAGTAGGACCAAGTTTTTTTGTATCATGCATGCAAAAGGATGTTTGTGCAACTGAGCTTCTCTCCGGGAAAACACAATCCAGCCAGTGGCTTTATTCTACTCCACTGACCATCAGGAAGAAGATTACAAGCTATAAAACAAAGCGTTATTTAAAATATTATGCTTTTTAATGCTAAGCTTTCATGCAGTTGATTTATGACATTTTAATGCTTATTAAGGCCTTATGTTTATATTAACAGATTCAATGCCACTTAGGACTTTTAAGGATTAGCGGGAACCCTGCATAATGATTAAATTTACAGAGACAGGATGTGAATCTATTGTGTCTATCTCTTGTGTTACTCACCGTAGGATTCTCGCACTCCGATGACCAACTGGGAGTCAAACGCCTCTCCCAGCCTCTCAGCGTGGACGAGCTTCATGGCACTGTCCTGTAGCCTGTTTTTAATGTTGGAGAAGATGGACTCGTTCCATGTGTCCAACATCAGCTGAGAAGACAGACACACATAATAATCCGAATATGATGACAGTATACAACATGCTTATTTGAGTTTGCCCGTTCCTCCTGCTCCCCCTCACCTTGCGGACGATGCTGTCCTCCACGTTGGACTTTTTGTTGCTCCCTTGCTTGCCCATCAGAGTGATCTCCAGCTGACAGAAAGGCTTCGGCAAGATGTCACACTGTGTGAAGAACTTCCTCCACTCCACGATGTAGGCCTTCAGCAGCGCTGTGTCATCCTGGTGACTCAACACCCGCTTAGAAAGAGTAAGAAGCACAAGACACGGCTAATTAAAACCTGACACATTGGTCGCTTTTTTAACCCTCAGGGCTCCCTTTAATATTACACACGTTCTTATCGCTCTGCACACAAATGCGCTTTTCAAAATCAAGCTTTAAAAAAAAATTAATACGATTATCTGCTTTCAGTGAGTTCATTTTTTTAACTGTCAGTCCTAATTATAAATATCAAGTATTTGTTGATTTTCAGGATTTTAACGCTTTAAATGCCAGGTTTTTGCTTCTATGTTTTAAGAAGAAATTAATATTTTCAATATACTAGATGCAAAGTAGATTTTTTTTATTATTACAGCCTAGGATATATCAATGATTTGCAGCAACATTAATTGTGACGGTGCACCTTGTGGAAATAGCATGTATTTTCTCCATACCCTAACCCTAACCCTAACCCTAACCCAAAAAAAAAAAAAAAAATGAATTGCATGTTTTATGCTTTGATGGGATCAGGAAATTCCAAGATCAAACAAAAAGACGCAATCTTGCCTAAATGTATGCCATATGCATGAACACATACAAGATCATTAAAAAAAAAAAAAAAAAAAACAATGAAAAGTGCATAAAATGTGCCAAACAATCCTTTAAGGGTTAAACAAGAAGAAAAGTTTAGAGCAACAGCAACAGATACTTGTCTGCTCCGTAAGAACAGGGACATTAAGGTCACGGTCTTACTGCTTGTGCTTGTTTGATGAAATCTAGGATGTCCTCTTTGAGAGCCTGATGGATCTTAGCTGGACCTTTGTCATCCCACAGACACACAGCATGGACGTCTCTATGGAAACAAAAGGGGAAATAATCAGTTATCTTTTAAGAAAATGTACCTATGTTCACCTAAGCTTAAAGATGCATTCAGGTAAACTTACGAGAACAGGTCAAACCACTGCTGTTTAGTGACGGACTCCTGCCGTAACAGCTTCAGTACTATGGGACGCATCAGGTCCCATTTGTCCTCAAATTGAAGGGAGCCTTTGTTCTGGAAACAGACATGAAGTCAACCACATGAATTAAACTGTTCATGAGCTTGTTATTCAAACATCTGAAGCATTATCCACAATACAGCAAAAGAAAATATTAGGGTAAATCTCAATTTATATTTACCAATTAAAATTCATCCTGTGCAGAGTTACACTTTTTTCCAAACTCCTTTTGCACACCAATTCTACGCATGTTTGACTACATACTGTTAAAAATGACTAATGTAAATACATTAAAAATGGTCAATATGCATAGTAAAACTTGGTTTTTGAGTGTGCTCTTACAATGTAGACTGTTTTCCGACACACCAGCTCCAAAAAACGGAAATTAACTTTGTGTGGTGGTGAAAGAGCTACAGGAACACCTTGGAAAACATAGTAAATATTTTTTGTAAAAACATTTAACATGATCTGTCTTGATTAAACTGGCTGTTGGTTTCAAAAGTTGAACTGAATTGTTTATCAATTTCATTCTGTTCAATGATTTTTATGAAGCACTTTATCACAAATCACAATTTGCCTCAGAGGGCTTTACAGCATACGACATCCCTGTCCTTAGACACTCACATCAACTAAGGAAAAACTCCCCCCAAAACCCCCTATAACGGGAGGAAAATAAAAACGAAGAGCAACTGAGGAGGGATCCCTCCTCCAGGATGGACAGACATGCAAAAGATGTCATAAAGAACAGTAAAATTACAATATGTAAATCTTAACACAAATAGGTAAGTTGATTTCTTGAATAATACTGCAAAAATATTATACTATAGATCTGATTCAAACAGTGCTGGAAACCAGCCACCAGGCAAATGCTTGTAAAATACGCACAGTAAGTATCAGTACAAGTAAGTATAAGGTTTTTACCTATTTAATTTCAGTGTATGCCTTATCATAACATACATGCATTGTTATTTTATACACGTTTCTTTCCTGTTGCTGTTGGTGGTCTTTTTTGAAAGTGGACTGTTTTATATGGATGTGGCGTGGGTGGAAGAAGCCTATCCCAAATGTCCTACAGTGTGGGACAATCAGGGGACTCTTCAGTCTGGAATATTGATGGGGGTAGTAATTAATGCACTGGCCTGTCTGCCATACTGCACATATGGTTAATATTTTCCAAGCAAAAGCCTTGTGTTTTGATTGCAATGCCATTTTTGGAAATGCTGTTGTGTCGAAATCTGGAAGGGGTGGTGCAAAACTGACAAAGTATTTAAAAAAGTAGAAGTAGGGGGGGAACTGTTTTTTTTTTTTTTTTGTTTTTTGTAATTTTGGGCTTAGGTGAGAGACATACAACTAAATGGTAAATGGTAGTATTTTGTATTTATTTAATTTTTGTATTAAAACTATGGATAGGCAATATGGGCTACATCTCGATACATGATATATATATCTCGATATTTTTAAATTTCCTCAAAAACACTTCATGTATGCAAGAACTGGGAGACAAAATTGTACATTACATTTTTGTAATTCCCATTTTGTGATGTGATAATAATGTAAGAATAACTAACGGTACTTAATATTAACACATTTTCATGTTGATCAATACACATTAATAATGTACATATGACTAAATGGGTAAAGGCAAGTATTAAAACAAGTAGAACTATAAGTAAAAAATACATCACTTTACTGTGATGCAACCTTTAAAATCAGGAAAAATACCATTTATTCCAAACTATGATATAATGATATCCAATATCTAAGATGATATATTGTCTCATATCTTGCTGCGACAAAATATTTTTATATTGCCCAGCCCTACTCTGAACACAAAGTCCCTGCTTTAAATTCATATTTTCTTTAAAAATCTGTAAAATCACACAATTTAGCTAGCACTATAAAAACAGAAAAAACAGTTTAGTTTCCATAGGTCCTGTAACACATAATTGTTAAGGAGGATTTGCATTTTGTATTTTGGTGATACCTAAAGATCTCTGTGTTTGCTAACTGTATTGGCTCCAATACGACCTGCTTTTGATGTGAATAAAAAAAACGTTATTTATGGCGGAAGAAGGGTGATTAATTAGGGAAAACATTTATAGCTTTGGGGAGGGTCAGGATGGGAAAAAAAGGTCATGCTCCAGCATCCCCTTTCTTTGGTAAATAAAGTACGGTACCTAAGAGGGTCAGGTTTAGATAAGGATAACACAGATCGACGAGGAAACAGCCTTCAACACAACACCGGTACACCGCTGTAGTTAGTGTCTCCTCGCTGTGTCACCTCCCTGCTCCCCTGCTTGACGACACATCAAGTATGACTGAATTAACACACATTGCCACGGGTCCCCGTAACGCTAAGATTAGTTAGCAAGACAACAGCTGAGGATTATCGCTCACTCAATGCACAGAAACTGCTCCGACAGTTGCTCTCGGCAGCCTTTAGCATGTCTTTTCAGGGGATGGTCAGCTGCAGATTCATGTGCCACTGAAGTGACAGATGATATGAGATTTGTAGCTAGCGTGCGCAAAGATAATATTGTATTTAAGCTGACGTTGAGCTAACGATATGCCTCCTAACCGATATCGGTCCCTCTGTGTCTCCGTGTCTGTCCCTTTCCTTCATATTTAGTTAGCTGTGTTGTAGCTATTCTATTTAGCTAAATCAGTGATAAGTAGCTAATGTTAGCCAGATGTAACTTAACTGCTCGCAGCTAAAGTCAACACTGACAGCGCGGCCGTGTACAGGTGCTGTGGGCTGTTCGTTAATGTTAAAGCTAAACGCCGACACCACGCCACGCGGGTGACACGCACTTTAGCGAGCGTTAAATACAAAATAATTGAATTGAAGTGGGTCCTACCTTTAGCAAATTAGACGTCGCCATGTTCCCTCAACTTATCCTCTCGTAAAATCTCGCGTGAACTACACGGAGCGTGAGGATTAACCTTATCACATCACAGTCCTCTTTCTGCTCTCTTTCGTTATTAATAAATGTATACGTATATACATGAACAAATAACACAAGCATTTAACACTTAAATCCGTTGTGTTTTTGTATTATTTCGTTTATTGATGTCCCTCTGATTATTACGTTTTTATGAGTAATTTTATAATTGTCGTAACCCGTTTAACAGTGGTGGAAGAGGTATTGAGATCTTTTCCTAACCCCAAAATTGGATCAACACTTTTTTTGCAGTAAGTAGCTTGGCAAAAACTATATGTCAAATTGCAAAAATAGCAGATTTGAAAATTATCCTTATTATTATTGTCATTATTATTATTATTATTATTACATTATTATTATTATTATTATTATTATTTCATTATTAATAACGCATATTTTTCATATTTATAAATATTTATATTTTTAAAGTTACTCATTGCTTTTTACCTTTCTTTTTGATGCATGCTTCAGAATTATAAATATTATATTACTGGATATTAATATGAAAGGACCACTAATGTTGCAGCCTGTGAAAGCAAGATACATATTTGTTTGATTGTTGTGTAATGTTAGTTATATTTTTCTATTAATAATTGAAATCTGTAAAAAGTAACCATTAACTACAGCTGTTAAATAATTGTAGTGGAGTAAAAAGCACAAAATTTTCCTTCTGAGATGTAGTGGAGTAGAATTATGAAGTAGCATTAAATAGAAATACTCAAGCACTTTTGCAAACATAGTTAAATTAAAGCACTGTAGATGGTAAGTTATTATAAATTAGATAAACAATAAATTAATTCAACAGTTAAAGCCTTTGTATTTTTAAGTTGCTGTAATTTTTGGGGCTATTTATATCATTTACATACTCACATTTGTGGATTTTAATATTATGTAAACTACAGCTTAGTTTATTCTTAATTTTCCCACCACACTCTGGAACATACTCATAATTTTGTTAATACTTACTTATTTTTTGTTTTTATTCCCAAATTTCCAACAGACAGTAATGTAATGTAGCTTAAGCATTTACTCAAGTAGGCCTACCATTCTCAGTACAGTTTTGAGATACATATTCTTTACTTGAGCAATGTTGTTTATGTTACTTTATGCTTCTAATCCACATTTCAGAGAGAAATATTGTACTTTTTTAATCCACTTCAGCTTTAGTTACTTTTTACACAAAGATTTTACATATAAACATATGATGCTCTTATATTTTTCTGATTATATTTTTGTACTTTTACTTAAGTAAAGTTACTGGAATAGTAATTGACTATGGTATTTAAACTTTTACTCAAGGACCTGAACACTTATTCTATACTTATTAATGTAACTGTAACAACTCTTCACCTCAAAGTCCTTATTCATTCTTTAAATGAACTTTATCCCACTTTTGGCGCTCCCTAGAAACAGGTTATAGAGAAAGTGAGCACCAGGCAACTTGTAGGCCACGTGCAAATATTTGCACAGCTTCAAGGACAGTTATTGTTTCTTACAATCGGTTTGGTGTTTGTTATCATTCTCTCTCTGTCTGGCCATATTGGCTGCGAATGCTTTCTCACACTAGCAAGAAGGATTTTTACCGTCACATGAAGATAACAGACAATGTTTTGGTAAACAGTAGTGGTTTCATGGCAGACAAGAAAATTCTGAAGGGTGAAAAAAGATATGAAAAACCCTCTTGAGGATTCAATATATGTTTTAAGTAATATTTGCTTCGTGATGGAAGAAACTTAGATTGTTTAGTAGTACTAGGCATATACAGACCCAATTTTATGCAACTTTTAGTCACAACATTTAATAGACAAACCTTACACTTTCTCCAATAGACTACATTTGTTTGACAACTTTTGTTACTTTCCATATTACAGTTTTTCCATAACTTCCCTGTCCAGTAAAAAACACATGTAATCTTACAGAATATGATGCACTGCTTTAGACTAAATGATACAACAGTAGGCTATATAAAGGTCTTGAAATGAGCACAAACATCTATAGTAGTTACAGTGGTAATATTAATCAAAAATATTATTTAATTTAGAAGCCTAAATACAGAGAGAGACTCAGTTTCTGGCTTTGTTTTTTTCTCAAAATCAGAAATCCTTCATTGATTACTGGGGATAAATTGTGATTCCTTACAGTCGCTCTTATATGCATATAAATTTAAAATAAATTATGAAAAAAGAGTATGAAAAAAGAAGTATGCAAAAATTAAAGTATTTAAAAAAATTATATTCAAAAAATATAAAAATATGTGTATTATGCTTCAATATACCACACAACATATAGTTGTGGTGTAAGTAAGAATAAATTAGGATACTGAAACAACATTGCACAGTTGGATTACTGCACCAATTATTGTACAGTTGTACAGTTTTTTTTACTTTTGATAAAGTAAAATATCCGAATGCATGACTTTTTGCAGGGAACAAATGCATCATAACTTAAAAAGTGTAAACATGTTTTGTTTGAAAAATCCCATTTAGTAAAGTACCTACAGTTCTTTAATAAAAGTTCCCTACCCCCTTTATACATTATAAAGTTAATGGATGATTTTATTTTTATTTTTATTTTCTCTCATCAGCACCATACCAACGAGTGACTGGAGACTACGCGGTGCAGACGTCACGTAGCGTCGTCTCTTTTGTTGGCCAATCAGAGGACAGAAGGCGGGACTTGATAGTACATGCTAGATTGACGTACACAGGATGAGAAGAAACGTGGATGGCAATATGGTGCTATTTTGAGAAACATAAAAATTCATCACAGCTGGAGAGTTTCCCTACACTTGTCATGACCGAAGAAGAAAAAGAAAACGTATGTACACTAACATTTATGTTTACTTTTTTAGAATAGAACTTGTACAGCGTAACGGTTATATTTAAGTATTTGTAGTTTCGGGAAGTCCGATGAATGAAGCTGACATTGGCGCGTTGAGCACGACATACCAAACTGCATTTAAAAAAGTGACAGGTGAACATTGTTGTGGCTATTACAAGTCGTTTGTGCGTGTTTACATGTTATTAAGACCATATTACGAATCATTAGGGGTCACATTAAAAGTCGGCGTACATATAATACCATAATTATGGCTTATCGTAGTTTAACTTTCCCAAAATATGTTTTTACCTGCTCACTTCATAGCGCCAAATCCTCTAATGTAAACCATTTATATCAGATATCGGTAAAGTACGGTGAAGTTGCGTATGCCGAACTGAGAATAATATAATATGAAATAAGTTCCTTGATTTATGTGGTAGTATCATGTTTTGTCCTTTTTCTTGTGGACCGTAATTTTTTTTTTTTCGTGAGAATCACATTATGAGCTTAATTAGTCACATGGGAGACATCACATTCCTGTGGAGATTTGGTACCATGTTCAGCTTGGGTAGTTTGATGAGGACAATAAGCGTGCAAGACACTAATTCTTTAATTTAAAGGTTTTAATCTTATTTTTGTTTCTTTGTAGCTTTAGCTGTCAGAGATATGGAGGGGCATGACGAGGAAAGACTGTGTGGGAAATGGAGGGTTGATTGTCGTCTTTACAATTACAACTTGCGGGACGTCTTCACATGGTGAGTACTGATCCATTAAAAGACATGTCAGTGAGCTCGAGTCTACACTTTAACTGACAGATACTGAATTGTAAGTGACATTTTCGCAGAGTACATTATGACATGTCACAGTAGGAAAAGCACAGGTGTAATTAATAAAATGAATGATGGCTGAATTCCATTTATCTGGCCCAGGGTCCTGATATTATGCATGGTGGCTCACTGTCGCACTGTCATGGCTTTGTGGGACACATTAATTGGACAGACCCATTGTTGGTAACACCTGTGCTTTTCCTGCTATGACAACAAGTAAAAATATTCAAAAGGCCTACAGGACAGAATTTAAAAAAAACTGTTGCTTTTTTGGGTCTGTGTAAAGCTTAGGGAGATGATTTCTACACACCATTTATATTGATTTTGGGTGAGCTATTCTTTGAAGGAATACCTCTACAGGGACGTTACCCCTAACATGTAACAGGTTCTGGTTTGTGCACCTAGTTTTGAACCGTTCAGAGCATTTTGATAAATATAAATTGTTTCGAAACCCGAAAAGTTGGTTTCCGGTTGGAACCAAAAAACAGCAGCTTTTCCTTCACCTTGACGACATCAGTAGGCATGTCATATTCGGCAGGTAAGAATGCATGTAATAGTCTTCTACAACTTCTTATCATTAATAGTTAGTGCATGGTTGTTATTTTTAATAAAAATGGATGTCTGTAATAACTAGGGATGCACGATGATATCGGCAGGTCATTTGTATTGGCTGATATTGGCTTTAAAATGATCTGAATTGGCCAACATGCTGATAATATCGGCACATAATCTGTATTGACCAATATCAATGTTAAAATAATAAAATAAATTCTTATTTTGCACAATAAATGAAAATTACATTACATACACATACTTTTCCCAATAGAGTGGTGAAGGAAGGAGTCCTAAAACGCGGAAGTCCGTTAGCCTTTTAGCACGTCCGGTTCCCTCGTCTTATAGTCTATGGGTTTTTTGAATGGGTTTTTGGTAAAATGCCTTAAATACGGTCTGTGGTTAACACAGGCTAAAGATATTTCGAAGTTTTGTTCTGCAACATAAAATACATCCACTTAAACCCAGTTTTTGAGCTTTTAAGGTTTTACTTGTCTTAAAAAAGGCGGTTGCTAACAAGTGGCTAAATGGGACTACAGTGTTTGTTGGGGACGTCAGACGTCATCACAGCGGACACAGAAACTCATTTAACGCGCTTGTCCGCCTTTACAGCTTTACAGAGTCACACTTGAACTTGAAGATTTATCTGTTTATAATATTTTATCGTGTTTTAACGTGTTTTTACAGTGTTTGTAGTGGTGACGTTGAATATGGGTGACCACGATGTAGTTCGTGTATAGCCTAACAGTAGCTTTTTACCAGTGAGCCAGTGAGTCGGAGTCAGTGTTCGGGTACATTCGGCCGCACTCGGCAGCTTTCGGCTGTCGTTAATTACTACTATGCATGCACTATGGGCCAGTAGATCCGAGTATTTTACACTTTTCAAAACCCGGAAAAATGCTCACAGTGGAGCCATCCAATCACAGCAATGTGTAGTTTCTGGCAGATTTTTTAACTTGTCCAGGTCTCTTTCTAAATCAGCTCAAATGCAGTTACAACATCAACGTGTCACAAAACTTACATTTGTTTAGTTGAAGCTGGAAGAGAAATAATATTAAGAGTTGAATGTGCCGTATGTACGAGGAGTTAATCAGAGAGCACAATGATGAGTGTCGCTGCCTCGTAAATTAATGATACCGGTCGATATTTACTCAGGTAATCTAGCTTGTTATCGACAAGTGGGAAATATTGTACTTTCTACTACAATAAATTTATTTCACATTAATTTAGTCACTTTTCATGGAGATTTAACACGGCAGTTATCAAATTTCTGAAAGAGAGTGCGGTCAGATAACCTAAAGTTAACCAACAACACTGTAGCTAACGTGACGTTACCCGGCTTATATCTAACGATAGCCGGCAAGAAATTATTGTTCATGGTTAATTTCTTCACCTTTGTCATTGTAATGCCGCTCCACACTGTGAATAATAAAGTATTTCTCCACTTTAAGAAAAAAATCGAACTCTGCAAAGTCATATTTCTAAACATGAAAGATATGGCAGATCATAAGCTGCACATAAAGACACAGACATTATATACAATCTATAAGAAGGATGAACTGAAAAAAAAATGCGTAAAGAAGTGGAATTTATTACTCAGTGTTGAGTGGCATTACAATGACCAAGGTGAATAAATTAACAATGAACAATAATTTCTTGCTCGCTAACATTAGATAAAAGCCGGATAACGTCACGTTAGCTACAGTGTTGTTGGTTAACTTTGACTGCGCTCTTTCAGAAATTTGATAACTGCAGAGTTCTCAGGAATGAACGAGGCCGAGCCCCCACAGTTGTATCCAGATTTTACTATAATACATCCATGGCATTGACCCCAGGAAAGGCGTTTCCCCCTTGCAGCAGATATTACCCAGTGGCCATTCATGCTATTGCAGCAAAAAAAATCTGTTGTGGTCCATAAGCAAGTTATCAATCATTTATCAGGTGTGACTGTGACACGCTCACAGTCACACCTAAGGGCAATTTAGAGTTACCAATCAACCTGAGCTGCATGTCTTTGGACTGTGGGAGGAAGCTGGAGACCCCGGAGAGAGCACGCAGACACGGGGAGAACATGCAAACTCTGCACAGAAGGGCCCCCGCCCACGGACTAAACCCCGTTCCAACCGGGTTTCGAACCAGGGACCCTCTTGCTGTGAGGCAACAGTGCTAACCACGACGGCCAAGAAAGCATTTTCCCATAAACCAGTCAGTCAGTCAGTGTCAGTGTCAGCTTGTCCTCGTAAGGGTCACGGGGGTGCTGGAGTCATCGGGCGGACCCTGGACAGTTTGCCAGACAGTTTGCCAGCCGACACATATAGACAAACAACCATACACACTCACAGTCACACCTAAGGGCAATTTAGAGTCACCAATTAACCTGAGCTGCATGTCTTTGGATTCGAGACCCTGAGACCCACACAGAAGGGCCCCTGCCCGAACCGAACCCCGTTCCAACTGGGGTTCGAACTGGGATTCGAACCAGGGACCCTCTCGCTGTGAGGCAACAGTGCTAACCACGACGGCCCAGAAAGCATTTTCCCATAAACCAACATTCTAAAAAGAGACATCTGTAAAACTGTTGACAGGACACCTCAAACTGCAAACAAGATCAATTGTGAATCCTTACATTCTGAATTTTTTTAGCCATGGTGGTTTTATATTTGTAAAACTTTACCGGAGCCAAGAAAAGCAATTAAAAAATCCATGATGTCATCATAATGTCAAGTCTATTAGGTGAGTGAGAACTCGCAGGAGGAGCCAGCAGAAACGCGGGTAGTCAGTGGGCCACATACTGTAGAAGTATTTCTTTGTTGCGTTTTTGCACAGAGCTCATTATTACACGTAAAAACTGGAATGTAGATTAACTTGTATATTGAGAGCTTTGCCTTCAGGCTCAGCGCCGTCCTCCCTCACATCACCTTTATGAGTCTGACACAGAGTCAACAGAACGGGCTGTGTTGTTGCATTGTATTATCATGTATAGGTGTTGCCTTTGCGATGTATTTGACACATGATGCTCTCCCTCACCCTCCAGGCAGCTGCTGAAGACCATTATCATGGGGCAGGTCTTGTCTCTTTTGATCTGTGGGACGGCGGTGAGCTGTCAGTACCTGGCCGATGCCGGGGTGGAGACGCCCATGCTGCAGAGCTTCCTCAACTACGCCCTGCTGCTGCTCGTCTACACGACCATCCTCTGCACCCGCAAAGGTCAACATATCTGGACTTTTGAATTGTTTTCAAAGCTGGTGATTGATTAAGGTTTCTTTTGAGTTCATGGATGCTCCAGTAGTTCAACAGCCTGGTAAAACCACGCTAATCATGTGAGCACAGCATCCTGTTTTTCTCTCTCTGTATCAGTCTGGACTTTCTGCCAACGCAAACGATGCGGCAGCAAGTTCTAATTTCGGCATTAGCATGAAAACACAGCGATAAAACTGAAGTTAAATCAGCAATAGAGTCTGTAACAACAATAAGAGAACGCACTCGCTGAGATTCTCAGAAGAAAATACGTTTTTGCCGTTTTTCTGACTGAATTTGGCAAAAGCTTGATTTAATAACTGGTTCTGTTGGTGATGAAGAAGATGTTCGGGATCACGGCCACGCAGATCATAATTCTTTGGACAGACAACAAGAGCACTGCCAGCTGGTATTTAGCAGTCGAGGCAGCTGGTAATGAGAAATGCTGAAATATGCTGTTAACTTCAGTGTATTGGAAAACCTCATGGGGATTGTTGTACACAAGGTACACGACGCATACAAATGGTAAACATAATAAATGGTATCTTTTGAGCATTAATGTCTAACTGAAGACATATTTGTGTAGTAGAGAAGTAGTATTGCTAACATCAGGATTGGCTGAAGACGTTTGTCTGTCAAAATGAGTAACTCCTGCTCATTGGAAGTGTTTTGTGTGGCAGCGAGTCCAAACTGAGACCAAGAGAAACAATGTTGAGCTCACGTTATCAGGATGGTTTTACCAGACTGGTTTTAATTCACCACTTTGCAGTAAATGCAAATCAAATTTAACTGTACCCTTTAGCTCGTCTCCTCAGGTAGTTCTTGCTCCCCAAGGCTACATATCACTTTGTCCAAGCTTCTCCAGTTTACTGAAGCAGAACCGTCTCTAATCTAATACCTAAAACTAATCAGGTTACGGAGCTTGTTGGCAGCACTGTGTGGCATTAGAGGGAAACACTAAGGTTACACAGGGTAACACATTATGATACAAATGCCCAATTAGAAATCATTACTGAGATCCTGAGAGGTTTCTCAACTCAACCTTTAAGCTGTCTCCAGTTCTTTAGCGCTCAGTTGAAACTTTTAAATCTGCATTAATTGATTACCTGGTCACTTGGGAGCAAGAACAACAAGATATATTCATTTGGAGGTTTTTCTTAAAAACAACCTCTGTGGTAAATCTCTTGTTCCTTAGCTGTAAAATGCTCCATTATATCTATAAGCGAGTTGCTAACTTTGTCTGAGCAGGTAGTGTACAGTGGAGGTTTTGTCTTCGCCTGTTTTTGCAGTTAACAGCTGGTTTCTGTCTTGAAAATACACAGATGAAAAGAAAATGTAAGTTAAAACAGTTGCGTGAAAACAAAAATTCCATGGAGTTGAGAAAAAGAGCGTCCTCATGCACATACACACTGTTTGATTAAAATATCTCGATTAAAGTAGCTTTAAAATTTACGCCAATTTAAGATAAAATAACAAAAAATGATGACATTTTTTAACAAATTTTCAAAAAGCTGCTGTAAATTCTGCCATTTCGGCCAACAATAATCACAAAACAAATCTGTGAGATGGGGGTTAAACTTGCTGATGTCATTGTGTTTCCACAGTATGTAAACCCATGAAGGCTCCAGTCACACAGGTGCTTTATTGGAAATATTCTCCTCTTCATTGTGTCAATGTTGCACAAAGTTGTACTTGGTTTCTGTCATGGAAAAAAGCACGTTTAAGCATTTTCTTACAAAAAAAAATCAAAACACTAATATGTTTGCTTTTGGAAAAAAATGTTTTTCATTCTTACTCTGAAGTAAGTTTTCCTGGTTTCTACAGGTGACAGAAACATCCTGCAAATTTTAAAAACCAAGTGGTGGAAATATTTGGTTATGGGTCTGGCAGACGTGGAGGCAAACTACACAGTTGTGAAGGCATACCAGTTTACCACCCTGACGAGTATACAGGTAAAAGAAAATCATCCTGATTTGTCACTTAACTGTTGAAATGTTAAAATTGTGAAGTTGATGTATTCAAGTCAAGGTTAGATTCATTATAAACTAGTCTGTCGATTTTGTTTTTCTTAAATGCCCAAAAGAACATTAGAAATTGTACATTTCAAATTCTCACAGTTTACGGTGACGTCTTAAAACATCTTGCTTTGTTGGGCCAATTCTTTAAAAATCCAAAGATATTTAGAGTATTATCAAAGAGAACCAAGAAAAGCAGCAAATCCTCACAGGGGAAAGCCGTACAATGGGTGATGATTGACATTTTTGCTTAGAAAGTGACTTACACGATCAATTCAAGTGAGCAGGATGTTTACTGAAGACTTCCTGATGTCAGAAATAGTGTAAAAATATCAAACTCCTCACTTGTAAGGTGTTAGCAGTGATGTTATGATGGAAATTATGCAACTCCAACTTTAGATTTATTAAATAGTTAATATCTGCTTTTACTCTTTCTATTGCCAAATAATATTTTGTATACAAAGTATTTTAATCAGTAATGAGACCTCCAAAGATGACTGTGTCTTTCTGACTTTTATCCATATATGTCCATATAAAAAATGCCAGCTTGTCATTGTGTGTTTCAGCTGCTGGACTGCTTTGTAATCCCAGTGCTGATGGTACTTTCCTGGTTCTTCCTGAAGACTCGCTACAAGCTGGTCCACTTTGTAGCCGTGGCGGTGTGTTTGTTGGGGGTCGGGGCCATGGTGGGAGCCGACATCCTGGCTGGAAGAGACCAGGGATCCAGTATGGACACTTTTTGAAAATTATGTATATTTGTAAAGTACTGAGACTAAATTTAAAAACTTTTTAGCACGTTATTTATCAAAATAATAAATATATAAAAGGGGTGTTATTGTGTAAACTTTATAGCAACAAAATGGCCATTATGTCTATTTTATGTTTCCAATCGTCCTTCAATGCGTAAATGTGATTTATAATTTTTTAAAATGTATTATCTTCTCCATAAAAGTTTAAAAACTTTTTATCGAGCTTTTCCAGCATCCAGAATGAGCCACAGCTGTGATTGGCTGGTCTGAATGATGGCCCAGACATGGTGCCTCTTGCTCAAAAGTTGCCATATTAATGTTATGTACTTTCAAATGTCTTTCTGTAACTGTCTTTTTTTTCTTTATGCAGCCACCGATGTGGTGCTGGGAGATTGTTTGGTCCTGCTCAGTGCCGTCCTCTATGCTGTATCCAACGTGTGCCAAGAGTACACAGTTAAAAACTTGAGCCGGATTGAATTCTTGGGCATGATGGGTCTCTTTGGGACCCTCATCAGTGGCATACAGCTGTGGGTTAATGTTTAAATCTCTCATATATTCTGTTACAGAACAAAAGAGACCACTGCAGCCACATGCAAAGTGGTTCCCTCAGTATGCTAACTTTGAATTGCTTTGTTTTGCAGAGCTGCATTAGAAACTCGAGCAGTAGCATCAATAAAATGGGACTTTCACATATGTAAGTTTACTTTCTGTCCTACTAAAGTTGAGTATTTGAGTACACAGTGACTATTGAAACAGAATCATAGCCGTCTCTTAATTAAGTTTATTCATTGTGTTCTGCAGGCATGCTATTTGTAGTCTATGCTCTATGTATGTACGCACTGTACAGCTTCATGCCTGTGGTGGTAAAGGTGACCAGTGCTACTGCGGTCAACCTCTCTCTGCTCACTGCCGACCTCTTCAGCCTCTTCTGTGGCATCTTCCTCTTCCATTACACAGTGAGTACCATTAGAAAGCATCAACTGCTGTTACAGTGTTTATGTCAGATATTTATATATGTTTATTTGGGTTTCAAAGGGTTTGATTTTAGACATCAAACTAGTTTTAATACCCTGTTTATATGTGTGCAATTGCGTGACAGTGGCATTCACGTGGTATAGTAAACAAGCTAACGGCGCTACGACGGGTCGTAAATGTGCAACAATATTTTTTGCCAACACTAGATATCAAACCAAAGCCAGAGACTGTATCGTATTAAGTTGCTGTGTACTGTAGATTCAGCACTTCCCAGCAAAAGGTCTCTCCTCTCTTCTCCTCTGTTGCGATGCCTGCAGGTCCACAGCTCTCTAAACCAAAGAAGATTTTGGTTCTTGAAAGTCAAGAGCACTCACTTCACAGCAAAATCTGGGGACCAAATTGTCCCCAGAAAGCACGAATGCTCGACTTGAAGCAATCTCATTTGACTTAGTGTCTCCAACTGTTGGTTTGAATGTCGGACTTTCAAAGTGCAACCCTAATGACCATTAAAAAAGTGTGCATTTGGCACTTGGGACATATCATGATACCAAAAGTTTTGTAGTTGATACCAATACCAGCTCCAACAGCTCCCCTCCTCCACTGTAATTGGACTGCTCGGTTAAAAGTGTCAGTGACGAGTTTATTGTTTTACCCAAAGTTGAACATTTTTTCGACTCTTGGCGCCTCGTCAGCTGCTGTAGTTTGTAGCTTAATGTAAATATATGGTGCACAACACTTTTCAACAAGCCGAGGCGAAGCTGTCACTGCAATGGCAGTTGTGGCCATCTTCCTCGATTGTTTTCTTGTGCTAGTGGGCGTTCTTCCTTTGGCATTTAACAGTGGACCAGAACACTTGTAGGCGTACCCTGTCAGGTCCAGAGGAATTGCATTCTTATCAACAACAGTACATATGATACCTATGGTAAGGGAATAAAACAAAAACCATCGCTTTTTTTTCAGAATTTTGGCATCAACTTGGTGACAAAGCACTGGTTCTCATGACATCCCTAACTTAAGATGTGATTAAAATCTAAGACTCAATATATATATATATACTGTGATGTATGTACAGGTAGAAAAATA
This sequence comes from Plectropomus leopardus, assembly GCF_008729295.1. Taxonomy (NCBI): domain Eukaryota; kingdom Metazoa; phylum Chordata; class Actinopteri; order Perciformes; family Serranidae; genus Plectropomus; species Plectropomus leopardus. The sequence goes on from NC_056475.1 coordinate 7,622,026, forward strand.
ATAAATTGGCGAGTTAAAGTTGTGGCATGCAGTAAACATGTTTATCTTCTGTCTCATCCTCAGTTCTCAACCCTGTACATCATGTCGTTTGTCGTCATCACTGTTGGTTTTGTCATGTTCAACGCCGTTCCCACGTACTCAGCTTTACCAGAGTCCAATGAGGAAGACGCCTCTGACGGGTCAGCTGAGAGCGCCTCAGACCATTTACTCTCTACAGGCAGAGACAGTCAGAGAACTGAGACAATCACCGCTGTGGCTGCACTGTGACAGAAAGCTGACTGAAGACAGAAGGTAGCTGCAACACTTTTTTTCTCTTCCATTACAGGTCACTTTGAAGAGGACTCCGTTTTAACTCGTACATTGTCATAAAAGTACACACTCTTTGTTCTTAGCCAGTAAGTTTACCCATATTTAGTATTTGCAGTTTCAGTATCAAAGACGATGCAGTTTTATGACATCTCGTTGCAATGCTTTTAGTACTGACTATTTATGTCATTTTTAAAAACATTTCTTTATTAACAGTGCTTACACATACTGTATGTTGCTGCACGTGTACTGGATGTCAAAGTGTTAAACACAAACAATGCACTGCTATTTATTGTGCCAAAACTTCTGTGTTACATGCTTTCTCCTTTTTTTATAGTAATATATCTGATGTTTTGTCACTTTATTGTTATTGTTTTGAATTTGAACAGAAGTCAATCAAAAGATGTATTTTTATGTTTGTCGCCTACGATGCTGTTACAATTTATATTTGGTAATATACCAAATATACTGTAAATCGCATGGCTTTCTTTGCCTTGTGTTAAGCAACAGTTTTACTTTTTTACTATTAAATTCATTTTTATATTCTCTTGGGTCTTCATCGTGGTCTTCATCACCAGGTGCTGCCTGGGAGGCAGTAAGTCAAAAGACAGGCATGGAAAGTATGAAAATGGAAAATATACCAATAACATGTTGAGCAGTATTTTTTTGCAAGCTAGCTTTCTGTGTCCGACGTATCCGACACTCAGGGGCACATTCAGCATAAAGTTTACACAAGTGTCCTGCAGTTATTGCATTCACTGTTTTGGGTAACTGCACAGTTTATAAGTCTGTCTGTACTGTTATTGTTATGCATTGAATATAATGTGAAATATCCAAAACGTGTCACTAGGTCAGGGGTCATCAGTCTGTTAAATGATAGAAAAGGTGTTCTTTAAAGACTCATTCACTGCTTTAACTCTTTGAAACCTATAGCAACATCAATTTTTTTAAAACCTTTCAACTGTGAGCAAATTTGTGCGATTTCTTTAAAAAACGTGGGTAAAAGGGCATGAGCAACTTGGTAAGAAATATTCCACAATTTGCAAAAAATTAGAAGATCTAGAAAAGTACTTTTGAAACTACGGAAGAATGTCTGGAGAAAAGTGGGATAAAAGAATAAGCTAGTGAAATGTAATTATGAAGTATATTTACATAATGACATTTAGAATATATGTTACAGAATTATTATTATTATACATTATAAGCACTTTTTCAGGCATTTTTTTATTTCTTAACTTTCCTTTTTTTAAATCTTTTTTATTTTTCAGGTCATTTTTTGTTCTTTTTTACTAATTTCTTGCTGGTTTTTGGGTCATTCTTTGAGATACATATTTTATAACTTTAAATATCCAGATGTTTTAGTCTTTTGTCTTTTTTGCTCTATCCTTCGGCCTCTGTCAAAGTGTGTTTGTGCTGATATGCTGTCATTTTTTGGTTGCTCTTTTTGGGACCTAGAGAGTCTAGGGAGATGTGTACAACATACAGTTTTTTTTTTTGTTTTTTTTTTTGGTTGAACTATTATAAATGTTACCTTTAGCATTTCTTGTGCTGCCCACAAATGGCCAAAAATATTAATGCAAGTTAAAAAAAATTGTGGTGGAGAGAGACAGAAATATTTTGCAGAGGCCCAGGAACTCCTGGCGTCACCCCTGCATGCTGCTTATTGCAATCATTCTAACAGATCACAGGTCCCATTCCCAGCAACAGCTACTGGTACTTTAATTGGTGTTGAACATAGATAATGTGGTTGTTTTGTCATTTTAAGTCACTGTATATAACCGGAGCATTACCTGCATGCATTATTTAGTTCTATCTATAGGCTAATACATATTAGTTCCTAAGACAAAATCTAACCATAAACCAGCATGTGAAGTAAATGTGAAACAAGTGATGTATAAACTGTTAGGTGATCGGTGGCGTTGACCCTTTGTATTCCGCACTGCATTGCTGTGCTGTAGCTTTTAGACTCGAGCCTCCTCCAGTCAGTGGCTGTCATCATGGAGGAAAAGCAGACGACTGGAGCCGAGTGAAGAGGACACACCGCCGCATCACATCTTTGTTTCGCCTCTTTTTATCATTTGAATTTCGGTAAGAGGGGACTATTATCTATTATTGCATTGATTTTATTGCTTGCATCGCCTGTACAGCCGACGTTACGGGCACAGTCTGTCGCTACGGATTATGCATAGTGTGTTTGTGCTTTGGGTTGCTAATCAGACCGGAGACTATCGAGCATTAATAAACTGTTTTTTAATGGATTTTGATTATCTGAAAGGTAAAATTAAAAGGTTCCATTGTGTTTTTTTATTTCGTTGCACCGATATCAGTCTAACAGAAACGCTGTATGTGGGGGTACCGAGGAGACGGGTGCAGATTACATGCGCGTCAGTACTTCAGCACCGCGGACAGCTCCCGGAGCTTCAGGCCTGAGCTCTCCGCTTCGGTCGGCCTCATCCAAAGACACATTAAAACACCTCTCATTTCTCCATTTTTTCCCGTTTCCAGGTGAATAATCAACACAAACAGTTCCGAAGACACCAGCAGCCAAGATGAAGCATTTCCTGAGGTACAGACACTCCATTATTGTACATGATGCCGGGCTACGTTTACATTTCATTTGTTAAAACGTGAAGAAATTCATGCAAACTCCCCCTCCTCTTAGCCTGTCTCCATGTGTTTATCTTCCATCGACTGTAATGACTTGTTTATATCAAATACTGTAGACTGTGTATTCCCAGTTCTCCCATTTAAGCCCAATCGATTATGATATTGTGGCCAGTAAGTGGCTGCTGTGGTGCAAACTGGTTTGAGTGGGTGGTTTATAGAGGAGGCCTCTTAATTATGGAGCACATGTAAACCCAGCGGTGTCTCTATTAATAGATATGTTGCTTTCAGTGTATAGCTGTATTTATTTATATGCTGAATGAAAAGTCTTTATATTGAAGAAGTACACATTTTTTAAAATTATTTTTAAGTCCTGAATAAAACGGCAAGTAAAATATTTATCATAAAGGAAATATTTTTACTAAGGACCCTTGTTTTTGGTTATACATAATAATAATTACACTGGGGGTGGCACATTTGTGAGATTTCACTCAAGTAAATCCAAATTTCTACAAAGATGTCATATAAATAAATTACATCACTGATAATCTAAGTAGTTTTGCTATTCTGCAAATTATTTTAATATCACTTTTTAACAATAAGGCAATTGAAAGTGCTGTGCATCAGACATAAAAAAGGCACTAAGAATTCTAGCACTATTCTACATTCACTAAGAATGTAGAATTCAAGCGGGATGCAAAGGACACGAACCCCGAAAAATTTTTAACGTGGGCATTTCTCTTCCCCAAATAAAAAATGAAAGTACAAGAGGACTTCAACTTGACAAAATTAAAGACATGTACACCCTAAAGTGATGCAGAAAGGTCACAAATTGGTGCATAAAATTTAACCAAAATACAAAAAAATTAAGGGTTTAATGCGAAAGGTTTTCTGGCAGGGGACTCCCCAACCCCCCGTTTCGTGCGCGTCTTCCCCCAGTGTTGAAATGAAAATTACACCCATGCACTAAGCTATTTATATATAAAAAATCCTCAAAAAAGAAACATACAAATAGGTTTTCAGAGGGTGAAATAAGAATAAAAGATATATCGAAAAAAAAAGCTAAAATGGAATACGACAAAAACTGAGAGCATAAAAAAATGTATTGCTGTGACAGAGCAGTGCAACATATGAATAAATAGTCCCTAAGTCATTAAATAAAGGCTTTTTTATATTGAATTTTTATACTCTAATATAGAATTGTAAAATTTTATTTTTGTTGTAGAGTCTACACTGACAAATAACGGCAATATACATAAATAGGGGCTTTCTGCAATATGTTGTGTTCTACATTTTCTGCAGTAACATAAGCTTATTTAGAAAAGACATAATGCATGTAATGAGTCTAAATTGATGCGTTGTCCCTGAGCATCCAAAAATGAGGCTGTAGGCGTACCTAGAGCGCGATAAGTTTGACATGACAGTTTGACTTTGACAGTATTTAACGAGTTGGGAGTGAGAATGTATTGGCTTTCTCTCACCACTGCTTTGTAAGTGTTTCTCCCATTTAAGACAACATTTCCCATAAATCCCGTTGTTTCCTGCCCAAGATAATAAAACGTTTTACTCTGTTTGCTTTGGTCTCAAAGATATTTAGCTTCAATTACATTTAATGAACAGTGGAGCCCAGCAGAGGCTGCCAATTTGTTTTAGTGATGGCTTTCACAGTTTGTTTACAGTAATTATACTAATGTGCTTAAATGAATGTGGTAATAGTTTACTGATGTAAAAATGATTCATGTTCCACCTTTTAATGGTTTTGGCTAGTCAGAGTGTTGAGAATAACTTAAAGGGGTCCTCCAGTGATTTCATGTTGCATGTCTCTACAGTTAGAGAACTTTCAAGAGACATTAAATAATAATAATTTTAAAAAAGATGGAGATATCATGACTTTTGGAGGCTCAATCTCCTAGATTCCACAGTATACAACAGCATCTTTCTGTGACAGACTTTTTTTTGGAAAACCTCTTTGAAACGTCACATTTCCCATTTGTAACAGTCTTCTGTTATAAATTTGTAGTCTTCAGGCTCACCTCACATCTGTTGGTCCTGACACAATCCTGTTACGGCTGCCTTTTGCACAATAAATGCATATTCATGATGTTTGAATTATTATATAACCACCAAAATGCCTTGGCTTGTTTGAGTCATTTTGTACCAGTGAGCTCTGATAAACGTCAACACAATTGCAGCCTTAACTGACACAGAGCACTGTGGAAGTTATGCAAAATATGTCACATACGTCAACACTTGCTACTTGTAAATCCTGCAGGTGTGGGCATTTGGACCAATTTAATATCCAAGTGTTTTCACAGGCAGAGTAGCAGCTCCATAAGAGAGTTTTATTGTATGTGAATTAGTGCAGTGCCCCTTTAAAATGACACGTTTTCTTTGTATCAGTCCTCCCACTATCACCTGCTGTTGGTGCTCGCTCCTTGAAGGTTAAGAAAATGACAGAGTGTCTATATGAGCTGTTTAACATGCCAGTCTCATCCATGGGACTAGCAGGAGGAATTAATCTTTCAGGACTGTATTTACCTTCTTTTTATGTTGACATGGCAGATGATGTTATGCTGTGATCTGTCAGCATCAGGAGGATTTATTTCTGCCTGAAAAGGTTGTAAATACTATTCCACAAAAACAAACAAAAAGGAAAGTGAGGCTGCTCGTGTGGCTTGCAGGTTTTGCTGACGCTTTCTTCTAATATTAGGCCTGATAATAGATGGGAAAAAACCCATTAGGGTCCCTAAACCTGGGTTTCAGGATCACGAAACCAGATGATAGAAGGTTTTACATCAAAATAACATGCCATTGTCATAAGTCTCTTCCTTCTGTCCTTGTTTCCTAATGCTCATCATTTAATGAACCAGTTGGAGGCTGAAAATCATTTATTCCCCACTGTTTCTTAATGGGTCGCTGTGCATTTCCCAAGACACACATCTCCATTTTCATTCTCAGTGTCACCTGCAAAAAATAGCACTCTTTGATCTGCTGCAAGTCGAACCTGGTAGACAAGAAGTACAACACCATTCTCTGACTCTGTTAGCATCAAATTCTCCTCCCTGCTTCTCTTGTCTTCATTTTGTTTCATAGAGATTTTTCTCTGTAGTGATTTTTCAATTTGACACATTTTTACTCTAAAACATGATAGGATTGGGTTAGATTTCTTTCCCCTGGAAGTCCCCTAATATACTACAGATCTCTGAAGAAAACCCCTTACTTTATTTCATTTGCAGAAGATGACAATTAGAGCAAGTTTGAGGTGAAATTTATTAGGGCTGCAAATAATGATTATCTGGCAATTACTGTATGTCTGTAAAACATTTAAATAAATAGTGAAAAATGCTCATTCCTTTATCCTAAAGCACAAAGAGACATCATTAAATGCCTTGGTGTTTTTTTGTGTGTGTGTGTTTGTTTGTTTGTTTTTAAACCAACAGTCCAAAGCTCCCAAATGCTCAATTGACCATCATGTAAGACCAAGAAAAAAAAAAGCAAATTATTGTCTTTGAGAACCTGGAATCATTGAATGTATGAATAATTACTTAAGCTATTGCTTGATAATCAAGATAGCTGCTTATTTTCTTTTTATCGATTAAATGACTAATTGTTGCAGCTCTAAAATATATTGAAAACATCTTGGTATTAACCCAACATTAAACAAAAATATTGCACACAAGTACTCCAGTGATTTAATAATAATTATAATAATAATAATAATAGTAATAATAGTAATAATAATAATAGTTTTATAGAAAGTAGGACTAAAAACAAGTAAATTGTTCTGCTTCACACAAGACATAAAGCAGAAGATTGTTAAATGACAATGAAAACAATGAAATATAAAAAGATCACAATGAGGAGCAATTCAACGGATGATATCGAAAGAACAAATCCAGTTCAAGCATAGATTAAGAACAATTTAAGAAAATTAAATTTGTATGTTTGAAACTTGGGGGATTAATAAGAGATCGATTTTAAAAAGAATGGTAGAAAGTGAAGCATCAGAGGCTGAGATATTCTGACTTTCCCCCAAACAACCCCCAAAATCCCTCCTCAATTTAATACTTCACTCTAGGAAATTCTGAGGGCTTTGTTTTTAATACCTGCAATGGTCCTAGTACGCCATCACAGGATAGTTTTTTACTTACTCAGGGCTAAAAAACTGAGGACACAAGAGGGCATAAACTGACTCTAAATGGCCACAAAGTACAAACAGTACGCAACACCTGTCACCTGACTATCAGTCTAATCCCTCCTGTCGTCTCCTCTCCAGAGTGGTGACCCAATTCTTCGTGTTCCTCTACTGTAAATGTCTGTGGCGAGGCCTGAAGTTTGTCGCCAGAAAGTTTACGGGGCGCTGCGAGCTGCAGAGAATCTGCTACAACAACAAGCATGGAGCCCGCAGGACCCTCAAGATAGGTAGGCCCACTCACTATCTGATATTTGTTTATAAATTCATGTTGTTAATTTATGATTAAAAGACACTGTCATCAGCAACCTTACACTTACTCTACCCTTACCATTTTTGTAGTCAATTTTTGCTTCTTTTGTGTCTTTGTTGTCATAATGTTTTTGTTTTTGGTGAGTTTGTCCCTTTTTTAGTTCTGTGATTATTTTGTGTTTCTTTGTATTCATTGTGTTACTTTTTGGCTGTTTTGCCCCTTTTTGTAGTTGTTTTTGTGTCTCTTTGTGTTCATTTTGTACTTGTTTGTGGTTGATTTTCCCTTTTTTGTAGCTAATTTGTGTGTCCCTGTAGTCATTTTGCATCTTCTTTTGTTGTTAATTTGTGTGTCTGCATAGTTATTTTATGTATATTTTTGTGGTTTTGCCACTTTTTCTTGTTATATTGTGTCTATTTTTGGTTATTTTGCCCCTTTTTGTAGTTATTGTATGCGTCTTTGCATTCATTTAGTTTCCTTTTTATTGAAAATTAAGTTTGCATGATTCGATGCGAGATACCTTTTCATACCTTGGGCAAATTGCAGTTTTCACAATTTGAATTAAATATATAAATGTCTTGAACTACACTCAAACGTGTTTTTAAAACTACTAAATAACTCTGCTCCTAATGTCACTGCACACTGTTGTCTTATACTTTGCATCCATTTCCTTCCAGAATCATCTCTGAGGTACTCCAAGAATGAGGTACGGGTCTCTAAAATCTATATATATGCAGTATGAATATGGTGTGTTGCTCAGTTTTCTAGCTTCAATCTTCCTCCTCTTGTCCTTTTTCATTTCTGTCATTTTCTGTCATCCCCTCTAGCTGCTGCAGTCTGCCCTCAGCGTCCACCCTGACAAAGTGGAGAAAACTATTGAGGACATCATGGCCTTGAAGAAGATTAACCCTGACACCAACCCACAGTGAGACACATTATCACATTTCAGTTTTCACTAATGTTAGCTTGTTGTGGTAAATTTGTGTCAACACTTTGAATTCCAAGACGACCTGTGAAAGTGTGTCTGGGGACAGCGAATAAAGAATAACACACTTGTCCTACTCAGTAATGACTACTGAGCTGCCCTTGAGCAACGTGCTGAACCCCCACCTGCTCAAACTGAGCTGATAAGTTGCTCAGAACAAAATATTGTGAAATTAATAGACCTGAATTCTCTTATAAATGCAGCCCTTCCTCTTCCCTGTGTGTCCCTCAGGCTGGGCATCTCTCTGCAAGCCAGCCTGCTGCAGATCGTGGGCTACAGGAGCCTGGTGGCAGAAGTGGAGAAGCTGCGCAGGGAGCCTTATGACTGTGAAAACCCAGAGCACGAGGACCTGCTGATGAAGGTACATAGATCTCTGTGGCTGCTTAAAGTCGCAACAACAAAAAATAACCATCAGTTTTTTGTGCTGAACCTCCTGTAGTTAACTTGGTTCATGGTCCATCCTGCCTCTCGCTCCATGCGTGCTGGAATAAACTCCAGCTGCCTGCAAACCCTGACAGGATAATCTCATGTTTTCCAAACTCAAGTACCGCTTTAAGGACACTGTTTTTTTATTTCAACCATTAGATATTACTGAGCTAAATACTTTTCCAGTTTATCTATTCATTTAGCTAATTACCTCAATGGGATTTTTTCAAGTGTTAATCTATTTATTGTAAATATCTAAACAAATCACTGTTTACCAATTACTTTTATTTAATCAGCTCCATTATCTATAGAAAATGTAATGTTGATGTAATCCATTATTTTAAGCTAGCTATTTCCACTGTTTATCTGCTATTTCAAGCTTAATATATCAACTGTTTATCCATTATTTCTTAGCTAACGAGTCCTGCTATTTAGCTGTGACTTCAAGATAACAACTTGAGCTATTAATCAAATATTTTTAGTCAACTATTTACACTGCAGCTGTTACTTTAAGCTTACTGTTTCATCGGTTTATCCATTATTTTTAGCTGTTACTACTGCTCACTAATAGTAATAATGATAATAATAATAATAATAATAATAATAATAATAATAATAATAATAATAATAATAATAATAATAAAAACTTTATTTACATAGAACCTTTAAAAACATCTGCATCTTGCATTATCTGTCAATTTAAAATAATACAAAGAAATAGACCAAAAACAACAACAGAAACAATAAACACGATAAAACCACAATTAAAAGGAAATAAAACAGATAAAATTTAAATAAAAATGTAAACTAAATAAAAATAAATAAATGTTTAGCTCATGTTTAGCTGTTACTTTAAAATATGTATTTGAACTGTTAATCCATTTTAGTAAGCAATTTACACCATAAGATATTACTTGAGGCCAACTTTTTCAACCTTAAATCCATTATTAGTTTACAAATGTAACTTCTGAAAGAATTTTGGACTGACCTGTGGTGTGTGTGTGTGTGTGTGTGTGTGTGTGTATGTGTGTGTGTGTGTGTGTGTGTGAGAAGTATATTTTCAATTCTAGTTCTATTTTTAAAATGACGAAAATGATAACGGTAATAAAAGTTCCCACTTGGATAGTGAAGAATTATAGTCCCCTGTTATTGATGTTGACATGTATGTGTCTGTGTGTGTGCGTGTGTTGCAGCTGTGGAAGGAGCTGCGTCCTGACACACCTCTCACCGGACGCATCTCTAAACAGTGGTGTGAAATTGGTTTCCAAGGCAGCGACCCCAAAACTGATTTCAGAGGCATGGGCCTGCTGGGCTTGCACAATCTGCTGTAAGCTCTCAGTCACTTCACTTTCTGCAAAACACTTTAAAAAAGTCACTATTGCAAATTAATGGGATTTAAGATATATAAGTGTTTATATTTGGATGTTTATGTACACACATCTTTAGGGGTATAATCTACAGTGAGATAATAGCTTTCAACTGGATTTAATTATAGATTATTAAAACTTACATATGCACAGATGTAGGGCTAAATTTGACCTTCACATTAAACCCTTCTCATGTATTGTCTTTGCAGGTATTTCGCAGAACACGATAAAGCCACCGCCCTGCAGATGCTCCATGACTCCTTGCAACCAAAGCACAAGTATGGCATCCCCCCTTTTTTTCCACAATTTTTGACCAGAGCATGATAAATATAAAGGAATACACCAAATGTTTTGATAGAAAGTCTCTCTGGTTGAACATAGTGTTCCCAGGAGACCAGCAACTCCAGGGAAGTAGGTATCAAAAAATGAGGAAATGTGAGTTTTGAGAACCTTTGAATCCAGAGCAAACTGGTGTGATTCCTTTCAAAAACATAGAAAAAAGGGCAATAAGCAACTTGGCAAGACATTTTCCACAAATTGCAAGAAATGAGTAGATTTAGAAAAAAAAAATTTTTAGAGGCTAGGAAAAAATATGTGGAGGAAAAAAGAAAACAGCTAGGGAAAAACTACATTTAGAATTATCATAATTACATATAATTATTAGAATTGCTGTAGTTTTAATTATTTATTCTAGTCCTGTTTTCCTTTTTTAGTACTTTTGCTCATTTCTTGCTTATATTTTTGGTCATTTCGTCTGTGTGCTCAGTCCCTTCTTCCCATGTTTATGAAAGGGATCAAGCCAATTTGCTCAGGTTTTAAAGGGTTAAAACCTGCATGTATTTATTGCATGTGATTCAAAGAAACTCTGTACAGCTATAGCTGTCTTTACAGTAGAAGAGCTCAATCGCTCAAGGTTCAAGAATAAATTTATACATCCATAAAATTATGGCAATTTTAGATCCCGTCGTAGTCAGCAAACACTCATCACCAGAGTCCATAATGTCCAATGATAGAGCAAATTGGAATCTACTTTGTGGGAATAGTATTGCTCACGGGGGCTTTGAAATAGGTAAATGACATAAAAAGAAACTGCAGTATATATTACATGCAGCAATTGTCATATACCATTATATTGTCAATGTTCTCGCCACTAAAAGCTGCACCAGTTAATATCTCTTACAATAAAAGTGGAACAAATGGGTACATGTGATGTGACAGAGGTCGCTCATAGTGAAAAAACTGACAGATTATAAATACCAACTCACTTTACCAAGCTTTTTTTAGCCTCTTTTAGGTGAATTGTTTTGGTTTCTGGCCCACAAACTATGCTTTCATCAGCCTGGATTCCAGCAGCAGCTGTTTAAGATTGATACTAGCTGGTAAACAAAGTGAAGATATATTTTTAAGAGTTGGTGAAGACCAAAACGGAGCTAGAACAACAGTGAGTTTATGGACTTGAGTTAATCAGGTGGTCAAAAATACAACTCCAAATGAATTTTACTGTTACTCTGTTTGAGCTGGATGTGTTAACACTTTAAAATTCCTTTTAAATAACGTAAAAATTTGTTGGACGAAATTAACTTTTATGTGTTCATAATTATGGTAACAGTACGTAACATGAGGCCTTAACTTAAAAATGTGTTTATAAATAATTGAAGTTGATAACCCATACAAGTTAATTTATTTCAACTCAGTTTTCCACATTATATGAAAGAAATTCTAATTCTATACTTTTAATTACCATATTTATGAACATGCATTTTAAGTTAATTACTAATTAAAATACATTTCTTCCAACATGTTTTTTCACATTATATAAAAGGAATTTTAAAGGGTTAATGTGCAACTGTTTGCTCACATGTTCACAAAACCAACTCTAAGTTGTGATAATATCATAAATGCTGTGTTTTCAGCTTATTCCGCTGCCCCTTGTGGCCGAAACACCAATTAATGCAGCTTTAAAATCTTTCTACCAGACATGTGGTGTACTCCCTTCTCCTTTAAACTGCACTCAGTCATCCATTACTCTGCATTTACCACGTTCTGCTTGATAATATTCATTCCTACAGCTCGATGTCATTCACTGCGTCTTCTTTTTTCGACTGCTGCTGCTGCTTGTGTTGTTTCTCATCGCATCTCAGTGAGCTCATTTCACAAATGAAGATTCTTCTTTTTTCTCCTCCACCTTCACCTCCACTTTTCTGACCATGCCGTCCTCTCTGACTCTCACATGCACTGTTGTAGGAGCACACACAGAAAGCAAAGGTACTTTCATTCTTTTCACTGCATTCATAGCTTTGTCTTTTGGGTTGATGTTTCATGCATTTAAAGCCGCACTAGGCACAGTTTACATATATGTTATTTTTACTTGGTCATCTCATTACCAATACTGACCCTCACGGAGACAGATGTTGTGAAAATATATTTATTTAACACTCTTTGTGAATGGATAACATGTTGGTGTGCTGCCATTTGAATTAATAAGAGAAGAACATAATATTAATAATAGTTTTAGGAATTGCAAAAAAGAAAGTAGTGTATGTGTGTATAATTTTGAAATGTTAGTAAGACTAACAGTGAAGTAGTTTTTACATGTTGGGGGAGGGATTATGATAAGGACAGCAGTCCAGTGTGACATCAGGCCATGATATCAGGCCCGCCTTAAAAATCCCAGAAACAGAAATAGTAAAAAGTTTAACAGTCTAACTCCACATAGCTCTACTACAGTTTCCAGTACTTTCTAACATATATAATATGCAGGCTACAGAGAAAATCGCTGATTTTGCTTAAGCTGGATTTAAAAAAATAGTTAAACATGCACTTTATAATCAGTACTGTAAAATAACAGAAAATGACTGTAACAGAGAACAGAGGCACTTTCTACAATGAAAAATCCCCAACAAAAGCATTTAAGCAAAACCAGAAATGTTCCAGAAGGAATATGATCCAAAATCGGGGAGAAATGAACAACCAAGATTACATGTTTCCTGGAAATTAGCATGTTACCACATGCAGCAGGGTATGAAATTTTAACTCTTGCAGTAGTGTGCTTGGAGCAAATGACTCATGAATTGATGTAATCTTGTAGCCAAAGTAGAAATAACAATTAGAAACAGAGTTTTCAGAGTGGTCTGAATACTCTTAACAAACGTTTACCTCTTTATTTGAAAACCCTGTTTAATATGAACATCCAACATTGTAACACAAGAAGAAGCGTAAGGCTCCCTTTAAGAAGCAAGCTCATAAAATGTCATTTCACTGTGACTTTAACATTTCTCAGTCGGTGCACTGAATGTTGTTTTCTATGTAGACAATATGTGACTCAAGTGTTGTGTCCTTCACAGTGAGATTAACAAGCCTGAATGGGAACAGAAGAACCTAGACAAAGCTATTGGGTAAGTGTCTGCATGTGTACTGTAAAACGGCAATGCACGAGTGTATGGAGGAGGCAAAACTGGGCTGCTGCTGCTGGAGCTGTGTGAGCTTTGGCCTCAATACAGAGCAGCGGAGGGGCTCTGTGATGTGGCTATGGGAGTGTGTCTATGCAGGAAGTGTTTTACTGCTGTGTGTCCTCCTGCGCTCTGCCTCCAGTCTGCATCAGCTCTGATAAGCACCAAGGGCCGACTCTGAAAACGCACACACGCAGTCACACACAAAAACTCCTATAAATCCCAAACATTATTTTCAGGACACTCCAGCAGAGCAGCAAGCTGTAGAGTGCAAATCTTTTACTGTGACAGTGTTTGTGATGGTACACAGCGCTTTCCTCGCACGTCCAAATGGTCCACCACATAGCACACACTGGGACCAGTTTGAAGTGAAAGTTGGAAGGTAAGGGGTATTTGCTACCGTAAAACTTCAGTTATGTCGATATGGGACAGGCTTTTATGCTTTTCACATATAACTGTTGCTCAGAAAAGATGGAAATACAATCAAATTATTTGTTTAACCCTTTGAAACTTAAGCAGTTTTTTTTTTTTTTTTCAAAAACATGGGAAGACAGTAATAAGCAACAAATGAAGAAATGTCCCAGAAGTTGGCAAAAAATCTATGAAAAGCAAGCCAAAAAACCTACAAACACCTCCCCAAATAAAAAAGACAAAGTAAAACATAAACAACAAATAAGAAAACAAAGCAGAAATTACCTGAATTTAAAAAAAGTAATTAAAAATAAAATATTTTAAATATACAATTATGAATACAGTTCACTGTATTTTTTTCATCTTTTCCTCACGGTGTCATTAAAATTAACTGAATGATTGAATTTTGGAGAATCTTACCAAGCTAATGATGTGTGTTATATGTCCACACTGACAAAAGTTTAAACATATATACATATTTTTATGCGTGATCTAGGTGGCTAACTAACATTAACTCCAGCAGGTATCCAACAACCAGCTTAAATACATCCAAAGAACTTCTATAAAAATGAACTCCATGGCAACCAGACCGAGCCTGTAATTGAGACGGGCCTTTATTTGTCAAAATGTGTCGCCACACCCGGCTAGTAAAAAGGGACAAGGTATTTAATAGGGAATAGGCTTTTATTTGAAGTTTTATGGTATTTTCAGTTTTTATACTAAATTCCAAAACACTAAACTCTTTTATAAAAAAATATATGTTTTTGTTTTGGGCATCTCCACAATGCTCAACAACACTCTCTTCTTAAGTCATATTTAAGATGTCATGGGAAATGGTATTTTTTTTTAAGTCTGTTTACAAACACATCCACCACACACCCCTGTTAAACAGACAAAAACTTCCTAAAAACGATCGTCTTTTTTTATCTTCTTCCTCCAGCTACTCTTTTGCTATCGTGGGCATCAACATCACAGACCTGGCCTACTCTCTGCTGGTGAGCGGAGCTCTGAAGACCCACCTGTACAACGTGGCGCCAGAGATGCCGAGCCTGCTGCACTTTCAGCAGACCTTCTGTGAGTTTACTATTTTCCTGTTAAATCAGATTTCAGTTAATCCTGTAACACCTGTGCAAATTAGCTTGATTGTTTCCAAAAACATGTTAAAATGGCAAAGAGTAACTTGACCAAAAAACTGCAGAAAATCGGTTTAAAAAAGTGCAAGAAAATTACCTTTAAATTAGCACAAAAAAAAGTAAAGTAAAAAAAATAATAATAGAATAAGGAAATGGCCCCAAAACATTCTTAAGCAATAATAATAATTCTAATTTTAAATACATAGTTAAGATATTTATAATTATAGTGGAATGGACATTGACATTTTCCCCTAGCTTTTAAAAAAATAATTTTGTAAATCTGCCAGTTTCTTGCAATTTTAGGGAAATTTCCTTTGCCAAAAAAATTTCCAATTACATCCTTTAATTGCAATACTGCCTAGAGTTTACTGCATAAATAAAAGCTAAATAAATAAATAAGGGAGAAAGAGAGGGATGGGTCCTTAGACTGTATAAAAAAATCAATGTAACTACCATGACGTCACCCATTGGTTTATGATAGACTCCTATTTTGAGGTCATAAGTTTAACATTTTAGCCGTCACCATTTTGGTTTTTTGGAGTCAGAGATGACCATATTTGGACGCAAGGACAGAGCTGTGGAGGAGCGAGGGGTGGAGCTGATGCTAGTGAGGCTTCACAGACAGCCTGTCACTCATATTTAAGTCTTAATAAAATGTAAACGGATGAGTTATATTAGAAAAATCAATCCAGTTAAGTTTTCATTCACTCACTTTTAAGAACATAAAGGATCAACTTGTTTTTGCTCATCTTCACGGCAGGTTACCTGATGCAGGAGTTTCACCGTTTCTGGATCGAGGAGGATCCGAGCGACATCATGGAGTTTAACCGGGTCCGCTCCAAGTTCCACCGGAGGATCCTGCGACAGCTGAAGAATCCAGACATGGCTCTGTGCCCCCACTTCTCCGCCTCCGACCTCCACCTGGTCAACCTCTAAAACACACACCCCTGACCTGTGACCCTCCCCCACAGTCCCCAGCTGAACCCTTCATACCCCCACAGAGGTCTCCCCTGGATGTCCGGTAGGCCAACTAAAAAAAAAAAAAAAAAATCAGAAAACCCTTTACCCTCACATACATAGTTCCTCAAACTGCTGGACACATCTGGGGAGACTCTCTTCCCAATCTGCTCAGCCCACCTTGTCCCAGCTAACGTCATGTCGCGTCACTGCCAAAAGCTCACTCAACCACAACACACACACACACACACACACACACACACACACTGCCTCTACGCCCTCACTGCAGCGTTACACCACCAGCATCAGAGATGACCATAGCGATTGTAGCTGTGCATGAGGAGGCTGCACCACACGACTCATCGTTATCTGTTGCTTTAATGATTCACGACGATTGTATCAGCCGTTACACCTCAGATATGAACCCTGTGCTTCTTCTCATAACAAACCAAATTTACTTTCTCAGCCAAAAAAACAAAAAATCCCTGTTTTAGACTGCAACACAATCAGTTCAGAATATTTTGGCAATTAGCTGGTCGGGCTTCAGACACAAATGTGACAGAACAAATATTTTGTATTTAAAATGAAGAGCTATAGATACTCTATAATATAAATTTAAAAGAATCATAAAAGAAATGTTGCTGGCGCTGATTCAATCAAAAGCTCTTAAATAATATAGGGCCAGGTCATCTCTTAGCTTTGTCTGTATTAGGTCATAGATTGTACTGTACTTTTTATGTCAACATGACATGACACCTAAGACTTCTCCTTGCCAAAATATCGAATGTGGAGAACTTACAATCACAGCAGTAGTTTGTTTCTTGTGAGCTCAAATGTACATTTTGTAAACCTGCAAAATCATGTTCATAGATATTTAAAAACTGGCAGCACACTTCTCACTTTGGATATTAAAAACAGCTACTTCTCTTGCAATTAATAACTTTTTTATTTCCTCACACAGAGTAACATCCAAATATCAATAAAAATAAAGTCATGAACATTATTTTTACAGGTTTGCAAAAGGTTTTTGCCTTTGCTTTGACCCCATGCAGAGATTCAGTTATGAATGTCCCTCACATGCTCACGTTCACGATTGTTTGACTATTTTAATTCACTGAATGTGACACTGTGTCCACTGTTGTATCAGCCAAAGCAATAATTTACATTCATTTCACTGCACATTTCTTTTTAAATGTATTAATTTGCACCATGTGTGCCTAAGTTTTTGTTTTACGTTGTAACTCAGAGCTGGAATGCGAATCAACTTATAATTAGTGTTTGATAGAAGTAAAATATCACCACATTATTTTTAAGACATTAGTGAATTTGCTGTAAACAAATGTCCTCTGGCAGTCGCTGCGCTGCTTTTTACAAAGTCCAAATCTGGCGGGAAATCTGCTGAATTGCTTTATGGAAGTGAAGACGTGTTTGTCCTTCTCAGTGAAGCCAAAGACACAGAGGTCTGACAGGAAGCGTTCATGGAGAATGTCGTCTTACGTTCGTGAGCATGAATGTGTTCTCACCTCTTCTCCAGCATTTGCTTTCAGTAAAATATTAATTTAACATTTTACTAATGTTCTTAAAAATGCTACACATAAAGGCTTCAAGAAGCATCTGCAACAACCAGAGAAACATGATGTAAATATGAAGCTGCTCCATAGAAAATGAATTAGGAGGTGGTTCCTACTAATGCAGTGAAGAGCTGACTGTGAAAACGTAAAAGCGCTAAAGATGGAGGCGTTGATCGACCAGTCAACGCAGGAAAATAATGACTTTTTAATGCTGCGATCTTCTATGATGCCACTGTCAGCTCCTTACTGTGGGTTGCATGTATATTTTTAAAATTTGATGTCTTTATTTTACTCAGAAAGCCTCACAAAGTCTAAGAGAGTCCACGAGAACCAAGATTTGGAGTCCCCTCCATGTTTACTATCTAACTGTTTTGCTGCTTCCTGTTTGGGGCTGGAGAGTGCTGCTATAGGCCATGCGTCTACGCCATAGCCTATACATTTAACCCACACCACTGGGAGCATTTATACTTCTGCACTGGTGTGCTTTGCTCTGTGTTGAGTACCTTCATCAAAAACAGCAACTTAAACTGAGTTGATCATTTTGGATTTAGAGCAAATAAATGTTGAACAACATTACTTTTAAGGAAATTACTATTTACTTTTTATTAAACCTCTATTATGCGGGCACTTCTTCTCCAGTTCCCACTGCTCACAGCAAAGCATTTTTAGATGCAATATTTGAGGGAAAAAATGTGGTGCTGCCAAGTGGCCATGTCACAGTTTTGTAATCTGCATTGCAGCAATGTGAAGCTATATTTCTGGAGAGGTGCATGCCAGACTATGGCGAGGGTACGCACCTGCACCATGCCTACACCTTACATACAAACAGATTTGATGCAGAAATAAAATGCCTTTAGATTTATCTTGTGGCATTTTTGGAGCCACTGCAGCAGTTGACTCTCCTTTAAGAAAAAAACCCCCAAACAATCTAATCGATTATCTGTGGAGCGTCAGTTTGATTGTTGTCTCAGCTCTGAGTCATTACTTTTACTTTTCACTGAGAGATAAATCATCTGACACGCGTGTACTTCATCACAGCTGTGTTGCTTCACTTGAACATGTGACCACTGTATTTAACATCCATGAGCGTTCACATCACGTGACGATGCTGACGGCTCTGACAAATGTAGGAAATCATTTTAGCGCCATGCTTGCACTGTTGATTGTGTTGATAATAGTACTGAATATCTTTGTCCCATTGAAGTGAGCGTCGATGCTTCTTTTCTGTCAGTATTATGCAGCTGTTTACTTCAGTGAATGTCAGTGCTGGTTTCATCTCCTGCTTGTTTTGCTTTGCTATGGTCAGCTTTGCACTACTGTAAAAATAAAAAATGCAGTTTCCTTTATGATAATAAACCAGTAATTTTTGGTGTTAGGAGTATACGATACTGTAGATGAAGTTACGTACTTGCTGCTGTATATTCTGCTTTAAAACTGCCTATAAGACCACGATCTGCATGATGGTATTTTCATTGTTACTGATATGACATTCTGTATTCTTCAGTAAGGCCTAAAGTACTAATAGATATTGTAACTGCGTGCTTCATTTGTTTGTGCTGTACTTTTTGAGACACCAATAAAGACTAAATGTCGGTTAGAACTACTGTTGACTGTTTATTTTCCTTTTTTTTTTGGCTGTCTCTCTCTCTCTCACACACACACACACACACGTGCATGCAAAGACTTTTGTGATTAATTTAGCACTTATTTTGCTTTCTAAAGTACTGTAAAGTAAAAATGCTGACTTTATGGATGAACAGCAGAGGGCAGTAAGC
Organism: Plectropomus leopardus; assembly: GCF_008729295.1. NCBI lineage: Eukaryota > Metazoa > Chordata > Actinopteri > Perciformes > Serranidae > Plectropomus > Plectropomus leopardus. The sequence continues at coordinate 7,641,452 of NC_056475.1, forward strand.
TCACGCATCATATAAAACATTGTGACAGCTGATAGGAACTGAGAGAGGGTGCAAAAAACAAACAAAAAAACAAATTTGCCCCCAAGTTTATGTAGTACTATGATTTTATTTCTACTCATGGCTGGCTGTTTTGTTATTTTGGCCAGGGCTCTCTCATTAAATTCAAGTCTAGCATTTTTAGCAATAAAAGGCTAAAATGCTGAACAAATTTACTCCTTTAATTCTCCGTCCAGTTTTATGTCTCTCCTTACAGTCATAACATCTACTTATTTACTCAGGTTCTTCTCTTAATTGTCACTCTTCTGTGTCTGAACGTCCTGCTGGCAGCAGCAAAGAAGTTAATGCTGCAAATGGAGTGCATAATATCTTATTGCTTAAAAAAGTAATACTTATACACCCAGCAGAAAGACCAAAAAGCCCCCAAAATATTATTAAGGAAGCCTACTTCAACAGAGGTGCAGAGGTGAATTTGTTCTCTGAGCGAACACAGAAAAACAATATTAAGGAGCTGAAATCAACTCAACCACATTTATCCCTGAATCCACATACTTCTTGGCTTGTTTTGAGTAATAATTATCAGTTAAACAGGAAATTAATATAAAATAAACCTCCCTCACTGATGTTCAAGGCACAACCTGTTGCGCTCAGATATTTTTTATTTGAACAGATGATTACAGATCTAGTTTCAAATTTTTCCACAAGCTCAAATGTTTTTCAAATCTGAAGTGACAGCCTCGCCATGCGTCAACATCGTAACTACATCCTCAACTTGGTACGGCTCCAAGAAACGCCAAATCAGCAGTATGTTGTTCATTCTGAGACTTTTCTGCTGCAGAGTATAATGAACATTTTCAGCCTGTCAATAAAGCTTTTAGACTCTTGTATCTTAAAACCTCAAACACACTTGTCAGGAGGATGTTTAGTCAAAGTCAGGAGAGTCTCCAGTTTGTTTCCAAACATCAGAGAGAGTGTGTAATGATAATGCAAGTGGAGATACATGAACATCACATCAAAGCGGTGGATTAGTGCGGATCAGCTGCAGACAAACTCGGTGGTAATGAGAGCTCAAGTCAAAACTGCAGGGCAACTGTTAGAGCTTGACACATTAACGTCAGCGTTGGCAATCCTCACTTTAGTCAGCACTTCTTAAGCTTTCTGCCTGCGGAAACTACATTCAGACAACTAAAATGTGTTTGCAGGGCGAGCATCCGGTAACATTATGAAGCAATAACTTTATTTATAAAGTGTTTTTCAGAACATGGAGTTGCAAATTGCTGTTTTTAAAGGCTCTTGTAGGGTCCCTGTGGGTGTGTGCTTACATATCTTTCTTTGTTGCACCTGACTGGACAAATTACGGTTTTATTATTAGAATCACTTCTGAAAACACATATTTATAGACTTGCTTTTATGTGATGTTGTCTTTTTTTTCTTTAACCTTTTTAATTTATGTTTTATTTATTTTATTTCCTTTTATTTGGGGTTTTCATGCTTTTATTGCTTTTTTTTTTTGTTATTTTTGGTCTATTTCTTTATATTATTTCATATTTCACATCTTGCATCTTGCATTATTTGTGACCTGGTTTTAATTTTGTCCTTAGTCTACCCTAGTTTTGTCTCACTTGTGTTCAATAAAACTTTTCGGATTTCTGTTGTTTTATCACTGTCAGTGTATCCCATTTCTGCTTTGCTTTGTTTGTCATAGCACTTGTAAATTGTTTTTTAAGGTGATATACTGTATACATAAAGTTATTATTATTATTATTATGTAGGACTTTTACTTGCAACATGAGTATTTTTACACTGTGGTACTGCTACTGTTAATGATCTGAGTACTTTTTTGCCACCACTGCTTGCTAGCTTTTCTACATAGTAAGAGGTTAATGTTAATAAATGAAGAAGCACAAAACTTGACTTTCCTTAGAAAAATAGTCAGCATGAAGACATCCATCACTTGCCTTCAAGATTGCAGATACAAACAGAAACAAAGTGCCACAAAGTGACAGAAAATGCACTGTAGGCTGCATTTTAAAAAAAAAGTTTTTATTGTGAGTATGATAGTTTCCAGCCTCTGCAAGCTGAATTTTATAATCGATGGAAACCAATGGTTGCCTGGAAGACTTGAGATCAATTCACACTTTTTGAAGTTAATGAGCTACAACATGAAAAGCAAAAGTGTGTCCTCTAAGGTTCAAAACAGTTAGGACGATTCCTGCAATAATGTGAAATATTTCTGTGTGGTTAAAACATGAGCTTTGGAATAATTTAAACAGCTGTCAAAAAAGTGTGGCAGAAGTGGGATCCAGCGTGTAATGACATTTCAGTTCAGAGAGCACAGCCAGCTCTCTCCGTCCTCAGCTTCTCCACATCTCTCCTGTGACCTTTCACTCAGGAGGCAATCTATCAGATGAAGTGCATGCTGGGTAAACTCTATAAAAGAGATGACATACAGGTAAGGTGGGGATGTGTGCTTTTGAAATCTTCTAGCAGCTATCTCTGATACTAAGCCAATTTCCACAGCTGACAAAGGACAGATGGTGGCATAATTGCTGCTGAAAATGTCTCCAGTGTCTCACTAAAAAAAACACCCAGTTTTGGTGGCACAATTGATTCTAGAAATGCCATTATTTCTCACTAAAACATTTCCAGAAATGCTGATGATATCTGGCTAAAAAAGAAGAAGAAGAAAAATGTTTTGGTGGCACAATCACATTTGGAAATTTTGCAGATTTCTTGCTAAAAAACCTCCTATTTTTGGTGGCAAAATCACAGTTGTTAATCCCTCCAATGTCTTGCTAAAAAACCTATTTTGGTGGCACAATTGCAGCTGGAAATTTTGCAAAAACAAACAACAAAAAAACCCCACCATCCAAAAATGTTGTTGATGTCTTGCTAAAAACCATCCAGAAATGTTGTCCATGTCTCACTAAAAAAACCTGTTTTGGTGGCCCAATCACTGCTGGAAATAACTCAGATGACACAAATGTGGCCAATGTTTTGTTTAAAAACTCCCAGTTTAGGTTGTGGCAAAACCACTGCTGGAAATGCTTTAAATGTCCACTAAAACACATCCAGTTTTGATACCACAATCACTACCAGAAATGCTGCAATGTCTCACTAAAGAACAACTGGTATTGTTTGCCTGTCTTCAATAGTTGCCTGCCTGACTTTAATCAGAAGTACGTCATTTAGAAATACTGATATATGAGAAACCTACTGCGACACATCTGTGGTTTACAGAAATGTACAATAGCAGCATTTTCTTCTGTTGAAGGGCTTCCAGCAGTCAGTCAGTTAGAGATTAGCTGATGAACATAACAGAGTATTTAGCAGATGAAGAGTTGGGTGTTTTTCACAGGAGCTGACCAAAACAGAGCAAAAAGGAGAATGAAAATTGGACTTTCATTCATCATGTCAACAGAAATACAACTCCAAATGAATCAGTAATACTGCAATATGTCTGCCCTATGTGTAAATAAGTGAGCGTTTATTAACATGTTTGTTGGACTGGCTTAAAGTGGCAAAAAAACAAAAATAAGTCAGGTTTAATGTGCATGTGTGTAAGTGCAGGAGAGAGAATGATGACATGTCATCACTATCTTTGTGGTTTGACTCTTTTTATTCACCAAAGCCAACAAAAGCTTGAGGCAAAAATTGCATCTCACCCTCAGAAATCCATAAACAAAGTCCTGCTTTGACAGAAATTCAGTATTGAATTTCACCATGGGGAGATTTTTTCAGACTCACTGCAGTTTCTGTTCCCGGTATTTCAGCATTACCTTAAAACATCCATGTGAAGGCGCTAGTGGGTAATTTAATTTGACTGTCTCACCTTCAGAGGACTGCACCAGCCTGCTGTACCTGCGGCACAGACACATAATGCAAAGTGTCAGAAATATGAGTCTGCAGTCCAACAGTTTAACACACTGTTTGTCCTGACGCTGCTGTTTTCTATCAATATTTAACACTTTTGGTATGCATGCATAAAAATGGTCATCTGTTTGGTTTAAAACAGTCTCCTAAGAATGCAGAGAAGTGCCTGGTTTTCCATGAAGTGCTCTGTTTTCCCAAGAAAATCTATACCTCTGTTTTTCCAAGACAATCAATTTCATGCCAAGGAGCAGGGAAATGCTGCCGCAGATTTCATATTTGCAGCTCTAATTATGTTAAATTCATCAACGCTGCCTTATTGATTAAGCACAAAGGCGGCTGCAGCCATTCCAAGCTCTCCGGGGCTCTCATGCAGATATAATGTTATACAGCAGCACCAGGCAGAAAATTCATGAATCAAGCTGTGTGTATATCAAAGAGTCACCAGCACAGCGGGCTGATTTATACATCAATATAGCAGTCCAAATGGGTTGATCTGTGAGTTAGGGGCCGTGCCATGATTTTATAAATACAGCAGATACATGTGAGCTGTTCATTCTCTGAGGCATGTTCTCTAATTTGTTTCCAGCAAAATGAGGAAGTGGAGCTGAAGACTAATGAATCAATAAACCTGAATTTACCGAATTACAGACATTAAGATAAGAGGAAATAAATCCAGAGGGAAATTGCGGTGCAGTGATTGCAATGCAATGTGGGAAGAGTACAAATACCTTAAAACTCCAAATTAAAGCCTAGTTCCTTTTACTAGCCTGCAGTGACTTCACATTTTGACAAATAAAGGCCTGCTTTCAATTAAAGGCCATTTTTTTTAGGTTTTTATAGAAGTTTTTTGGATTCTTTGAAGATAATTTTATGTAGCAGCTTAGATAACACATACAATATAAATGTATGTTTAAACTTTTGTCAATAATGACATGCTGCACCCATGTTTAGTTTTGTGAGATTCTCTAAAATTCAATCATTCAGTTAATTTTATTGAAACCGTGAGCACCAGAAGAGACAGGAGTTTTGTGTAAGCGTTTGTTATATTCCAAATTTGAAATATTGACAGAAAAAAAGTAAATTCATGTTGGTTCCAAATATTGGTTATCAGTCTCATTAACTACTAATAATTATTATCAATTTGGCCCTTAGAAAAACAATATTGGTTGACCCCTAATATATACAGCAGATTAACAATGTGCAGTAACCCCTGAATCTCCATTCTTCTGCGTTTCTATGACCATTTGCATTTATTGCTTTTTTCCACCAGATTCCCTCAGACTTGTCCCCAGCTACCTGACTAACACACCTGCTCACCTGTTTCTCATTCCCAAGTTGACCTGTCGCTAAGCCCCGCCCTCGAACGGCACAAGCCAATCACATTTCGAGCAACAACACTAAACACATCCGGCTCATAGACCTCCGTCAAAACGCGTTAGAAATGTTCATTTTCTTACGGTTTTATTTCAATTTATGCAGTTATAATTTAAAAAACAGCCAAAGAATAAATCTGACAGTGATACAAGGTATCCTGAGAGGCCGGAGAATGGAGTGTATTTTAACGTCTTTTCTTAAATCTCACATAAACAGAGCAAAGTGTCTTTGGATTAAGCAGCTAAACATAAAGAAGATAAACAAGGATGTCTACGTTTGTTCAAAGGTAAGGTAACATAGTGTCAGCAAAACTTGCTGCAAATATACAAGTAGACTATATTATATATAACCTGATACATTTTGTCAGCAACATCGTGTATAACGTCACCTAGCAACAAACTTTGAGGGGTACGGTTAGCTTAATTTAGCTAATAGCCGCTAACGTTAAGGCTAACTTCAGCTTTGTAGCATTAGCTCGTGTCATTAGCTTCATATTTTTGTTCTCCGACAATCAGACATTATGTTTACTGCAGAAAAAGGTCGTAGCTAACCCTCTTAATACCTGGATTGACATCTGTTTTCTTGCCCTGCATTAGTTCCTTTTATTAGCTTTTAAAACTCTGAAACCGGAAAAAAAATATTTGATTTTTTTTCAGTAACATATTGAGAAACTTGGAAGAAAGACATGTTCCCTAAGTGCCCAAAAAAAGAATAATAATGTGAATAATGAAAACAAGAAAATAAATACTAAAAGACCACAAATAATCTGGAAATTTGTGTGTGATTATGAGTTATTATCAAATAAAAAATGTGCGTCCATAAAACTATATGCATAATTCTCTTCATTATACAATTAATATTATGTTATGTTAAGTTATGTTTTTCTTTTTTCTCTCTCTCTGTCGTTTTACGCTTTCTTGTAATCTTTTACTAAATTATTGCTACTTTTGGGCCATTTCTTAATAGGTTACTTCTTTTTCAATTTAACTCATTCTTTTTTTGCTCAGGTTTCAAAGGGTTAAAGTCCAGCCAACTGAAAACCATTAATGTAAACTTGCTGTAACGTTACTGAGAAGGTGAAGATGGTTTGTGTGTGAAATAAGGAGCTTCTGTCCCCAAAATTTCTGTAAAGCATTTTTGGATATATCTTTGACACTGACAGCTGCTATTGTTAGTTTAGGCAGCGCGCTGATATTTGGTCTGAGTGAGCTAAGTGTTAGCGATAGGTCAATTTCCCTCTGTCAGTATTCATACCAGCCTGCTTCTTTTCTAGTTGGTTGCCAGATCGTCAGTGCTGCTTTGCGCTACCTGAAACTTTAATCCTGGAACTTGATTTTGTACAGGTAAGTTTACCATCGTACCTCTTACCTGCCTCATTCCTGTTCACCTGTGAAATCTCTTGGCTTGCTTTCAATTACTGTGTGTTTACATGGACGTGAGTATCCTGTATCCCATTTATGTAATTGAGCATGTAAACACTAAATTCTGTTAATGCAAAACCTGCTGAAGCCCTTATCCTGTATATGAGAAACAGAAGTGGAACCAAGTCATTGTTTTGTAAATGTCTGCATACTTAAGTCCTAAGTCAAGACAAACAAGTCCTGAGTTAAGTCCCAAGTCCAAAACTTTGTGTTTTGAATCCTTCAAACAAGTCATAATGTGCTCTTCACCAAATTAAATGGCACTTTAACGTTGCAATATTATTTAAATTTACAAAAACCATCAAGGCTTTGTAAAATGTGTACTTTTTGCCCAAAACAAGTTTGTCAAAACAAGTGGGACCAAACTTAATCATAAAAAAATAGTGCTGATATAATATTTTATGTTATTTTGCACACATGATTTTATTGATCTATGGAGCTGTTGTATGATTTTACGTGAGTCTCATGGGTGTGAATGTTTTTTCTTGTTGTGTAATTCTTGAATATCCTGTTTACATGACCCATATGAAATGCAGAATACTGTCAGTCATAATAATAGTGAAATATTTGTGAGCGTGTAAACGTAGTCAGTGTTCATTGGTCCAGACCGGATAGATAATCAAGCTTTACCGTTCCAAAAAGTGTTTGTCTTCATTGTTTGTTGTCTTCTGGGGGAGATGTGTACAGCCCAAACACCAGAAAAGTTAGCTTCTGTATGGTTGTTGTCACTGTAATTTCTGTGAAAGCAAGTTGAGAAAGTTGACATCTTGCTGCTGTCGTCTACCTGGGTGGAACCGCTCGCTGCATCTTTTGGCCCTGCCTCTAGCAATGCTGATAAATAAATAAAAAGAGAAATAGTATCATCAGCAGCAGTAATTTACAGTCCATCATTTGGTCTATAAAGGTCACATTCAGACATCCCGATTCAACAATAAAGTGCACCCGTCTCTTGGATTCATGGAGATGCAGGACAATAATCCCTAATGATCCGTTAATAATAAAAGTCATGCTGTATGATTCAGTGTGGAGCTGGTTAGAAAATTCAGCACCATTTGTGCTTTCTATGTGTGTGTGTGTTGCAGCTGGTACACTGAGAACAACTTCTTAACATCGGTGCAAACATACATACAGCAGAAGCATCTGCAGTGTTTGTATTGATCTGCCCTTAAGGCTCTGTTGTCGTCCCGTTGTGCTCTCGCTCCTGCTGTTACAGTGAATATCAGGTGTGGTTGGTTTGGCAGGAAAAAGGATCCGTGTTCGTCGTGTTCCAGGTCTGCCATAAAAATTCTCTTTGATCCTCGTCGTGTTGCACTTCTTCTCCCCAACCCTCCCCGTTCACAAACACACTATTCTCCCCTCTCTTATTCTCGTCGTCAGCCCTCCCACTCTTCCTCACCTCCTTCACTTCCCCTCTTTTCTCATTCTGTCACCATCTTATACCTCTTTTTTAAACCCACCTCTCCTTCCTCTCCCTCTCTGTCTCTGATTAAACTTGCTGGTGCATTAATAAAGTGCAGCTCCCCCCTCCCCGCCCTCCTCCAGTGGGATTAGGCAGAGCACTAATTCCATCTCCAGTCCTGGAAGCTTTGAAGTCGACTGCCAGGGAAACCGCCAGCTTCTTCAATTTGCCATTTGCATAATCCCACCACTGCACTCATACATGCTCATCAGAGTGGAGGATGAGCTAATATGCTGGATAGAGCTGCATATTGGCATTATAATAATCCAGTCGTTTCGAGTAGCATCGCTTTCTTCATCAGTGTAGCCATCAGGGATCAATGGATCGCTGTCGTTAACGCCGTCAGGATGTCATCATTGTTACGACCCACTTCCTCATCACCCTTGGTTAATTTTGCCACCCTTATCATAATTAGTAATTAGCATGTGCAAATGCTAATTTTTGCTCATTGGCAGCGGGCTGATTGTGTTTGTGTTGCATTATCTGCCCGAGCAGTAACCGTGTGGGTAATTCCCACGTCTGTGGCGAGGCGCTGCAGCGATCCAAGAGGAGTGTCTGTGTATTCTCAAACAACACAGCAGAACTAATGTGTGAAAACAGAGCAGCTGTAAATGTATGAATAATCGTTTTAAGAAGATTCTCTTATTTCTGTGGAGAAATAAAAAACCAAGATGGGGAGAAATTAAAACATTCGAGGTTCCATAAAAAAGGATTGGCTCTGTGTTTTCCTAATCCATGAGTCAGCAGCCCATGGTCAGCAACCATGACAGTAGTTTAGGGACAGCAAGCATATCCTATTAGTTTTTCAAACTGCATATGATTAATAAAGCCTGCTCGCACAAGGCTAGTGTTAGCCGAGGACCTGATACGATTTGTAATCGTTGCATTGGTCAGCTGTGAAAAAAAAATACCATGTTTCATAAAACACAAATACAGGTAGCATCACAATAGTCCCGTGTGGATTAGCATGTCGTTCTTTCAATCCGAACCCCATGATGCCTTGCTTGAATTATGAGCGGGACTTCCGGGGCGTAGAAGAAACCGTTGTTTTGAAATGTTAACTAATCCTCTTAACTAGTGCGAATGGGAAATGAAACCAGTGGAACACACCACCTTTTACATTAATACGTTCTCATCCCAACTCGTCTAATATTAACGCTTTGTCTGTGGACTTTCACATCTACATATGATGCTCTAGGTATCATTTGCGTCTGTTTTTGGTTTTTCGGGATGCTGTGTTAATTTACCCTTTTCACATAATTGTGTCTTTTAAAAATACACTAGTTTTCACAGGGACTGTACAGCAGCGTAAGGTGGGAAAGCAGTAAAAGCATCTAATAATAAATTTACAATATTTGTATAATACCTCGTATTTATCTTTATTTTCTTGTGCAGCAAAAGCACATGGTTAGTTTTAGAAAAAAACATCATGTTTGACTCACACGAGAAGCGAACAGCGGTTGCATGATGAAAGTCTGTAGTTTGTTGGACTCGTTCACCTCCCCTCTTTTTGTTTTATTTTTCTCATGCCAACTGTGCCTTTGGTTAGAGGAACAATCCCTTTTTGCTCCGTCTGCATCTTCAACACCTGGTTTTTAAAGCCACCGTTTAGCAATGGACAGTGCAACAGATACCCGAGCTCCACAAAGACATTGTAGAACATGTTAATTTGGTGGTTAGCCACCATGATTAGCCACTGGGACTAACTAGCCTGTGGGACTATTAATCTTACTATTACTTCCCCTTTCTCACCTATAGTTGCACACTTATTAATTTCGACAGTAGTGCTCTCAAGCATAAGAGAAAGAACATTGATATTCTGCAAACCCCACATTACATTCAGTGGGTATTGACAACATCCAATTCCAATATTTTAAAAAAAGATTCTCTCTGCAATGTTTGTGCATTGCAACTGCTGTAAGGTTGAGGTTAGATTAAAAAACTTGGTTAGGGAAAGATTGTGGTTACAATTTTTAAAGGCAAGTGCTGGATTGTGTCAGGTTTCAAACTCTGGCCACATGCATGTAAGCATGCAGGTACGCAACACCATTCACCTGCACGATCCTAAATAAACGGCACACTACTTTCAGCATTTATACAGCACTTTTATCCAAGATGCTTTACAGTTTGCTGCTATCATGCTGTCATGCATTGAGCAGTCTGACCATTGCAAGCGGTTGGGGTTCAATGTTCAGTTCTTGCCCAGGAACACAAATCATGCTGTGAAACTGTCCAATTTAATCTAACTCCCTGGAGATACTGGGCTGGTAATTTAGGGATATGGTTAGCTGTATCTTACCTTTGGCTCTTGCATGCTTTTTCCCTCCTACTGTATTTACAGGTGACAAGTTTGGCTGAACTTGTTCTTCTGTGTTTGGAGGTTTTGGCAGTTACGTTGCAACACCAGATCTAACATGCACTTCCTCAAAAAAGTAAGTACATGCCTATGGTTTCAAAAACAACCGATAGCAAAGCAAAGCTCTTCTTTAGTTGCATGAGGCATATACTGTATTTTGAGAAAACAACACATCCATCTTTTGTTGTGGTGGTGCTATCATTGGGTGAAATCAGCTGCTGAACTATAAATCAGTTCCCACACTGGAGGCATCTGTATGCCAGGACACACAAGCATAAATCCACCTTAATGAGGCGCCAGTAGAAATTATTAATGAGAGCTCTGATAGTGTTTTGGGTGCGTATTCAGGAGGCTCATGATGCTACTCAGCACTGAGGGGGACATTATGTCTTATTTGTACCCACAAAGCAATGCCTTTAGGGACTTGGTGGCGTAGCCTTCATGCCCTCAAGGAGCCACAACCAGGTACAGGAAGCTTTAGTGCTGAGACAAAAAATACCGTATTTGCACCATCCAGCAAGTACTGCCTTCATCAAAGCATGAGAGACGCAACAGCTGAGTCAGCTGAGCCAACAGTGACCCTCATGCAGCAACATTCTGTTAAATTTCTCCTATATTTTTTATAATTTCATGGTAAGGGTTAGGGATAGCATTAACCACCCAAATCTGCTCTGACCCAAGTGTGCTCAAAGATAAATCCCATTTGATCATAAATCACCTATTAGCACAGGCAACGCCCCCTCAACACTATATAGAGGCAGGTTTTGTGCTGTGTGTAAAGTTATACCTGCTTAACCAACACTTTCTCAGTCCAAATGCTGCTCTGTCAGTGCTTTGGGCGTACGAGTGTGACGCCAAAAACCACCTTCCATGTCCACATGTAGCGTGCACGTACGTGTCAGATGATAACACTGTCGGACAGAAATGGTGGCGTGCACCAAAAACGCTGAAGAACAGCGTCAGGTAATAACGGTGCCAGTAACCATGTAATATAAGGAGCACAAGTGCACTTATAGGGTGGGGGATGGGGAGTTGGATGGGTCCCACAAACAACTGATTTTGTACCGGAGTTCGCGTCCCATGTTTTTTTCTTTTTTCTATACCTTACCACAGGCATCTTTTGCTTAAACCTATCCCTTTGCGACTATGTTGCCTAATCTTAACCAGTCATGACAATCTGTGCTGCTACGTGAACATAGAGACTGTGCCGCTTCATCCCAACCACATGTGCGTTTGTTGAAATTATGGTGACGGGCTGCGCCATCCTACCATGATGTCATCCCACCACGTGCATTTATTAACATCACTGTAACAGCATCCCGGACCGTAAACAGCTGACTCACCAAGGATACCTAAAACATCAGAGGTTGACGCCAACCAAGCGTCACCATGTGACGAGTTGGGAGTGAGCATGTGTTGGCTTAACATCATCAGCTTGTTAAGCAAGCAGACGTTTAGCTCGTTTTACCCTAAGCAAATCCTCGCAAAGCTGCTGGCATGCCTGTAGACTCTAGTTTAGACATTTTTCAATGTTACAGGTTCAACATGAAATTAGAACATTATTTGGGGGGATAATGAATTCATCAAACCATTTGCAAAATTAGCTAGAATACGGATCAAAGACTTTTGGTCAGAGGGACCATAGAGTGAAACTGAGAGACATCACAATAATGAGTTTTGGGGCTGAGGGATGATGATGTCTGAAGTTAACTAAAATATTTTCAAAATCCAAATCTTTCCAGACCTTCCCAAGGCAACCTCAGGAGACACTTTTCCAGATAGGGATATGCAATTGATGCATTAGACTTTAATCTGGACCTTAAAAAAGAGCTTTAAATAAAACAGGGAGCAGCTGGCTGGACCAGACACATTAGCATTCAGGAGACGGAGAACGAGCTTTAATCGAGCACAGAGCCAAGGATAAGCAGTTAATGGTGATAGTGTGTGTATGTGAGAGATTCAATAAGAAACTGGAATACTTTCAAACAGCTAATTAGCATACAGGTATTTACACAAGAAAATACTGTATCCGTAATGTTACTGAAAGAAGATGAACTATTGATCAGTGCTGTGAGCAATAACATGAAAGCAGCAATCTATTTTTAGTGTCCCCTGGAAACAGTTTCCGTTGCATTGTGAATTTCTTGCAGCGCTTTTTCAAAATGCTGCTCATACATTGTATAACTGGCGATGATATTTCTTCACTTGCTTGAGTTTTGTCTCTTTATATGTGTTTTCTTAATTTGCAGTGTGTTTAGCTCCAGTTAATTTGCCTTATTAATGCTGCTGCAATTTTTTCGCTGTTTTAAGTGATGCTGTGACGGGACTTTAAAACCATGAATTGATGTTTTTACTGATTTTTGTGTACAGATAATCAAGAAAGCAATAAATTGCGGTAGGAACTGTTCACTGCTGTTGAATTTGGAGTATTGGTGGAACAGATTATACTTTTGGGGCTAAATCTATCTATCTGTCTATCTATCTATCTATCTATCTATCTATCTATCTATCTTAAAACAAAGTGTGTGTGTGTGTGTGTGTGAGAGAGAGAGAGAAAGTATCTGTGAAATAGTTTTAACAAAAAGAAAGCAAAATAATTAATTAAAAAATGCCCTCCTGAAGGCCTACTTAAAAAAGTAGTTGATGCACAGGACTTGACCTTATGTTAATTATTAATAGAAAAATAATTCAGATTAAAGCCTTTGTGTGGTGCAGTCAAAATAAAACGCAGGTCTTTTTTTTGGTTATGTTAATAGAGAGTGCCTTTATTTACTCTAATTTGCTGCAATATTCTTTGCTGCTATCACTGAAGTGTTTTCATCCTCTGAGCTGTTACTGAAGATGATGGGCTAAAGGTGTCTAATTGCTTACAAAAAAGCCTGGAAATAAACTTTTCTTAGGTTTTGCACATAAGACAACAACATTTTTTGTCTATCACTAAATTGTGACAATATCTGACAGTTTATAGTGAACAAAAACACAAATTGCACTGTCAAGAGGTTTCCTCTCTGCACAGTATTTTTATCATGCTCATTTCTGTAGCTCAGTGTTTCGTGTTGTTTAGAAATGCTGTACCTGCACTGGAGCGCTCAAAGCAATAAGTCAGCTACACAGAGGAGCTGTCAGCTTCCTGACATCATGTCCAGGACTCCCGAAGCTCCCCCTCCCTTCTGACTGATGAAACTGCAAAAACAAACCTTTCCTTCTTAATCAGGCAACACACTTAAATTTACTGGTAACACAGGAAAAGGTTCAGTGTGTAAAGTTCAAAGGCAGTTGACTCGGAGGAAATTAGCCTTTGATTGTCTTGAGGCTGCAATTTAACTCTCAGTAATGCACAAGTGTGTTAGGAAGGACGGTCAGAGCATATCTGATTAATGTTTCTGTAGCTTAATATGATGGAGTTGCCTGTGCTTCCTTCCTTGAAAGAACGTATTTGATGTGAAGGAATTCATCACCTAAAAAAACATTTGTAAATAAGTTAGACTGTGTTACCTTGAATTGTTGAGGAATACTTTGACTATACTGGACAAAAATATAATTGCAACACATTATCACAGGTTTGAGTTAAAAGACATTTGAATGCAATCAGTAGAAGTAGATATTTCTCTCAAACTTTGGTCACAAATGTGTTAAAATCCGTGTTAACGGGCACTTCTCCTCTTCCAAGATAATCCATCCACCTTACAGGTGTTACATATCGAGATGCTGATTAAACATCATTATTATACAGGTAAGCCTTGGGATGGTTACAATAAAAGGCCACTCTAAAATGTGCAGTTTGATCAATCAACCAATGCCAAATTTGTGGCAAGTTTTGAGGGAGCGTGCCATATCTATTGAGTGCATAATAAAAGTCTCTAACTTATATGAAGGGATATCACTATCAATAATTGCAAGCAGAATATCTCTGCTCTCGCAAATGAGATTGGAGTGCACAGAACCATACAGAATATCTCTTCTTGTGAGAACAATATCGTAGAGGCCTGAAAGGAGATAACCATGTTTTGCTGCCGTCAGTGCTCTTGAGTTTCACCTGCTCGCTCAGGAGTGGTTTATCTTTTTGACAGTAAGTGGGAGGACCTAGTCGTTGTAGTATCGCTAAATAATTGGTTAGCTTACTGTTTTTTTGATAGGCTGTTGTCTTTGTATCTGGGCAAGGACAGAAGAAACTGCTTGACAGGACATGTACAATAGAGTCTGCCTTATACAGCATCATGACAGGGACACACCAAATGCTAATAATGAAAATGCTTTTCATTATTTCGGGTCAAACAGCTGATGGTCCGACAGCAGCGCAGTGAGACAGACAGAGCGGAGCTTCTCCTCACACCGCCAAAGTGTCTGAATGAACCAACAGCCAAATATTCAGTGATGTAAAGTGATTTCTTTGGACTTCTGCAGTCTACTTTATTTTAGTTTCAGGTTTAGTCAGACTTTGGATGTAATTATTTAGAAACTTCTGAGCGCATCGCTCCGTGTCTCATCCAGCCGCTCACGCTGAGCTCTTATTATTAGATGGGGCAGATGTAATGATTTGAGAGCTTGGGGCCACAGGTACATTGCCTTATTTTCAACCTTTCTTTTAATTTAATATAAAATATCCCTAAAATATGTCTTGAGTTTACTCAGTGATAGTAAAGAGGTCCCTGAAAGAAAAAGGTTGGACCACTACATGGTTCAGCCATATACTAGGTTTTACCAAGTCTTGTTTAATTATTCTGATACTGCTGTTATTGTGGACTGTTCAAATATTTTGATAAAAAATACCCACTTTTGTACTTGTTAAACCTCTTTAGACTTGAATCGAATTGAGAACTCAAGAGCAGATATTGTGCGCATATGTGTATGTGAGGTTCGGTGTGCTGGGATCTCTAGATGAGCAGGATTATTGATAGTGATATGCCTTCATAAACTTAGACCTGTAAAAAATGGGAGTATTACATTAGAATTTTTGTTAGTAAGTTTATTAGAAAAATCAATTTAAAACTCTAACTCAATCCATGCAGTTTAATCCAAGTCTTATTTATCCAGTTGTACACTCAGTGCTTCCCAAACACATGCATTTCCACTATGGTACCCCCCTCAGACATCACCGAGCCAACCGCATTGGATGACATTTTTCTGCAAAATGGAGAAGGGCATATTCCGGTGTGAACAGAAAAAGATTTCTCAGCTTAAGCATAGTTGAGAAAACTGCTGTCATGTGCTGCCCTTTTCTCCCAAATGCTGCTTGCTGTCAGGATATACCTGGCTCCTATATACTGTAGGGCTTTACAGCAGGAGGGAAGGAAAGTGCCAGCTCTAAAAGTTAGAGGTAAATTCATGTACATGTGCTGTTTTCATTTTCTCTTAACCTTTCCACACAGGTTTGTCTGGGTCAATGTTTTGTCATGCAGTCAGTGCCACACAGGTCAGCTTTTACTTGTCCTTCCAGCACAACCACTTTTCTACCGCAAAGCAACACCTAACAAAAAACACGTCCTTTTGAGATGAGTTTCCTTTATGAAAAAAGAATGTGCAGCTGCTGCTTTTTATCAGCAGGCTTTTCTCTGTTCTTGCACCCAAGACCTTGTCAGGACCTGAATGTTTCTGTGGAGAAGTAATAAATTGCATTCTGTATTGTGCAAATAGTTGAAAGAAGAAACACGCTGCTTTACAATGTTTCTGAAATGCAACCTGTACTCTACAGGGAAACATTCTTGCATCCTCACAGAAACAAAGCAGACCTTCATCTTTGTGATACGTGAGTGCGCATAATTTCCCCAGAATATAAATAAGCCCTAAGCACCGAACCTGAGTTTCCATAACTGCACGTCTTTAGGGTTTGGCATTACCATATATACTCTATTCTCTGCCCCCAGTCATTTAATTTTAATGCGGACAGTGATTAATATGTTTGCAGAAGAGACAGGGGTGAACGGCATCTCTCTTCCAGTTACGACAGTTTCCTGGCATTAGTTTCACACCTTTTATCTGATTAAGCGCCCAGCTCTCCCTCCTGGTACTGACTGTCTTGTTGACAAGCTCTGTTGGAGGGCACAACACAGAAACACCAGCAGGGCTGCTATTTCCGGACTGCAAATGCCAGCAGCCAATCTGCTGCTTATATTCTTATTCTTCTGCTCATATCCATCAAATTCACTAAAGAAATCCAAGCGAAGTTTTCACCATCAATTTACTTCACAGCATGGTGATAATCCTATAATAATTAACATACTCTGGTACACAGCTTATCCATGTGATCTCAACCCGTTCTCACTCCGAACTTGTCAAATACGTCCACCCTGATTGCTGAGTTCACTTACCATGTGGTTGTGTATACGTTTTGTTTTTTACCATGTGCCTCCTAAAGCTAGCTGTCTGTGACTTTATTGCCTAATCCTAACCATCGTGACGGTTGTGTTAGCTGCCATGTGCTGTTGTGTAAACATAAGGACATGCTGCATCATCCCACCATGTGCATTTGGTGACATCACGGTAACGGCATCCTGGAGTGTAAAAAGCTGATGCAGAAGGATACCTAAAACGCCATAATTAGGCGTGAAAGGTCACTGACAGAGCAGCACCATGTGACCAGTTGGAATGAGAACGTGTTGGTCATCCACAGTAGAAACACGGCAACATGGTAACGCGTGATTAATGTTGTAAAACAGCTGGTCAGATTTAGAAAAAGGATCATGCTTTGGGTCAAAATAACTTTCTTGGGTAGCTCTTGACATACGTCACCTGACTAGAATTAGTGCGTGACTATGGTGTCTATATTGCATAATGTTACGTTAAAACAACATCTGATGCAGACTTGTTCACTCTTTACAATGTTAGTTGCTTTCAGCATTGTGTTTTCCATGGATGGGTGTAAACTGGAGTTAGTTGAAAGCCCAGTGCCTCTTATGCAGACACGAAGCTGCCTTTGGCGTCAATATCACACGAAGCAGCAGTTTTTGACACCCTGGGAACGGGAACAGGCTCATTGCATAAATTCCTGCAAAACCACATATGTTATGGTGTGCTATTGGGACCAGAGGAAACAGTGTGACAAAGACTTGTTTGTTCATTTTTGCCCATTGCAGCGCACTGTGTTCAGACAGAAAGTGAAGCAAATCTTAGAGATGGCATTATTGCAAATAACTCAACAGAAAGATACTCTTAAGATGCCTTCTTGAAAATGTTTGTGCTTTTTACAAAGACGAAGATAAAAGGAGAGAGACTGGAGAATAATTACAGAAAAAATTGAGCTTCTGATGAGTTGTGAATTCAGTAAGAGGAATTTGTTGTAAAATAGCTGGCTTAAAGTTAATGTACAGTGGGTACATTGGCTTTACGTGGGTGAATATTAAGTTTTGGCCTTTTTTGAATGAATGTAGATGGTTGCTAGCTATGTAGGAATATGATGTGTTGCCACAGGCGCAAAGTTTTCAATGCCAACTATTTGAAACAGCCATCAATGAACACAATACCAGACTGATTTGAATCTGAAAACAAAACCTGGCGTGTGGGTGTTGTTTTAGGCAACATGTAAAGAGCGTAACATGGAAAACCACGGTAGTACTGATCAGTTCTACAATATTTAACTTTATTCAATCACATGCAGAAAACTTATGAATAACAAACCAATATCACCCGGATATTTCATTGAATCATTGTATCTGTGTAAGCCTAATTCTGGTTCCTTTCTGAAACTAATTCCCCATGGGGGATCATTACGAGGAGGATTCAGAGGGAAAGGAGAGCACATGTTAATGGACCAAAAGAGAGAAAAAATGATTGGGTGGGAGCAGAAAAGGAGCAGAGGGGCTGTTCATGGATGATATACGCCCCAGTAAGCAGTGAAGCCCTGACAGCTTTCACTACTCAGAGAAAACATTAACCAGGAGGGCGACGGGAAAAGATGTGCCAGAGCCTGCAGCCTGTCCACACATTACACTGCCGTCAGCAGAGGGCCGGACTGACACTCACAGGACCACACAATACGCTACAGGAACACGCAACAAACAACACACAGGAACACACAACAGAAAACACAAGTGCAATAAAACAAAGAGGTATGCAGGGCTCCAGGTGCCATGCATTCTCACACATCCCGTATGCATGTAATTCAGTGACACTTTCATTGTTGTTTTATGATTATAAGCTTGGAGCCATGTCCTGATACTATACTACATACTTCTTAAATACAATATATATGATACACTGCATATTGTCACACTGTTGTTGCATTTTACACACAAGTCAATATCAATATATAGATATTTTCACAAAGGGTTTTACAGTTAGATTGTACTTCTAGGGCATCATGTCCCTCTCAGCCCTGCTGTAACTTTTAACACACAGGTCCACATGGTCAGGTGTGCTGTTCCACACAGGTGAAGGGGGCGTGGCCTGGAGGAACAGAGGAGAGGAGAATTGTTTGGGGAGGGGATTTTAATTTGGTTTGGTGAGACGGAGTAGTGAGGAGGCAGCCAGACAGCCTACTGAAGAAAAAAAACAACACTTTTTAGCAGTCTTTTTAACAGTTTTTTATTTATTATTGTTTTGTTTTTTTTTTGTTATTGTAGGACCTCAAACCGCTGAAGACAGCAGAGAAACAAGTGTGTATGGAGGACCATAAAGACTGAGCAAGCCATGAAGCCATGGCCACATTATTTCTTCTCTCACATTGACAACCGGTGAGTTTTATTCCTTTTCTGGACTTTTTTGTCTTTGCAATGCATTGCTTTTTCCTGGCTTGTGTTATTGCATTTTTAAGGGTGGAAACTGAACATTTTTTGGTTTGGAGTTCTCCTTCAGTTGTTTTCTTCATAAATTGGGTTGAAATTTACACGTAGGTTTCCTGTAAGTGCTTTTTTTCAGCAGAATCACTAGAGGATTAAAGGCCCATTGTGTAGGATTTATGGGGATATATGCAGAAATGGAATATGATAAAATAAGTATATTCATATATATCTTTAGTGAATAATCGCCTATTTTCATTACCTTAGAATGACCCGTTTATCTCCACGTAGTGAGCTGTTTCTTGACTATGGAGATCATGCTGCGCTGTCATGTTTCTTCAGTTGTCCCAGAACAGACAAACCAAACATTGTCTCTAGATAAGGCCATTTGCATTTACACATCGGCTGCTGCAGTTAGCGCTTCCACAATGAGCAGCGTCAGAAAAACACTGATTTTTAATGTGACACTCTTTTAGTCAGCGTTTTTACCGGTTAAAAACACCTGGTCCATTTGTATAGGAGAAGAGGAGACCCCTGTGGGTGATTCAGCCTCTTGAACGCCCGGGTCTTAAGTTGTCAGAGTAAAAAGGTGAGCACACATTAACAGGTACCGGGCTAATGGCTCGTCTCTGACATGTCAAGTACTATCGGAAACACACTGATTTGTAATTTGACACGACTTGTTTCTGTGTTTTTACCAATTTTAATCATCTGGGTTTTTTTTGAGGGAAAAATACTTCTAAAATGTACTTATTTACTAAAACCTCCTGTGCAATAAACAATAAAAAATAGGAATTTAAACTGGGAAAAGTTTCAGCTGGTTGCAGTTTGCAATCTTTACCACTAGGTGAACCACATTATTTGCAGTCCCTCTTTTAACCAGATCTTGAGATACACTGCTTTTTGAATTTTACTTCACATCAAATCAGTTCTAGTTTATTCATACAGCACAATTAAAAACAACTGCTGCTGACCAAAGCGCTGTACAAAATAAAATAAATGGCACACAGATGACATTTAAATAGGAGTAACAACAACAAACAACAATAACAACAATATGGACGTAAAAATTAGAAAGCAATATTACATTCACACAAATAATAAACAAAATAAGACTGGTAGGTTCAGTTACGTATGTTAAAAGATTCTAAAATATTAAAACCAACATGAGCAACCAAAGGCCATTGCAAACATGTACGTCTTAAGATTAGTCTTAAAAGTGTCAATGTCAAGTGTCAGCTTGTAAGTAGGCTTAAGCTGATTGTCATAAATACAAGAAAATTAGGGTGAAACCAATGAATCATGCCCAAAAATGGGGTACAGTTTTGCTCAAGGACAACTGAGGAAAATAACTGCTGTGATATCACCAGCTCTACTTATGGTATTTGTGATTCTGTGCTGAAATTTTCAGACATGTGGCCCATAATCTGTCCTTCTTCAACTTAACTCCTCACCAAAAACCTCAAAAGCCCCTTTTGTACAGTTCACATCTGTGTCTCACTGTGTCACATTATAAGAAAATCAGTTTGTTCTAACGCATTTAGAAGTGTGACCGAGTGTACTACAAATCCCCCTTACTTCCTGTGTACACTGGGGACTAATGTACTTTGTTTCATGCTAGACCAAAGACTTCATCTGCCATCGTACCCGAGGCTGATTTGCTGCCAATCGCTGTCTAGTTAGCCCCCCGCTCTGAACTCTGTCATGAGATGTCACCGAGTTTGCCTTTGGATTCTCCTTTTTCATGCAGAATCAGAGGCTTTTCA
This sequence comes from Plectropomus leopardus, assembly GCF_008729295.1. Classification (NCBI taxonomy): domain Eukaryota; kingdom Metazoa; phylum Chordata; class Actinopteri; order Perciformes; family Serranidae; genus Plectropomus; species Plectropomus leopardus. The sequence goes on from NC_056475.1 coordinate 7,662,412, forward strand.
AAGGCCCTCTGAAGAGATAAGCGTACCCTGCCAACCTGACTCTGGAATACAAATGCCCTTTTTAGCATAGGGAGGTGAAAAGGGAAAGATAACACAGAGGGAAATGTGTCAGAGAGGAGAGAGTGGGAACAGATGTAGACCTTATGGCAAGGCAAGGTAAGGCAGAAGGGGACAGATGTGGACAGACAAGAGGATAAGACAAATATTAGAGGAGAGAACGGTTGGTGTGATAAATGGGTTTGATGAAATGTGGTATTGATTTTGGCATTTTGTTGACTAGAACATTTCAGCCAGTGTTATCTGCAAAGTGGAAATGTAAAGTAGCTCCATGATCATAGCTAGTGAAAATCTGATTAGTCAAGTCAAAAATCTGTTGCGTTTCAAAGTGCAGTGCACTCGGTACACTTGGTTCCTGTTAAATTACACCAAATCCAACACGATCTCAGCCCTACTTGTCAGAATTTGACACTTGGACTGCAGCATCCCGGCCTTTTGTGCTGTTTCTTGATGCAGGGGTTGGGGGTTGGATGTTGGGATCAGCTGCTTGGTTAGGTTGTTAGTCATGTCAGTCGACTCTTGTAGACAACATCTGACTAAAAAGGAGTGACTAGAAACTCACGTGACAAAAAAAACTTAATGTTGTATATTAGGGTGCTTTTGTTTTAAATATGATTGACTCCTAGTTGGCTTGGGTGGTATGTAATATTTCATACCGTCAGACCTTCTTGAAATGTCACCGGGGTATACGGTTTATTACAATATCCGTGTGCTGAGCTCTGCTGGTGCAGGCTGTGCTCCACATATAATGAGTTTAATAGAAAGAGGAGCACCTGCACTAACCCTTAGGGACTGTTTGCCGCATTTTACACACTTCATAATTTTTTTATTTATTTTAATCATTCTGACTGTGTTTATGCATATGGCATACATTTTGGGAGATTGTGTACTTTTGTCTTAATCATTGACATTTCACAGGCTGTGATAATAAAAAATCAATTTAGCATGTAGTATATTGAAAATAATTCTGAAAATGTATGAATATTTGATGTATATGGAGTTGGTTAAAACAATAACTCAGTGAAAGTGGAAAATAGTATTAATGTATAAGAACTTTTTATTGCCTTTTTTATTTTAGTGATGTGATATGGCATTAATTTACCATTTTTTTTCCTTCACTACCCATACCTATTTTAATTACTAAAATTTCAGTCTTACATTTGCAACATTTATGATGCTTACACATTTATTAATCACTTTTATTATCCAGTGATATTAAATATGTTATTCTGAAATGGTCCATTCTTTACGACGTGCACTTTTACTTTTGGTACTTGTGTGTACAATTTTGAATGCAGGACATTTACTTGTAACAGAGTATTTTACTGCTATAGTATTGCTACTTTTATATTTGAGTACTTCTTGAGTACTTCTCAAAATGATAAATCTCAGCTTCATGGTGGCACCACAGCACATGTCAGAGTTATCAGGTAATCATGGATGTCTGAGGTGGTGCAACGACAGGCCGACATTGCCATTCACAGAGCCACACCACCAGCACGGCCAAAAAATGAAAGAGAAGAAGAAAGTGAGGGAGAGACAGCAGAGGGGGCAGAAATGACAAAAGAGGAGCAGAGAGTCGTCTGCCTGAGGGCAAGACGATCAGTCAGCTCTTCAGAAGTTTAACTCCATGCAGCACAGCCGTCCTGAGAGCAGCTTTCTTAGATTTCCTCTCTCATATGTTCACTCACCAATCCTATAACGCATATCAAATCAACGGGTGAATAATGAAGCCAATCTCACATAAATTAGAGAGACATGCTGAATTCCCCTCAGGTTCAATCACCATGAATATTAAAGCAAACTTGCAAGGTTACAGAGAGAAAAGGGTAGACGGGGAGAACAAGCGGAGGATAGATGAAGAAACGTGAAGAATGAAGGACAAAGAAGGAGGAGATGAAAAGGAGAGCTCCTGGCAAGAGGGGAGAGCAGTCGTTCTAAATTTACATCAGCGATGACCATGTAATCATTTTACTCACAAGTGAAAACAGGGATAGACAATGGGGTAATTAAATTGCCAGTGCTGCGTGGCGTGTCACTGATGAATCTGCAAGGTTGTTCTTTAAAGTCGCGCGTCCCGAAAAAAAATAACACAAAAAAAAAAAATAAACACAGAGTTGTTATAGTTTGAGCTGCTCACAGTTGCATGACTGTACAGTTTACTGATGGTCTGTGTACCATATACAACTAAGATCCCTTACTTAGGTAAAAGAAGCAATAGAAGTCCTGCATTCAGTATCTTGAGGTAAGTTATGTACCTAGAATCAGCACAAAAAGCATTGAACCTTGCAATGCTGCTGCAAAATGCTGCCTTTAGCTGCAGATGAACGAATCAGAACTACATATTTATGAGAAAATGTTTATTTCAGTGTTTTTTTTAGTGTAGTGAAGCCTGATTATATTTTTAAATTCTCAAGTTACATCTACTTTGCACTTTCAGGAGCTGGGTGTCACTTGAAACATGACCACCATTAACAGAATCAAACAATGGGTCAAATCCCCTGATGCTACCAAAAAAAGCCAGATCCAGATCCTTGCATTTTCCTGCCTGATGGCAGGCATTCCTGTTATTGACAGCGAGAGTTACACTTCACTTTCCAGAATCTACCCAGGGAGAAGTGAGCGAGTAGAAGTGGACTGGCACTAAATGACTGAAAGATCAAGGGGATTTTTAGAGCAGCAGAGGGAAGCGTAGAGCAGATTACTGATCGGAATAAGACATTCATGTTTTCAAATAGATATTGCTTCTTGCTTGAGTGAAGTTTCCAATTTTAGCCGTCGGTTCAGTTTAGAGGATGTTATCTGGAGTCTGTAAATAAGATTCGAAGGGATGAAAGTGGAGCTTTGTCGGAGTGTGTGCGCGGTTGTCTTTGACCTGAGCAGCAGTCCACATCTCTAACTCTGCAATCAGAAATACGCTTTGGATGGATTATAGGGTCATATCCATGGCAACAATTTGGTTTAAGCCACACCGTAAGTCATGTGTAACGCCAGTTCAGTATCAGTTGCATTACTTTTCTTGTCTTCAGTTTGTTGTTAACTGAACCCCTTGAAATCTGGATCGACATCAGTTTTCTTATGTCGCTCTCAGATGCCTGGCAATAAGCTATTTGACCCTTTTAAACCTGAGCATCTTTTTTTTCTCAAAACATGGGGGGAAAAAAGCAAGGACCAACTTGGCAAAAAATGTCTCACAAATTCCAAGAAATTGTAAAAGGTGACAAGAAAATTACATAAAAATTAGTATTAAAAAAGATGGGAGAATTATTTATTGGATTATTAGAAAATGATAAAAGGGGAAATGTCATCTTGACATCTTGACACTTGAATAATACATATTAAAAAAATAATATTTCATATATGATATGGTTAAAATATGTATTTTTGTGTTTTTAGGTAATTTTCTTGTATTTAAAAAAACGTTCATATTTGATTTCTTTTTATTTTTTTTTCTGCTAATTTTCAGGTCATTTTCTTGTAACCTTTTTTTTTTTTTTTTTTTTTTACAAATTTCTTGCTAATTTTTGTGCAATGTGCCTGTTGCTTTCCCCCCATATTTTAAAAGAAATTAAACCAATTTGCCCATGTTTGCTGAATTACCAATACTCCCATCAACTCCTGGCCGTCATTCTCCTCCACCAGGTCGTCTATATACCTTTTTTCATGGCAGACATAGAAAGTATTCATACAAAAGAACTCAAATATGTTTGTTTATTCATGGTTATTATTTCTTGTTATTTTTCTAAAAGAAAATATTTTGCATTTAATTTATACATTTGCAATGTTGTGCTCTCTTCAATATAGACTTTCCCCAGAAAAAGAGTGATTTATGTGTGTGAAGTCAAGAATTTATGAGCACATGGACCGTACTGACAAACTTGAGTGAACATCCATGAGTGCAGACACCAATTTGGTATAAGCAGAACTGCATGCATGCCCGTGTCAGGTTTTGGACTACAGTATATTCCTTAGATATACTGACATTTCACCTCGTTAAGACAGTTTGTTATATAAGTTCCAACAAAAGTGGTGGGTATTGAGATTTTAATTTTCGGGAAAACAATTCAACCCCGTAATACACATACTGTGACTTTTTTAATTGGTCCATGCAACATAATAAATGTTGGCATGGTATGTTTCTGCAAACCATGGTTACGTAACATTTGTGCACTATGCAGCAAATATTTTGAAACTTGGTTATGGTTTGGAAAAGATCTTGTTTTTTTGGTGCTGCTTTCAGAAGCCTTTTACAAGTAATTAAACCTTTGAACATGGAGCAAATTGGTTTGATTTCTTTTAAATTTCCAAGTTCCACAAATTTGAAAGATATTAGTAGATTTAGAAAAATATAAGAATAAATAAAACAGAAAGCATGGGAAAAACGTCCAGGAAGAGAGAAAAAAGCTACACATATATGTACAACTTCCATAATAACATACTTTGAAAAATGTACAAAACAAATTTTAAGCATTTTCTTTAGGTCATTTCCTTTTTTTGTTTGTTTTACTTCCTTTTTCTTTTATCTTTGCCAGTTTTCAGGTATTTTTTTTTGTACTTTCTTTCTTCCTTTCTTTCTCTCTTTCTTTTCTTTCTTTTTTTTTTTTTACTAATTTCATATTAAGTTTTAGGTCGTTTCTTCTTTATTTACTCTTTTCCTTTTTCCCATGTTTTTGAAAGATATAAAACCATTTTGTTCCGGCTGAAAGGGGTTCAAATACCTAGCTTTTGTGGCACAATCACCAGTGGAAACAAACCAACAGGTTACTTAAAAACAACCGGATTAGTCGTTTTTTTTTGTTGCAAACAGTGGTCTGTAGCTTAGCAGGAGCTTGTGTCACACCATCCACCATCCCTTCGTGATGACAAAAAAGCTCTATTACTCCGTAACTTTAGAAACATTGATATAATACATATGAAACATACAAATGTAACACAATTATGGTTTGCAGAAATGTAAAATGCCAACATTTTCTTCTGGTGACTGGGCTGGTGTGCCCTGCTAGAATTGCATGGCTCCATTTTCTGACTTAAATGAAAATCAAATCAATCATTTAAAAAGTGGGTTTGCACAATTTTATAGGCCATTGTTTTTGTAATTACAGGTTTTAATTTAATATAATGTGAAATCTCTAGCTGTGTGCGCCCTCGCTACAATAGAGTAATCCATCCACCCACCAGCTCATTCAAGGCTCTGACAGAGCGCAGTGGTTCCCGGCCCACCAGCCTGTGGAGAATCGATTGGCTTTGGCTCGGGAGAAAAAAGAAGATCATGCTGACGGATTTGAAACAGGCAACTCCACATGCACACACAGGCAAACAGTTATGCTAATATGGCATAGAATCAGAAATACAGACTCTGTGAGATAGATGCTTTCAGCACCGAAACAGCACCTCTGATTTTTAAAGCTTAGGACGCCTGGGCAGATTATTGACAAGTAAAACCATAAAATGATGTGCCACATGTTCACCTAACTTCCATCTTTCTTCCACCTCCCTTCAGGCAATCATTATTATTTCCACACAAGAAACAAGCTATGACTAATTTTCCTAATTGATTCTTAAATGGCACTGCTCTGTGTTGTTTCCGCAGACTGTGGCTGCAAAAGCAAAGCTCCCTCTGAGCCTTTAGCTTCTACAGCCAAGAGATCCCAATAAGAGGATCTAGGGATGGTGAAAAGCAAGTTTTAAATGTATTTTCTTAATCAGCTTCCTGCTGTGAGCGGTAGGGTCCTTCATTAACACAATATTTTCTGCCAATCTTTACTTCTCTAACATTCAGCGTTGGAACTGGGAGCATTAAAGCTGTGAGCAGATACAAGTTGCACCATTGTCCCTCTCTGTTCCCATCACAGTTAGTTTTTTAAAGCGCTAATTTTTTTGACAAGACCTGGTTTGTAAAGCTTACGGCCATGTCATGCTGCTATCCTGTGTTGCAGTGATCCAGCTGACAAATTGAGATTTAACTTTTGGACTTTTCGGGTAAAATTTGAATCATCGACTTTAAAGGGGGCAGCCCCGAGGCCACGTAATCACAAAACTGAAGTCGTAAGGATTTTCACAGACAGAGAGAGTTCATAAGTAATCTTTTCTTTTCATTTTCACTGGCTTCCATGCTGCTTTCGACTGTTTACCTGTTACCAACCAATCCGTGACGTCAAACACGACACACCAGGAAAAAAAACACAAAACGAAAAACACAACAAAAACACAAACCAACAACAGCAGAAAGAAAAACAAGCCAAAAAGGCATAGTCCTCTGCTGCTGAGCAATGTACACAGCTATTTTCAACTGGTTTTTCCACATAGAAGAAAAACCCTGCATACATGCACTAATTTTGATAGAATAGGGTATACTTTGAAACCTCACTCCTCATATATTTGGGGCTTTGGGCGATGTAAAGGTATAATGTCATGGAGGCAGTGAGTAAGCCGTGGGCTACATTTTTGCAAATTGGCACCACTGATGCTGAATTAGTTAATAGCTGTTATTGCTTGCAGTGAACCCGTGAATGCACATACAGCTATCACAGGATTACTTTTCATACTAAAGAAAACGTGATGATTGTGAGGGAAGTTCTTGAATTTTAAGGAGCATCTTTTTCTGTGATTTTTAAGCAGGTGTAAAACCATTTATTCTTCTGTTAGATGGAGAAAATGATATCCTCAGAAGACGCACATTGAATCTTAAAATATGTGTATTGTGTCTGTGTGCTTAGATTTGACTGAGTTATGGCTCAAAGAGAAGATTCATTCATGGTTTTAATGTGGTTTAATTGGCTCCACGAGCTGTGAGTCACAAGCGCTGCGGCTGCTGCAACCGCTGATTGTGTTGATAAGTGGACGAAATCAATGAGCAAAATACAATAATGAACTTTCTGTTGTTTTCAAAACACTTTTAATTATAGAGGTAATTTGTAATGTTATTATTTCAAGTTCTCTGAATCTTTAAGTGAGGACGGCAGTGATGTTTAGTAAAGTCGGTCAAGGCTCTTGGTTTGTGACGTGGCAGCGTGATGGAGGTGGATGGTGAATTTATACAGTGTTTAATTTATTGATCTGAGTCAGCTTGACGTTTGTGATTCCATATTAATGGGCCAACTCTCTCAGAAGGCATTTAATTTGGTGTTATCAGAATCACTAACAGGAACACAGCTGTGCTGTCTCATCAGCCATGCCGAGGGAAAAGAAGGAAAGCGAGCTGGGACCTTAACAAATCAGCTGCAAATGACAAGACTGATTTGATTTTTCATTTTGGCATGGGAGAGGAGCATATTTTCAGGCGGAAAATGGGAAAGGGTACATTAATTCATTAGCATGAAATATAACTTTAGGTGGAATCTGGAGTTGTTATCAACGCTCCGGGGAGAGGCATGCTGTGCGGCGCTTGCAGCTCAAATGATACATCCCATCCAAGGTTGTGCAAATTGAGTAAAAGCACACCCGGACTGACACACAGGATGGATGGCTGTCGTAGCTGGCAGTTTGCCGAAAAAGTCACACCCCGCAGTCCTCTAGTCTACCGCTTTTAAATATAGAAGACCATATGTCCAGAGCAAATGCAGAAAGAGACGACCAGTGCTAGTATCAGTAATGGGACAAACAGGTCTGAGATATGGCTCTGACAGTTTATTATCTGATGCCTGCTTTTATTGCGTTTTATTACATCTATTGTAATGTGCATTTGTTGTGTCAGTGATTATGATGGCTTTTATAATGTCTGTCGACCAGGACAGTGTGTGAGGTTTTACTTCATCTAAATGCTCACATAAACATGCTCGTTGTGCTCATCTTCTGTCCGACTTTAAGACGTACAAGAATGATTGTGAGAACCTCCAGCGCACAAACACTGGCATTTTAAATGAAGAAGAGACATCTTGCATCCAACAGTTTGACCTCTGAGACTCAGAAGGTATTTGCATATTGAATGTTATTGTGGGAGCAGGAGTAGATGTAATTTTAGATAGATTTTTAAGGTACTTGAACAATTTTGTAGAAAAAATACATCAGCTACTATGATTCCAAGTAGGGCTGGTAAGATATCAGTTTTTTTCTGCAAGATTGTCATGACCAAAAGATTTCATATTATTGCAATATTTAAAATTTTAAAAATGATAGAATAATGCTTTCAATCAAATAGTCTTTAATTTTGTCAGTATTTCTGATTATGATTCCAAATTTGATAATTACATTCAAAATAAAAGTGTAGATAGGTGGAGAGGGAGTCTGTAACCATAACTGTACAAAATCATACAAGAGCAATTAAACATAATGGATAGTGAAGTGGTGGCCAGATATTGCAGGGGTATTGAGACAAAGTTCTCTATCGTAGAAAAGTTTTGCTTCAGCAGAAGGGACCATGGAGTCGAAAAAATAGAAAAATATTGCAAAAAAGGAGCAAGAATTTGAGGAGCTACTGGATGCTGCATCTACATGCGCTGCTGTCGTCGTAGCAACGATGATATCAGCATATTCCGTCTAAAAATGAATTGTTGATTTTCAATCTTTCGATGCTTGCTGTGCTCACTCATCTTTGCCAAGAGGCAAATCCAGTCACAGCAGCTGTGCACAGGTCAGGTGTATGCAGGGTCGTTTCTGAACAGTCACGGCTTAGCCGGAGCTCTTTTGGGGGGTCCTGGGGCTCTTTGTTTTTTATTTTTTATAAAAAAGCTCTATTTTTATGTACTCTGGTACCTTATTAACAATCAAAGTTCATAAAAAGATTCTCAATATGAATCAATTTATTTTCATTGTGAATTATAAAATAGTCTGAGGGCCACCTGACAACCTATGGGGGGCCAGATTTGGCCCTAGGCTCTAAGTTGAGTATCGCTGCTCTGATGAGTGAAGTGAGAGTGAATCAAAACAGTTGGAGCATACAACCATAAAACTAAGATGCAAAATGCTAAAAAGCCCTGTACAGCTGTGGGTCTGTCGCTATCAATTCTTCATTTAAGCATATTTATCATGTTTTACTCCACTGTTGTATTTTGAATTTGTTGCCAGGACAACCATTTTGTTTACGTTATTTTCAAAGCTGGTGCCCTCAGTGGACTTTTTATTAATTAGTTCTCTGCGGGATATTCAATGATATCTACAATCATGGACCAAAATTGTGACGTGTCAAAAATGGGTAAGCTGAATTTGAACACAGTTTAATCTCTCAGTTGGGATGAATAAGAATTATACTGCTGGTCAGGATGTACTTTTCTTTATGTCGCACATTTTCTCACAAATAAAGGCCCAGTGTGTCAGATTTAGGGATATATATATTTGCAGAAATTGAATATATTACAATAAAATAAGCGTGTTGTATTTAGTGTATAATCACCTGAAAATAAGAATAGTTGTGTTTTCCTTGACTTAGAATGAACTGTTTAAAAAAAAAACATGAAACTGCTTTATTCAGTGTTTTTACTGGTTTAAAGCACCGCGTCAGTTAGTTTCGGAGAGGAGGACACCTTTATGGATTTGGGTCCATGTAAAAACATCCTGAACAATGAGAACTAAGGGGACTCATACTGGGAAAGTTTCAACTGCATTGTAAGAAGCCACTAAATCTTAAATCCTACACACTATAAAAAAAATAATGGCAAGTCTTGAGTAATTGTTCTTTAATTTTGGGGCCTTTTATGCATAGATGTATTGGATTTATCTTCTTTATTTTGTGAAAATGCATTTCCTTTTGTATTTCATTATTTGAGTTATTTGTTATTTTATTTCTTGTTTTAAGTGCACAGAAATAATATTAAATGAGCAATATCTTACTACTTTTGTGTGTGTTCTCATTTTTCAGTCGTTTCATCCAAAAAAAAATATGTGCTTTGTACTATGCCAGCGAACTGGACTACTCTTCCTGTGCATCATGGTCCGTGGTCGACTGGACAACGTGAAACCATTGCAGTTTACACAAAGGACAGGAGAGACAGAAGCCTCGTCTATGAAGGCTTCATTTGTCCATCTGCTCCTGAAACGGTGCCTATGTCGTTCTTGCAGCAACCACCAAGGCAGAAAGGCTTTGCAAAGAAGTATGCAAAACTGCTAGAGAAGATCAAAGTCAAAGAGGAAGAGGCTGAAGCTCAGAGAAAGATCATCCCAGAAGATGAAGATTCTGCGGCAAGCAGCAAACTGGAGCAAGGTGTTGTTGAAAAAGAGTCAAGTGCAGTGCCAGGCCGTGTCGATACAGCTGATGAGTTAAAGACAGAGGCCTCCAGTGACAGTAAAAACAAACCTGAGAAAATATATCTATCCGGGCGGAGGATGGAGTCTAACAACAATTATCCTCTTCCAGAAGAACTCATCGAGAGAAGAGAGAGTATATTCCTATTTGAAGGCGGGATAGAGGAGTTTTCATGTTGTTTCGAACCTTGGGACGACACAACGGACATAGAGTTCTTAAAGAGTTTGTATGCTGAGCCTCATCCTGCTGAACAGTCCGGTTCACTCAGACCTGACTTCACATACCACACGCTTGACTCGGGTTAATGTGAAGGCGGCGAATGTTTACATATTTTGTGAATAAATACTTTGAGCAGTTATTAAATTTTGCTTCTGGACAAGATCTCCACATGGAGCATCCCGAGAGCTCTTTTTACCTGCTGTCAAGAAAGTCATGAAAACACAGATACTCAAATATTTTCCTTGTAAACTTGAATGACAGAAAATTACCTTGTTTTCAAAAAACAGCTGACAAAACTGTAATCAACAGACACAATACTGACATGCTTTTTTTCTCCTTTTTTATGTAATATTTTTACTTTTTACTTATTTCCTGCTAATTTTTTGGACCATGTCACAAGTTGCTCATTGTCTCTACCCATGTGTCAAACCAAACCAATTTGCCCAGGTTTTAAGGGTTCATGTCAAATATCTGTAATTGTGCTTTTTTGCAATAATTTTATTACACTTCAGGTAATGAGAGCTGGGACTTTTAAATGCAGGGTGTTTCTTTGGCAGCATCAGTTAATATGTAAAGAAGGGCACTACACGGATTTAGCAAGGCAATAAAATTGCAAAAATATCGTGTCTTGGATCATGACGCAACAGCCAAACACAAAAATGTGGTGAGAAATTATTGAAAATGTAATAATATTATTTCTGATGAATAATAAATGCTTTTAAGAGATTTATTTGAGATTCATGCTTCGTCAGAAGTGCTTTCAGGCAGCATTTTTAGCAAGACAAAAGACTGCAAGGCTGAGGACTAAGTGGTTGGTTTGGTAAATGCACACTGGGTTAGCTTCCCCAGCTACAATAAAGTGCAGAGCACAGCTGCTTTCTTAAGCTTAAGCATCTGCTTCCAGTAGAAAAGCTTATCCAAAGCCAGGGGGGACGGTCCCATATGAGGCTGGAGAATTGTTTGTGTTGATGGCATGGCTTAAGATAGAAGGTCACTTCATCAGTGGCAAAAAAACATACTGTCTTTGAGATTTCTGCCTCAACTCCAGTGCAATTTATCATGTTTACTGCATTGGAAAATTCATATTCAAAACAATTCAACAGCAATATGTCCTTCCACAAATAGTGTTTCACTACATTGTTGTCAAAACACACTGTGGACAATTTCATTGAAATAGTTTTGAATGAAACATCACACAAACTTAATCTGGCATCATCGAAATCTTTGATGCTGCTGCTTTAGTACCACAACTCAAACACAGGGAAAGCTTGTTTTTCTTTCCTGCACACTGCACTTTCTTTGGGTGCCTCTTAATGGATATCGATTTCCTCCATACAGGTTTGATTGATTTTGGTTGTCCTTACTGAATCAGGAGGCAACAGATTAAAGTCCTGACCCTGTCGCACACCACCAACACGCACAACTGGTTCACTTGTGATGCCAAACCACGACTGTAATCAGCCTAAAGGTCAGATAGTGAGCCCCAAAGACTATTGCTGCCTGTGTGGGAGAAGATTTCACTGCTGTAGTTTTCTCTCTAATCTCTTAATAGTTTGTTACAACTCATCATTTTCTTGTACGTTCTCTGTGTACCCTGGAGACGTTTCAATTTTGTCGCTATCCCAGACAATACGTGATCATTGCTGCTGTGATTTTATATTGCTCTTTCCACAAACCTCTTGTCAGTGTTTTCGGTTCTTTATTAACCCTTTGAAACTTGATTTCATACAAAAACATGGGGAAAAAGTAACGAGCAACTTAACAAGACATCGGGCGTGTATTTGGTATGTAATTTTCTATGGAATTGATTGAATTGTTGATTGTCAGTTGTTTTACCGCTCTGAGTGGTTCAGATGGTTAACCACACCTGCCACCATAGAGCTGGTCAGCCTATTGGTGTGCATTATATATGGATATGAGTGTGGTTTCATCTTTTCAAACATTTTAACCTAATGAAGATCCAAGAAGGATCGAAACATTGTTTTTGATAAACTTGTGTGGCATGGAGTAAGTGTGGAGGCGTTACCTTTGTCCCTCATATATGCAGTTTTTTTATAGCCTTGCACCTGTGTGATGTGTGTATAACTATAACTACCCTCTTTCAGCCTCTAAAGTTAAGTGTGTCCATGGTTAATAGGCTGAAACAACCTTCTTTTACACCTACGAGGTGGTACAATGAGCATTTAATTCTTTTAAAAGTGTTTCTGATGAATATTTACTTTTATTTGAATTTTAAATCAGATGAACTGAGATTCTTTTGCCTCTCTGACTCTTATCTGCTGTTGTTTTCTGCCACTTTGTTTCTTCTTCAGGCTGAATCAGATAGTAGATAGGATTTGTCTTTTACCGCTCCAAGGTCAAGGATAATAACTTAGTAAGTGCATAACTGGATTACAGGCATTCGTGTTTGCTTGGTCATTCACTCCCCTACACACACACACACACACACACACACACACACACACACACAGGTAAAGTGAGAGATAAACAAACACAAACTTTGCCATTGCCAGCTTTTATCTTTTGCACAAAATCCTGATCTTTAATTTTCTGAGCAACCAGACTTTATTCCTACAAGCAATCGCTGAATCAAGCTGCCTGCAGTTTGTATGATTTATTCCTCTCTAATTGCCTAACTCCAATATTAATAAGTTTTCTCGGCCGTGCCATAATAATCCCTGCAAAAACATTATCAAGGAATTACATGTGGTGCAAACAAACCTTTTTTTTTTAATAAATGACTTTATAATCCATCAGAGGAATACAAATGTCATTTCACAAGACAGACAGAAGACAAGGCAAGAATTGGCCTCTGACTTTTTACTTATTTCCCCGCCTGTCAAGTCTCAGACACTAAATCCATCTCTCTGCATCCAGAGCGCTTATGCAAAGTCTTAGCAGTAGATTGGTATGAATGGCTGCACTCTGTTCAGATGCCCTGCAGAGTTTGGCTGATGAAGTGCTTAGACATTGCAGTCGCAGTGCAGAATTACCACTCGTGTGTTCATGTGGTGCATGTTAAAGGTGCCATGTGTCAACTGCGGAATTTAAATTTGGCAAAAAGAAGGTGTTAAGAGGATGATTAAAAGGAGAGAAAAGCAGAACAAGAGCAAGAGTCTGCTGCCTTAGGCTACTAGAACCTTTGTGAGGCTGTAGTTAGGCACCGTAGACTGTATATGAAGATGGACGTTGCGTCTCCACTTTCTCCCACCGTACAGAAATGAAGCTGTCGTTTGGAGTTTGAGTCTGCACAGTCAAGTCCCATCCCCTGTACATTTTAGTTTAATATTCTCGGGAGAGTTGATAAACTATGCATTTTTTTGATTAGTTAGAATATGAGGAATATTAAAACTTATGTTTCCATTTTTCTTAAATGCTTTGTTGTGGATTTTAAAAAATGCATAATGTTCAAAACACCTTTTTCCCCCCAAAATGTCAAGTTCTAAGATGTGCAGTTGTTTACTTTGAGTGGCTAAAAATGTATTTTATTTATTCAGATATTCACATAACCAAAGGGAAATCAATTGGAAATGATATAAATTACACATAATTTATGTTAAAACATCATTTTACCATAAAATTGAATCATCTAAAACATATGTCGAGACATCTCGAAATTTAGCCATTCCATTTAACCCGTAACCTTTTTCAGTGACTGTCTGTGAACTCAAAATGTTATCCTCAGTTTCAAGTTCCCATGCATTCACCCACTCAACCAAATTTTAGCGGTGCCATTAATCATGAGCACACACATTGGTACACACAGCTGACACAACTTGAACACACATTAGGATGATTCGAACTACCTAAAATGACAGGATGCGTCTTTGAGAAACATCTTTCGTTTGGTCCATGTCCCATCAATCTAACATGGAGGAGGCGGGCTTTATGACCACATAGGCAGTACGTTTGACAGCTGACTGACGGCCGACAGAAGCTGCAATGATGGATGACAGCACATTAAACTGATTGATGACCATTTGAAAGGGAATAGTAGGAATATTCATTGTTTAAGTGAATAAAATAATCATGGATTACTAACAACAAAAAATGAAAATAAAAAAACAAACAAAACAAACAGTGACAGAGAAGAGCGCATATGTAGGATTACTTTAATGAGTATAAAATGTTAAAATCCACAATATATGCAGTCATAACTCAGAAGTTAGACATTGCAAAGTGATAATAGCAGGGTTTGCAGGGTTGACCTCAGTTTCATGCGAGTTGCAAGATGTGTTGCACGTGCAGTTGCAGGACCTACTAAAAGAAAAAAATAAATAGTATGTCATTCGAAATGCATCCTTAACTTCTAAAACAGTTTAAACTGACTGGGCAGATGGCCAATCGTAATATGATGGCACTTGGGGTGACCCATGGGATATTAAGGGAGGCTCGTGCCACCCATTGACTGTATATAAAGATGGAAAACATGACAGTTCCCCCAAAGTGTAGCTTTTCAATCTTGATCGCCCCCTGGTGTCTGACTGCAGTATAGGTCATAAAGCCTTTGCCTCCATGTTAGTGATTGCAACATGGGCCAAACTAAAAACTCAAAGTACACGCCAAATAAATTTTTCCCAATGATGATTTTTGTCACTGAGGTTAGTTCTCATCACCCTGATGTTTGTTCAAGTGATCGTTTTTATGGTAAGTTTGGTTTTATTGAGTTAAACTATACAAAAGGGGATTTCCCACCATTATTGACAGCTGTGACAGCCAATCCGTGCGCTCGAGTTCAATGAGGCTGCTCAGGATTGGTTGGGAGGATGTTTTGGTGGGAACTCCTCCACCACAGAGATCGCTACTGCGTAGACTCTGGCTCCGAATGACATCACCAGTGCAAGATGGCAGTGGTCATATCCAGGATATTTTAGCTTCGCTTAAGCATAGCGGAGATCACTGGGGACGCATCGTCCATCTTTACATACAGTCTGTGGTGCCACCTGAGGCTACTACCTAGACGCTCCTGCCCCAAGGCCATATCACGACCATCTGTCAACATTATCCCTCCATCCGTGGTCCCCCACCTGGATCCCCATCCTTCCATCTCCTCCTTTTGTCTGTTTCCTCTTGATTATTCACCACCAGTGTTGACATGTTGGACAAACTGTGTGTGTGAGTGTTGTCATGTTATATCGCAAAAAGGCTTCAGAAAAACCCCAAACTGTTTATGCTGAAAAGGGCTACCCTCATCAAAACAGCAGCTGTCTGACTGACTGTGCTCAGCTTTTTCCACTAGCTGCACATGTTTGGTCAGGACAGGACCCCCTGCTGACATCCGAGCCCCCTCTGTGCGAGGCTTGTCATCCTCGACAGCTCCGCTCACAGAAATGTCGCTGGAGGATATTATCATGCCGTCTCTGTGCCCCCTCCATCCGTGTTTTTTTTATCAGTGTGATGACGAGTCATTCACTGTTGAAATGTGTTTAGTGATGTTATTTTTTATAGCCTCGCTTGGCAATTCCCGCCTCTGGTGAGCCACATACTCGCTCTCTGTGGAGAGCCTTGAGGCCGTGAAGCATTATGGATGTTGTGACGCATGCACACGCTTTCTCATAATCACCATTGTGCAACTGTTTTGCACCATTACAATGTGAGACTATCATCATGGATTTATCTCCCATATGACCACTTACTGAGTGTTATTGCGTGTCATGGGTATTCTGACGCACGTGTAACCTACTTTGCCGATCTGATTGGAAGTGTTACATGCATGATAAATCATCGTCTCTGCTCTTTTCCTCAACAGCAGGACGCTCTCAGCTTGAAAAGTTGTTTGTTTTTATCCGATTATGATAGACGTTCCACTGGGGTTGCTGTTTAATATCTATACATTAAAGGGAAAATTCTTCCCATAATTAAATATATGTACTCTCCTTTTACTTGTAGTGCTGTTTATCAGTCTAGGTCTAGAGATCTATGCCCTCTCATATATACAATGGAACTAGATTGCACTCGGCTGGAGGTGCTCAAACAGCCAAAAAAATACATTTTAAAAACTTCAAGATAATCTGCAGACCTTGTTATGAGCATTTACGCATTTTTTACATACTCCACATACTTTTTATGTATTGGAGTATGTAAAAGTCAGTAAAATTGTATTTTACTCCACTTTTACTCCAGTATCTATGTGTTTCTATGTCCAAAGCATACAGTGCAGTAAATATCAGATACTTTTACTTACTGTAAGTAATATTCTAATATGTGATTTTAATTTTAACTTGATCTCAACGCAATCCTACCAAAGTCTTTTCTGGTAAGACTTGTGTATTTTTACCAGCCCATTCTCATTCTGAAGTTGTCACATACCACTGCTTTGACAGTGCTTTCGGTGTACAATCTGGACCCCAAAAGGCACCTTTAACGTGCATATGTGATACACCCCTGGACGGCATCAGCTGAGAACGCTGCCGTTCATGCTTTCATGTGCTTTTGTTGCCTAAACATAACCACGTGCAGCACAATCCAACCATGTGCATTTGTTGACATGCTGGTAGCGCCATCACAGAACATGAGGAGCAGATGCAGAAGGTTACCTAAAATGTAATATATGAAGGTAAAAGTCCACAGCAAAGTGGCAACATGTGACATAAGGGCTGCTTCGTTGGCAACTGGATTTAGTTTCAGTTGGACTTTCGTTGGCAAGTCCAGCTGCCAACAAAACAACTCTTATGTAAAGCATGACCTGGATGACTGAGGACCTCCATCAGCACGCAGCACAATTTGGGATAAGAACATGTTGACTTTTACTCAAGTATGGCTTTCCAGCACTTCATCCACCACTGCACTTTAGATTTTCATTGCTACCTACAGCTTGTGTGAGATTGTTGTGCATATGATAAATAAAGAATTTGAACTTGAGATAAAACCTAAAGACATATAACCCACCTTACAGAACCTCTAAACTTTGCGATTAAAATATTATTCTGTTGTCTTGTTTATATAGGTTTTCCTTTTCATTGTATTGTATTTGATGGCTTTAACTGATGACTGAGGAGTGCAACTGAGGTCAGTATAATAACTGATATCAGGTACTGGGGTAACACACACACTGAGTTGCATGGAGCTTGAAATGTCAGTGTCCGTGTCATTGACTCTTGCGAGTGATTTAACATAGATAAAAAAGCAAGAAGGCAATTTGTGAGTGGTCTTAACTGTATGCGAATTTAATGGACTCCTGCCTCTGGTTGGTAGCACTCTATATTATAAATATAAAGGTGATGGCTAGAGCCTTTTCCTTCCTGTCAAATATATACCAATGCTCTTAATGTTGATTCTGATGTCAGCTAATACTTACTATGTAAAAGAAGCTGTGCAGCAGCCTGAAGTCTATGTTTGACCTTTATGCACCTTACTGACTGAACTTATACCTCCTTACTTTGTTGTATATGTGCATGAATGCTTAAGAGACCAAAAAAAGAAGAAAATCTTCTGAAAATGTTCTGGGATTATGTTCTTCTGTATGAATTATCATGTCCCAAAATTAGTGTACAAAAACATTCATGCTTTTGGTATTCCAGCAAACATTTGAAATTTCTGACAGCTATACATGGCTGTATTATGTCTGCGATTCTCATAGTGAGTGGATATTTAATACAGTGGAAAAGCCTCTTTCCTCTTGGGAGATGTCGCTCTCTCCGGTACCTTTTTTGTATTAAGCTGTAGAAATTGTTGTAGCAGCTTTGTCTGTGTTCTCAGTCAGACTGAATTTGCACTTATTAGTCTGAAAAAAAGGTCAGGTGTAAAGTGAATAATTGGATGAACTGGCATCGGTACATGAGTGAAGATAGAAGGTTGATAAAGCATTTGGTTGTCAAACTAGCTCCTGGAAAGGTGTGAGAGCAAGAAAGATGGTAAATAAAAGTCAGCAATTGAATATATCTGTCCATATTACCCATCTGTTCAATTTCTAATTTATTAAACCTAAACCGTCTCACTATAGAGCTGCATTTTTATTTGTATGGCAGGACTAATGAAGGGTTGGCAGTGCAAAGGAAATCAGCTGAAATGTGTCATTTTTCTGAAAAGGGAATTATTCTAATGCGTATTATGGGTGAGTCACCACTCCAAGGCCACATTTGCAACTCGCTCCTTGTTATCTCTCCACTGTTAATTAAGATAGGTGAACTGAAGAGCCTGGGAACTGGATTTCTCTCTGAATTAAACATACAAATGTGAATTGGGCTGTAGTAAAGCTTTCCCTTTGACATTTTATCGTTCTGTAAAAATGCTTTATATTGCAGGGGAACTGGGGCCACATCCACACTAATACCTTTTTGCTTTAAAACAGCGTTTTAAAACAAAACTGATCACCGTACACACAAGCATTTCAGAATTAATCTCTGTTTATACTGACATGCCTGACAATGTATATCACATGATATCTAACACTGGGCATGTGCATACGTACATGTAAATGGGGAGCAGATTGTCTACTCTGCAGCTGGTTGCCTAATTAATAATAATATGTTTGCTGGTGTGCTTGTGTGGGGGCAAGTATCTGTCTCTCTGCATCTCATCTCAGACACTATTGGACCAATCACCCTAATATTATGTGCATATTTATGAATGTCAGGGCCAAAGCAAGATGGCTTTTCATATTTTTCTCATGCTCAGAAAATAATGCAAAAAACCCCCCCCAAAAACTCGACAGGTTTAATGTGCATAGATCTCCAGTGGAAACTTAAGAGAATTATTACAGTATTTTCATACTGAAATATGCTGACATTTCAAATTTCTTCATTGCAGTATAAACATTTCAATACTGACTACAAGTGTCAGGCTGTCTAGGGGCAGGGGTGAGAAAGAATAAGAAGTGCACCAGCTGCATCGCTTTTTTTCGACTGGCAGGGTATCCTGGAGGCAATTTATCACCTTAACTCCATTGGAGGGGCAGCCTAGAAGGCACATCATCATGTTTCCTCCCCTCAAAGAACACCTTAGGGTGCATCCCCACTATACGCGACATAACGTGACCAGGAATCTGCTCCCATTCATTTTGTATCGGGAAGCGACCGATTTCCTGTATAAAGCATGCTGGGATACCTGCGACGTGAACCGAGCTGGCGGCACGACCAGAGGGCGTGACAAATTCAAAAATTCAAATGTATCTCACATCAAAACAACCACTCAAGCTGCAGCTCCAGTGACTTTCTGAACAGCTCTGCATAAATTCAGGAAATAACTTAAGTGAAACTTTCTGTGGTAGAGAAGGGGGTGGGGGATTGTGCATGGATACAAGCAGACACGAATTGAGGCGAATTGGTCGCCTATAGTGGGGATGCACTGTTAGAGAGCCCTTCTTCAAGTTTCTCCATTGGAAGGTCACCTTAGAGGGCACTTCATCACATTTCTTCCACTGTAAGGGACCCTAGAGACACCTTTCTAGTTTTCTTCATTAGAAGGCAGTTATTCTTCTTTTCACTGAAAGAGCACTTTAAAAGAGACTTTGTTTTGTTTTCTCCGTTGGAGTGGCACCCTTGAAGGTGCTTCTTCCTGTTTTCTCCACTGGAAGGGCACACTAGAGGGCATTTCGTCCCTTTTTCTCCATCAGAAGAGCACCCCAGAGGGCACCCTAGAGGACGCCCTAGAGCGTTTTTTGCCACTGGATGGGCACCACAAAGGGTACCTTATCTCATTTTACCCTCTGTAAGGGACCCTGGAGAGAAATTTCTAATTTTCTCCATTAGAAGGCACATTGCGATTTTTACACTGGAGGGGCGCCTGAGAACGCACTTTGTCATGTTTTCTCCATTGTAGGGGCACTATTAAAGGTTCTTCTTCCTGTTTTCTCCACTGGATGGGCACCTTAGAGGGAACTTCATCATTTTTTGTTCACTAAAAGGGAATCCTGGAGGGGATTTCATCCCATTTTCTTTATTGGAAGGGCACCCTAGAGGGCACTTTATTACATTTTCTCCGCTGCAAGGGACCCTGGAGAGAACTTTCTTATTTCCTCCATTACAGGGCACTTCTTTGCAATTTTTTCACTGGAAGAACACCCTAGAGGGCATTTCCTCCTGTTTTCTCCATTGGAAGGGCATTCTACAGGGAACTTTATCATGTTTTCTTCACTGGTAGTGCACTCTAGAGTGCACTTCTTTCTGTATTCTCCACTGAGTAAACCCTAGAGGGCACTTTATCATGTTTTCTCCACTGTATGGGGACCCAGGGCACTTTATCATATTTTATGGCTGCGTTTGTGATGGGCCCGGATTTCTGTGCAACACCACTGCTTCTAGAGATGCCAATCCTGCACTCCTCACCTTTGCAGGCAGTGAAGAGGCAAAATAAAGACTCTGAAGGATGTAATAAACCTTGGATAGCACCTGAAATGTCTGTGTGAGCAGCCTGCAGTCTGTCTTTACACCTGGAGGACTGCAAAAACAAAGGGAGACACTTTTGTGGTTAAGGGCCCTTATGACCACCCTTGTCCTTTGTTGGCATCAATGTTTGGAGGCTCATATCAGCAGTCTTGGTGATGTTCATAAGTCTGACATTTGGCAGCGCTTGATATGATCGCAAACAAGCTAATAAACATTGACAGATGGCAAGTGTGTTTGAGCAAGGGGCCACACAGCTGGAAAGACTGTCCAGTTTCTGCAAACATGTATGTTAGACGCAGTGCTACAAATCCATGCTCCTATTTGTTTTTTAATTGGAGCCATATGTTGCATTTTAATGAAAATATTTTAAATCAATAAATGATTACCACATGTGATCTGGATACATGAGTATAAACACTGAAAACAACGATAATCACCATGATTATGTTTGCCAATACTGCTGATCGTATCTGCAGCAAACATGAGGAAGGTGACATTCATGCAGCACAAACACAGCTGAAGCTTTCAGTGGTACACAGTGGACTGAGTGGGCTGTAGAGTGGCAGAAGCCATGAAAAATACAAAGAATTATTATCCATAGTACAATCCATCAATGCTGACATATCGTAAGGCCCAGAGTTAAGGCAGACATGTAACTTACTGGAAAAATCCAAGGCAACAGTGTTTAAAATCACCTGATGTGGCTGTGAAGGCATGAGGCTGACAGACTAGCTGATGAGTGACAGAAAAGATGACATCAGCTGCCACTCTGCTGTCTGTTGATGGCGTGCAGCAACAACTTGGACACGAATGAATGAGAGCTCTGTCCTTGCACCAACGACAGAACACTTTACCCAATCACAGAGTCCCACTGTGTCGCGTCTGGAAGCATGTTCCTGCTTAAAGGGGAGGAGAGCAAAGAGCGCCTGCAGTATTTAGACTATACAAAGAAGCCAAATACGGAGTCATACATAATGTATGCATGCTGCATGTACAAGCATGAATATGAAGTAGTTTGCTATAATATTTTCATTCAAATGCCTGTTTTGGAGATGCAGAAAGAGGTGCAGTAAATTTATGTATGCAGTCCATGAGTCAAAGCAAACACTTTTTTCAGAGGTTGAAAAGGTGCCTTAAATTATGATGCTAAATGCAGAAACCCCACGTTACAGTCTTCAGAGCACAGGTCAGGAAAAGGACATCTGTCAGTCTGCCAACCTGCATCAAATGTCAAGGCCGAGGCTTTCAGTGCCTTAGAAACAGTAACTGTTGTTAGAGTACAGGGCTATTCATGTCATACCTCAAACATATATTATAGTTTTAATTATACTGTACAAAATTATGTACTTAAATAAGCCTATATAACTGACAACAATCAAAAGCACCATTCAAGTTTTTTGTGGTGGCTTTACATTTTGTTGGTGAGAAATGAGACAGTCGGTGTATTATTGTCAGGGGAATGTGTGCAAATGTCTCTGCTGCAGTGTGTTTTTTAAACTTCCACTGGGGGGCACCAAAATTTCCTAATTTTACTGTGGCTTTAATTATACTGCCAAAACAAACAGACCTGCAGACAAGATGCAGGCAAATAATATGTGGGTGATTCTTAAACTTTCTTTATTTTTGTGTCTCTGTCAGAAATAGAGTAAACAAAACTTACCTAAACATATAATACCAATTTAATGGAATATATCACATGCTGCTGCTAATATGTATGAATATTATATGTATTTTTTTTTTTTTTTTTACAAAGGAACGATCTGTTCCTTTGGGCTTTACTGTCATTACCAACACACTTTACAAGATGTAAATTTTGGGAGATTTTTTTTAATAGAATTTGTATACTTTGGGACCACATCAAAAATAGCACATGGCTGGAGGACAGTCTTTGAAATGCCCTACAATCAGAGAAATGCCCTAAAATCCGCCCCCCCTCCCCAAAAAAAAATACTACAATCCTGGAACTGTCCCAAAATTGTAAAAACATCCTACAATCCTAGACGTGTGCTAAAATCCTGGAGATGTCTTAAAAACCTTCTGAAACCCTCGAAACATGCCGTGTCAGTTTAACTCAATCAGTACCTCTGTGATATAAGCCATTTTAATTTTAAAAGATGATTACTCTAATTCAGTCCAGGAGAGACCGTTTTTATACTGTATACTAAAAAAAAATATTGTATTTCTATATTATATTTTCCAGAGTTTTTAAAATTTCTAAATGGGCCAAATTGACCCACAACGTAGCAGGAGGGTTAACTTTTGCAAGGGAGCTGCACTGGACTAGCTAAAATGATATCAAATTAAATAGATAACAGTTTCCAGGACAGGCGAACAGCACAGGAGTCAATGATAGAGTGGATATTAAACTAACTGCTCTACCATTACGTGGTGTCTTCACTTTTGATGAGTCATTTACAAAAGTGGTGCTAAAATGACTTTGGGTCCACCTGTTCTGGTGTCAGCATCTGCCAGATAAGTTGTTCAGTCTGGGTCAGCTTGTGCTTCATTATCACTAATGTTTTCTTCTTTTTGGCCTTTAATGTGCTGCCATCTCTTTTTGACTTTCTTAAGAGTTGGCATTGTGATTTCTGATATGTTTCTGTTTTAAATTAACAACATTATATTCATTTGGAGACTTCTGTATTTCCTGCTTGGATCAGCAGCTTTCCAATGAGACCAGTTGAAGAAAGAAGAATAAATATATGCACCATTTTCAGTTTAAAACATTTTTTAAGTAGTTTGTCCATGCGATACACTTGTATTTGTGGGAGAAGAAAAGGTAAAAAGAAATGATTAGCTGTGTAGATATCCATACTCCATGCATACTTACATCCTGAGACAGCCTTTTCGTTTTTGCTTTCTCCGTGAACAAACAGAAGGAATGTACAGCCTGCTAACACCTGCTGAGTGCTCTTTTGCCTTCTGCCAGAGAGAAGAATAGCTCTGACGAGGCGACCGGCTCCAACGAATTCAAATCAAACCTCTTGAGCCCGGCTCGACAGGCTTGTCCAGGTGACAAAGGACCAAATGGCAGGCTTTATATGAAAAAAAAAAAAAAGCCAAAGCTGTCTGCGTTGTCATCTTTTGTCATTTATTTATTTCTTTTTCAAAGATTTATTCAGTCTAAGGTCAAAGATGTTTAGATTAAGGCCGGCTTGAAGTGAAATATGTGACAAGATGCAGACATACTTGTAGGTTCCTCTCTAAAGCTGCTAAGTGAAATAGTGAATTTCTAACATTTTTGTGTTGGTGCAGAGGAATTATTGTCAACATGCTTCCACCTTAAACTATTTAAAAAGTCTGTCAAACAATAAGGACTTATACAGTTTAAGGATGGTGTTGATGCTGTCTTTCTTTGTCCTCTGAGCACGTCACTCAACACCCTGCCTCTCTAGACCGACTTTTTTTTGCAGCTTGTGTCCAGTTTAAGACTCTAGTGTCATCGTCCATAGGGCAGTAAAAGAAACCTTCCTCCAAGCAAGAGTTAAATGCAGCTATAATCCGGGAACAGATTTGGTGCCAATCTCTTAGAACCAGGACATTTCAGTAATTCAGCGCTTTTTAAGTTTGAAAAAACTCACTGGACAGTAGGACATCTTCTCATCAACTTATATTTGTACGTGCTGAAGAATAACACCAGAGAGGTGCAAGGTAATAATTAAACGTGATTTTCTTTGATCCAGAATTGTCTCTCAAACACGTTCTCATCCCAAGTCGTCACATATTGTCGCTTTTTCAGTGGACTTCTGTGTCTACATATTACACTGTACGTATCTTTCTGCTTCAGCTGTTGACGTTCCAGGATGCTGCTACTGTGATGTTCCCACCCGCCGTATACAGTACAGACCTTCATACACCTTATATTATGTTGTTACTGGCAGTGTTCAACTGACGCTGCCCAAGGACGTCTCATGCAGACGCGATATGTTCTGTCCGACCTTGTGGTCAGTTGACGCCAATTATCTGCATGTTATGCTGCCGTGAAAGGTGACTTTTGGGATAAGGATTTTCAGTTAAAATCAATGCAAAAGTGGCGGTATTCAAGAACTATCGGAATGAGAACGAACTGGGACTGCATAGTAAAATTTTATCTCCGAAATGGCGACTTGGTGACATCATAAACAATATGACTGACAAAGATTGATTGCACTTAGGATGGAGATATACTTGCTGTATACGTCCAGCTGCATTATGAGCATTTTTGTATATTTTCTTGCCTACACATAACACGTGTTACTGGAAGACACCTCGAGAGGGCTCTCGAGAGAGCTCAGTCTCTAGACAACTACTGGATGTGTGGGATGTAAACAACAGATTGGCGACACTTGAGGAGATTACTATCATGTTAATGCTGAGATCAAAGCAGAAAAAGCGACGGTGGCAAGTGTCGGTGGCCTCTGAATCGAGCCCATCGGGACAATGGGGAGTACGTGTCTCTTGTGCTGCCCATTGGAAAGATTGATGGTGAAAAGCACCACCAGCACTTTCACATGGCTTCTACGGTTCTACACCGCACCTGCTGTTTATATACAGTTTATATACACACTGCATCTTGTGTCTGCGTCACGCTATTTTTTGAGGACGAGCACAGCCGAGGTGCCAAACTGACGCAGGGGACGCGTAGCAGCAATCATGCATACATGTACGTGTAGTTAACAGCAAGCACATCTCCAGCCTCAGTCAAATTAAACTTTAATGGATTCACTTCTTCCAGCTCGCCCAAGTGTTTTTGTGATATTTCAAATTTCCTTTTCTAAATTTTGGTATTCCACTCAGATTCTTTATGCTCAAATTAAAGATGCACATAAAAGGAGGTGGATGGAAACACACCTAGTGTTAAAAAAACAATCTTACACAACAGGAGGAGATACTTTGCAGCAGATTTAGTTACTTATGTAATGAAGTTTCATTTTCACTTTCTCAATCAATAATGTGATTTTCATTGAAAAAAAAGTAGTGTGATTTTATGTGCGATGCACCCAGAAGTTGTTTTCTTCCGCAACCACAGTTTAGAGTAATGAGGTCCTCTGTGATGTGCAAAACCCAGAAAATGCTTTCAGTAACAGAAAGTGAAGAGAAAAAATGTGGAAACTGCCACTGAGCTGCTGATCAAGGACAGAAACTGTCAAATAAGGGAGAAATTTAAAAATTAACACAATTTTAAAACATTTTTTGATCCAATATGCATACATGTTTTATCAAACAGAATAAATTTGAAAATCAGACTTTATTTTAAAAACAACAGGAACTGAAA
The DNA here is from genome assembly GCF_008729295.1 of Plectropomus leopardus. Classification (NCBI taxonomy): domain Eukaryota; kingdom Metazoa; phylum Chordata; class Actinopteri; order Perciformes; family Serranidae; genus Plectropomus; species Plectropomus leopardus. Next base: position 7,688,444 of record NC_056475.1, read on the forward strand.
ATCAGCATCTGTCCAATCAGCCTTTGTCAGTGTGACATTGTTTGTCGCCTGGCTTCTTTGAAAACCGTCTCAACATGCAGCTCAGACCAATTTCCCAGCAGCCACTTCAGCTTTTCCTCTCATGTTCCTCTTCCTCACATCATACGGTGGTCAGGCTTTCTTGACAAGCGCATCCTGACACGCACTGCATCACGAGCAGCTCTGCAACTGCAACGCGCCATGAATAATGATTGTGGCGTCTATCGATGATGCTAACTTTGTGTGAGCACCAGAACCGCTGACAATTGTCTGATCTTCTTCTGCGGCTCTGACTCGTGTGTGTGTGTGTGTGTGTGTGTGTGTGTGTGTGTGTGTATTCCTATGGGAATGCAGCAGCTGACGATGAAAGCTGCCGGCTGTGAAAGCACAATGACTCTAAAAGGCCAAACACAGTTGTTCCATTATCCGCATAAACAGCCTTCAGAGTCATTACAAATGTGCAGATTCAAATTAAAAGCAGCATTTGCAGGAATATGTGCAGCAGATCCTGATCTTGACTTGGTTTTATCGTTAGCTTCTTGCAGCATCCCTCTCACCTCTGTCTCTCAAAGTTATTACAGCAGTGTGCTCCTCTCCCTCTGCTCTGCACAGATAACAAGCAGCTACACTCATCTGCTGACTCCTCTTCACCCAAAGCAACGCTTATCGTTCTTAAACACACTGCTCCTGTGAAACTAATTATTGCACTGGCTTTCTGCCGCTTTGTCGCTGGACCAGTAACGTAAAGAGTGCAAGGATTTTCAACCCATGCCAGTCTTCTCTTGTCCTTTTGACTTTCGCTCTGAGTCCCAAATCAGATGTTTCAGTGTTAAAATCACACTGTCAGAGTCAATCTGAATCACGTCTTTTGACTTCTTCTTCTTCTTATAGTGAAGTGTTTAGTGTTTAACTCCTCTTGACCAGAAACACCACTGACTTGAAGCCAAACTTTGTTTTACTTTGTAAACAACACATTCTCCCACACATTACAAGTGAGACATTTACACATTTAACTGTACTTGACCATATGCATGAAAAGTTGGTGTTTCTTTTTGAAGAATAACATTTATTCAGTAATTAGTGTGGATGCTTAAGCAGCCATACTATTGTTCTTCTTGTCTTTATTCTTATTATTTCAATTCCGTACGTTTTTCGTCCTATAACTAGTTATGCATGCTTCGTGCTAAAAAATGTTTCAAATTCTCTACCAGTTTTTCAAATTCTCTTTAACCCACTCCACTTTGAAAGCCTACTGCTTCCGCATACTTTGAGCTACAGACTCTATTTAAACTTTTAACGGGTCACAAGGCCTTCAACTCTTCTGGTATGATTCAGCTCTTTTGTATCTTTTACATTTTTCAAGTTTCGGTGATATAAGTTTTATGTTCTTTTCAGACGATTTCTTAACGGTCACAGTGATTTGCTCCATAATATTCCCAAAATAAGGAATGTGTTGCATTAAATTGTACACAACTGTAATGCAGTGTATTGTATTGTATAGCACTGAAAGAATGGACTACATTAATATAATATAGAACTTGCATATTTGTCATATGCATATTTAATATGTAATTTCAATTTTATTGACATAAACAAAAACATGTTGCTATGGCAACATGTTTTTATTTGATTTTAAAAAAAATCACTGCTCACTGTGACATCACTGCTCAATCCGTGACATCACTGCTCAATCCGTGACATCACAGCTCAAACTAAACATCACACTAGAATGGAATGGAATCAGAGCTTTATGACATCATAAAGCTCAGAATGGAGTCATCATGTCGGGAGTCTATATATAAGGGTGATTCAGCTCACATTTTTAGTTCGAGTACAGTTCACAGAAGAGATCGACAGCGAGATCAGTTTCAGAGAACACACTTGACAAGAAAACACAGACGTCACAGAAGTCAATACATTCACTTTGCAGAAGACGAGATGGAAAGTCCAATTAATTTTTACCTCAGTGTATTGGAGGAGCAGGCGAGGTGTGGACTCAGTGACAACGAGGCCACACTCACCCAGAGCTCAACTGAGGGGAGGGTCCTCCTGGACGTCCAGGAGGACATCCTCGCAAATTTTTTGGATCTGGTCCAAGACAAGAGGGAGAGTGTCGACTGGAGCCAAGAGAAACAAAAGCTCCTGAAGGAGATTTGTGGCCTAAGAGCCCAGCAGCGTTTGGCTCCAGCTCAAACCCACCAACAGGAGACACTCACCGCCATCAGCAACCTCCACAGCCAACTGGAGCTGATGAAGACGGAAAAAGAAACACTTGACAGGGAATTGGAAACCAAGAGGTCACAGCTCAAGACCAACGCAAGGTTGCTTGCAGCTGCTCATACCAACCCTGAGTTGGAGAACCATCTGAGATGTGGGACTGTTGAAGCTCAAAAATACCTTGAGCACCAGGCCCACATCATCAAGCTCCTCCAGCACAGATTGGCGCAGGCTGAGGAAGAAAAATGCGCCCTTCTGAGACAGTCGGAGGCAGCGAAGTTGGACACTGAACACATACTGCAGTTTTGTGCAACAGCCAACACCAATGTGGAGCTTGAGCTGGAGAGCCGCCTGGAGGCAGAGCGATCTCAAGCTCAGAAAAATCATGAGCAGCAGTCCTCCCTTCTCAAGCTCCTTCAAGATCGCTTGGAGCGGGTGGAGGGCGAAAAAGAGGCCTCTCAGGCGCAGTTGGACCAACTTGCAACTGCTCTGAAGGAGGCTCAGGAGGAGCTCAAGAGCAAACAGCACCAATGGCAGGAGGAGAAGTCCACCCTCACTGCCCAGCTCCACAGACAGCATGCAACACATTCGGCTGAGGTAAAGCTGCAAGAAATCAACAAAAACAACTATCTCGCCGCTCAAATGATAAAGTTTGATCTCAAGCTGCAGAAGGAACACCAAGGATGGGATAAGGAGAAGACCGCCCTGCAGCAGGAAAACGACAACCTCACTGCTGCTCTACAGAATGCAGAAGACCAGTTGCAAAAACACCGCAACATGTGGCAGGAGGAGCGGTCCACCCTCACTTCCCAGATTGACGAGCTGCAGGAGAGCCATCTAGCCCAGCTGAAGCTGCAAGAGGACAGAAGCAGGAACTTTGACTCTGTCCTCAAGAAAAAGTTCGAGGACCAGCTGCAGAATGACTACCAGCAATGGCTTAAAGAGAGGATCTCCTTGCAGCAGGAGGCTGATGAAGCTAGAGCTTCTTATGAAGCTCAGCTAAAAGACAAGCAGCAGGAAAACAACGCCCTCACTACCGCTCTGAAGAATGCACAAGAACAGCTGCAAAGTAACAGCAACTTGTGGCAGGAGGAGCGGTGTGCCCTGACATCCCAGCTGGACAGATTGAAGGAAACTCATCTCGTCCAGCTGCAGACAATGGACAATGACCGCAAGAAACTGGCTGATAGTCTAAAGGCAAAATCTGAAGATCAGCGGCAGAGCGACCATCACCTTTGGGAGCAGAAGAAGACCTTCCTGCTGCATGACATGGAGCGAGAAAGCGCCACCCACGAGGCTCAGCTAAGACGTAAAGAACAGGACAACAGCACCCTGAAGGCCGCTCTGACAAAAGCAGAGTTGGAGTTGCAGAGGCACAGCAACATGTGGCAGGAGGAGAAAGCATCGCTCCTCCAGGTCACCAAAAGCCTCAAAGTGACTCTGCTAGAAAAGAAGATGGCAGAGGCCTCCCTTACCTACCAGCTGGAGGAGCTACAGAGCCAGATTGACAAAAAGAAGAAGAGAAAGTGGTACAAGCTCTTCTGATTCTCGGCTCAGGACAACATCTGACAAAGTACCACAAAAAACATCATGCATTAATTCTTGTATAGCTGTGTGGATCAATCTCAGTTGTTATACTTAACCCCCAGAAAGTGATTTTTTGGGAGTTAAGAATTGAGATTACACTCACAATTGGTCCCCACAGCTGTATGATAACTAATGCATGTGCATTAGTTCTTCTTAACTTGTAAGGTCAAGACCCGATTTCACATTCAGAAAGTGCATTTCTGATGTAAAATTGGTCCTCACAAGTAAATAAGAACTAATGCACACCCAGCCGTCCGTGGAGAGGGGATCTCTCTTTGAATTGCCTCTCTCGAGGTTTCTTCCCATGTCCATCTGCCCATCCTGATGTTCATGGGGAGTTGTTCCTCGTCTTCATAGAGAGCTCGGGCTGGGCATCTGTTGCTGATCTGGGTCTTTTAGGCCCAGCAAAACATCTTCAGCAACAGAAAACCTTTTCATTTCCTTATAATTAAAACACCCCCACACCCCCCACACCCCCTACCCCCCTACCCCCAAAAAAAAATAAATCCCCCCAAATCAATTCATGTTTATATGCCTGTTCTTGAATAGTTGCCTTATGTGTAATACTGAATGTTTTTTAACAAATGAGACAAACACTGATAATGCTTTCTCATTTGAACCCTGTAGCCTGTATATAGAGATGTGCCAAGTATGTTTTCTGGTTTAAATGTTGCTACTTTGTCAAGAGTTATATGTTGGTAACTCTATGAAAGTACTTATCTGTCAAAAGTGGTGAACATTTCACAGAAATATATGTTTATTCAGAGTCTCTCAAACACAACTGCAATTTAAAGTTTTAATGCAAAGAAATGTGTCACAATAATTGAAAACACAATGAAAAGAAAAATATTTATTCGTATAAAATATGATCAAAATGATGACATGACCCCCTAGTGTCAGCTAATGGTGGCTCATGCACTTATTCAAATGGTTAACAAAAGGTTAAATGAGTGGAAAAGAGATATGCCTGGAAAGAAAATATAAAAAGGGGGAGGAAAAAAGAGTCAAAGAAAGAAGCAAACATTGTTTAAGATGATAAGCGGAACATTTTATTGTCAAAAAATTTATAATAAGAATTATGGAAATAACAAATTAGTAAGATACAAACTAAAATTAACATAAAATAAAAAATAGCATCAATATAAAAGCATCATAAAAATATGTGCATTATGCTTTAATTTCACACTAGTATGTGAGAAATTCAAAACTGTAAAAAATGAATACTATAATATTTGAAATATGCTGAGTATGTAAAGTTGGTGGTGGATGGTGTTGCCGTGAAAAACACAGCGGCCACCTGCAGGGCTCCTCCCAGATTAGAAAGCGCCTTAATTTTGAGCTGCAAAACCCCTTGATTAGGCATTGTTAACTACTGCACCACTACTTTAACTGTGGTGACCCTGCTAACGGTGCTAACAGAGCTAACAGTAAAACTATAGTTTGCAATGCTGAACAGGTTTTAATTAGCTGTTCGAAATTAGGCCTTTTAATCACTGGGGAAGACCGAAGGGTGGGTACAGTGTTTCCATAGTAACTTCTTCCACCACCATAGAGTTAATGCAGTTTTACATTTGTGCAAAATAACAATAAAAACACATCAGTTTTGTCTTATGCAGTGGTACACAAATGGGGGGTTGTAGTCCAAAAGTGTGTCGCAGGTCCATTCTGAATGGTCTGCAAGTGACTCGCGACCATGTCAAGGTTGTGAAAAACAGTTTATTTTGAAGTACAGTGAATTAGCAGCACAGAACTTTTACTTTGAAGTGCATAAGAAACAGTAACTATTTCATTGCCCTGATCTTGATATTATGTGGCCTTTTCCCCAAAAAAATATCAATATGATCAGTGTCAAAATGATACATGGCACCTTTATTGTTTTCATTTATTTTTTATTTTACTTATTTTATATAAAGGCTATATCCTTATGCACAGCAGAAAACCCTCTGATGGTTCCTGCAATAACTGAGCTTGAACACACACACTCACACACACAAAGAGACACAAAGACTAACAGCAGAAAATTAATTACTCTGTACTTTAAGACAGACAGAGAACAAACTTTTCAACTCCCCCATAGCCTTTCCAAGTGGTAATATTAATGCTGCAGTTGTTGCAAAACCAACATGATCACTTCATTTTCCACAACAACCTGAATTTCAACAGTAACTTCAGTTTTTTTTAAACCGCCCATCATTTCTGCTGGGGTACAACTGCAAGCACTAAAGCACCAAAGTTGTCCTCTTCCTGTTTTGGATGTGCAATGTTTGATGCATCCGATTTGTGTGTCAATCAAGCTTTCCTTTACCCAAAACATCGTACCGGGTGGCACACAGGATTGCATGGTGAAAACAAGGCTTAAGGAACCAATCTGAATGCACATGGCAAAGCCATTACATTGTGCATATGATAACTTTAAGCAAAACGCGTGTCTCTTTGCACTTTAAGTACAATTTCCATGTACTTTATTTGCGTATTTCCATTTTTTTCCTACTGTTTCCATTACATTTTTAAGGCAGATATTGTGTCATTTTCTATTTTGATACTTAAAGAGCTTTTTGTCACTAAATCTAACTAGGTCAAATCAGCTGCTGAACCTGTAAGCTTGCAGGGGTTCAGTCTTGCTCAAAGACACTTCAGCAGGATGAGATGCTCACTGACTCGAGGGTTTGAAGCCTTGTAGCTCAAGGAAAGCTTCTTTCATCCATATCTGCTGCCTCATATTGTGTAACCTGTGAGAATGTCTTTCATTTGCAGTCTTCCTGTTTAAATTTTCATTGAGCAATCTACAATGTGTTCATGTGTGTTTGCTTTGCTGTAATTGTATTTCGTGCATCAAACTCAGCCATAAAAAATCCCTGTGAATGTAAATCTTCCTGCTGATAGACTCGCAATTGGCACTTATTGATGCTTCTATTTCTGTCATTTTTAAATCCATTGTGACAAAAAACTGTTTTTGTGAAGAGTGTGTGTGATTAATTTTGATCCTGCACAGCTGCGCTCATTAATACCTGGTTAAGAGCTAATCGTTGTGAGTTTTTTGGCATTTTGTCATCAGCTGCTATTTGGAGGAGTCAAATTATAGATGAGGCAACATGATTTCAGCTCATTCACTCAACTCTATTTAGTGGTCTCACATAACATTTTTCATTGTGGGATAAGTCAGGTTGGCTATAGTCAAGTCAAATCAAGACAACTTTATTTGTATAGCACATTTCATCCAATGTGGGTTCAGTGTGCTTCACACACGACAGATGTGCACGTAATAAAATAAATTAAGACCTACCAAAACACGTAGGTTTTAAGTTTGCTTTTAAAAGACAATGCAGTAGTTGTAGATCTTATGTCATAAGGGAGTTTGTTCCAGAGAGTAGGCCATAATAATTAAATGCACCCTCACCAGATTTACTACTTATCATGGGTACATTTAGGAGACCAAGGTCTGATGATCTGAGAGCAGTGAGCAGGTCAGAGATGTATTCAGGGGCAAAGTCATTCAGTGATTTGAAAACAATGAGCAATACTTCAGAGTCAATTATGTACTTTTTGGAAAGCCAGTGAAGTGATCTGAAGATGGGAGTAATATGTTCAGTTTTTCTTGTTCCAGGAAGTACTCTGGTTGCAGCATTTTGGATGAGCTGGAGTCGTCCTACAGCTGTTTTTGGTAGTCCAGCAAGAAGGGCAGGACAGTAATCTTGAGGAGATGAATGTATGAACCAGTTTTTCAGCATCTGACTGAGACAAGGTGGATCTGATTTTAGAATTTTTAGGTGGTAAAATGCTGTCCTAGTTACACTTGTTGTGTGGTTTGTAAAATTTAGTTCTGAATCCAAGCTAACGCCTAAATTTCTAACCTGCTCACTGGGTTTGAGAGACAGTGAGATCAGTTTGGAGTGGATCTCCAGTCTCTGATTTCTAGCTCCTACCACAAAGATCTCTGTCTTGTCTTTGTTACGCTGTAGAAGGTTTTGGGTCATCCGGTGACTAATGTCACTGATACAGGCAACAAGGTCATTGAAAAAGTTCTCTATTGAATGGCACTGAGGACAAAATCCAAGCATATGCATGCACGTTCAACAAATTCCTTCATGGAAAATGTTTTCTTGGATAATACTGCGCAGGAATTTTCAAAAAGGTTTTTAGATGTTTTGTAACCTTTTGTGCTTTCTTTTGTTCAGTCTCTGTCGAAATCTGTTTGCGCTGATATGCTTTCACTTTCAAGCGCTCGATACATAGATAGATTTATGCTCCCTGCTGATCAGAGATGCTGGACTTTGGATGCATGGGTATTTTGTAGAGATAGTTTGGGCTTTGGCTTTCTGTGCCCGAGATGGCTGATTGAAACCTGATGGATAATTTATGTTGTGGAGGTGAGCCTGTAATTTCCAGGGGAGCAGCAGTCTATGTGCTTGGCTGGCCACCATGAATGATTAATACGTAAACATTATTCATAACTTTCCCTCATAAATTTAGCTGGTCATTAATTCTGCCAGCCTCCACATCCAGGTCGAGAGAGGGGAGGGAAGGAGGATGAGTTTGAGGCTGAGCTGTGAGGATGTGTGCGGACTGGTGAAAAAGCTCATGTGATTCCTATTGTCCCTTTTTCAGTTCAGGCCTACAAACTTTTGTCTTTCTGTTGTTTTTGGAACAGCATGTGGTGGTTAAACATGCTGTTAACATTTTCAGGCCAGTGGTTTGAACTAATTAGCTGCTAATTAGCCTACGTCTGTGTTGTCCTCTGAGAGATGTTTCTCTGCGTTTTTTTCCTGAAAGAGGAGCAGATCAGAGGTGAGAGGCTTTTGACAGAAAAAAACAGGAGATTGATTGTCTTGGTTAATTAGCGCAAGAAATACACTCTGTCAAGGTCTGAGAGTTTGACTAAACAGCTTTTCTACACACAGAGAAGAAGTGTCTTTATTGTAATGCACTAGCAAAGACTAGATTCCTTAGATTCATCTGTTATTGAGAACGTGTAGATGTGGTTTGTTAAGGCCAGGAGAGCGTTACCTCCAGACTTGACTAAAAACACATCAGGCCTGTTGCACAGTAGTTTGCAGAAACTGTGAAATATGGTACATAACTGTGAGTTTAATATCACTATGTAATGGGGTTTCTAAACAGTCTTTGAATTTTTAAATGTTTGATTTAATTTTTCTCTAATCATTCATTAGAGCAGTGGCTCCCAACTGGTCCAGCCACAAGGTTCATATTTCCTTAGTCATTAGTTGAAGGTCCACTAATTGGCTAAGTTACCACATATTCAGTTTTAATTCAAGGGATTTAAACAGCACGTTGTTTTAGGAGACAAAGAAATGAAACATATCGAAAACTGAAATGGCACTTCAAAATGAAAAGCGTGCGCTAGAAAATTCACTGTAGTTCAAAATACAGTGTGTTTTTATTTTAACAACCTGGACGAATGCATAAGTGACCCACATTTGGGCCGCGACCCACTCGTTGGGAACCTCTCTTCTTTAATGGGCTAAACAATCTGAACTAGGATCAGTATGTTTCATGAAAACTCGGTGGTAGAGGAAGTGTTCAGTTCCTTTGCTTCAGTAAAGGTACTAATATTACACAGTGAAAATATTCTGTTAAAAGAAGTCCTGCATTAAAAGTGTTACTTAAGTACAAGTACAGTATAAGTATAATCAGGAACATGTACTTAAAGTATGAAAAGTAAAAGTACCCAATTAAAAAAATGTTAAACAAAAAACCCACCCAAATTCAAAACTATTAAGAAAGCAAAAAACAACAACCAAACAACAAACAAAAATTACTTAAATGTTTATTAAAATAATGACCAATCAGCTAATCAATCAGTCATTTCAGGTGTGTTTGTATAAACTATTTGGTAGTTTATACAAGTAGGTAATTTTAAACATTATATTTTATGCACTCTTATGAAATTAACAATAATTTATAAAGTAACTAGTAACTAAAGCTTTTAGATAAATGTGGTGTGGTAAAAAGTTTCCTCTGAAATACAATGAGGTAAAAGTATAAAGTGGCATGAAAAGAAAAGACTCAAGTAAAGTACAAGTAACTGAAATTTTTACTTAAACAAAGTACTCGAGTAAATGTACTTACTTACATTCCACCACTGAAAACACTCAAAGCTTATCAGAGCCTGAATTCAGTCAAAACATTTTGGAGGAGAAATTCAGTCTGAACTGGACAAAAAGTTCAGCAGCTGCTGATGGAGGTCACACTCGATGACTTTAAACTTTTAGGACAAAAAGCAGAAAAATATTATTTATTTGTCTATAAATACAATTCTGAAGTGAAGCCCTGAAGGAACTGTTGCTCCTTAAAAACCCATAAATAATACAGCTAATCCATTACAACACCCTTACTAGGAAAGATGGGATTTTACCACATATCCTCCACTGAAAGGGAACCCTTGAGAGCATTTTATCACATTTTCTTGCATAGAGGGCACATTATCATATTTTATCCACCAGAGGGGCGTGCTTTTTTTATTGAACATTGGGGACACTAGGGTCGGGTGAGCTGAGTCCACCAGTGAGTGACTGCAAACTTACACTCAAACACTGAAGGACAAATAAAAATCTGATTTTTTTTGTGTCCCGGTCTAAAGAGAGAATTGAGCCCTGGTTACTTGATATAATTCTTTTCATTGTCACAGCCTTAATTTACTTTTGTACACTGTCTATTACAACATTTCACGCAAAAATATTGAAGAAGAATTATGAAAGACAAATTTGACATCCAACTGAAACTGAGGTGCCTTAAACACACTGTTGTGCTATGCATGCTGCCTTCAAACTTAATACATCAGGGTTTAATGCAATTCAATTCAAAGCGGCTTTATGGTTATGGGAAACATATTCAAATTGTTAAAACAAGTGTGAAATAAAAACAAAAATTGTGTGTGCAACAAGTAAGAAGACTTGCTTTGAATACACCTCTGACACACCCATCAAACATGAAAAAAAATGCACCTCAAAGCTTGTTGCACATTTTCTCTGGGAAACGTTTCATTAGATTGTATATACCCCTGATAGGCTTCATGGGAAGTTTTAGGAGGCGGGATCTCATATTTCATTGGCCAGCAGCTGCTTGAGTAAATGAAATAAAATGAAGTTAAATACTGAAGAATGTAAAAGTATCTTTTTCATTTTAATTTTTTGGCTGAACAATGAATGAAGGCATTGTTTTCAGGCGCCATGCAAAAGATAACGATTTTTTTTTTTTTTTAACACCTTTCAGGTGTTTTATCCAGTATCCAGGCTTGATAGGCCAGTTCAAACCTGAAAGGCGGGCTCTCGTTCTATGGTGGAAAGGGGCGGGGCTATGAGCGCGTCTGGTTTGTAATGCAGCGTAAAACTTGAGCTGCTACTCGCCATTTAAAAAGCAAAAAGAAGAAAAAGACGAAGAAATGCAGCATAGTTTCTTTTCGTCAGGACTTTGGCGAGAAAATGGCTTCCTGTTGTCCTCAACTTGATACTGGATTTAGGTTTTATCCTTCTCACTGTTCTTCAGCTGCTGCTGCAACTTCGACAACCGGTGAGGCTGACGGTTTGTTATTATGACTGAGCTGCTTTTTGGCTGCAGTTTGTTGTATGTTGGCTGTGTGTTTGTGTTGGCGGGTTGCTGTGGCTTATTTTGTGTTGGCATGCTACACTTTTTTTTTATTTAATCCTTTTTATGCCTTCTTTGTGTTTGGTAAATTATAGTAGGGAGATAAAAGGAAATGTAAGTCCAGGTTATGTGGGCTTTCAAATCTGGGAATGTGAGCTGGAGTCTTTGTGGTGATAAAGATGTGGGAGGACAGTTCAGGTGTCATTTTTAAAGAAATACTTCTGCTAATACCAAATGAATATCAATTACTGACCCTGTTGAGTTAGAAAACACGTTGTCTTCACAGCCAGACTCCTCTGACAAAAACAGTAATTTAACCCGCAGACCACACAAGCTGCTGAACCACTGCTGCCTCCATTAGGTAGTTTGTGTTATTGTGCAAATCTGAATGGCTAGTTTGGATTTACCAACGTTACATGGACATAATTGACATACAAACATTTTTTTAAAATATTACTTTAAACCAAGGCCATGATTCTTCCCTGTGGCTGACTAAACGTAACCATAAAAAAGTATTATATGCAGGAGTTTCAACCAGTTGATCATGTATGAACAGATGCTAAACAGTGAACAATTTACTGATACTCTATTGACCTTGTTGGTCTTAAGTGGCTCTCTTGTTGCTTTTGTTGTTGTTTTTCTTGCAGTGGAGCTCTGTGTTTCTGTTTGATGCCTCTGCCTGGTGATCTGATGTGTGGATTCTGTCTGTGTTTTTGTTTACATGCTGTATGTGTTGTTTTTATTTTATGTCCAGACCAGTTTCTACCTTGGGGATAATTAAAGTGTATCCTATCCTATCCTATCCTATCTTATATTTTTAGTATTAATATTTCAAGACTTTCCAGATACATTAATTAACAATATTTTCTCATTGTTCTGATAAAACATATACAGTTATCCAGCTGACACTACATTTCTGCAAAAAATGTATTCAATGTTGCAGTGAATGTTTGGCGTAGGTGGTTGTTTTGCTCAGGCTCACTTAGATTCTCTATGAATTTTTAAAATCTTGACTCTTGTGCCACAGAAACTAACCTCGTGAGTCTTGAGGTTGAATTTTGCAAGAACACTTATGTTTACCACAGTAAGCAGGCTGTGATGCCTTACAGGAAGATATGATGATGGTGGCTCTTGTTTATTCGGGGTTAGGGTTAACCAAAATAAGTGCCATTCAGTGGATAAGATACACGCAGAATTAAACACCGACTCCTGTACACTCTCCCAGCTCTGCCAGTTTCTCCTCCTTTTCAACAGTTCTAGAGAGTTTAGAGTTGTTAACGTCTTTATGCATTTCTGAAAACTCCTCCATGTTTACTGTCTACGCTTTTTTTCTGCTTCGGTTTGTCAGGTGCTGAAAGAGCAGCTATTGGTTATTGGTGATGTTCACGTCGGTGAACCTAACTATTTGCGTGAACTAAGACAAAAAACATGATTAATTTTATTGAGGTCAATATGAGACAAAGACTTCAGGGTTAGGGTTAGGGTCTTCCAGGTTCATCTGATAACAATATCATCATTCTAGCTTTAAAACTCAGTCTGGTGCAGCCTCTTAAAGACAGGAATGTCGATTAAGGCATTCAGAGTGACAACAAAATAAAAAACGCGTTATGTATGGATCTTAATCGCACTGCAATTAACGTGTCAATGCAGACAGCTGACTTTTCTTTTTTTTTCAAACAGTGGACAGTTGTTTTTTAGTCTTCTGATTTTTTTCATACTCTTTCCAATCAATGCCGATATCAGCAGCAGACTTTAATTTGGGCAGACACAAATTTAGAAGGTCTCATTTGGAGAATATGGGACTCACGTGAGTGTTGAAGACCTGCTTTGTGATTTAGGCTGTCAGGGCGTTTGGTTAAATTCCTGCTGAGATTGTTCTCAACTACAGCACATGTGAGCTGATCAATTTGTCTCTCAGCCGATGAAAAGCTGATTTTTCAGCCACCTGCATCTTTCAGCCACAAGGTGTTCCCCTGCCACCAAACTTAATTAACCATGATGCATTTCTTCTGATTTATGGTGGAAGCCACCTCAGAGGCGAGGATAAATTTGTGTGTTTAGGCAATGTCAAGGCAAGAAATGTCAAACCACACATCTTGGGGAGGGAAAAACAGATTATTTCGATGTTGTGCACTTATTTTCATTGAAATAAAATTATCACAACACACTTAAACACATGCACACGGTTAGATGCTAACAGGCCTTTTTTCATTGGCTGATCATTAATGCAGGAGCTTGTGTTTCTCCTGGCTGCAAATCAATACAGGTTTAGACACATGCAGCGCTTAAGTTAGATGCTCTATAAATAACCCAGCCCAGGGTTTAGCCCATGACTGGATGGGATGATGGATGGCAAAGGGGACGGCATTTTTTCGATAGTGGAAGTGATATAAAAGCTTCAAAAGACCAACTCTCCAGGGCATCTTGGAAAGGTTGGGCGCTTTGACCAGAAGGTGCATTATTTCACATGCCTTCAGAGGCTCCTCGTCTTCCTTTTTTCATTCGCTCTCCTTTTAAAATGATCACCCGGAAAAGCTTCTCTGCTCGGCTAAGAAACAGCAAAATGAGCCTCTCCTGCCACTCATTTGAAGTTGTCAAAGTTTCCCCTAAACAACATTGATTGACTTTTAACTGACTTTGCACCGGGCTTGTTATCAGCCGGGATGTGCTGACTCCAGCTCACATCCTTCATGTAACAAACTCAGCCCTCTCCCAGCTCCTGCATTAGCACTTTAAAGCACATCTGTTGGCTGCCAGGGCAATTACTGCCACAGATACGATGATTTCACATGAAGATTTTTCCCAATCGTAGCCGGAAAATGAGGCTGGAATTTAAAAATGAAGGAACTAATGATGGCGCTGGAAAGGTGTTTAGGAATGGAGAAAAAGTGCATGTGGTTTGGAGAGAACTCAAGAATTTAAAGGAGGAATATGTCAGTCATTACGAATCTTACGTGCTGCTTTTCTCAACATTGTACTTGTATTCGTGCTGACCCACATTTCCTGTTGGTTTGCCTCCGAGGACTTGGCTTTGTTTTCAGGGTTGCATCTCTCCGTCTGGCCATTTCAAACAAAAAAGGCATTTTCTAAACAAAGCCATATGCTGCGCTGAGTCCTGGCTTTCTCCATCATTTGGAAACACACACACGCAAGCACTCTGACTTTTGCAGCGCTCACTCTAAAGAGCTGCATGTGAAAATTGTAATTTTGACCGAACTTACAGTAATTTTTTCCCTTGTATCAACTATTTCATGAGATATGTGCAATAATCATCTTTTGTGGTGTATCTTGATGCAGTGGGCTTGGCAGGGTTTAAATCATGGTTAATGTTAATCATGTTAGTTGACTCATGTAAATAATGACAGAGTGTGACAAAATAACTCAACGTTGACTTTTAGTTTTACATGGTACATGAACACCAGGCTCTGTTTCCCACAGAATTAGGATTTATTTGACAGTAGCTGACAACCTCAGCAGCAGTTTATTGAGTTGAGTCATAGTGTGGCGTATAAATCAGGGGGTTTTGTTTGTGGTCTAATTGATCAGAGCTGATCAGATCAGATTGGTAGATTAGAGGAGCAGCGGCTGCAGAGGCAAGTGAAAACAAATGTTCAAATCCAGCGCTGGATCATGGGTAGTGCGGTTTCCATGGAAACAGTAGGATTCATCTAAAGTATGTTGGTAAAACGCTACACTATCATGAAAGTGTTGTTTTTCCAAGAAATAGAGTGTTCTGTTTCTGTATGAATTATTATTAATAGTTACAATAAAAATTATTATATTATCATTTTGTATGAATTGGGTGGCAGTAGCTCAGTCCATTGGGAACTTGAGGCTCACCGGTTCAAGTCCCTGTCTGGACTAAGTGTGTAGTGTAGACTGGAAGCTGGTAGCTGGAAAGGTGCCCTTGAGCAAGGCACCAAACTCCCAACTGCTCAGGGCGCCTGTTGATGGGCGGCCTCACTCTGACATCGCTCCATTAACTGCATGTATAGGTCCTGTTTGTGCCTGTGTGTTTGACAAGAGAGTAAAAAATCAAATTTACCCCGAGGGATTAATAAAGTATTTTAAAAAATAAATAAAAATAATAAATGTTTAAGTTGTGCTTTCACTGCGGCTGGTGCTCTGCTGCTCCGTCTGTGTCTGGAGTACAGTTAATGCTCCAAGATTGTGGTGCTGTAAATAACTGGACGGTGCATATATGTCAACATCGCTCCTAATGACTGCTCCAGGTCTAAATATAGAAAATCAATATAAGGCAGCAAATGCTAATATTGTGGCAGGAAGACACCATAAAATTAATGTGTGGGAAACCGTGTCCTGGGTCAAAGTCTTGCGCTTGTTGGCCCCACTTGCCCAAAGCAGACGATCTTTATACAAAGTGCTTTTTTGTGATTGTCTAGTAATGATGCAGATGAGTTTACAATGCATTTAGCTGAAAGCTCGGTGCGTACAGACACTAAAGGGTGCGTTGTGCATCCATATTTGCTGTCCAAGCAGCAGCCTTTGAGTCTAGGCTGGCTCTGTAGGCTGAAAGTAGAAATATTGAATGCAGACATTGGTTTTGTACCAGGCAAACATATTATCTTTCTGGGCAGATCTTAACATCTGTTGGATCAAAAAATACCTTTAAATATATGAAAGCCTTTAAATTTTATAAGATTTTCACAGGAAACACTATGTGACCGAATCAAGCAGTAAAGTCAAGGGTTGGGTACAAAACTTTAAAAAAACAACCCAATTATGGAACTAACAATGAGTACCATTACATGTTAAATCCATCTGTACCAAATTTGGGTACCTGAGAGTGCAATTTGGTGAGAAGCAAGAGATGAAGGTGCTTTGAAGTGCCCCAACGGAGCTTCACAGAGAGGCCAGAATAACTCCATGTGGGATTAGAAAAGAGCAGAGAAGCAGTCCAGCAGATTTTTCAAAAATTAAATATTTGTAATTACAGAGAAAAAGTACCAAAATTGTACTTTACTGATGATTGTTGTTGGTATGTTTGGCACCAGTGCTGAATTCCAGTTACTGAAAATGATACCAGCAATGGTTTAAATGTGAATTGTACTGAACCCCAACGTCTGGTGTGGTGAGGTCACAATGCAGCCGGCTCTGACTGTGTTGTTTTGTTGCTGTTTTCATTGTTGTGCATTTACTCAGCTGTCCAGTGTGGCTTGCTGCTCTGAGTGACTGATGACACTCAGTTTAAGTGGTTTCTCCACCCTTATCGCTACATAATCAGCAGAATAGCAGCACAGTTTTGGAGTGCACTCAGGTATCAAATGGACGTCCCACACAGTCACGGGTGTTATCTCACCATCTCTGAGCCTTGTTCTGTGGAAGACTTATATGAATCACTCAGATTTATGTTTCAGATCTACAGTGTCGGAAATGTTTTCCCATCAAAAGCACATAGATGCTTTATAAACTGCTTTAAAAAAAAGCTTTGTTTGATTTTTGGAGAAAATCTGCAGGGAAACATCTCCGGAAGAGTATTGAAATTAGCTGAGGACATTCTGTGACCTTGACAGACGAACAAGAATTTAAGCTCAGATCCTAAATTAGAAACTGTTCTCACCTCACAGAGCACATTAATATTAACTCACTCCGGTCATTAAGAAAGCCATAAGCTGTAAGTCCAAGCTCCACTTTGCATCTAGAGCAATGAAAATTCAGACCAAACAATTACACAGAATTATTGTTAATTGCATATGCTGATGAAGAAATTAGACTTTTTAATTAGCACTGTTCATGCACTACATTTTGGATCCCTCTTTAAATAGATTAAAATTTAAAGGCAGAAAGTTTCTGTTCAGTTATTCCACTGCTTGATTTTGTGCAAACTGATTTTCTCACTTATTAATATTTCCTGAACTTTAGGAAGCTGTTAACTGGCAGAAGATCATGAGATACATTGTATGAATAATTAAATCTCCATTTAATATTAAACCAGAAAATGAAAAGAACGATGTTTATCCACTATGTGATAAGACAATGACATCAGGCTAGTTTTAACCTAGTCGCTAGACAAAATGCTGGCATTGCACATTTCTGCAAATTATGGATACATAAAATTCGACATTATTATTTAGCGGACACATTGAAACTTCCTGTTTAATGCTGTGGTTAAGCTGTGTTTAGGTTAAGGCACAAAAACCACTTGCTTTTTGTTCGGAAAAGATTGTTTTGGCTTAACATAGCTGGTTTTGGAGGCACAATACCTGTTGGAAACGCAGCAATGTCTGTAAAAAACAACTGCCCTTCATGTTGCTATTGCTGCTGGGCAAAGTGTCAGGTCGCTACAAAACACCCACATTTTGGGCCTACATATGGAAACACAGTGACAGGTCACTACAAAACAATAAAGTTTGGCACCTAAAAAGCAGCTGGAAACACAGCAATGGGTAGATACATAATATCTACAGTTGGTGCCTATACCTCCCATTGTCAAAGTCGCTTCATATATTATTTCACTTTAGAAAGTTAATATTATATGTATGTAACAAATCTAACATATTTGTTGTTTATAGAAATGTACAATGCAAACATTTTCCTCTGGCGACTGAGCTGCTAGTTTTAGACTCAGGGTGGGAGGAGTCCAACTGACGCCATGTTGGCTTCTTCATGGGCAGACCATGGTCAAAAAAGTGGTGAGGAACATTGAGTTTAAGCTTAAAATGCAGATATTTTAAATTCATCATGTGGGCAGAAACATAATTTCAGTGGGATGATAATGTTGCGCTGTGTCTGATGGATGTGTGAGTCCACATCCAACTTGTTAGAAAAAACAACTTCACATGGGACTAATACGTCAATGCTTTGTGTCAATGCTTTGGTTATTTTTCTGCAACCAAATGTCCAAAATGTATTAATGCAGTTCTAAGTTGGACTTAAATTTGTTACTTAACATTCTTGGCCATAAGTTTAAACATTTTTCAGTGCTTTCTCTTCTGAAGCTGGTTAACACAGATCTTGATGGGAAAACTAATGTTACATAAGAGCTTAGAGAAAATGCATTTGACAAGCTTTGTTTGATAGCTTGGTTTTCCTGTCAACAGTAAAGTGGAAAAAAAGGACCTCTGTATATGCACGTAACACATCTTGGTGTCATTGAAAACTTGGCAGCGAGGCCAGCTTTGCATCGTAATTTCAAACAAGCCTCCCGAGTCTTCAGAGCACTGGAGAAGACAGCTGCCAATTCAGTCTGCCTCGCCTCTCTGCTGTGATGGATGAGCCTGCCTCCTCTTCTCGTCTTGCTCTTGTAATTGAGGCTTCAGCTGCTGTCACGCCACATGGTCGTGGTCATGAAGGAGAAGGCAAAGAACGCTGCCCTGCACTTAAATGCAGCGCCATTGAAAACAGAAAGTTTGTCTGGATCATTTTTTTGACACGATATCTTGCTTGAGTCATGATATCTTGTTGAAAAATGTGTTTCGCTCAACATGATTGAGGCGCCCCTAGCACGCGGGTGAAGTATGTTTGTAAGTGCACTGCAGTTTTTACAACCAGACCTCTTCACTTGGCTTCCTTCCAGGAAGTAAGTGTCAGAAAAATCGCCCTTGGTATGAGGTTACTTTGGAGTTTTTATAGGTAATCAAATTTGTTTGATTTAGTTTAGTGTTAGAGGGCTTTCCAAACAGAAATATGGAAATGAATACCCACCAAAAAGTCTGATGACTTTGCTGGAAGCGTGGTTTAAGAGATGGCAGTGTCAGTCAGTTGGTTGGACAGCCCAATGCTTCTGTCCAGACTGAAATATCTAAGAAACTATTAAAGGAACAGTTCACCCAAAAACAATATGCAGCCCCTGTAGCATTTTACTATGTTGCGATCGCAACAATTCACGCAAATTCAGCCGATCCCTGTGAATTCGATGCCAGCTTGTAATTTTGTTTAGTCACCTCAACAGTACGACAAATCTAACTGTGTAAAGTAGGTGAAATCTCATTTTATTGTAGAGCTGCATGCAGCGTATTGATTCGTTCAGTCCCTCTGTCTCTCTTTGCTCATCATGAGACTACTGCTGTGGGACTCGAGCTCTGGGCCTGGGACAGAGTCACAGACACACAGTGACAGGGCTATCTACTAGCATCACACGGCTAAAGTTACCCAACAGTTATATCCTAGTTTAAGGACAGAGTCAAGTCGTATCAATGTGAGATTATCAACTCATGGAAATCCAAATAGCTTAACTATTTTTGCTTAACTATTGCTTTCCAAACCTTTTATTGAGGCATGCACAACAAATTTCTATACGGGAAATACTTCGATAATGCTGCACAGACATTTTCAGAACGTTTTCTGGGACCATAGAGAGCCTATAGGGAGGTGAATATTATGTACAAATGATATTGTTTTGGGCTGAACTATTCCTTTATTTAGATTTCCATTTAATTTTGCAGCTACATTCATTGTTCCCAGGGGATGAATCCGGCCGACTTTCGTGATTTGCTGACTTTACCCCCATTGCTAATGATTGTATAGACTTTAATGAAATGTGATGCAAATATCCACGTTGCCTAATATGGTTTTTGATGGAATACCTGCAAAAGTAATGACATTCCCATCAGCCTGAATATTGTATATCCACATTAAACCTATAAAAAAGTAATGAGTGAAAATGAGCAATAATTTTGGTCTGTTGGCACCCAAATAGACCAAGAAATGCAAAGATAACCACAAAAAAGATTTACTACCACACTTACCAAGCAACATCTCATCCCTGAAGAATGTTCCATCCTCTCCTTGTGTCATATTTTTGGAGGTGTCATCCTCCCAAATGTCATCAGAGCCAACCTGCCGTTCAGCACTTATGGCCTTTCAATATTTTTAAAAATAGATCTTCAATGTTGATGCCTCCGTTGAGCCAATCAGTGTAATACTTCTGACTATGACACTACAGTGTCAGTATAGACCATCCAAAAAATTCATCAGCATTTTATGAGTGTTGTCGGTCTGATCTTTACTCAAATTTCATCCACTGAGGCAAAAATGTCTGAGAAGCTTTTGCTAAGAGGCCAGATGATTTTCATAAATAGAGCTGAAGGGTGGATAATGTGAAGTCTTCGATGTGCTGTTGGGTTTCAGAGATTGCCAGACGATAACACAACATAAAATTAAACCAGTCAGATGTTCTGCCCTCAATATCTGTCCATCTGCCTGCTAATGCATTCAACATCAGCTTTCATGTTACTGCAGCATACATCGTTAAGCTGAGTGTATGTGGATTCAAACGAAATACGAAGGCTCAAAGAGTTTCTGGCCGGGTCGAACACATTTCGCCCGCTAGCTGAATACTTAATATTTAATATGTAACACAGCCTAGCGATCTGTGAACACAAATTGTTATATATATGCGCAAACACGTGGCGATGCAGATTCAGCCGAGCTGCTCTGTGAGGCAGAGGACGTGTGGCTGGATAAGGGGCCAAGGACCACTTGACAACCATGAGTCTCCATATCTGTCGCTCTGCTCCCCTTCCCTTCAGATTGCTTTGGGGGTTGGGTGGAGATGACTGGAGAGTCTGTGTGGATGAGATGAAGTGTTAATGTTAGAGTGTGTGACAGTAAAGCAATGAGAAACCATTCATGCTTGTTCAAGCTTGTGTCAGCTTCTTTGTATTAGTGGCGAGTATTTCGTTTTCGTAGCCGCAGAATCAGAGCTCTTGTATGTGTTACGGTAGAGCCAGCTATCTGAAGGTAGCTCTTATGGAAAGTTCTTCTCTCTACTACTCTGAGAAATTTCTGTCCTCAAGGATGTCGCAACCATATATGATTCGCTGGTAAATTAGTATTCATAGTTGAAATTTCAGTAAAATGGAAATCATTGTGTCAGACAGGTACATTTAAATAAAACTACAGGTGTCTCCTTTTATATCATCAAAAGAACAACTGGAACTCAAACTACTTAAATTCCCATCCTGTTTACTGAAGTTGATTTCCTGTTAGTGATCTTACTGTAAGGAACGGACTCACTTGGGTGTGACGTAGAGTAGGGTCGACCAAAATTTAGTGTTTTGCTGAATATCTGTATCAGCGTTTTATTCAGATGATCACCGATTAAATTAATTAATTAAGCCAGCTGCCACCTTATGTAGATATTTGTGGTGAAATAAGGAGACATCACATGTATAATTCCTCATTTTAATTCAATGAATCAGCTGTTTCCCAGTGCTTTAAAAGTGAGCGACAGGAATAAATAGAAAGGTGGCATCTGACAAAAGTTCAGCTCAAACTGGTAAACCTCACAGCCAGGAAAAACACCTCTTTCATTGGCTTAAATTTAAAATGTTGCCATATTGGTGCAGTCAAAATAATGCGTCAATGCCATGACTACAATTCCTCAGTCCTCTGTCTGGTATGTCTTTTACTCTCCACACGACCAGTTTTTTAATATATTTTTTTTCTGTTATGAATTTGTAGTCTCCAGTCCATGCCGAGATTACTTTGACATCACTACGACTTTATCAGGGGGTCAATTTATTGGACTTGATAAGCTCCTCCAGAGCCACAGAACAGCCAGCTACCACACAAAACAACTGGTCCGTGTTTTTAGTGACTGTTACACATGCTTTCTACATTAACTTAAAGTGTGCTTATTAAAAGCAGAAATCTAAGATGAGTGTCTTCCAAGTGTGACTCATGTTTGACACATTTTAAAAGATAAATATTTACCTTATTGCTCAGAGGTCACAGTGAATCAGCGTTTTTCACCACCTTACAAGCAGTGCTCTTTCTGCCCACTCTGGCACACAGACAGTGTCATAATGGAGAGGGCTGTCCAAATTGTCCAGACTGGCCAAAAAAGAGACCAATGTCCTTGTGCAGGAAATATGAATTCCCAAAGAGTGAATATGTAGCTCCTCATATATTAACTTATGACACCCGAGTTTGCCTCCAAAGACAGATAGTTTTACAGAGAATTTGCATTTTTTATAATTAGAAATATTATCATTAAGATTACCATCATGCACTGATGTGTACTAATTGTTATTTTGGAGGACAGTGATTTATACAATAACCACATGTGCACTTAATTTGCTTCAGCTGTAATTGTATTTTTGCTAAAATGATTGCATAGACTGCTTCAATTAATCACCCCCTGCCCATAATAATACCATTAATATGACTGAAGTCTGTGGCAATTAAAATACAACGCTTCAGGCATCATTTGTCTTTTTTTTTTCTTTTAATATAGCCCAAAATCACAAATTTGCCTGAAAGAGCTTCATGATCTGTACAACGTACTTCACATTCGAACAGAAAACTTTAAGCCTTTGACTCCTGGATCAACATCACTTTTCAATTTTGAAAATTAATATAAATAAAGAAATGTCCAGAAAGCTATAATCATAATTACCATTAAAATATATTGAAAATGATGTAGGAGAATTGTTTTAGGCACTTTACCCCCTCAAAAAACATTTCCTAGTGTGTTTTTGTTTTTTTCTTTCCTTTTTCTTTTCTTTTTTAAAATATGTCCTCGTTGTTGCTTGAGATGAGGATTCAGAGTACAATCATACAGAGGTCGTACTGATCCCTGGTAAGATTGACCACTGAATGATCTGTGTGGGTGAGAGCACATTAATCTGTATGTTGCCCCTGAAAAAAATGTTCAGATTGTTTTGTGAGAATAATATTGCAGGCCTTGAGAGGTGAAGCTATTCCAGCATTTTTACAAGAATAGTTTGTTTAGGTTTAGACACAAAACTACTTGGATAAAGGTAGGGAAATAATGTAATGATGAACCTACAGAGAATTAAACGCTTGCAGCTTTAGGGTACTGGCACATGCACAACATTAACATTAGTAAACATTCGCCTTCCGTTTACTTCCATTCAATGCAAGCACAGGGGCAAATAACACATTGGCATGACGTTGAATTTGGTGAAATTCGGTCGTCAAAGTCTCAGCCTCAGCCAATAGCCAAGAAGCACGTGAGGTAAACACATTGATTGTTGCTGTGTCTAACCAGCTGATATTTGATACTGGCCATGAAATATACAAACTGGTCAATATGAGAGAAGCTACCTGGCTGGCAGTGAGTCCGGGGGCAGACACATGATTTAAGAATATGGAAAATATACCACTGACATCATATTTCACTGTACTGATTAGGAAGTGAGCTAACATTCCCTTGTTACATATGAAGCTAGTTTACTGTGGGTATCACTTACAACGGTACCCAAATTTAGCACGGATGTCGCCTCTGCAGGTCATGGTTTACTTGCCTGCATTCGCTTGTGTGTGACCGTGTACTTATAGTGAGTTTTTCAGCTTATTGCTGAGCTGTCTGGCCACAACTACACTCCTCTGGTTCACTCAAGTGGCTTAGTTTCTGTCATCATGTAACCCCGACCTGTTTCAGTTACCTCCAAGTAGCACAAAACATCAGTTATTGTTGGACTAACTCTTAACTTTTGCACCTTGGTCAAATGACTGTGGTCAAAAGAAGCCAACTTTAATGAAAGAAAAGTATTTCAGTTGGAGAACTGTGTTCATAATAACATTTGTACGTACCTCTAGTTCAATAGTATATGGTTATTTTCATATTTCAGTCATTACACATCCTATGGTGTGATTCCTAAAAGAAAATACCCCCCTTTTCAAGCTTTGTACATGAGCTCAGACTTTTCTTGAGTCAGCATTGAAAAAGCAAGATGATCTGGCATTTTTAAAAAAGAAAATATTCGCCCATGATTGATTCTGGCATTGTTTATCTCTTCATACTGACGCAAATCAAACATGCAGTCTGTGTGAAGAAGGCCAATTAGCCACAGTTCGGCCTGTCTGTCTGGTGTTAAACAGTGGATCTAATTGTGTGTACATACACACAGTCGAATGCACATCATCTCCCCTTTCACAGTACGCACAAAGTCAAATGGCTATAAGGCGGGTGCACATTGGAGGACACCCAAACGGCTCCAGCAATACAGACACAGCTTCACAGAGACAAATGCGATAAATTCAGCCAGATCGACATAGTGGGTTGAGAGCAGGAAGCACGGGCCATATGCCACGCTTCATAGGCTCTATTTAGTAGCTGTTGTCGTGGAGGATCAAAGCATTCGCCATTGCGCTTCCTTCCAGTGAGATTTCAGTGCTGTGCAACTCTCGGCTCAGCTAAGGGATTAGGCCAGCCTTGAATTTAAAGGGGTGGGGGTGAATTTTAGCCTACAGGGGGTGGCATGTTTCTATTTATGGCAAGAGCTGCATAAACTCAAGCTTGGTGTCTTGCAGGCATTCACTGGAGTCTTGGCCCTGTTTTTGAAAGAAATACTGCGGCACAATTATGCATCGGCACAAAACGAATTACATGTAGGTACTTAACATTGCCAGCATGGGTTTCTTCCATTTATTTTGCATTATGAAGAGAAAAACAGGTTATTGTACTAGAATACTGGTGTGAGTTTCACATACTAAGCATTTTTTCCCTCACCAGATTCCCCCAAACTATTTTTAGGTCTATGAGAGCGTTTCTTGGATGCATTGATAGTAAGAAATTTCTTTTTCAGGCATATTCATGCCTAAGTCTTTATAATTAATGGGAACCATGCTGTTTTAGTGTCTTTGACTGTCGGCTTGTGTGAAATGCAGGTGTCACCGAGATCGTCGGGGCCCGGGGCCTGGTGTCACATCCACCAATCACACCAGAGCTAAGCGCAGATCGACCAATTACACACCAGCTGTGCGCGCATAGGGAGGGGAAGGGGGGTGGGGGGACGTTAAAAGAGGATGCAGATGACAGAGAGACATAAAGAGATAGAAATCTGAACAGAGTAGTTTTGACAGGAATGGCATGTTGCCCATTTTCTATTAATAGTTGAATAGTTGCAGTTGAATGAATAATCTTTTCAGTTGGCTCCCAATGGTTGCTACTTTCCTCTCTTCTGTTAACAACACTGTAAGAAAAGAAAGGCAAATACTCTCTCTTGTGCTCAAAACTTTATTCATTGCAAAAAGCCACTGAAGCTGTTCTCTTCTGAAACAGACTTTTATCTTTTGTCACACCACTAATATAAATATTAGGGTGATTCTTCAACTACTGTGATTTTGTGTCCCTGTCATGAATTAAAATAACAGTAATAATAATAACACTGATACTACTACTACTACTACTAATAATAATAATATTAATAAAAAACCAAAATGTTCTAATTTTCTATTTTTGTCAGACTTACTTGACACCCAACGGAACTTACAAAAATTAAGGATAGATCAGTTTTTATATTTATTATATAAAACTGGCCTTTTATGTGTGTTTTTTGTTACATTTCTTTTGTCCCTTTGCTGGATTTTGGACGTTCAACCCGGCTTAATTTTGAACTGAATGTTGATCAAGCTTAGCTTTAAAATACAAATGACACATATATACCAATTTTAATGAAACATATCATATGTTTAAATCATGTGATTTAAAAAAAAAATATACGTGACAAAATGTTTTTACAATAGTCATCCAGAAAACGGAAAATGGAAAAGACGATGTCAGGGTTATTTTACAAACATGCTGTTTCAATACATTTATCCAAATGTTAGATTTTCTAAAAGTTTCCAGACCAAAATGCACCATAATTGAAAAAAAAATGATGCATCAAAGGTTTTCATGCATTCTTGTATGAAACCTGATCACAATGTATTATTTGAGTCAAGTGAAGCGATTCCTGTAGATAACCAGTGTAGAACCGCTCTCGAATTTATGTAGCCTACTTCACAGTGGGTGACATTTTGCAAAAAACACTCAATAACAAAAGTGTACAAATTTTTAATATTGCTTGTTAAAATAACAGAATTAGCAATAGTCTGGTGCAGCACAAGAACTCTGCTGCCTGTGCTGCCCTTATTAAGCAGTTAAACAATTGATCTAAATTTATGCATCCATAGTGATTTCAAATAATTGACCATATCATACTGAGTCAAAGGGAGGACTTTCTTTAAAACATGATTTATTACCAATTTCATCAAATTATCACTTTAATAGTCAAGCCAGAGGTAATTTATGACACACCACCACCCCCTTAAACCACAAATTGTTGTTTATACATTTCTGCTTTAGTTCAGCTAAAATAAATGAGATGCAGTTTGTTAATTAGTGAACGACAGAGATATTGGAAGGTGCATTTTCAGCCATGCTAGTGGTGTGGATGCAGGGATGTCGGTCGGTTGGTCAGCCACTTTGGTTCAGACTGAAATATCTCAACAATTATTTAATTGTTAGTTAGTTATAGTTATTTCATTTTTTAGATGGTTTCTGTGTGCTTTGAGCTTATCTGGTGACTCTTTGTGTTGCCACCATGAGCTTCAGGCTTTTGTTTTTTTTTCTCGATGATTATTGGATACATTGACAGAACATTTAGTGTTGTTCCCCGTAAGATGAATGGTAAACATTTAGTGATTTGTATAGCCTTTCTTTTAGCACTATCAACAGATCAGAATTTCAGTTTGTCTAATACTTTGGTTTATGTCTAAATTACTAAAAAACTAATTACACTTTCAGTTGTTGTCTTAGCTGTGCTTGGTGCCTAGTTATTCTTTGTAAATGGTAACGTGAACACTGTAAACATTATACTTGTTAAACATGGAACATTTCTTCTTATTTTGTCTTTCGGAAGTTCTTGGTGCAGCGTGCAGGTGAGGTAAGGACTTTATAAAAGTTAGCCACCGCGTGCCAGAACATTAGTAAGAAAAAAAGACAAAAACAAAGTCTGCACACTAGATTGTGCTCCAGTACCTGTTTTTTTTTTTGTCATCTGGATGTGCATGCTTTTCTGTATTTTTTCCAGAATGTTAACAGCACACAGAAGAACAAGAAGAAGCTCTAAGAATGTGGACAAGGCTCAGAAAAAACGGGAATATAGCAAGTTTGAGTGGTCAAAGCTTGGTCCCAACGAGAGTTTGGGTGGCTTTTACTTTCATTGTTCTTTTGTGATACTGTTTACGAACAGTGGCAGCAGTGAATAGTGTACCTTTAGGTTCGAACTCTGGACTACAAGTGTTTTGAAGCTGTTTCTTCCACAATATGTTCCTCTCTCTTACAACTAGACTGAATATATTCTCAATGATCCCAGTTTATAATAAGTGGAAGTGAAGACTACACTCTGACAGACGCCTTTCTTTAAAGCGCTGCACAGTCATGCTATTTATATACATGAGTTATACCTTTACTAGAGAGTGCAAATAGCTTGTTTCTCAGAAAGATTATTGTTTTTTTTTTTTTTGCTGCACCACAGAGAAACATACTAAATCTACCTGTGATAACATGCAATCAATGCCTGGTTGTCATGCAGATAACAGCTGCAGGGAAATCAAACACATTTATCTTCGTTCCTGTATAGATATTGTTGTGCATACGTCAAAGGGAGTGTGTGTGTGTGTGTGTGTGTGTGTGTGTGTGTGTGTGTGTGTGTGTGTGTTAAGTAGCCATTATCAACACAGGAAAAAAGGAAAAATTTATGGTAAACAGAAATATCCTTGGAAACAAACATTCCTTGCATTCCTGTGGCTGTTTTTCCAAGTCTTATTAAAAAATTGATGCAGTTGCCTCTCTTCCACTCAATAAATAAGCGCTTAATAAAATGCTAATTAATATTTAATCATCTCATTGTGCATTATTAAAACCATAATGAGGCAGTTAGGTATTTCTCATTGATTTTTTTTTTGCCTATTATCAGCCTTGATTTAACCTTGGAGATCTGTCTTTATTTGCTCACTTTATGTAACCTGGCTGAGATGTGGCTCAGAGAGCAGGAGAACATTTAACAAACACATGAACTAAAAGATGAAACTGAAAAGGAGATATAAAAGAACAGCCACAGTGTGGTGGTGCAGTCATTAAAAATAATCTGAAAAGCTTTAATAATGTCCAATTCATTCTGTGCCAGTTTTCAATATTTTCATCTTTAAACTCATACTTATCCCCTCTGTGATGCCACACTAAATAAGCATAATTACACTGACTATAAAGCAATTAATTAGGCTAATTAATTTCAAATCCGACTGTGGTGTAAGGGTTAATCGGCTGGCATAAATAAGACAGCCCACGCAGTCCTGTTTGTCTGCAGATGAGAAGTAGACGTATTTCTGTGGATTTGTCTTCTCTTTCATCGCAGTGTATAAGTCGCCCTTTTTGTCCTTAGCAGGAGCTCTGCATTGTGTTTGCTGCCGCGTCACTTCAACATTAACAAGTTCTACCTGTAGTAGGAAGATTGAAAGGAAATTGTTTTATATAACCAGACAAAGTGTCCTTGATCAAGATGTTTAACCTTCTATAGTTTATTCAGAGCATTTCCATTGCTGTGGGCTACATGATGAGAGCTGGGGTATATGTAATACACAATTCAAACTCACTGTGTATGAAAAAATGTACAAAGGATTTTACAAGAATATAAATTGTTTTAGGAAACAACTAGGAATAAGAAGAAAGAAATAAAAAAAAAAAACAATTTAAAAGATCTGTAACCGCTGTCCTCGTAAGGCTGTCGGGCGGGCTGGAGCCTGTCCCAGCTGTCATTGGGCAAGAGCGGTTACAATGAATAAATGAATGATTTTAAAAGAGAATAAAAAATTTAAGAAAAAGTGGGGAGGTTTAATAGAAATCCACTTTTCTTTAGGGAATCAGACAAAGAACTTGATATTTATGTTAATTTCTGTATTAACAATAGGTCAAATGACTCTTTAACTTACAAGGTGTTGCTCATGGTATTGAACTCAGGGATAGTTATCAGTGACTCTGCAATTCCCGTCTGTTTGGTTTTGTGGTGTTTTTTGGCCAAAAACATTTACCTTTTGGTGCTCTCTCAGTTTTCACTAAACAAACCTTAGGTAAACCCAGTCCAATCCCACAACAAAAGTACTACAATATTTTTACAATATCAAATTGTAGGACGCTGACTCTGTTATTTTCTTGTTTTTTATTGTGTACCTTTCTTTTATTGCCTATTGTCATTTTATTTTATTTTATTTTATTTTAATTTAGTTTTACCAAATTCCTGCTAAATTTTTAGGCCATGTCTTTTTAAGTTGCTCATTGCTTTCTACCTTTTTTTGTGAGGGTTAAAGATCCTATAATCCAAACTCCACCAGTTTAAAGCTCATGCAATGAATTTAGTATCAACATGGTCCATGTGCTCTGAATATTATGTGCGGATGTAATAACGTAATAAATCTATTGTCAACATTTTATATCCCCCCGTGTCCTAAAACAAACGTTGAGTCTAGCAGATGGAAAGGGCCCAAAGTGAAGTCAGACTGAAGTAAAGCACTTGGTCGCTTCATTTTATTTGAATTGAGGGCTGCGGTGGGCAAGAGCCTTTTATCTTAGATGTTAGAGAGAAGTCACACTGATATATGTCTCAACTGAGAGTCAAGGTGGTGAGGACACACTGATCACTTCTGAAGGGCATCTTGAAGCTTCAGCTGTACTATCACTATCGGAGCGAGTGGTTGGGGTGGATAGTAAGTTGGCAAAGGACATGATGAGCGTCCTACCCTTCACTAGCAGTGTAATAATTTAGAAAATAACAGTTAGCTGTGCGCCCTTGAGCCAGAGAACAGGAACTGGAAATGAGAAGATGATGCATAGCCTTTTGGCTCCTTGCCACATTTCAGGTGTTGCATGTTTTGTTCTGTTCATATTTGCATGGCCGCCCTCTAAAAATCGTACACATGCCAGTCAGGACGACCTGCACTGGCAGGTGCAGTGAGCCAGCACCAGCTGCGCATGTTGGTAGAACCGGGTATATTCTCCTCAAATAGGGCGTTGGTGTGATGACAATCGGTTCTGCATATTTCAATTAAACTAAGTGCTCCAGCCACTTTTAAAGGGAAAAGAACTGCTCTGAACAGCCTCGCTCCAGTGCCGGACGAAAAGCTTATTGTCATTGAAAGAGGAAGAATCAATGAATGGTCCAAATGGGTGTGCACTTGACAATTTCTTTTCAAAAGAATTAATGATGTTTCTGTCGCCAGCTGCTGTGGCAAGGAGAGGAAGGGCGTTTGCTGCTTTCATGAACAAGCTTCATCTGGTGTTAATGAGTACGTTTACATGCACAAATAGTCTGTTTTTTGCCCGCATTCCTAAAAAGTCATTGTTCCTACTTAGCTGTTAACATGTCTAAAGAAAACTAATATTCCACTAACACTCCCGTTTACATGCAGCCATGGATACGCTGATTAAAGTGCCTTAACATGTTCTTCATCACATCATAATATGTAGAAGTAGAACAGCTAGAGCTGCTTGTTATTGTGCTTCTTTGCATCAAAATAGGAATTTTTCAGTTTTTCCACCGCAGATGGACGTGTTGGAAACTTTCCTTCCTTCCTTCCTTCACCCTCTTGAAAAGGTTGGTGCTGCAATATTAAAGCATATTCAAAAACTTGTTGATATCAAAAGTTTTTCGTGAAGTTGGAAAGCAAAACCAAACATTAAACAAAAAAAAAAAACAACAGACAAAAACCCATAGGTTAACATTTTACAGAACAAAAGATAGATGACAACAAAGAGCAGACAAAGTAACCAGTTAGTTAACATTAATCAAATAAAAACCAAGAAGTACATAGAACACAATACAAAGTGTAAAGAAAAAATGGAAATATTTCTATATATATATAAACATTCAAACATCCATTATTCAACATCATGAATTAAATGTAATGATAACATCCCTTTGAATCTTTTTTTTAAGATTATGAGCTCTTGATAACGTGTACTTCCATATCTGTACACTGCAATATGTGAGGGAATACTGGCCACAATAATAATGATTAATTAAAATGGGACAGATGACACCACTATACTTTTCAAAAAATAAATAAACAAACATGCTTAAACTTAATAAATAAAGAAATACTTTTACAAAAAAATGGGGGTAATGCATTACAAGTTCGTCCAATTGTATTTACAGGAGGTCAATCCAGGCTTGCCATATTTTAAAAATCCTCTGTGGTGTACCTCTCACGTTATACGTAATCTTTTCTAAGGGCATCCAGTAGTTGAGTTCATTTATCCACAGCAAGTGGCTGCGAGGGTCCTTTGTGATTCATTTGGACGTGGAAGTGCTTTTAGTTTGTGCTCAGCATGACATGACTGAGGTATCTCCGTTGGATTTTTCCACCGAGTTGTTCCATCCTCTTTTGGACTGCTTGTGATGTGTTACCGTCTGAATTTTGAAGCTTGCAAAACGTTGACTACACACACTGGAAAGTGACTCTGATAGATGGGTGTCAAAACTAGCTCTAAGTTCAATCATGTTGACCTGTGTTTTGCTGCTGTTGAGTGGTATGTTCTTCCTGACTGTCTGATGTGATTAGGGCCGTCCTTGACTCCTTGTTTGAGAGTGTTGGCACTGATCTGCATGTGTCAGCTTTGCTGCCCGTGACATAACGAGAGGGATGGTCGGGGAGGGGCAGGTTGTACTGTGTGTATGACCTGCTGTGTGGTGGTCTGCCATCAATCAGTCTTGTGTCACAGTGCTGCGACAAAAACGTGGTAGAGCTTTGTGGCTTGTTTTTCAGCGTTATTGCTGCACAGCTTAACGTTATGTTGTACCACCGCAGGGGTTTAGCTATTAGGATTCACCCCCTGTAAAGTCTCTATGCTAATACAAGTAGAAACTCCCATCTATGGTGCCTATTGCCCCCAGAGCTTTTTGGTTAGGGGTGATTTTTCCAATAATGGCAGCTCCCAATGTTTTTCCCATTGTTTCACATTATCTGCTAAGTTCATTTGTGCATTTTTTAAAATTACTTTTTATTTTCTTTAAAGATCCTCAGCTATGTTGTGAGCTACAGTAGATATTTATCTGTTAAAACTGTAAGACAAAATACAGTATGTAATGTTGGACTATAGTACTATTAAGAAATACAGCATCGGTTGTTTTAGCAAGTTCCTCAAGACCAGGGATGTCCCTGTCAATTTTTTTTTTTTTTTGCCCCCGATTCCACGTCATTTAAAAATGAGTATCTGCCAAGTCCTGATCCATTACTTTTGTTTTCCTAGATTATACAGCTGCACAGTGTACATTTTAAGTAGGCTTCTTTAAAGTTATTAAAAAATTCCTGCATCCAAGCTGTTCTTTGTTTTTATTTTCTTTTTTAAAATATATTAGACTTTATCACTATTTATCTACAGTATTTATTAATTTATTATGTGCAAATTATATTATGTACAATTCACAAGTGTGATGAGGTACAGCTAGTGCTATTTTGTTCATCTGTGGTTTGTTTTATTGTAAATATGAAGGCATTCATGGGCGCAGCATCTGAGTCAAAGACAAATTTCCCTATGTTGACAAAAAAGTCTATCGATCACATTGCATCTTATCATATTGAATCACATCGTATCATATCGCATTGTATCGTACTGTAATTTTGTATATTGTAATTTTTTTTGTAAAATTGTAAAACTTACTTTGAATGCATTAATTGTAACTAAAGGCTCATTGTAGCAGGTGAGAAGCAGCTTCTCACTTGTTACTCACTCACCTGGCTTGTTAACCAGGAATATACAGGAGAGTGTTTTTATGTGCAGATGCACAAAGATAGGTGGCTAAGCCGGTATAGTGCCCCATCATTAGCTCTGCCAATACAATATTTACTGCTGTTGGTCACCATTATTGTTTACGGTTTAATCATAGAGCTGTCTCAACTGTAGATGGGGAGACTGTGGTGCTGAATGTGAGACCTATGATTAGAAACGCTGCTCTTTCATAGACCTTTAATTTGAATTACATTACTTGGAAATAGCCTGGGTCTCAGTTTACTTCCTGTCAGATAGTGATATTACACACTGCTGCAGGGAGTAACTTAAACAAAAAAAAAAAACATTTAAATGTTCACTGTATAGGTGTCAAATGCTGAACATCCCTTAACACACCCCTCAGGAATCACTAAAATAACCCATCGACCCCCACTCAGGCCAAGGACTAGATACCCAAAAGACCTCTGGGAACACAACCACAGCATGCACATTCAAGCTGTAGTCTACTGGCACATTTCTCTGCTTGTATCCTAAAAAGCGCCATTAGTCAATATCAGTCAAATAAGCAGTTGCAAATAGTTAAAACTGCATTTGAATAATCAAATAGAGCGAGATTATTTTTCTCTACGTTTGGAAGCCTGTCTGCTGCTGTTTGCTGCTCAGCAGTGTGCGGCTCTGCTCTGTGTAATGGGACTAACAATGCCGATAAACCTAAACTGGAAATGTAATGAGAAACAATTCATCATGCAATACAGCCGGCCTGTCGCGCAATGTAATCTATTGACCACAGCAGTGTCGTATCTCATTCTTTTAGGGAAAACATATTGCTTCCCTTGTAAGAATAATGATACCTGCTTCTGTGTTTGTGCACAACTGGCAGATATGCTTCATGTTATTTTCTTTGCTGTGAAATAGATGTCTTCAAGGATGTACTGTGGTGGAGAGTAAGCTCACTGAATGGTCTGTATAAGCCGGCAAAGATGTGCATGGTGTCAAATTCACAGTGTAACCCCCATCAAAGTGCAGCTATTTTTTCAAAGGGACAGCTCCACCATGATTTGCCCTTTTACATCATTTTGGATACAGGAGTTAAGAGGCAGCTCACACTACCATCCAATACAACAAACGCTGTCTCTATTAGGATTTAATACTTTTGTTGAGGTTGTAAAAAAAAATATGTGTGGTCACATCTCATTTGTAGTATTGATGAATTGAATTGCAGGTATTCTTGTTATTTAATTACTTGATTTCCCCATTGCTGTGATTACTGTTTGAGACATTGTCTTTCCATAATCATTGGATTTCAGATTTAATGCTGACATTATTATGAATTACTCCCGATGAAAACAAGGAATTTGAAGTTTATCAGTGCAAGTGACCTACATATAGGATAAGACACCTCCTGTTTGGTTTCTAATTTAAATCTAATTGTCACAGTGAAAGCATAGAAAGGCTTTTAGAATAAAACTCAAGTCTCCCTGATATTTTTATTATTGTCACAATACTGGAATTTTTAACTTTGATAAATACATTGAAATACATAGATGTATTACAGAAACAATTGACATAGAGGGCATAGAATTTATATTTTTTATTATTATTTACATTATAACTACTCAATATGAAATTATATATATATATATATATATATATATATATATATATATATTATCATCCATATATATATAATATGTGTGTAATTTCATCCAAATATGAAATTTTATAAAGGGAACATTTTAAAATAAATAAATTATTATTATTAATATCAGAATTAAATCAAAGTTATATTTAAATTGAAATTAACCTTTTTCCTACACTTATTTTATTTTGAAAATATATTTGATTTTTTTTTTTTAATAATTCAAGATAAAAACTTGAACTTTCATTTTCACTTTTTTTTCAATCAAAAACATTTTTTTTTTTTTTTTTAAATTGAGAAAACCTTTTGACCTTGATCTGGCTCCATACTTTTGGATTAAAACGGCCATGATGTGTTTGTAAAAAAACATCCAGGTTCGGCAAAAAACACAAACTGTGTGTGGAAAAGCCGCAATATGCTGCTAAAAACATCCAGGTTCAATGCCACGACCATGCCAGGGGAAATGCCGTCAGTGGAAGGGTCGTCAAAAAAACAGTATATTTTGTTATTTGTTAGTCTTGAGCAGTGGTCTGCAACTGGTGTTATGCCATCCACTATCTCCTCCACCCCTCCATTACAAAGTCACCTCATGCTGCAAATGTTATTTATGATTTGCAGAAACCTACAAAACTAACATTTTCTTTCAGCGACTGGGCTGCTGAAGCAAGTTTGCTCTGTTCCCCTGCAGACCTAAGTTGTAATGAACTGGAAACCCTAATGTCTTGTGCGCAAATCAGATATGTCCCAGGTTGATCACCACATATG
This sequence comes from Plectropomus leopardus, assembly GCF_008729295.1. Taxonomy (NCBI): domain Eukaryota; kingdom Metazoa; phylum Chordata; class Actinopteri; order Perciformes; family Serranidae; genus Plectropomus; species Plectropomus leopardus. The sequence continues at coordinate 7,723,750 of NC_056475.1, forward strand.
TCTTTGTCTTGCCCACACACCATGGTCTACACCTCTTATAACCTTAGTTGCTCTTCGCTCAGCTCACTTCACAGCTATCACTGCTTTTTGGCCTCTTCGGGTCCTCCAGGTTCTCCTGGAGCACCGTCAAGCCTCACGTGATGTAGCCGTGTTGATGGAGCTGAGAAATTAGGAAAGCGCAGAGAGAGAGAGAACCACAGCAGAAACAGTGGAGGGAGAGGCCTCTGATGAAAACCCACTGACAGCAGCTTTAATCACAAGAGCGCAGGCATTTGTTCTGTCAGCAGAAAAGAAAAGCGTCACGGGGGAAGTGTGTATTCAGAACGGGGCTGATATGAGCATCCCTGCCTCTGTGAACGTGGAGTGTGAGTGTGTGTGTGCATTAGGGTGAGAAACTCTACGATGAATGGCAGTCCAGACACATGCAGCACCTGCAGATATGTGAGGATTTGTCTCATCATTGTCTCAGTGGATAACCCCACACAGGTGGAAGTCCTGTCCCTCCTCTTCACCTCGCTCCCCATGCTCCCATCCTTCTACTAGTGCTCGTAGTGATTTTGGCACAATTGGTGGCAGTCTTTCACACCCAGTGGAAGATACTGATGGATACAGGTCGACCTCTCGGGCTCCCTAGCGCTCTCACACACACCGAGACAAAACCGAGAGAGGAAGAGGAGTGGAGGCTTGTCTTCTGTAGTAATATATCTCTGCAGGGTTTTAAATCACTGCGGCTGGCTTTGATTCACTTGTAAAGATTAAGTTAAGTTGTAAGGTTAGAGCCGTATATCTGTTAGCTGATGTGTGTTGGCTTTAAAGAATGATTGGGTGGGAAAACGTTATGGAAGAATAGAAAGAGGTAAATTGTTGTGTGGTAAAGCAAATGAATAAAATCCAAATTGTTTTTTGGTGGCATTTTGCAACACTGGCAGTTCAAAAATATGTTTTGTGCTAATTTTTTGTAAAGATTGTCATTCATAATGCTGCAATGCGCTCATTTTTATTGTACTTTTGATATTTAATCAGTTAATTCTGAAAGCAGCATTTACATAACAAACAAGGTTCTGTGTATAGTGAGGATGCCCATATACTCTGCTGTATCCAGATAAAGGCATATATTTGAGCAGGTACATTGAGACTGTCGATGACGTCACTTGTTTAAGCCATTTGACATAATTCACAGAAAGATATGTCACTTGACCACAATATGTGACCACTTATTTAGCTGCCATTTGGTGCTTCACAGTATTTGTTAAAAGGCTGTCTCCAATTGCCGAAAACATTCTGCATCTTCAACACCTTTAGCACCTGTTTGGTCTTTAGGAATGTGATATTTACACGCTGACCACGTTTTGGAGCATGTATTAAATTAAGCTAGTAGCACACTGGGGATGACTGATACAGAAAAATGAAGAAGCCACAACCAGAATGTGGTGATGCACAAACCAAATGTGATAAAATTGGTGCTTTCTGGAGAGTTGACAGTAACTCCACAATCCCATGTCTCAGTGTTGACATGTTTCAAGGTGATGCACGACATCACTTTAACATTGTGTGGACTATGGATGGGTGCACGTGTTATGTTGCGTGTCATATCAGAGAGTTACCCTTTATGGTTTTTCTGTCTGCACCCATGCTTATGGCCCCGTGAAGCCAAATACCAACATTATCATGCTAACATATTCTCAATGACAGTGTTAACATGCTGATATTTTGCAAGTATAATGTATACTATGTTCACTATCTTTAGCATTTGAAAATTAGCAAGTATAATATCATGTCCACTATCTTTAGCATTTGATCATTAACAAGACACACAAAGCTGGGACTGATGGAAATGTCATTAGTTTTTCAGGTTTTTGGTCATAAACCAAAGTACTACACAATATAAGTATGATGAGTTGATGATGGCCCTAAATGGAAAAATAGGAGGATGATCACAGTTCATTCAATCAGACATTAATATGCCACATGGAAAAATATGTGGTACAGTTCCAGTGAAATGTGATCTCATCAGCTCCTTTTAACTTGTGCACTGTGATTTAGTCCTTTTTCCGTGATCCTGGATGGTTCTGGTAATGCATGGTTTCTGGTTGTGGAGTGATTGAACTGTTCACACATCCTGACCTAAAGACGATCTGCAGGATCGCTATTCCTGGACTGCTAAGCGCTGCACTGCAGTCGCCTCTGCTCAGTGAAATGTTACGGCAGTTATCCACAGCTGAACACCTCACATTCCCACGGACTCACAAATTGACGGGAATGTGAGGTGTTATGCTTTACGGCATTTTTTTCTGAGATGGACATCGAAGTTTGTACTAAAAGTCATGGCAATCTATTTCTACCTCTGCCATGTACGCTAAGTCTTTTGTAACAGCTTGTGTTTAATTCCAACCCATGGCCATTAGCTTCATGTCATCCTCTCTCTCCCTCCTTTTCTACCTATCTGTACTATCAAACAATGGCAAAAAGGAACCCAAAACATCATCTTTAGAAAAGAGTAAGTTGTCTGTGAACAACAAATATCTGTACAAAGTTTCCATCCATTAAATGTTGAGATATTTAATTGGAAAAATTAACATTTTGATGTGCTGGTGGTGCTAGATGAAAAGCCAGGGGCATCAATCAACAGCCCGCAATGTGAACAGTGGCTGCAGACGCTAGCAAGGCGGGCGCTAGTAGCCCTCTTCCGGGGTCATGTGACGTGCATTGTGTAGCCATATGTTGTCGGTGTGGAAACGGTAGACTTAAAAAGTCGAGAGTTTCGGGGAGTCTAAATATGGAAGAAAAGTGATGCAGGGAGGACACCAGTAAAGGTTAGGGCTGGACGATATGGCTGTGAAATAGTATCACAATATTTATGGGCTATATCACGATACACACTATATATCTAGCTATTTTAAAATCACCTCTAAATTACTGTAAACTACTAATATGCAAAATTATTAAATGAACTACAGTTACAGGTAAAGTAGCTACTGCCATAAAGTAAGGTCACATAAACTACTATTATAATAAATTTTAATAAAATGCTATTATAATGTTAAATAAAGTAAAGTATAATGTTAAATACTGTTATAGTAAAGTAAAATGAAGTATTGTGATAATTAAATGTGCTGAATCCCCACATTCAGTGTCCTTTCCAGCTCTATGTTTGTTTGTTTTGGTGCCATTCTCAGCCACGCAGACACACACAAAGAGTTATCAGATGACATAAACGAAATAAACGATATCGCACAACATGAAACAATAGACATTTTTTATCATCAGACGATATATTTTGTAGTATCAAACAGCTCTAGGAGAGGGCCGTGAAAAATATGAGTCTCCTAGGAAAAGTCTTGGCAAGTATGTGCTTGTGTGCTCCGATTTAAAGATAATGAGCATCAGCGACACATGTAACCTTGGGTGTAAGTGCAGCAGAGAGGCAGTTGTGTTGCATTGTCAGAGATATGACTTCAGGAACATGGTGAAAGGTGGTAGCACACAAATAGGTTAACCCTTTTACAAAAGTCACTAGTTTTTATAGGTCAAAGTCTTTACAGCTCATAATGACTCATGCTCTCATGAGTCACTCACAGCGTCAACAGCTGATAATGGTGGCTTTGACTATCTTGCAGCCCACCTCTGCAAGTCGCACAGTTCAGAAAGGAGCTTACAGAGGAGTGCTAAACGAAGGAGTTCATGGCTATGGATTATTCTCACTAATGGTTAAGACCTTCTGCAGTGGCAGCGACCAGGCGCATTGCGGGGACTCCACATTTCATATTCATGAGAGTAAGAAAACGGAAAAGAAAGCGAGAAGGGATGAGAAGAATGAAAATAATGCAAGGACACCCCCCACCACCACCCATTCATGCTTCAAGGAGCCTCCAGTTGCTATAGAAAGTGAAGCTATCAGCCTGGGGTGGGTGGTGCTGATCAATGAACCAGTAGATCATTGAAGAGCTGTCACTTCTAATGTATAAGAAGTAGGAGGATGTATCTAAAGGCAGAGCTTGGGGGCTTTGGTGACGGGGGGTGGCTTGTTTTTTCCAGTTGTGCCAATCATTATGTCCCTAAATTAAAGCTGCATTCATGTTTGGGAAATTGTGACTTAATTGCTCATCTTGAAACTAATTTTATTGACTTAAGTGCTTCTGTAGACTTTGATTGCCTCAGGTTGTTTACATCACATCAAGGCCACGAGGGAGACATTTAAAATAGGGCTGGAGGGATTATTTGGAGTAATTTGAGTTATAAAAACTTAGCCTAAATATTCAAGCTCAAAAATGTTGTTTTGTGGTGGAGGTAGTGGAGCAGGAAAACAGGAGAAAAACCAAGTGCACCGGCACTAAGAATCTTAGAAACTATATAAGCTTTGGAGGCACATTGGCCTCGTTCTGCTAGCCCGAATCAATTTTTTGCATATCCATATTACATCCAGGCTAATTTTAGGAAGTCTGGACAAATCTGATCCAAATCGTAGTCAGAGGTGGTTTAAAACGCGCTTCCGATCTGGTTTCTACACGTGTCTAAGTCTGGAAGCTCCTGTTGCTCAAATATAATATTACAGTGAAAATCTTATGAAATATGCCATTTTGCATCTTGAGTACTGTTACTTCTTGCACTTTTAGAATATTTTATTCCAATACTATTGTACTTTTAGCTAAGAGTTTGAATGTCTGAGTACTTCTTCAGCTATTGTAGTACAAGTAATAGGACAGTGTGCGGGAATTCTCTTCTCGTCACTCATAGAAAATTTTCTCTTATGCACCTGTCTACAGTTCATTAACGGTGTGCACGAACTTCCATAGTACAAACTGCCCAGTGCATGTTATCTTTTTTTAACTTTTTTGGTTTAAATGCCTGGTTAGGGTTAAATAACTGTCCCTTTTCAGGGGTGGTGGTGCCCCATAGCCTCTAGTAGATGAGTATGTGTGAGTTGATGAGAGAACATGCTGCAGCGGTGGGAGAACAAATGAATTTCACCGCAGCAAATGTCATGTGTGAGAGATCAGTGAGGAGGCCAACGTGGTAGAGAGCTAACAGTGTGTGTGTGTGTGTGTGTATGTGTGTATACATGCGTGTACATGCATGCGTGTGTGTGTGTTGTGTGGGGATTGGTGGCAAAAAAAGGGTATTTATCATAAAACACCAGGACTGTTTTCCTACTTACAACACAGAGTAATTCAGCCCGGAGCAGCTCACCAAGATTACGAATAACACACAGCAGCATGCAGGCATTCACACACTGCGTCACTCATTCACATACACACACGTGCACTTGAACAAATAATACATGTATACACCATCCTGGGGGTATGAAACGGGGAGTGCTGTTGCATTGGGTTCCACTTGGTCTGCACAATACGAGATAGCTGGTGGCTACAGGAAACTGTCAGCGTGACGCTAAAGAAACACATGAATGTAGCTAATACAGCCGCGCTGTTGCCACCGCAGTGCAACTATAAAATATATTCTCCCCGGTGCACTAATTGATTTTGGTTCTTGCTGTGTGGCCTGCAGGGTTAAACAGGTTTAGTCTTTTAAGTTCGGTGTTCCTGTGGGTACATTGGAAAGGAACAGATCAATAAGAGAATCATTATCTACACGCAGTTTTTTATTAGGATTACTATATTACTCACCATCCTCCTGCAGGAGCATCTGGAGTCAACCCATCTTCTCTGACACTATTAAGTACTAGTAACAAAGAGTTTACAGGAGTAGTGAGGGATGGTACCTGAGGAGCTGCATGCTAAATAGTATCTGCAGAGAAAAAAGAGCTGCCTCCATTACAATCGTTTAATGTACACCTCTGAGGGTGTTCTCCTGTGTAAACAAGGGCCACTTGTTAAAGATTTAAAACAAAGTGCTTATTCATCTTTTCTGAGAGCATAATGATATTTGTTTTTTTCACTGCTTACTTGAAGGAGGATAGTCCCTTTGCAACGTACTGCTTGACAAGCAAAACGCACCTGTGCTGCAGCTGGTGTGTTAAAGTTCGACTGCGGCACTTTTAAAAGAATTCCCAAATCAAATATGTTTGTGTCGACGAGCTCCGTGCTGATTTGCAATCTTGTAACGAAGCTGGTCAAAGGCACATATTGTCTTTGAGTATCATTACGGCCTAAAGAACGCCTTGCCAGTCTGACAGCATTTCCAGTACTTTTTAAAGGGACCATTCACCTCCAAATCAAAGACCTATTTCCTCTTACCTGTGGTACTATTTATCAGTTTAGGTAGTTTTGTCGTGAGTTGCAGAGTGTTGGAGATATTGGCCGTTGAGATGTCTTCTCTCCAATATAACAGAACTAGATGGCACTCTGCACTGAATCGAGTATCTTTGAATTATGGACAAGAAAATTGAAGGTGTCATCATATGACAAAGTTGTGATGGACATTTATTTACCTTTTTTTTTCTATTTCATGGACTGAATAACTAATCAAGACAAATAACTGGCAAATTCATCGACAGAAAATCATTTTTAGTTGCAGCCCTGATCTAGAGCAAGACGTCCAGACACACTTTAATGTTTTTTTTTTTTCATATAATGTGAGTCCCAACTACATCTCAACAAGCACTGATCAGATTGGGATGAATAAAACACAGCAACACCTTTCTTTTTCCTGCCTGCACTCATTATTTTCAGAGGCTTTTGGTGCCCTGTTGACCTTTAATTTAGTGTCACTCTCAGCATAAAATGTCCAGAAGAAATATCAAGATTAATTTACTCGGCACATTCAGCATGAACTCTTTCAGTTAGGACTCTTCCTGAGCTGTAGCTCCACTCTCATGTCAAATATCTTTAAATTACAAAATTATCTCATAATCAAATCAGCAGATTGCCATGAAATTTGCTGAGCACATTCATGTTCCCGAGGGAATGAAACCTTTTGATCTTAACAGTCCCATGATCTTTAATCTCGAACCATTCGCAGGAAAAACTTTGCAACTAAAGCAAAACTGTATATAGTTCTGTCTAACAGTTTTATTATGTTGGTTGCAGTGTAACAATTCAGCTTTATGTACCACTCATTGTTATCATCCAAAGACCTTTTTTTATAGTACAGAAAAGAAAGCTTTACTGACATGTTCTCTCTGTATGAAGATGCTTCTCTGTGTAAAACCATGCAGGTTGTGTTTTTTTGGGCTCTGAATTATCCGTGGAAAGATTCCCTTCAGGGCAGCTTTATTCATTAGTCTTTATTGCCAAGATATTCAACTGGCATTGTGGGAATTCCTAAATGAATAAACAAAGCACCCATACACACAGAAATGGTTTTTCCAGCTGTCTAGTTGAAACAAGAATTTGTTGGTTGGGTTGCGTTGTGGGGCAGTTAGCTGTTGTGAATGGTTGGTCTTTGTGAAAGAATAATGCTGCATTCACATTATGGGAATAGCTGCCTGAGTGAGTTAACGGTTGGAGGCAAAACCTTGAATTGAACCGTGAATCCATGTTAAATTTTTTTGAAGCTGTCCCAGTGACAGATGCACTGTCAGAGTGTCCTCGGTGAGCACAGAGGGGCTCAGCCTGTCTGCCGGTCTTTGCATGTGGATGTATATTATGTCCGGAGGTCTAAGATGTTCTGCAGGTTTATGGAGGATGAAGGACGTTTTCTACACGTGGACAGTATGGATTGTCTTATTGGAGACAGCAGCAGGCTTAGACAACCTGTCATACACACACACACACACACACACACACACAAACACACACACACACACACACACACACACACACACACACACAGCAGCAGTCTCTTTTATGCTACGGTGGATATGACACTAGAAACTAAAGGATTTAAACTATTTTAATTTAATTTTTATTCCAGATTTTACACTCCTTTTAACCATTTTTATTGTGGAATAAAACTGAAGCTATTAATTTCTTACTAAGTTTATGTTGGGTTTTTTTTTTGTGTGAGAGTGATAAAATGATGAATAGAAGTTTAGCTTCAAAATTTGTTTTTTGTGGTATGTACTTTTAAAAAAAAATGTTTTTATTGATTTTGGCCCCCTCAGATTAATGGAATAGCTTGCCATTTTAGGAAATATGCTTATGTGCTCTCCTGCTAAGAGATGGGAAGATCGATACCCAGCCTGGTCTCACTCCCAGACCGTCAAAAGATGTAGATTGGTCAGTGTCGCTGAGGGCAGCGTTCAGCAACTGTGTGAGACACAAAAGACTTTCCACCAACTCCAGTGTAAAATCATCCGTGTTATTATTCAATGCTCAAATCAACAGAGTTTAAAGAGTGTGAGTGTGGAGTGACGGTGGATGCATCCAACAAACACTGGACTTTGACTTAGAAAAGCAATGTGGGAGACCAGCAAACAACAACAGTCGCTGTATTTGCAAATTAAAGACATTTTCACCATAAATTGATTCAGAAAGGTACACAATTGTGCATAAAAATTCCCCAGAAGACAGAGTATTTATTGTTTGAGGCTCCAGTTTTCCTTGTGGAGGGCCCCCAAACTTATCATGTCCCCCACAATGTTGAAACAAAACCTATATGTGCTTGCAAACACTGTAATATACTATGAAACACAAAGATCCAGCAATCAATAGTCAACATTTTCAGCTGTGGTAACAAACCAGCATGCTTGCAGAAAAAGCTGAGTAATTTGGAGTAAAATATATTAAGAAATCTTTGATTACAGTGAATAAAAAAACAGTTATTGGGGAATCATCACAGGCTTAGTGTCCACCAAAAGCATTAAATAAATGTGTTATTGTTTTCTTTAAACATGCATACCCTAATTACATGCTGCCCTGAAGGCTTCCCCAGGTAGTGACAAAATGATTTTTGTGATGAAAACCACAGATTAGATTTGTGTGAGATGTTTTTCACCCTCGCCTGCAGATGTGTCCTCGGTAAACCCAGAGTTGAGGGCAATTAGGGATAAATGTGACTCAGGTCAGCACTGAAAACTGTATCTCTCGTTATATTTACCAACTGAAGTTTGATCTCTCTTCCACGCGTGTGAAAGAGTGTATTTTGCCGTTTGACTTGATGGACTTGTTGCACCTGTGACACAGATGTTGTTGTGGAAATCCGGGAGATGAAAAGCGGAGACGCTGACCGGGGCTGACCGTCTGCTGGCTCTGACATGGAAGTAGAAATTGCTGTTCCCCGGTGAGGCATCCTGTGAGTCAGACCTTGCCTCAGTTAGCTTTTCTCAGGGGTTTGCTGCAAGGCCTCGTATCCTCTCTGTCTTTCCTTGTCGCTTCCTATTTCCTTCATTTTCTCCCCTCTCCCCCCTCCACCCCCCCCCCTTCCCAGCTCTGGCGCTGGGGCTGCTTATTGTCTTGGTCTAGCGCAGTCAAATCACCCTCAGTCCTTAAGTCTTTCCTTATTTTCCCCCCATTTACCGGCTGGCTGTGGAAATCAATAATGCGCCTTCTCCAGACCTCAGCCATTTAATTTGACATTTGATCCAGTCGTGGGTTATTTATGTGGAGGAGATACAAATGAATTTCCACTCCCCCTCTCTGTTGTGCTCTTTGTCCCCTCCTTACTCTGGAGGTAAAGCCATCTCCAGTGGAAGTGTGTTTATGTAAGCCTCTTTTTATACACCGTGTAGTAAAATGCCCACAGGACCCCATTTACAGCGATCGGTGACGCTACCGAGTCATTGCCTGGTCGAGATCCCTATTGCATGACTAATATTTTGCATGACTAGTCACATGCATCCTGCTGTATATACAAAGTAAGCCAATTGTCAATTTAGATGTGGCCTCATGCAGTTATGGTGTCTCTGTTAGTTAAGATTGAGTTGCCACCGTTTTGTAATCTGGATGACTCGACTGAGGTTACGATGGTGTCAGATTGTGCATGTTTGGTCTGCGATGTTTGTCATTACATGCAGCAAGAGGACGAGGCGAATTATATCTGAAAAATGCCACACATTGAATTTACTGGATTACATGACGAACATGTTCATGGCATTTTCTCCTGATTGTCCCTTACTCTTAAACACGTTTTTTTTATTGTGACTCTGACAACGAAAGTCTCCCAACTGTAACTAAGTACTTATTTCAACTGAAGCCTCTTTGGTGTGAGAAATATTACATTTTTTTACTTAAGTAAAGGTACTCCTAAAAACTACCACAGTCTATTACATAAGGAAACCTTAAGTACTCATTATGAAGAATGTTTCTGAAATAAATATATTACTGAATTATAGTTAGTGATGCATTGATGTGTTAATCAGTTTAATGTTGCAGCTGGTAATGTTGGAAATACTTTAATTACTTTATTTACTACTGGGTAACTTAATCTATATTACCACATAATAATTTCTTAGTTGATTTTTACTCCTATTTTTTGTAAAACAGTGATTTTATCCTCCTCACTGAAGCTTCATTAAAAACTCTCAAGTCCTACTCAGTGATTTTAGTCTTTAAAATTCAGCGTGACTCAGAGGAGGGAGTTTGAGATGTTTAAAAATGGGCTCCGATGCCTTCTTCCTGCCACCTGGAGATGCCTGTATGACAATATTAAACCTCTGAATTAAGTCATATTTATCGTCACTTAATAAGTCAGATAAAATAGGAAAACAATTTAAAAAACAGTCCTCTAATAAGAATATAAACTGTGCAGCAACTATGACAAGTATTTACTCCTTTGGGCCACTTTAAATGTTTTGTTGTTTAATAGTTTTGACTCACTGTGGAGTAATTAAACAGAAAAGGTCAGTATGAAAATGAGTTCCTATACACAAACAACAAATTCATGTGGAGCAGAAGGCTCAACTCTTATTGTGTCAGCTTAATGAGCGGATACCAGAGGAATAAAGTCATAATCAGTCAAAACAGAAGTTTTTTAAAATTCATCCCAAGACACAAATCTTCAGCAAATGTGGTCAAAGCAGTCAGAAATGCCTCAAAGTGGTGGAATGGATAAATATTTAATGAAGTTTCCTCTAGTGGAAATTGAATTTTATGCAGTGAGTAATCACTACTGCTGTTGTACATCATTGACTACAAAGGATGGTTTGTGTAGCGATTTATGAATTTTGAGATTATTTTTTGTGTTTTGACCTCCCACTCTGTCCGTGTGTATTTGGCCTGACTCGAGAGGATTTACATGTTGGAGGTCATTTTTGAATCAACCTTTTACATATTCTCTTCGCCATCTGTCACCAAAAGAACAGCTCCCTCCTCCTGACTGGGCCATAAAGCCGTCCAGCAGAGTCACTTTATTAACTTTAGCCCCACAGATGGAAATATTGTCAGCCGGTCCACCTTTTCACCTATCCAACTATTAATTTTATTCATTTATTTATAGAGTTTATTTGATAGGAACAATGTGAATTAACATAGAGCAACTCCCACCTGCTACAGAGATTATAGTTAATGCTAGTTTCCAGCTCCTGTCCTCCGTTTAGCTTTTAGTAAAGAAAAAGATATCAAGATTACATTTAATGACGTTCGCACAGTACAGTTATGGTAAAAAGAAGACAAAAAGGTAAATATTTACAAGATTGCATGGTATTACAGCATACAGTAAAAATAAAATAAAAAGAAATTAAAAAAAGACACAAATATCAATATCAACTAAAACACATTAGACAGTTAAAAATGCTCACATCTCTGTTTTTACTTAAGCCAACCTTTAACACTTTTGTGAAAAATTTTACTTTCTTGTGTTGATTTTATTTTGGTTGGTAGCATGTTCTACATTTTATGCAAAAGTCCGACTGCCATAAGGAAGTCTTCCGATATACAATTTTACAGTTGCCGTTTGCTGTGCCCCTGACCCTAACTTGATTAAAAAGTAATACCCGATGTGCAGGTCCTTTCTTGGATAGCTTAGTGAAAAAAAATCTATTTTATACAAAACAAAATCTCAAAGTTTGTTGTGCACACCAAAACTTCTCTGCAGAACATTATTATCAGGTATCCAGCAAGGCTGACTCCTAAACAACAAACTCAGCACTGTTGATTTTTGAGGAAGGAAAAATCATTTGGGTTTTGTTATATAACTCAGGTTTTGCCTCTGCACTTATTCGAAGCTGGCTCTGGTAAATGTTTTTGTATCAGATTCTAAAAAGAGGACTAAATGTACTGCTGTAACTGATTTATCATGTTGTTTGGCTAAAGCAGGTGGTGCGTCAGTCTGCTGCTGTTTGAGAAGGACAGCTGTCCTCTGTGGTTTCTCCATCAGTCAGTCATAAGACATGCAGAGTCTCTGTACGTGTTACATTTTCACAGAGGCAGAAAGAGCTAAGACTTCCTCTAAGATCTAGTAATCTTAACTTAATTATCTAATTATTACTTATTTCCATTTTATGCAGCTCTGTACATCCACTTCACATCATCTCAGAGACAAATATTGTGCTTTCTGCTTTATTACATATGTCTGGCAGCTTCAGTAACTTCTCAGATTTGAGACTTTTCTTGCCCTTTTTGCCCAGTGAAAACCACGTATCTCTAGTTATGTTGATTTTGAATGTTGGGACTGTTTATGTGTTGAAAAAATCCTCCTACTTCTTAAACTAAGAAGCTTAGATTAGCTGGAAAATGCATCTTCACAAAGGTGAAACCAATTCTTACTTTTACTTGAGTAAGGTTTTGAATGCAGGACTTTTTGTGGAGTATTTGCACAAAATTGTGAATATACAGTACGCTGAATGGAAACACATTACAAATATGTTTATATGCTGGCATGAAGTATTTCAGGCAATTCAAAAAAGCCATATTTCGCCTGCGGCCCTCACAGTAAAAACTTACACCTACTAAAAAAAATGAAAAACTGTGGCAACAGTTTGCACTAATTTTTGTTGATTTAAATATATTTGGATGGGTTCACTAAATGTAAGTACCAGTTAATTAAATTGGTAATGCAACTAAATTACTTCCACTTAATTATATAAGGTATATCCACTCATTTATTTAATTAAAGACAAAACATTTTTCAGTGTTTTTTTTTTTTTTTGTTTTAAATTAAGTCTATTTTATCATTAGATTTTACATGTAGAAATTATGTCAAGGGAATGAATAAGTGGCAAGTGTGCAGTTGACAAATGACCAGGTGAAGAAAAAGAAAAGAGCTGCAGAGTTATTTTAATTTGAATTTAGTTATTTTAATAAATCTTGTGAAATTATTAAAAGCTGCCCTCAGAAAAAATGCTGAAGATTTAATAAAGAATATTTACCGGGATTTCTTTTAAGTCTTTTTTGTTATTGGAAAAGTAAAGACATGTAAATAAATGGTTACCCATATATATTAAATATTTTTACTTAGATTGTCTCCAAACAAGGAGACTATAGCATGGGTTCAACACTGCTGACACTTTGGGCCCCTGGAACCAGTGCCAGGGAGGCCCGTTCAGAAATCCAATTAATGTCCATAGTCATACTAATATACTAATAAATCATTGCAAACTGCAGAAAAGGAAAAAAAATCTCAGGATGCTGCCAGTGGTTTTCTTTATATCATAGGTTTATATTCATATTTGAACACTAGCATAGTAAGTACTCTATTTTTGAGGTACAAAAATCCTTCACACAGTGTGGGACAGAGAATCTCTATTCAAACATACAAATATATATCTATATATAAGACATTTATAATTAAATATATGCATGATGTCAGATCCTTGCTGTCAGAATTAGTCATATCTATTATATCAGAAGCAGCTGTTACTGACTTGACAAACGTATTCTAATAAATGTCTGATATAAAGTCTAAACTGTTCAGCCTCATTAAATAAAACTTCAGTGACTTTTCAAGGGTCTGATCACAGCTGCTCCTGATAACAAATCAAAGTTAAAAACATTTTGATTATATCGACTTGTCACTGTGCTTTTTTCTTGCTGAAGATGTTATACTGCACGCGGTTTGAGTGTTTTATTACTCACGTAAAGTGTCTGCAGTTCCATTCAGACTCTTCACTGGCTTGACAGATGGTTTTGTTGAAAGGATACTTCACAATGGAGAAGAGAGCCCCCCCCCCCCCCCCCCTTTTCTTTACTTTAACAAATCTTTTCTTTGGCCATCTCTGGTTTTTTTTTTCGCTCCTCAGTCCTGGAAATTGTCAAAAGCTATTTTTATATGTTTCAAACCAGCTTAGAAAAACTGGGTGTCAAGAACTGGAAATTGAATTCTCAAGTTCACTGAAAGGAGGGAGGATGAATCCTGTTGAGCTGCAAACTTGATTCTTTTTTTGAGAAACACACACACCCACAAACACACACATAAACTCACACATACACCTAAGGACACACACACACACACACACACACACACACACACTATGCACGTAGGGAAAGACACCCTATGTGTGTGTACGGGATTCCCTAACAGCGGTTGAACAACACTCCCCGTCACCCCTGGTGTGAGCAGGAAAAACCTACTGCAGGCTTCCCATCTGTTCAACTCCAGAGTTATGGCAGAGATCCATCTCTCTCTCTCTCTCTCTCTCTCTGTCTCACACACACACACACACACACACACACACACACACACACACACACACACACCTTATTCATAAGTCGGTCAGACTCAGACCCCTCGTCCGTTGGGAGCAGAGTGTGAGGGAGAGCAGCAGCAGTGTTAAAGAAACTCCTCCTGAAGTCTAGTTTTAACATACTGGGCCATTTAGAGCCATTACACTCTCACTCTGCTGTGCACGCTCAGTGTGTAAACTGTTCCCCGACTGTTCAGATACAAAACCTGAACGCTGTCAAACACGGCTTTACATTAACTGCAGTACCAGCTTGTGAATATTTATTTAAAAGTGTAAAAAAACATTTGTATACTCATAATAATTCCCGAAGACGACCTGTTTTAAGATCTTTTACAAATAAGATTAAAACTTTCATTATTCTGATCGCTTCTTGTCTTGTTAGGATCGAGGAACCTGTCTGACTCTGTGTGTCGGCCCTTTGATAGTCTGGCAGCCTGTCCAGGGTGTGTCCCGCCTCTCGCCCAATATCAGCTGTGATTGGCTGCAGCCCCCATGTGACCATTAAGAGGGTAAGCAGCAACAGAAAACGGGTGGATCGAGGAACGTTGACTGTGAGGTATTTAAGTCATAATATTGACTCAAACTAAAATTCCCATGTAATTATTAATATTTTTTAGATTATTTTTTGGGCTCTTTTTGCCTTTATTCGATCTGACAGCTAAAGCGTGAAAAGGGGAGAGGGGATGACATGCAGCAGTGGGCAGTTGGTTGCGGATGTGGCGCCTGCTCTACCTGGTGACCTACTGGGCGCCCCAATTATTTTATCACATAATATAGATATCACAATAACATTACATATTGCGTGATAAATTCTCTCAGCCGTAGCCTCTACGCTGCAGTAACTTAATCACATGGTTTTACTGCTAACAAAGTGCTCTGTGTGCGATTTAAACATCTCGTCACACTGAAAACGATGCCTCATCATGAAAACAACACAAATCATATCCTCCTTGGGAAAGGGAGAAAAAAAAACCTGAACTGAATTTAAAAGTGATTTAACCGCCAGTGGAACTGATGCAAACACCTGACATACATCACACTGATGTCTCATCTATATGATGTCTTCTCGTGCTAGACAAACTGCACCGCAATAAGTTAAATAATGGAGCAGGAGCTTTGTGATTTACAGTATAATGCTGGAAAGAGACTGCAGTGATGGATATTTAAAAATCTGTGGTGGATGTTGGAGTGTTTTACCTCACATCCATTAGAGCAGCGCCTATAAAGGATGCAGAGGTAAACATATGCTGCAGACAAGTTCAGCTACTGTTTGATAAAAATAGATACTCTACATTTTCTCACTTTTGTTCAAGTGCACATACATATATGTCACATGACTGCCATCTGTTTTGCAAAGCAAGACTTCATGATGTTTTCAGTGGGCGAGAGTCATTTTGAAACAGCATGAAAATCAACTTGTAGAGACTTGAATTAAACCTGAAACAGGTTCAGATCATAAAGTCTGCTTATATGAAAGTCATTTTTAATAAGGCTCTTGAATCAGCACAGACCTTTAAAATTTGCACTGACAACTGCATTACCATTTAACAGAAGGATAAATTTGCCAACCAAAAAAGCAGACAGGTTTCTTTTCTTAAAGGAAATCGTTTCACGGCCTTCATCTCTGGAAGTTTCTCTTTTTTATCAACATGGATATAAGTTGTTCTTGATCATTACGCAGCAGTGATGATACCTTTTCTTCTTGCAAGCATAGAAATCTCAAACCATTCCAAAACATTTTGACTGTCTAATTTGCACTTGAAAGATTTCTTGTTGCAGGAGAGCACAAGAAAATCCCAACATTTAATACAATGCCTTGTTGCCTTAAGGCTTTTTCTTTCACTTATACATATTCTGCTGGTGGAGGACTGGTCAATTACTGTAGGCTTGTCAAAGGCATGTATAGTACCTATAGCCCCTCTGCTTTTGCATTGCATTTCACAGTTGAATGTACCGCAAACAGGGAAAGTGTGTTATTTCAGTGTTCAGAATTTCAAGTAGTTGCAGGTAATGAAATGGAAGGGGGAGTTACAGAAACATAATCTTTAAAAAAACACACACAGAGACACATCAGAGAAAGAAAAGAGTAATGGGAGGTGACAGAGTTTAAGAGGGTTTTTTAGTGGGACAAAGTAGCAGGTGAAATGCATACAGGCCCTGGTTGAGCTTTTAAATTCAGATTTACCCAGTTAAACAAATAAATAGATGAAATTGATTCAGAATAACAACAGCAGACAGCTAAAACATGCTGCGGGCATCTGTATGTGTATCATGGATGACTGTGTATGCACTGTTGTGAGTAAAGTGTGTATACAGGTGTAAATACGTGAATCCAGAAAGTTGAATGTCCTCTATGTACTTTTCCTTCACCGAACAGCATCATGTCAGTCCAGTCACCAGAAGAAAATGTTGGCATTGTACATTTATCAAAAACACAGCGTTGTGACAGCGATGCATGTTTAATGGCACTCATATCAATGTTTCTGAAGTAGTATAGTTCAGATTACAGTAGTTTTTCCATGGCAACAAAGCAGAGCACAGCAGTAGACAGCTGTTTGAGACCTACAAACAACAAAACAGGTATTTTTAATGACACATTGGGACATTTTTAGCAGGGTCTATTGCTACACAACATGTCTGCACTTTTTTAGCTGCATTGGTTGCAATAAAGCAACACCTCAGGACATTTCTAGCTGTATTTAAGAAAATAAAAGCAGGTATTTTTAGCCACGCTTAAATACCACAATAAAGGGAATTGTTTAATGCCATGTGAGGACATTTCGTGCTTGTTTGTTGTGACCAAACAGTTATTTAAAGCCAAAACAAATTTTTTTCATAACCCTAACCAACTAACTTTTGTGCTTAAACCTAATCACATGTTAGCTGCAGCATTGTCACAACATATCTTCTACATATGAAACACACAAATTTAGTGTATGTAACATACAAATGTAACACATCCATGATTTGCAAAAAAAAAATAAAATGCCAGCATTTATTCTGCTGATTGGGTTGATGGCATAGTCGTCACTGAGGTTGACAGGTTGTGAACTGCTCTGTGAAGAAATGCTGCAAGGATGGATAATACAACAAAGTGGCATCTTCATATTTCTGTGTGTGTATGGTTCAAAAACAACAGAGATACCATCTGTTAATTAGTGAGGTTTAAGAGGTGTTGGTAAGACTTTACAAAATTGGACAGTGCTAAGTTATCACTGCTCCCTTACCCTAAAAAATGATATACATCCTTGAATTATGCAAATCAAAGTATGCCCAGACTTCAAAGGAACAGTTTGCCCCAAAACAATATAAATTCCTACAGGCTCTCTTTGGTTCCAGAAAAGGTTTTTTATCAAATGGCATCAAGGAGTGGGTAGTCTTTGAAAAATTACAAGTATATGAGTTAAAACAGACATTAATAGAGGCAGATTGAAAGACTGCACAAAAGTTTTCAAATTTCAGTTACTAAGTTATACATTTGTGAGGTGGCATGCATTCACAAAGTCATTCACAAAAACGCTTTGTTTAGCAGTAATTTAGTGATTGTCACTGAATTGTCATGTATTGACTTCCATTAGCCCATGAATGGATACAAACCGTCAGATAATGCAGCACAGGAATTTTCAGAACATTTTCTGAAGCTTTACAACCTTCAGCCATCCACAGTAACTCAGTCAGAAGCATTCAGCACCACGGTCAGCTCCACTCTCAGTACGCAGTGAAGTCCTGTTGAGTTTTTGTTCAGGCACAAAGTCTACCAAAAACAGCACAGTGGTGATCAAAACTCTAGAAACAATCCTTGTTTTTAATAACATGAGGTCTGAAGTAAAAAGCCTTCAGTTGCTTTTGTTTTAATATGGCAACATAACTACAGTTCCTTATTGTAACACGCCGAAACAGAGATTTACAGTCTTACAGATTTAATGATTTCTGTGTTTAAGTGGCCCCATGATATTAAGAACTAGAAATGAGAATCATGTCTGCAAACAGTTGATATCCACTGGAGATGAACTGACTGAATCTTTCTGCTACATTTTATTGCCGACAGTCTCAAACGGGGAGACAAACAACCCTGTGCTTTTTGCTCATCATTCTTAAGTGCTATCAAAGTAAATATTTTCTGAGAGAGATGTAAATATGATGCAAATTCCAAGAACTGCAATTAGGAAGCGGGTGATCCGACTAACAGTCCATGGAGGACTATTGCTTTTTGCAGATTTGTTGCACAGTCAGACCATCCTCTGCTTTGTTGCAAGAAAAGCTATAAGAAAAGTAAAACTCAGCTCAAAACACTCTGTGGTGATCATTTTAGTTTTTGTTTTTGTTTTGCCTATGTGGAATATAAGCTTGAGAATTACTTTAATAATGGGTTCATGATAAAGTATTGACGGACTGATGAGAGTATTCATTGGAATCAAATCAGTTTCTGGAAACGTCAGCAGCATTTTCTCAAAGGGTGTAAATAAAATGAATCTTTATTGATCCCTGTGGAAAAATCACACCTTTGCAGCCACAAATATAACGAAGAGGAAAAAACCTGAGCATGCGAGTTTATTCTTGACCTTGTGAACAGTACGTGTTACAGAATACTCTCACCTCAAAGGTCCACTTTCCACTGCCTCTCATGGCCTTCACCAGTGAATAGATCTGGCTGGAGGACATCAGTTAGTTGCACTTGTTACAGAAATCTAATTTTCGAGAGATGGGTTTGAGCATTGTCCAGAGGTCCAACCTACTACTATGAGTTTCAGTCTATGGAGAAGCCGATGTTTCCTGCCCTTTGTGAATAAGAGGTTGAATTACCTTGATATTGCCAGATATATTAATACGGTTTTCTGTGGCAAGGTTTCTTCTAATTGGATTTAGGATTGAGAGTTTATTCTTGACCTTGTGAACGGTGTGTGCAACAGAATACTCCGGTTAAAAGGTCGCGTTTCAGCTGTCTCACATGACTTTCAAAAATGAATGGACTTGGCTGGAGGACATTAGTTGGTTACATTTGTTACAGAAATATTATTTAATTTGAAATGGGTTTGATGGGAGCATTGTCCAGAAGTGGAACTTGAGAGATTCAACCTACAAAGAGCAGAGAAGCTGAAATTTCTTGTTTTCTATCAATATTTTTAGAGTGAATTAATATATGAACCATCCATCCGTGTTTTTTCCAGCAGCCTTTTAGGCTCCAAGTGTGGGTGTTCTGTAGCAACAGGCCTGTGTTTTTCCAGCGGCTTTTTTGGTTCAAAATGTGTCTGTTTTATAGTGACTGATCTGTGTTTTTCCAGTGGCTTTACCAGTGTCACTAAGCTCCAAATATTGATGTTTTTTAGCAATCTGTAGGTGTTCTTCCAGCAGTATTTAATACTCCAAATATAGGTGTTTTGTAGCAACCAACCTGCGTTTTTCCAGTGGCTTGTTATTCTCCTAAATATGGGTGATTTTTAATAGCCTATCTGTGTTTTAAGGACACACACACACACACACACACACACACACATACACACACACACACAATGTGGGTTTATTGTAGTGACCTGGCTCAAAACATTGGTGTGTTGGTTAGTGTTTAAGGCTCCAAACATGGGCACTTAATATTGACTTGTTAGTGGGAATGTCACCACAAAAAGCAGTTGTTCTTACTGAGACCACTGCTTTTCCTGCTAGGATGGTTTTCACCAAACCTTGTATTTTAAGCCAAAACATCTTTTTTCTAACCATAAAAAAATGTTTTTTTTGTGCGTTAACCCAACTGTTCATTGACCAAAGTGTGAACTTTTAACCTTTACACTTACTAATGACGTGCGGTATCCATGGTTCTCAGAGACATCACTTCATTGTACATGTACAAAGACAAGAAAGATATTCATTCATTCATTCAAAAATACACAGTTTCCTTTTAATATCAGTTGATATTTCAGCTTGTCTTGTAGATTCAGATTGAATTTCATTTTTTCCTTCATTTTACTACTTCTCTCAGAAATGTGTGCTGCTCCTTTTTTGAACAGCAGTTGTGTTTCTCATATTTCCAGCATGCTCAAACGCCGGTGTAGTGATGGCACGCAGCCTTTCTCACATCGACAAAAGCAGAAGCTGCACTGCTTCCAACTGTGTCTCACACATAATTTCTCATTTTTCCAAGGAGGTCTACCTGAGGCAACTACAAACCTCAAAATCAGCAAAACTTGAGCTGCTGCTTCACTATCTCCTGCAGCTTCCTTCTTTAACTTCATCGCCCCGAGGAGACGAGCCTATACGCTTCCCTAATGTCTCATAACACAGGTTTTCACTTCTCCTTAGAGGACGCAGACAAAACCTCCAAATGACTTTATCTTAATTAAATTTCTGACTGAAATCATGCATTATTTGATCATGGTGACAACATTTTAGCTCATCAAATCATCATCTTAAAGGGAGAGTGGAACATTTTGGGAGGCTTGATAGTTGTTTCCCCCGTTCTGCAGTTTCATACTAAGCTAAGTAAATCCTGTTTTGGCTCTAGCTTCATATTTAAAACATAGGTGTTGTATTTCTGACACAGAAAGGATTTTCCATTATTTATCCTTTCCTCACTGATACAAAGGGGGTGGACAAATCAATAGAAACACGTCAGTATAATGCGATATAGCACCACAAATGGCATCTTCTAAAATGACCACACACCTGAATCAACACCTTAAAACACTTTGACCTTCGTGAGGGGAAGATTTATTATAGGATTGTTGTATTAGACTGCATTTAGATTTAGCTAGATATGCTTGTAAGCTGAGTCTTTTTTCTTCATAGTTCTTCATAGATTTTGATCCCAATCATACATCAAGAGGTGACCAAAACCATTTCAATGTACACGAGTCTTGTTGTCAGAGAGACTTGGGGACCCCTTAGTACTGCTGATTGTGGAACAACCCAGTGTCAGCAATTACATTTGAATGTTATTATGTAGAATATATGTTAAAACTTTATGTTTTAACAATGCTTTGATTAACATGTAAGGGTTTAGGCAGAAAAAACACATAGTTATGGTTAAGAAAAGATCATGTTTTGCCTTAAAAGACCCATTTTGGGGGCACAATCCTGGCAGGAAGCATAGTGATATCTTCTACAAAACAACCACTTTTTATAGCATTAACCTCGCTAAGGTGTTGCTACAAAACCCACATTTGGAGCCTTAAAGGGCTACACCATCTAAATTAGGAATTCCAATGTTATTTGTATGGCAAAGTTTCATCAGTATTTCTGAGCTACTCTTTCTCAATGCCAGAAACTAGACAAGTAAGTCTCAACCTTCTGATGTCTCCAAAGACTCATTGTCTTTGGAGCTGCTGAGTTTGAGCTTGATTTAATGGACCCATAACATGTTTTTCTTTTTCTTTTTCATACCCAAATGAGTTTTATTCTATTGTAGTGATCTCAGCTCTGAAACAAAAAACAAAAAATGTACCCGTATACGCAACATCTCTCAGTGTTATCTAGAACATCTTTTGTAATTCATTGTCTGTGGAGCAGCTTCAGACTTTATACCACACATATTTGAGTTTCAGCAATCTAATTCTTGGATTTGGAATAGTTGTTTGTTTACTCATATATTTTGGATTACCTTAGAACATAGGAATAATGCACATGAAGTGTTTAAAATAAAATTTAATGAAATTTTAAAAAGCCAATTGAAACACAGCAATGAATCTCTAAAACTCATGAGGTGTTGCTGATTGTTGGTCTTGAACGGACCTCTGCAGGAGTCTGCAGTTTGGCAGGTGTGTCGCCGAGGTGTCACACCGTCCACCATCACCCTCATCACTGGACCACAGCTCAACTTATATTATGTCAGTTTAAAAACGTTGTTATGGTGAGTATGAAATATACAAATGTAACATATTCATAGTTTGTATAAATGTACAGTGCCAGCATTTTCCCTGGCGACTGGGCTGTGTGGAATTGATGGTTTAGCGATGGTTTTTTTGGAGTCAGCATCTAGTGGCCGTTGGAGGAACTGCAGCTGAGGACTTGGGCCTTTTTTATGTAGAAGCTTTTGACAGTGTGGTGTCTACACATTCTTGCTGCTTTTTATATCGGTTTTCTTATTGAAACACTGAAACATAACGCTGCAGTGACATGACCACAAAGGGAGCATTTCTCAAATGACACTGCTGTGGTCCAAGTTTAGAGAACCTCAAAACCTTTAAGTCCCAAGTTTAACTATTGCTGCCTTCAGGTGCTCCTCAGAAATATCACATTAATGAGTTACCAGCACATGGACCGCCCTCCAAACTTGTAATTTGAATGGGAAAGTGGGAAATGTTAATGATACCCGAGTTGCATTGTCATCATTGACAGCAGCCAATTTTCTTTGCAATTATCTCTGCAGCACCTTAAGCCCTCATTCACTGGGACACCAGGAACATAAAGCTAGCTAGCTCAGCAAATATAAGCTATTTATTATGTTATTAAAGCTTATAAACAAATAAAAAAAGGTTCCCTGTGTTACTTGCTTTTGTAAAACACCAGCCATGAAAAAAACAACCTTTTTACAACTAGTGTTCATGTTTGTTGCTTTTTTTCTGAAAAGAGCACCTGTATGTCGTGAATACGACTGCACACACAGTATGATATTTCGGAGGAGCCTGTGAAGGCTGCATATTTATCACACTGACCAGTAAAAACATAAATCAGGACTGTTGCCTTTTATCTATTGGGATGATGGTACTGGACATGCACTTTGAAACTAATAACACAAAAAGGCACCCTGCTATTAAAGCCAAGTGAAAAAATATATAAAAATTAGACCAAATAATTCAGTGCAGAAGTCATTTAAATCCTACAAAAGAAAGTTCACAGACAATAAAATATAGATTGTAGGGTTTGGTTTTTTTTGTGATCCTATTCATGTATGCAATTAATGCACTTTAAATGACACCTTAATGATTAGGACGGGGAGAACAGGGCTCATGTAAGTGAAAGAACATTTATTTTCTGATGCAAAAAGCGCTGACTGTAAGAATGTGCCAAAATGAAAAAATCTCGTCAGCCATCAGTCCTCGCATTTCGCATCAGCAGCTCTGGAAGTTTTGGTGTTAAATGAGCTGCGGGGACTTTTCCGCCGCTCGGTGCTGAGCGGACTGTCTGACGCCCCTCCTGCCTGCCTGCCTGCCCCGGTCGGGTAAAAAGGCGCATGTGTGTTATTGCTGTGATGTTGAGTTGAGCCGCATCCAGACGCACTGGCCGCCGCTGGCTGATGCTCTCCCCCCACCATACACCCCCCCTCATCTTGGTGGTGTTGTGCGCAAAATCTCCAGCGCCGGACGGACGGACGCAGTTTGACGGTACAAACGAGCGGCACTGCGGGGGGATATCCAAGAAAAAGCCATCCAAAGCAGACATGGATATTTAACGGGCATTTGATTTTTTTCATCTCTTTGTTTTTTTTTTACCCTGTGATGTTGCTTTTGCCCCGGGGGTGTTAATTAAACCTGCTCGATGTCTCTCATCAGTTTATAACCGAAACAAAATGAGGATTTCTTCTCGCGACTGGTTTCTGTTGATATTCTCTGTCTTTTGGGGACTGACAATGGGTGCTTTCCCGAGCAGCGTTCAGATCGGTGAGTGTGTTTAAGCGTTTAATGTTATTTCTAAGCAGAAAATTAATCATGTGAATGAATGTGTGGACGTCCTGTCTGCTGCCTGTGCCCTGCCGTTTAACACCTCAGCACTACTCAAAGTGGGAAATGTTGGTTTTCCCTTCCGCAGTCTTTTATTTCTCCTCTCCAAAATATCTCATACAGACAGGGCTCTTTGCTCTGTTGATGCTGTGCATGTTTAAGACACACACACACACACACACACACACACACACCTAATGCGCTTTGTATCTGCAGGCGAGTGTGTATCCCAGTGCACTCCGCCACTGCAGCAGATCAGAGCAGCAGCAAAGTGTGTGTGTGTATTCCCTATGCAGGCTGCCTGTGCATTGACTGCTGTTAACACTCTCGCAGACCCCCGGTCCTGGCGCCGCAATAAACCTCTGCCACGGTCCCACAGGCCCTACACTCCACTGTTTTCTCTTTTCCCAGATGCACTCTTTTTATTTTTTCTAAACGCGTGCATGTTTTTATTTAACAACTTAACAGTCATTGGAGGAAATAAAGAGGATGGATTTTATTTCACTAGCAGATTGACTGGGTTGATTTAAAGGCAGGGAATGAAAAGAAGGGCAAACTGTGACCTCCAGTTGTTCATCATCACCCTCCCAAAAAAATCAATGATTAGAAAAGCAGTAATTCCTGTTCTTTCCCCGTAAAAATCCTCACAATTTGTTTTTTTTTTTTATTCCGATAAAGGTGTTGAAACCTTATTTCTGGATTTAAACATTCCCTCAAACTGACTTATTTTGTGGCTCCACTGCACCCCTGCTTGTAGCGGAGTCGAGGCACATCAGGACCAGTCAGGCTGATGAAAAATGACAAGCTGTTCAAATGATTCTCCTTGTCCTTTTATATCAACGTAATACTCGAATCCCCCAGCCCCTCTGGGGGAGGTCAGAGGTCAGGGTCTGTTACAGAACAGCACCCCTGGAAGTGAGGACACTTGAGCCGGGCAGGGGTTTAAACCTGCATCTGTGGACCTGCTGTGCCAACATGCTGAACATTCAAGTTAATATTCGTTGCTGATTTAAGCAAAACTATTGCTGTGGGTGAATTTTTTGCTCATATTCTGCAATTTCAGGCACAGTTTCCAGCTATTTTTCAAACTATAACCACTTCTCGTTATCGTTTAGCTAACAGCATTGCAAACGTGGTTGATGTAATACCAGTGTCGACTCTCAGCTCTGTAACTGACCTCTGAAAGTGTAGAAATCCACTATGTGCCAGTGTTTCCTCCCCCACCAGACTTCATTTAACACTTTATGTGGTTCTGAGCAGCCACCACAGAGCTCCATCAGTTCTCACAGAGGGCAAACATCTCTCCAATCAGCGCTCCACAGCTTCAAATAATTGTCGCTGAAAAATCAACACTTATTAGCTGTGGGAAATTTACTGTGTGTACACATGCCTGCAACACAGAACAAGCGCACACAGTCATGGCAAACGTGTTTCACAACTGAATTTGCACACCACTGATACATGTGAAGATAGATGCGCTTTTCATTCATTCTTTTTTATTAATTTCCTTTTTTTCTCAAGTGTCATATTGGGGCTGCTCCCAGCATGCATTACATGGAGGGCAGTGAGGACAGAAAGTCAATCCATCACACCCAGAAAAATAAAAACCTCTTAGAATAATCATAAAAAATAATCAAGAGCCTTTGTGTTTGCCAAGCTCACTGATTCAAATCCACCTTCAAAGTGAAGTAGAGTTTGGAAAATTATTATTTCAAGCATCACTAGAAGGTCCTTTAGAGTTTTTTATTCCCAAATTCTCATTTAGTTGTAAAATCTTTAAAAGGGACAGTTCACCCCAAAATTAAAAATACAGGTTTTTCCTCTTTCCCGTTGTACTGTTTATTAATCTAGATTATTTTGGTGTGAGTCAATGAGTGTTGGCGATATCGTCCATATGGACATCTGCCTTTTCTCAATTATAATAGAACTGGATGACACTCAGCTTGTGGTGCTCAAACAGCCAAAAAATACATTTGAAAACTCATCAGCAATGTGTCTGTCCAGAAATCATGTCCTGGTAACTTAAGATAATCCACTGAATGTATTGTGAGCAGTTTCATGTAGGAACTATTTTCTTTCTACCGAACTACACCTGCTAACCGTGTCACCACACAAAAATTAATTAATTAACATTAATGGCGCCCTTCTCTGCTGAGCTGTATTGTTAGCTTGCTCAGTGGCGCTAGGTGAGCTAGCAGTAGGTCAGCTCTGCCTGCCTTATTTACACGTTATCACAATGTGAGCAGAGGTAATGAAAACTAGCAGGCGTAAATTCAAAGGCCTGTGACCTGCTGTTATCATCCAGGTAACATACACCAGGTGGAAAGCTCTTTGGATCCGAAATAGTCTTAGTGTTGGCAAACCATGTGATTTTTATGAAACTTCTAAGTCTGGGGTGCTACAGTGCGCACTTCAGTACTGAATCTCATTTTGTGTGACATCTTGCAGAAGGGAAAGTCGTAGCTGAATAAGTGGGATTCAGGTCAAAGCTTCTCCTCGTTTAATCAGCTGCGAGGATAAGTTTCTACATCTGAAATATGTAAAGGGCATTCCTGCTGATTGGTTGCCAAGATGATCAAAACGTTTACACTTTTTTTTCTTTTTTTTTGGTAAATCAAGAATTAACACCTCCTGTGAGCATTTGGTTGTGAGTCAACGGGACATGAAACCATCACAGTGGGAATTCTGTGAAATTCACAGCAGCTTTTTTCCAACCATTACTAGAGTTATGCAAAAATATGTAAAGGATTTGCATGAGTGAGAATCATAAAGAAGCAAAATATTCTAAAGTTTACCTTTAAAGAGGTCAGCCATAAAAAGAGCACACTGGCATTTTGCTTTAAATGACATTTATAATGTCTTATCCCAAGAAATATCGCCTTAAGTTAGATTTTCAAATGTGAAGCAAACTGCTTCAAACCTAAAACACCACTGACATTTGCACGACCATGAACAGTGTAGTCAGGATCTTTGTATATGAAGAAGGCTGTAATGTAAAAAAGAAGCCAAGAGCAAAGTCTTATCTCTGACGCCAAACTGATTCTTGACACTGGAGCTGCTCATGCATAAAAAAACTGAATGAAAAGCTGCATTGATCCAGAAGGATATTCTCGGAATATCATATCACTTTTTCTGCTTGCGTTGATATGAAACAAAGGTGTTTTACATGCCAGTCACATGGTATCTACATTGTCACAAAGCCTAGTGTGGTGCTTTAAGTGTCATCAGTTGCTACACTGTAGGATTTACACTGAATTGTCAACTATTGTGATTTACCAAACCAATAATGTCCTTTTATTACATTTCATATATTGTCCAGTCAGCAGTGTGCACTTGTAATATGATAGAGGTTTTTCTCTGACCACAGCTGCTAAAACAGTCTTTAAACCTCAGTACACGATTGGTAAAAGCTTTATAAAGACAATGCTGAGGTTGTCTAAACAAGAAGAACAGCAACCATTTGTTCAAATGTCAAATATAATGTACGTTTATCTGACCTTGTACTATAATAATAATGATCTGGGTTTTTCCCCAACCGTAACCAAGTGGTTGTTGTTTTAACAATAAAGATGACCGTTTCTTTACCCTGTTTAGGTGTTTTTTTAAAAATCAATTTCACCCCCTCAAACGTTAACCAAGTTTTTAACCACCACGTTTTTAGCGACTCTAGCGGCATGTGTCTAACCAACTCTTTCTTACTCCCACCTTGTCAAATATTGGCGCTTAGTCAGTAGCCCCAAAAGTCAAACTATGACACTGTAGGTACCTTTCTATTGTCACTTCTAGATCCTCGAGGACAGACTGTCAGTTTCCGCTTGTTACATACATAGCGTCTCAATTAACTTCCTTGTTTTAGGAGATGTATAGTTTGCTTGTCTTTTTTCCAAAATAAACTTTTTGGTTTACTTCTTTAGGTTTAGCGACAAAAGTAGGCAACAAGGTTAGGTCTGGGAAAAAAAATCATGGTCCTGGTTAAAAAGGGTATTTCGATTTTACTTACATAATGTGACATACTATGCTTGATCCATAAAATAAAGTTAATTTTTGGTTTCACGCAGGATACCAACAGCAGTCTCCTGGGTGATAGTCCTGTCCAATACGGACTGTCTCGCTCTTTATACTATGGCCTTTGCTCAGAACATCAAATAATGATGCTAAAGGGTGCTTCTGTGTGCCCGTAATTGGTGTCAAAGGCCACTGACCATGCAGTGGTATTTGACGAGTCAATTTGTTGCCCAGGTGGCAAGGTGGTTTAATGGTTAGCACTGTCACCTTACTGTCACAGTAAGAGGGTTCCCAGTTTGAACCCGGGTTTGGACCTTGGGTGGAGGGATCCTTCTGTGTGGAGTTTGAATGTTCCCCCCGTGTCTACGCAAAGACATGCAGGTGAATCGGTCACTCTAAATAGCCCGTAGGTGTGAATGTCTGTGTATGTGTCAGCCCTGGCGACCTGTCCAGGGTGTACCCCGCCTCTCGTCCAATGACAGCTGGGAGTGGCTCCAGCCCCACCGTGATCCTTACGAGGACAAGTGATAACGGACAATGAATGAGTTTTTTTGACCACTTTGATCCAGCCATGAAATTTGGTACAAATATCCATAATCCCCAAAGGATGAATTTTTACGACTTTGAAGTTCTCACGATTTTGTTTGATGTTCTCAAAGTTTACACTTTACCAGTGAATATCTTAACACCAACTGGTTGGATTGGCACAGAATTTGATACATTTATTCATCATTCATCACCATCATAAGATATATATCCCACTGGATTTGATCACCTGGTTTTTCTTCTAGTGCCACCAGCAGGTTGACATTTTTCGTTCGCAGATCATGTTAACATTGTTTTAGCGGTTTTATGGCTTCATCTCACTTGTTTCGTGTGTCTGTGCCAGTCAGAAACAGTTGAACTTTCTGTCATAAAATTAAACATATGGGTGAAATAGAGTGGATTCTTCTCTGGGGCTTTTTCTCCCCACATGCTCCTCATCAGACCTCTGCTTCTCCTCCTTCTGTTCAGGCGGTCTGTTCATCAGAAACACTGATCAGGAGTACACTGCCTTTCGTTTGGCAATCTTCCTGCACAACACCAGCCCCAACGCCT
The DNA here is from genome assembly GCF_008729295.1 of Plectropomus leopardus. Lineage (NCBI taxonomy): Eukaryota > Metazoa > Chordata > Actinopteri > Perciformes > Serranidae > Plectropomus > Plectropomus leopardus. The sequence continues at coordinate 7,752,961 of NC_056475.1, forward strand.
CGGAAGCCCCGTTCAACCTGGTGCCTCACGTGGACAACATCGAGACGGCCAACAGCTTTGCCGTCACCAACGCCTGTAAGTCAGTCATGTGGCTTTATCTTGTGTTTGTGCACTGGGATTTTGATCATTGTTTAACAGAAAATGAGACTTCGTGTGTGTGAGGTAACCAGTCAAGAGTTTCATCAAGACATTTGGACAATATTGGGTTTTTATTAAAGGGTAACTCAGTTTTATTATAGCCAGGTTCTTAATTTTGTTATTAGTATAAACTGTAGTCAAAGAATTTAATGCAATAGCAATATAATGGCTGTCATCCCAAATGAAAAAGGGGTAAAAGGTTGTAAATGACACATAACTGACACATATTTAGGTTGTGTGAATCGATCACAACACTAAACTAAAACTTGGTGTGTGTATTCGAGACTACACGTGTGTACATGAATGTGTGTGTGATGGTGTTGCAGTTCAGCTGTGTCTGTGAGTGTCTGCTGGTTCACATCCGATGTGAGCAAAGCCACACACACTGGAGGGGACAGCAGCTGTAAACACACAAACAACAATCACACACACTGCTGTGGTTAGATCTCCTAACGGTAGTAGGCAGTGATTTTTTTAGTGATGATCCCCAGGGAAACGTCCTCTTTCTTTGCATCTTTCTGTCTTAGTGTCTGTGTATGTGTGTCGTGTGTGTGTGTGGATGGGTCTGTGTGTCGTGTGTGTTTGCGTGTGTGTACGCACAGGGGGTTCCCACAAAGGCCATAAAACACTGCAGCCTGATGTCTTCTACTATCTATGGTGGGATCTGGTGTTAGAAAAATCAATGGCTAAATTAAGCAGAGAATGAAGTGCTGTTATGGTTGTTTGGTAATTGAGGGGGTGTATTGTGTGTGTGTGTGTGTGTGTGTGTGTGTGTGTGTGTGTGAGATGACCAAAGACTGATTTCAGAAATGTTCTCAGTCTGTAATCAGTCAACGTATCCCTTTACAATGGTTATTATGATATTATGCAAATTAGCGCCACACAAATGACGTTACATCCTTAACGTGAAGTTACGTAATTAACGTAATGCTGTGGATATTTGGTTTAGGAAATTAAACATGGTGATGACGACCGTAAATAGGTCAAAGGTCAGAATACCGGCGTCTTCACTAGATTGCCTCTTTCTTTAGTCCCGTCAGCACATTGGTAATGTGATCATAGCCTTCCAAAATATGTGCATATGCATAAATTACTGGCTCATGATTACATAGGATATATAAGAATTTTGGTGCATTACTTTTAATTTTTGTAGGAAATTGTACCAAAGTGCACAATAGCAGTGTAGATCACACTAGGAAAGCAAATATTTTGAAGAGCTGTACTTTATTTAATCTTTTAGGGAATCATATTTCCCCTAAATTTACCCTCTAGGGGTTTACAAAGTCAGATTTTGGTAAATTAGAAAGGAAAAAGTATATCATATTAGTTATCAGCAGTTCCTCTCTGCAATGAATCCATGGATGCACAGACAACTATCACTGGATTACTTTGATACTGAAGAAAACTTCAAAACATGATGATTCCCAGTTCTGTTGTAAGGAATTAAAAGAAACGCATTTTTTTCTGATGATCTCTAAACAGATTTATTGAGGTTTGGATGGATGGATGCTAGAGATAATGAAAAACAGTTGTAGGATATGCTTTAATTAATTTACCTTACTCGACATCGTATGTCCTGCAATGTGGCTATTGTGCATGTGCGAATTGCAATGACGACACTAAAAAAATGTATTGTGTAACTCTAATTCAAATGTGTGTTCAGATTTGACCAACTCCCAAATTTTGATGCAACTGTCTGTTTACCCTTATGCAGTATTTTTGCCTCTGCAGCATTACAGCAAAAATAGTTGTCTTCTGCAACATTATATTAGCTTTTCTCTTGTGGGATCATTGGAAACCTTGAAACCATGCTGACGCAAGCATTCAGCTCAAGCGCTTTTGTGACGACAACAAATGTATATGTGAGATTTTGACTATTAATGACCTGTAGGATGAAATTACAGTAAATAAAGCTGTATTGATTTCTGTGGGGAAATGAGTTGTGCCAGCAGCAGATAGAAAAATGCAGGGGGAAACATAGAAAGTGGGTTATGAGCACAAGAACAGAATATATTGAGAAAATAAAGCAGTTGCAGGGGATCTACTGTATATATGCAAACATAAAAATGCAGTTGCAGTATATTTAAAGTGGACTGTAGGAGGAAAGAGCATGAATATTAATGTGGTCTTAGTTTAAACCACTAAACTATACACATTATTTGAAGAAAATAAACCAGAATGATCTACTTCTAAGTACTTGCATATCTTTTATAAGCTACTTAAAATGTTCTTGCACCAAAAAAGCTTCTCTTTCAATAATAGACCAGGGTTGCAGAGTCCCTATTTCAATCTCTTCTGCTTGCATTTTACTTGCAAGGTTACACAATCCTCAAAACAGGCATTTTGTGTTCACACGGTCAATACAGACACTGTAATGAGGCGGTGAGCCAGGAAACGGCTGTTAGAGGAGCTCTCAATGACCGATGCGGTAAGAGCAGAGCAGTAGTTGTCCTGCAGTTGAGGCATTGGTGGGTGTAAACTGTATATTTCCAGGAAACAGAAGAAACTATGGGACTTTTCACCGCTAGTCTAATGGCTGCACAGTCACAGGAAGCGAGTCTGCAGCGCATTGATTGGCCAAGCCAAATCAGAGCAGAATTACATGAGCCAATCAATGGCTCTGATAGCTCAGGGCCAGTGGGGAATCTGAGATCGAAGGCACATCGCTTGCTTTCACCCCCCCCCTTTTACATTTCCCAGTGTCTTTATTCCTTTTTTCCTCCTCAGCGCCTGCTTTTGCACCAATATCAGAGGCCCTGGGATAATGGTTATGAATGGGCAGTGTTACCATGTGACGTTTAAGGGCATAGCATACATTTGGGAAGGGGAGATGAGAGACGGAGCTAATTTGTGAAGAGAGATTAGGCCATTCAACGGCTCGGCGTGCTGCTGTCAGGAAGGCTGATGGGAACAATTGGAGGGAGGACGGGGATAAATGTTGTTGTATGTTCCCCATTGTCATTGATAATCATTCTGTAGACCCAGACACTGATAAACTATGTATCATTTATATGATTAACTGAATAGGCTCCATATTATTCACAGTGGGGTCACTGGTTTTACTGGTGTTGTATTGCAATGTAAAGCTACTAATTTAACATTTTTATTGGTTATCTCACAACTTTCAAAGGTCCTTTTGTTGGTATTTCACACAGCAATGAAATGTTTGAGTTTATCGTGACTCCTCCTTATAATTACTATTAACAAATGAGACAATGGACATTAGATACAGGGACAGTCCACCCTTGAATCAGAAATACAATTTTTCCTCCTTCTCGAAGTGCCATTTATAAGTCTATATTGTTTTGGTGTGAGTTGCTGTGTATTGGAGATATCAGCTGTAGAGATGTCTGCCCTCAGTCCAATAACATTGAACTAGATGGCACTGTGGTGTTCAAAGTGCCACAAAAAACATTAGAAAAACTCAACAGCAATGTCTGTGCCAGAAATCTTGACCCTGTTTCTCAAGATAATCCACAGAACTTGTTGTGAGCAGTTTCATATAGGAACAAATTTCTTTCTACCAAAGTACACTCACCAATTGTGTCACCATGCCGAAAGAGCGTGAGGAATGTCAACATAAATGGCGAGATATAAATATAAATGGCATCCTCCTCAGTTGAACTGTAATGTTAGCTAGTTCAGTAATGATACGTGAGCTAGCAGTAGATACATGTTTCCCTCTGCACTGTGATCCGGTTGGTGAATGTACAGTGGTTAGGTCGACTTGACTGGACTGGACTTGACTTGATTTCAGAGAACCTCATTTGGCTCAGCTTTTCAAAGTTCTGCTGTGACAACAAGCCAAATAGAGATCAACAATGTGTAGAATTGTCATGATTTGATAATGCAACTTTGAGTATAGTGCAAACAAACTCCAACTCAAAAACTCAAAAAATGTAATTCCATAAAATCACTGCAGAAGAAGGGGGCACAGAGTAAAGAGACGTACTTAAACATGCGCCAATCAAACCTCAAGCAAAAAAAAAAAAAAAAAATAGCAAATGTGATGGTAATATGGTATATAATTTGAAGTCTCCTCACTGCTTCACACATATCTGCTGTATTCATCTGCCACTATTTGGGAGTGACAGTGACAAATATGCTTTATGTACATCATGATTTATTCGTTACAGTAAGTCTGTTTCCATGTGCTGCTTGTTGTTAACATAGTTACACCAACTTTGCTACCTCAGCCAAGCGCAGAGACATTTTGGTGGATGGAAACACTCACTGTCTACCTGAGTGCCTTTTTTCGATAGTAGCAGGGGTTGCCAGTGTTGTTTCAAACTCAAGACACTGTGCGTTAAAGGATATGACTGATGACATTATATATTATGTTACTGTCAATTGTGGTATTTTGCCCAAGAGCTTCATTGTCCAAAAATTATTTAAATAATTGATACCTTGAATACACGCACTGTGATTTATTTGGAGTCAGTCCAATTTCTGGTGCTGTAAATACTCACTCAAGCACCAAATGCTCATTAATCATCTGCTGAAAATAGAACCAACAAATGTACTTACTGCTTCTGTTTGAGTAGGAGTTTTCTAAAAATTGCAGCTGCCCAGCTGTTTTAGAATAATGTATCTTTTTAATTAAACTATATGTTTGTGACCCATTTTTATTAGAGATTTCAGTCGGAAAAAATGTACCGGGGCCTGAATGCCACAGACAGAATAGGGAAGTCTGACTCAGGCATTGTTGGCTTTGGCCTTTTGGTGAGATTTGTGGAGAATAAGAAAAGTAAAGAAAGGTATCAGCCACATCTCTTAAAGCAAGACTATGCAACTCTTAAAAGAAGATCAGTCTTCTGAACTGAAGGACTGTAAAGTTGAATTCATAAATAGTAAAATTTGACTGTGTACTGGATGACAAAGTGAATTTATTAATTGTAGATTTAATTAGATACATATAATTAATGCCAAATTCATTTATTTACTTCCTGTGCCTTAATTGAAAATGTAGCTGTGGGGAGGAGGGGAGTCTAATTGCTCTCTGTCCAACCATTTTGTTTTGTTTCATTAAATTTATCTGTCTGCACATATTGTCTCAGACACAGCTATCAGATTTTATGATAATGGGATATGCTGCATCTCACTGCAGCATTTTGGCATTTTATTTTGAAAGAGGCCATCAGGTCAGAGCAGTGACACACTTGTCACTGACTGGCCTGCAGGAACATCAGCTGTGGGGAGTGAAAATGTTTAATGTTGCCTTATGTCACCTACAAATGCTGCATGATGCATCACTTACATCACTATACTGAGACTGAAATAATTGTTTTTTAAAAGCACAAAATGAGGCGTGCTTGAACACTGGATGCAGATTTCAGTCTGTCTGTGCTTTTTTTGTAAACAGCTATGAAAGCAGAAAATCCCTCGTCTCCCACATGTGTGGAGAGGTTGGAAGTAAAATGCCAAAACAACAGACTGCCTGTTCATTATGAAACACGGAGGCAGCATGCTGATCATTTCATGGATCTCTGCCTTGCTGTCAAGGTGCCATTGTTGGTAATCTGCTGAAGTTCAGGACAGCCAGAGTGACTCTTCGCCTGTGAGTCCTTGAACTCCTCAACTATGTGTCCCTTTAGATGAGAGGACATCTCCTCTGGGACTTCAGACCAAATGAGAGCAGCCAGGTGTTTCTGACAGCAGCTTGTGCACATGAAGCAAATTATCAGCACCAGTAGTGAAATACACCTCTGTCAAAAAGGAATAAATAGGCAGAAAATGGATGTGATCTGATGATCTGTGACCATGGTACTTGTGTAATACTTAAGAACGCAGGGTATCCCACCTATTTTCAGTACAATACAGACACACTTGAGAAAAATACCTCACTGAGGAGATTTCACCTGAACAGTACTTTGCAGGATAAGTCTCTAAGCTCAGATTCTCCACATTGAAGTGGAATGAAAATGAGGATCATACGTGAAGGAAATAATTAGAAGGAGAAGTCTTCTTCTTTCTTGGCAGCAGCTTGACTGCGGCGAACCTCCACCCACTGGATTTTACCTCCTATAAAGGACACTGAGCTGAACTGCAACATCCAGTAATCAATGTATACAAACTAAACTAAGCTAAAGCAAACCACACTGTCCAACACACTCTTAAATCACACAGAGACAAAAAATATGTCTTCTCATGTTTGTCTCATTATTCTAAAATATAACTTCAAAGAAATACACCACATTTTTAACACCATAACATGACTGTCAGCGAAGTGTCAGTCCAGGCTAACACTTCCTCTGGCTTAATATAAAAAACTGACGTCGAAGTTACTCAAGTGAGAAAATGAGAAAGTGTTACATGATGATTTACATTGTTTATCTTTTACATCGACATAAGAAGCTTTATTTCCTTTGTTTTTTTTCTTTACACTGTACACTTTTACAGCTGTTGTTTAATTCCAGTTCAGCAAATTGTTAATAATGTAAAGCCAAAGCTCACAATTTATGCTTATACTGTGCAGTCACATTATCCATCCACAACCTAACTACTTACACTGTATGTTGAAATAAAAAAAAAGCAGAAATTTGGTCCAACTCTCAGAGTCGTGCAGCTCTTTCAGCAAATTAAATTGGCTCAGTCGTTGACACCTGAGCTGGTTCTGTTCATAAGAGTGAAAGTGATAATTTGAATTTCCTCATGTTGCCAACAGCAGACTGATTAGCAAGTTGGAAATAGGATATTGGATAAATCAACCTCTAAAAGATAGAAAAAAATCACTTCATGCCTTCATGCTGGACTCCAAATTAAATTAAGATTTAGACACTCTACCATGTCTAACATAAAAAAACCCAAATCAGGAGCAGTGTCCTCAGTGGTGTGTGTTGCCTTTTCATCCACAGTTTATCGCTCAGCTGATCCTTGTTGTGCGTCTCGTGGTAACCTCTTAACCACACACACAAAGGTTTTAAAAGGCGTGTGGGGGTAGACGAGGTTAATTTGACCTCCTACATGCAGCCCCTGCCTCTGCCTTCATTGAAACACTGACATCTTAATCTGCATTGAGTCATTTATATGCAGCATGGCGCTCTGACTCACTCCACATCCAGATAGCGAGCAGCCGGTGCTCCTATATGTGCTCATGCAGTATAGGAGACCCTACGTGTCCTCTGCGGCTCACACGAGAGCACATGCCTTGTCGGTTTGTCCTCGAGAAGGAAAAGGTCTCCTATTTGTGTTTTGTGCGTGCTTGTGTGTTCCTGCGGGCGAATAATCTGGCTGTGTTGCATGTTAACCGTGTTCCAGTGTATTATCTCTCCCTCCATGGGCTCCATTCAGAGGGGCTCTCCTGCTCTGTAGGGCTGCCCTTTAAATGGCTGCCTGTGCCCCTCATTTGTCTGAGGATTCTTCTGATGCGCAGGTGAAAATGTGCAGGCCTTTTGGTGTGGATACCTGTGCTTGTGTGTGGCTGGTGTTAGAAGAAAGAAAGAGAGGAGGAAAGAGGGGGAGGGGGCTGCTAATGAGAGATTAATGTGGTGAAGCAGGGAGGAAGAGGGAGGATAAAGGGGTGAGGAGATGTGGGGGTTTTTTACAAGAAGGCATTCATTAGCCTGGCTCAAGGTAAAATGTAAGCATAGTAATGTAAGAAACCCGGCTCACACTGCAAGAGTACGACGTAAAGGATGACTTTTCTGCGTTCAGCTGTATTTGCATTTTTTCACCTGTCCCTGAAATGTGTGACGGTGCAACATTAGTCATACGTTTCTAAATTTAGTCAAGATAATGAAAAGTGCCCCCTGCATCACTGATTGTGGCGGGCAAAAATGCAAGGACATCCAGTGAAAGAGTTGACTTTGCAGTCAGAGAAACAGCACAGCCCTGCTCTGTTTGCGTAACAGTCTGCAAACTTGCCAATGTGCAGTGATTTTCATTCTCATTTTCTGGTAAAAGCTTTAATTGAAGCTTTGCATGATGATATAGAAATGTCAGGGTTCTACTACTAGAAGTAAAGAGTAATTTTGGTAACATGCAGTAAGTTGGGACCTGTGCAATATTTGTTTTTTTTGCCACCTGCTGCTTTTTATGCTGTATTTTTATTATTTATTACAAATGTTAACATGTGTGTATATTTATAGGTACTGGACAGCAAATATTCTATTCTATTCTGTTCTGTTCTGTTCTGTTCTGTTCTGTTCTGTTCTGTTCTGTTCTAACCATTTCCATTCTATTCCATTCAACTCTGTTTTTTGCAACTAATTCTATTCTATTCTATTCTATTCTATTCTATTCTATTCTATTCTATTCTGTTCTGTTCTGTTCTAACTAATTCCATTCTACTCTGTTATTTTGCAACTAATTCTGTTCTATTCTGAACTGACATGCAGAAGTTCCTAATTGATTTCATTGCATTATTTGGTCCCAGGCCCAAAAAACTAACAACCCTACACACACACTATATATATATATATATATATATATATATATATATATATATAATATATATATATATATATATATATATATATGCTAAAGAAAAACATGCATCAAGTCATTACGTATGTTCACAAGTATTTTACATCTGTATGACTCATTCAGCCTCCCTGCTTTTGTATAAAACATAATTTCAGAAGGTAAACTGCTCTGACTGTGCATGTAATATTTTTTCTGTGGCACTGCAGTTACATAAAGCTCTTATTCATTCAGTATTTTGCAGCTGAAAACTGACACATAAATGTTCAGCTAACTAATATCTTAAATGTAATTTCCATGTTGATTTCCTCTCATCAAACTTATCCTCCTCCCCTTCTTTCCCCCTTCCACCTCCCTGCACCTCCCCCTCCTGATCTGTACACTGGTATGTAAGTGGCCCCCTGAGGTGTGTGTGTATGTTTTGTGTGTATGTGTGAGTGTGTGTGTGTTAGGACGGTTGAGGAAGAGCTCTGAGGAGACAACTTGCACTGAATGACAGTTAACCGTTAATCCGATCCTGCAGATGTCTGATTCATCGAATTGATAGTGAGTCTGAAGAGCTTTGGCTTCGGTTAGAAAGCTTTAAGAAGAGTGAAGGAAAAATAACCACACACAACTGGCAGAGCATCAGTTGGACAACTAGATAAGACGGACATATCGGTGTCGATTTTAGAAAAGTAGAGAGACTTGCAAAGCCGATGCAGAAGCCAAAAATGTACCAAAGCTCCAACAGCCAGAGAGTTTTAAAAGTAAAAGTCCTGCATTTAATTTGTTTTAATGTCCAGAATAAATGGCATTTTGAGAGTATGTGGTATAGTATTGTGACATATTTCTGAGTTAAACAAGATGAGACAGACGAGATATAACGTTAGGAGGAATTAGATTTGATTGTTGAAAAGTCGAGGCCCTCGTGGTGTTACGCTGATGGCGTCGAGGTATCTGTCAGAGAAAGAGACGAAGCTTTCCGCTGTAAAACGTCTTTGCCTATAATCTGGAGCTGTCACAGACATCACTCTCCTCAAGTGAATCAATTCTAGCCAGTGGACTGTAACTACGGTATTTTTGAGGAAAACGAAAACCCACTGATGTAACGCTACCATACTGCTGCTAGCTAGCATCCCGTCTTATAAGAATGTTTGTTTATATTTAATACAACAAATACAATCTTGGGGAAAAAGTAGCACAGAGGAGTTACGTTTTTTCAATTAACGTGAGGAAATGTTAATTTCACAAAAGTGCTGACACTGAATGTATCAGTAAAATGTTTTCCTAACAAGGTATTTCACTTGTTTTTCCACCAAAATAGGCATTGTTGCTCTCCAGTATCCACTTACAGGGATTTTTGTTAATACATTAATTAATATTTAAATGAAATTATTAATTTTTCCTAAACTTATCCAAAGTGCTTTTTGTTGCCTTCGAGCAGGAGAGTTGGAGGCAAAACCCAAAGTTCTGGTGTCAGTGTTTCTTTATAGAAACGTCTCTGGACATGATCAGTCAGTATTATGATGCCGCAGTGTAATAAAGATTGCAGGTGAGTAACTGTGATTTGTAGGAGACAGGGTTGTAGCTAGCTAACGTAATCGTAGCTCAGTGTGGCTGAAAACTGCAGATGTATTGATGATGGATGTCAATGATATTATTGGTTGAAATTGATGGGGCAGTAGCGTATGTGAGCACATATCAAATATAGGAAGAAAACACGATTTAATTTGGTTATAAAAAATGTAAAGAAATATTTATTAAATGTATTATTGTCATATTTTTGAATATCATGTGCACTGTCTGTCTGCAGATGGGATCTAAAAGGGTCAAAAAGGAATTTTTTGAAATGTCATTATTACTTTAAGTAAAAGTATCAGCAAAATGTAGTTAAAATTATCAAAAGTTGTCATTATGCAGAAAAAATCACACTGTGTTCTGCGTGTTATGATTGGATTATTAACATGTAAGAAGAATTTTGCCATTGTTGATTTTTAGAGGTTCCTACTTTTATCTTCCCGGTGTTTTTATTGAGTGGGAGTAGAGCGACGTTAAGTTCTTGCATAAATCGAAGTCCCTCCCTGATTGTTCTTTAACTGTTGGGAGGGAAGAAACACTGATTATATTTTAACCGATTATCGTATTAGATAAAAGAGTCCCAAAAATAACCAGCTCCTTCAGAGAGAAGATTAATGTTTCTTCTAAGTTTAAGATATTTTAAATATCAACGGGAAATATGGAAGGAAAAACCTGGGAGAAACAAGCAATATTTTAAACAGAGAGGCTTTAAACTCTGCCACCAACTCAAAAGCAAAGTAATTTAGCTAAAACATGTTGTGATGTCATACGTGCATGTCAGACACTTCTCACTCTGGTGCTTTAAGTTGTGTGTCAAGCAGACTGTGATGGACAGTAACAAGGTGGAATTTCAATTATGACAGAGAACTACATTACAGGAAGTTTTGAGAATGAGTTCTGCCCTCCATTCATTAGAAAGGAATTCAGTGAACATTTAGGAGCCGTCAGGGGTGTGAGGCATGCCTCGTCACCTTCATACTCTCAATAGAAAAAATCTATCTATTTTTGGAGGACGTTCGGTGGATTTTTACTTCCAAACTAGGACAGGAAGTCATTTCCATCATTTACTCCAGATTGTGCACTTAATGACTCACTCAGAGATTTCTGTTCAAGTTTTTAGCATCTTTGAGCTAACTCCGCTTTGATATTTTAATTGCATCACACTTTGCATCAGCCTTTGCATCACTGCAGAGATTATAAAGACAAAAGAAATTGGGTAAACAAGTTGCATAATTTGCCATAAATGAAAGCCAAAGGTGACCTTAGGCCACGGTCTCAGGATTAATCTGGGATGTGATCTAGTAATTTTTCTTATATGTCAAGGACTGTCCAGTTGGGGTAATTATCTGTTTGTCCTTTGGATTAGTTATAAAGGACTTGGAACAGTGTGATTAGAATAGATGAAACCTAGGCTGTGTTTGTTAGAAACTCTGGAGAGGAGACAGGGTATTTTTTGTTCAAGATGTAGTTTGAGCTATGATCTGTTTTCTTCTCTTACAAGACATGTTTTAAAAACATTTGAATTGTCCATGTGGGTTGGGCACATAAACTCACCCTAACCGTGAGGAGAGACCATATGTGGTTGAAAACATCTAACATATCTACGAAAGTGGAAAATGAGAAATGAAAAAGAGATAAAGGCTGTTACTCGAGGGTGCTTTTTTTCTGATTTCAATTTTTTTTAATTTGGAGGGCAGGGAAAGTAGTGTTTTTCTGTCTAAGCTGGAAAAAATTTGATGTTTTTCTTGACTGTTTTTAATTGGCTGATGCGTGGGAGGAAGTACGGTATTATTGTGTAGATGTCTCTGTAAAAGAGGCTTAAAATAAACAGTCCGTCCTCAAACTAACTCTGAAGATTAATATTCTCTTTAGATTGAATACTTGATTAATAAGACTGAAGAAAACCTGTTGAGCCAGATGATATTGTGTGTTCTTAAAAACAAAAGTTTCAGGAACGGAGACAGAAAAGACCTTTTTCAAGCAGATTGATTCTCTGGTCTAGCAGTGCCTGTTTAATGATGACTTTGACTGAGGTGCACTCAACTGCACCTCAGTCAAATGTACGCTGCCTATTTATTGTCTGCTGTTACACTGTGTTTTTGAATGCCCACCAAATGAACAAAGAGTTGGAAGAGTGTGTGTGTGTGTTGTGTGGTGTGTGTGTGCTGCGTGCGTCTGCGTGCGAGCATGCAGTGTGTAAGCTGTCCTCAGCTAGAATGCATATATAGTATGTATGGTATATATTATATGTATTTTATATATTATATTATATATATGTATGTATGTATAATGAACTCTGACGATCATTAATCCAGAGTAAATGTTAATAGAAATCTGGCTGATTTTTGAGATCGATACCATGCCCAGTGCATGTTTAAGGGGGAAAATTTTCACCTGAGCGTTGTGCTATAGAGGCGGTCCAAACAATCCTCTAAAATCTTTAGGAATCAATCCAATGAGATCATGATTGTTTTACCAAAATTTCGGGCAGTCTGGTTAAACCAACCAACTGATGTCATGATGCTTAGGCCGTACTACCAGAAGGTCAAATATGTACTTAAACAAGTCAGTGCTGTTCACTATTGATACGATACATATAATGATTGATTTGTTTATTTTAGAACTGATCAATAATACTGAGGCTGTCTGTTTGCAATCAACTTCAACTCACCCTGATTGGACAGCATGCAGGTTTATGGTTCACAAATTTTGTTATAACGCCTTTTTTCTCTTCTCAGAGCTTAACATAGCTCTGATGTAAACTTTAAACACAATACTGTTTCTCACAAATATGGAGAACGGCAACATTAAAGATACAGAATATGTGCACATCATACGGCTCAATGAAAAACTTCAGTCCATGTCGACCTTCAAACAACCGTATCAGTCAGCTGCTAATATCAACATTGTTCATGCAACATTAACGCTAATGAAAGCCTAACGGATTGAAGTGAATTGCCTCTGCGAGACAGAGACACCCAGAATATTTTAAGAGACTGACAGAGACGGAGAGGGAGGTGGGAGGGAAGTAGCAGTAGGTCTGCTCTCGGATCACAGTGAATAAGTTGTGTGAATTCACAGATGGGTTTTAACAGGAACACACTCTAGCCAGGGGAGTTGTTCTCACATACTGCAGGATGCTGTTGCAGCTCACACACATATTCATTCGAACTACATGCATGAGAGCCATGACGTTTTTTTAAATGACAGGAGGTAGCTTCAACACTGCAGTCCTCTGATTTCAGGCTGCAAGGGATTCCTTTGGTATGTAGATTAAGTAGAAAGGACAACGCTGAGGAGATCCTGTTTGGCTGTAAAAATAATTGTGATAAAAGGACTTAAAGGAGGCCAAAATTAAAATAAAAAAATAAAATAAAATAAAAATACATGTATGCACCCTCATTATTATGTTGTAAAACAGACATTTTTTAACCTCATCTCTCTATTCTTATCTTCTACTAATTATAAAGAGGTCATTTTTTAAAAGCATCTAAATCGAGAAAGCAGCAACAAATTGACTCAACAATTTTTGAAAGAAAAAACATATTTTATTTGGTGGTTAATGTTAGCAAACTTTAGATACTGCATAACTGACATAACTCAGTCAGGTCACTGATCTCATGTCTATTTTTGCTACTGTAACATTACATATGAACCTATCACAGATAAACATTTAATGTTTTTACCACTGAAACAAAAGATGAAAACATCCTCACCTGACAACATGTCCTGTTTGTTGTCCCAGTCCACAGGCTCTCCGTCAGGTCGCCTAACGACGTCTTTAAATCTGCGCTAATCAATATTGTTATTAGCAACCAATAAATACTGGATTTTATAGTTCTACAATTTAATACCCATATGCAAAATTTAAGATTTAAAACATTCTGATGTCAATATATTGGCCTAAATGTCAGGCTCACCACATAACTTTAACAGTTCTTCAAAAAAACGAATCTCTTATAGAAATGTTAAATAATATCATATAATATATTCTTGAATATATATGAATATATACTGATTTATCCTTCTAGCTTTAAGTTCAAGCCACACTAGCAGGATGTATTTGTTTACTGCTAATTGGCAAAAATTTGCATGCTCATGCTTAAGTATATTTTTGAACATGGTAAACAACCAGCTAAAAATAATCATGTTCAGATAGTTGGTGCAACCATGCAGCGTGACTCCACTTCAACCTTGTTTGCAGCAGCTGTTTGCAGTGGAAACTGAATGCAGTTACTTGAGAAATGAAATCAGCTTTAAGTGAAAAAAAAAATGTTTTCATGGAAAAAAAATTGCTTTTTTTTTAAAGGAAAGAAATCAACTTGAAAATGTAGAAAAACAGGAATTTAAGGTATTAATTCAGAAATTCTTGAGCAGATTTTTTCATCCATGAAAACCTTCTCATACTCTGTACTTCCTCCATTGCACCTTTTGTACATACATTTTGTATTCTTTATACTCTGTTTTTTCATTTTAAAACACCAAGTCAGATTCCTTGTATATGTAAATGTACTTGGCAATAAAACCGGATTCTGATTCTGAAAACTCTCAAGAAATCAAGCCTATTTGCTCAGGTTTCAAAGGGTTAACCCATGTCACATTAAGCAAATACAGTGCTTACAAACACGTAGGACCTTGGGAACATGGGAATGATGCTATTTAATGTGCTGTTATCCTGTTAAATATGTTGGTGAACTGTAGCTCTTTCTGTGTTGTAAACCATAATAAAATAGCAGAAAAGAGGTTGTTATTCTCAGTACTGAGCAAAGTTTTTACAATATAAAACTTTCTTTTCTCTCACTGCATTCACTTGCTGTTTTTAAGAAAGCTAATCATAGCAGATAATGAGATATTATGAAAATGAAGAGTGAAACTGTGATGACTCAGCACAGTATAACACAGTGTTTTTCACTCCATGTTAACGAGGTAATTCAGCCATTATGAGCTGAAATTACTTCCCAATTTACAAAAGAAGATCTGATAGAAAAAGCCAGACAAATGAGCTGTGATGAGGACGTCAGGAAACCTATGTGCAGATAGATGCCATACAGACAGACGAATAACATTTTCATTCGTTAAATGAGTAGGTGTGTCCAAACAATTAGCAGTTGTGGTTTAACGGTCATTAGATTTCCAGCGTAAGTTGATGAGGTGCTTTGATGGAGAAACCCTTGGAGGACTTTGTTCATCAGCTGCTGTGTTCATTAGTTAGGGGTCAAACAGTCAAACTCCCACTGGAGGGCCTCAGGAGGGGATGACTCGTGACCTGGCTTTCCCTGGCCTACAGCTATGACCTCTTGACCTTTAACCTCGCCTCCATAAGTTTAAAAAAAAATGGAGGTGAGCCAAATGATTCCTCTCATTACTCCATCATTTGTTAGACTTGTCAGGATGGCAAACATCATTCAGCCTCTCTGAGCACTGAAAACAAACCTTCATTACATCACTTTCAGATGCATACATGCATTGAATCTTGAGTCAGATCAAAATCTAAAACCCAAAATGTAAGTTACGGGTCCAGTGTGTAAGATTTAGGGGGACATATTTGCAGAAATTAAATATAATATAATAAGTGTTTTCTTTAGTGCAGAATCACCTGAATAAGAGTCTTTGTGTTTTCTCTTTCTTATAATGAGCTGTTTATATCTACATAGAGAGCAGATCCTCGCACAGTCCACCCATGGATGTATTAAGAAAGTCTGGATACAGCTATGGAGGCAGGGTCCTGTTCATTCCTATGAAAGCAGCTCATTGGTGCATGAAGCAAAAAAAGCTCTTCTTCCGAGTATAGAAATCTGGGATCTATGGACCTGTAGAGACTTATGGCGGCCAAGTGCAGGCTAGTCTGCCAGAGCAGGTAACTTGTTGCTCTTATAGACTTTCCTAATGTCATCTAACTGGATGGCTTTAAACTAGATAATGAAATTATCCACTGATTTACAGACGTCTCTTTCCCGATGTACGTCAATAGGAAAAAGTCTTTCAGGGCCCATGGGCATTACATGACAGACCTGGATGGTGTGATTCCACTTTTGCTTACTATGTAAAATTTGCATCAGAGCCTGGCACACTTTTTGAGGGCTTGAGCTGCACTTCAGTGTTTCTACATTGGCCCAGAATGGCCAAACCAAACTCTCGCCTAGATAAGGACATTTGTGTTTTTGTGTTGGCCACCATAGTTAGCAGCCCCTTAGGAGTGAGCGGCTTCGGAAAACACAGTTTTTGTTGCTGTTGTTGTTTTAACGCCAAACTGCTTCATTCAGAGAGGTTGAGACCCATGCATATCATTTGGCTCAGCTGGTAAACACCTCCTGAACATCTGGATCTTAAGTTATCAAAGAAAAAAGTGAGCATAAGTGAACAGATGCTTGGTTATTGGCCCGACAAACAGTGTAGGAGAAACAGTGATCGGTAACGTGAAACTGCTTTATTTTGTGTTTTTACTGAATTTGATCAGTTTGTCTGTTTTGGAGAGGAGGAGACCTCTGGGAACAATTCAGCTCCTGTTAAAAACCTCCTGAGCAATAAACACTGAAGGAATCTTATCTGGGAGAAGTTTCAGCTGTTTGCAGTCTGCAGTCCTCACTGCTAGCTGCGATTATATCTCCCCATATCTTAAACACTGGACCTTTACAGACGTTCAGTATCCAGCTGGGATGCTCCCCATGTCTGTGGCAGTTTAAATGTTGGTTTCTCATGTTGGAGAGATGTCTTTTCTCTCCAAAGCTGTTATTAGTTTTGACAAGCAGCTGCAGTAAGTCATCATGGTTCCTCAGTCATATCCAGTGTCAAATAATTCCACTGAAATGTTTACACCTCCGTCATCGGCTGTCTCACATTTCCATCATAGCCTGTGACTCCGCAATATCATATTTATACTGTTATTTGCCACAGTACCTATATTATATTTTTACTTTACATACTTTTACTTACAAATTTACAACATCTCTTTATGTATATATCACTCACTTGTCATTACACATATGCACAGACTCCTCTCTCATTGCCAGTATAGGACGAGCAGGGAAACAGGGTTAGTAAACAGCAGAAAGCAGCTTGGAGGCCAGTGAAAATGTTATGAGGATTATTTCTTTTTATGTGTTACCTATTCAGTCTCTCAACTCATTGCCGACTTATTTGTAGCAATGTTTGAGTTGCTTGGACCGAGATGGACAGAATTTGTGGCTGAGATGACAAAGAGTCACAAAATTTACAGATGATTATGCTGGAAAAAGGCCAAAATGAGTGTGCCCACTTGGATCTCATGTTTCTATCACTGCTAAGTGGAGGCAATAAATTCTCGTGACTGTTCCAGTTATTTGTCAATGCTGATTGTAGCCTCTTCCACTAAAAACAGTAGCCCAAAGCTAGTGAGCGTTAGAGGGTTTTTGGCATAGATTTATAATAATTATTAGGTACTGGATGCCAAAAGGACACCTACTCATTCCAATGGAGGCGTTTCCCTGGTGTATATGCCAAAAATGTTTCTAGCTTTTAGGTTTACATTCTGAGAATAGGACCCACTAAATATGTGCAGTAGTATTTCTCCCACTGAAATCCTGAAAGTGGTGTTTACCTGCAAAGATTATCTTGCTGAACAAAACATATAATGATCCAAAATGCAATCCTTTTTGAGGAACCAGCTTATCTTTTGGGTTGGCCTACTGCAAACGCCATCCCTGGGACACTATCGACTTTACATTATGATGATGTTACAGTTTTTTTAATGGCTTTTCTTGGTTTTAGCAAAGGTTTACAAACATACAACCTCCACGGATCAAAAATTAATAATAGAAGGAGTCATAATTGACATTGTTTGCAGCATGTCTCTTTTACAGTGGTGGATTATGTTGGAAATACTTTTTGAGCTGCAGGGCATTTTTAGGTGCAATGCTTTAAGTGGCCACTGGGAAAAATTGGCTACAAGGCAGAGTCATTTTTCTGGGTGCCTGGTTTTTGATCCAGTGGCAGGGGGGCTTTGCTCTTGTTTGCCTTCTCTGATGCACGGCTACATTTTTTAGCCTATTACTAGCAGCATCTGCCACACACATATAGCATAAAACTGGCAGCAGGAATGTGGATCACATGTCCAATGTATTCACTTTTTTCATGCACTTTCATCCCTGTGCACTTAACACCATTGCACACATTGCTCCACAGCACTGATGTTGGTCTCACTATTTCCCTTTGAGGTTTTTCTGTCACCAAGGTGTAACAAATTTTAACCAGCCATATTGTAGCAGCCACCATTGATTTAGTAAAACAGTCGGTCATGTAGCTTTGCCTCCGCTGCACCCTTCACAGTCTGCTTCCAAACATTATCAGGCCCACGCTGCACATCTCTATAGGCAGACACACAGTCAGTGATGAAACACAGGAATCCACATCAGCAGTAGCCAAACACACACACACACACACACACACACACACACACACACACACACACACACACACACACACACACTGACCTTTCACCTTATGCTACTACTGCTCCATCTAATGATGAGCCTATTATTAGAGCCAATCATTACTAGTTATCACTTCTCTGCAAGCCGTTCACCCTCTGTGCATGCATCACTCTGTGTTTGTGTGTCAGAGTGTGTGTGTGCGTCGGCCTCAGCTCGACAAAGCCGTTGTTGGATGGTCTCAGCATTTCCACTCGCTCCAGCTCGCCATACCAGTGAAGAGCTGCTGATTGCACCATGATTGGCCAATTATTGCACTTTTATCGCAGCAGATACACCCCCTCATTGGTTGGCGGACAGAGGGAGGGAGTGGATGAGCTGATTTAGGAGAAGTTGGGCACTTTTATTGCCATGTATAGCTGCTTAATAACTCTATACAAAATCACTCAAATGATGGGTTTGATGACTGTGACTGAGCTCAGGATGCTCACAGTACAGCCGCTGGGGAGATAAAAGGGAAATGAACAGAAGGCTGCTTTGGCTGAGAGAAACAGAAGCTGCTGTTTGAAATAAACAAGGCATCTTTGTGGAAAAATAAGAGCCTTAAAAATCTACCATGGACTCATCCGACATTGTTGAAACAGGCTACCCTTGTTCAATACACAATGAAGTGTCCCTGAGTGTAACTTTCTCCTGCAAATCACAAGACAAAATTTTGAACACACACTATCACTTATCAGACCAGATCTACTTCATCAGCAGCAAGCAATCAAAACTGAACAACAGACAATCCCTCCAGGATTTCACGGGCTTTTTTTGAAATTGTTGCAGCCTAAAATGCCCAATTTCAAGGCAGCTTAGACATTTTTTGTAATGAAATTGTGGGAGCTGGTGAAAATAGAAAAAAAGTAATGAAATATACAAATAAAAATAGTAACAGAAAATTGAATTTGCATAATTCACTCAAAATGTTTGGCAATTTGTTACACTGAGAATAAAGCTGCACTGTTTTGAGTTTTTGATTTATACTTCACTTAAATTACCTCTAATGGTGCATATTTAAGCAAACTCACCTTGATTCTATCAGGATGTGCAGTAGATCAGGTTCTGTCACGGTGATTTGTCTTGTCTGTTGTCCACGTTTTAGCCATTTTACACTTTTGTGCAGAACACCAATGTCTTGCATGGTCTTCAGCAGGAATTTGTCTTGAGTTTAGAGCTCTGAGTTTGGATAATACTCTGATGGTTACCACTCATATGTTAAGCTTTTCTCCTAAACATGACATAAACATGCAACTAATTGGCATTAGCAGATACATTTACAGGGCTTTTTAAATTTGATCAATGAGGAAACATTCATTACAAAAACAAGTCTTCACAACAGTCACTGTCAATGTATGCAAAGTGTGACCTCAGGGAACGACGACGCAGTAGCTTTTAGCAGTGGAGATCTCCTAACTGGTTACTGAGAGTGATGTTTTCAGCTCAGCTGTGATTCACAGTATGTTTGCTTTGTTAAAAGCATATGGAAAAACAGCTAAAGCCAGAGAAACAGTCATAATCTGATAGCTCAGTTGTAAATAATAGGCTGCTGAGCTATAATACAAATGCCCATAGTTGCGAGTTATGTATTGAACTTAACCTGACAGCTTAGACTAGCAACAGGCCATGCGGATGGGGATCTGTTACTGAAGTGTGTAAAGATTTTCTCTGGGAGCTTGTCAGAAGAAAACGTTTGATTACATGTTCATTAGCTGAGAAATACTCACGTTTTACATCGGTAGTCATCTCAGCCTGTTTCAGCTACAGTTTTTAACATTATTATTTCTTCTTTTTTTTAATCAATGGCCAAAACATAAAAACAATTTTACAGAGCTACAACTCTTATTTCTCTATTAGACTTATCTCACTATACACTGATATGTATAAAACAGATCACACAAACAGAAATTTGTGGCTGCTGCGCACTCACAAGTAATGATATATGAATGAAAGATGGTTACATTATGACAGCAGTAGCACAAGCATCAGCGGTGGTGATAGCAGGAGCAGCATTAGTACAGTATTTTCTCCAGCACTAATGTTGCTTTTGGTTGTATATGATACTGATTCGATTTTTTTTTTTGCAGGGCCCTATTTTGCACTCTTCTCTCTCCATACACTCAGATGCACATTCACACAGCTGACGTAAGGGCTTATTTTTTGAGACAGCTTGCAGTGGATTTGGAGAGCGAGCAGGGCAGTGGCTTGTTTATGCGATGCCCTTGACATTTCCCGGCTCCTCACTTTAGCTCAGTCACAGAATCAAAACGCACATTATTGAACCGTGGTCCTACAGCACACAACTACACCCAGCCCCCCATCCGTGCCCTGCCGCACCCTGGCAGTGATAATGAATTGTCCTTGAATCCTGACTGGGGATCTTAAACCCCCTCCTCTCCTCTCAGAGTAAATCCGCTGACTTGCCCGATCCTGTGGGAACAGACTGCATGATGATGCACATTAATGGCTCAGGGAGAAAAGACAGTTCCCTCCACGCTGCATGACTGGGACCACAGAGATGTTTGATTCTGTAGGAGAAACAAAGGAGATGGAAGTGAAGAGGGAGAGGGGGTGAAGGGAAGAATAGAGCGGGGAAGAGGAATGGGTTGGAGGAATGAAAAGCATGTTTGACTTTCATTTGTCATATTATCAGCATTAAGGCTGAAAATGCAAATGATTGCAGACAGAAAAAGAGAATAAGGATCCTTAAAGAACAGGCAAATATCCTCTACATCCAGGGTTTTTTTTTATGACTTTGTAGGATAAGTTTAAGAAATCATATACATGTAGAGACACTTGGTCCCTACTGTACTGCCGTTCTGTTATATCGCCAGGAGCAGTTGTTTGGAAAATTCAGACTTTGTTGACAGCTGTCAGGCGGAACAAGGTGAGAAATCGTTTCGTTATGCAACCCTAAGATTTAAAATTTTCAACAAGAGTGTGCCAAAAGATGCCACCGCACTGCAGACAGGTGGATTTGGATTTCTTATGAGAGCTGTAACAGCAAATCAACTTCTTCTGCTGGGCTGCCACTTTCAGGGGTCAGTGCAGATATTAAATATGAAAACACTACACTGCCTCTGCTGTGTGCTAGGGGTTGCCTTGTTTACGAATTTAACTTGGAGGAGGGGACTTTTTGGTAAAAATAAATTCTCACTGGCGATATGTTAGTTTGAAATCCAGCCAAGCTTGACATCAACCAATTTGAGACATCAGTAATCAAACCATCAGAGGATGGTGCGAAGTGGAGTGACTGCAATGAGGCAGTTTTTATGAAATTTACACAAGCTGCTGGTGCCAGAAAAATAATTATGATTTTACTGCTTGTTTGTGTGTAAGCTTCTAATGCACGTTGTGAAACATTAGTGGAAAATGCAAAAAAAAAAAAAAAGTTTGGGTTGAAGTGGCAACAAGTGTGTTTTAGTGTTCCAAAAATTACATTTGTCAGGAAAGTGACAATTTTCACCCTGTGTCTAGATATTGCATTTTAAATGGTGCCATTGAAAATATGATTTTTTTATTAAAAACAAAACTTGAACTGAAAATGGAAACACTTGGATTGAAATGTTTGTGTGTGGAATTTGTTGTATTGGCACTGAAATAAAGATTTGGCACTGAACAAACTGAACATTGATGTTCTGCACAAAAGGATTTTGTCTTCAGCAGGAGTTTGTCTTGAGTTTAGAGCTCTGACTTTAGAGACATTATGTGAGGAGACTGCTGTAATTGGTGAAACTTTCAGAGAACTACGAAGATTGGTAAAGATTTCAGAAAAGTTGGCAGTGACAAAATTGTAAGATTGTATAGAATTTGTGGAGATTTGTTGAATAAGCATTAATAATAAATGTTTCCCTGAAAAATAAAATACAGTCAGAGCAAGATTGTTTAAAAAACAATCTTACAATCTTTGATCTTGTTTCATTTGGATATTTTATGGTGTTTTTCGATTTCAATCTTCAACGTTTTTTCTTCATGTCTGTCTTTTTCAATTACACTTTTTTGGCATGGAGAGTGAGGGGTATAAGAGGCAGGACAATGTGTGTGTATTATGAAACTTTAATTTTTGTTAGGCACATACATACACTTTATCACAACTATAACGTCAACAACAACAACAGAAAACGACAACCAAACAAGCACATACAAAATTAAGCTAAATTGTAATAAAACAAAATAAAATAAAAGAGTAATAAAAACATTCAAAAAAAATTAAGTGGGTGTGAGGGGTTTCATGTACACGCACATTAATAATAAAAAATGCATAAAATGAAGCTGCAGCAGTAGGAAAAGCTGCAATAGTGGTAACTTAGTACAGTATATTTCTTCAATTGTCACCCTTGACACCCAGTTTGTATCACTGCAAATCAGTATTGCAATACTTCTATTAGAGGAACATATACCATAGTGATACCTCATTCAGCATTCAATAGTGACTCAGCAGACATTTATTCAAATGAAAATCTCCAAGATTATTATGCTCTCATCTTCTTACTCCCTCCCTCTGTACGTCATCACTTTTCATGTTTCCCTGAACTCCTTTGCCCCATTTTTCTGTCTGTCCCAACACGTACACACAAACCCGCGCGCACACACACAGACACACACACAGACACAGACACAGACACACACACACACACACACACACATATCATTCATACCACTCCATGGATCCAGCCCTCCTCCCAGTGTTATCTCCTGTCTCCTTGGGGAGCAGAGGGTGGGTTAATGAGGCAGACAGGCCAGATGATGCTCCTCCTGGTGAAGAACATCCAAAGTTCCTTAAACCTGCATTATGCAAGACCCCTGTCTCACAGAAAAGCACAAAAACATAACAACAAAAACAGTTTGAAAAGCTGTGTATGACTTTCTGACTTTTTCAGCTTCACATACTAGTTTTGCAATGCCCAATCCACAACCTTCCTGCAAACATTGAAGTACACTTAAATTTAGCAGAAATCATCTCAAACATTGAGCCGTGAGTCTGACTGACAGTAAACACAGAAATACCTGCAGCTGTTGCTGAGCAAGTAGTCATAACTAGAGTCTCTCTTAAGCATACAGTATTTATCAAGGACTGATATTTACGGAGGAAAGGAAAGATTTCTGCTGGCTGTGATTGGTTGTTCCTTGGTGTCACATGACATGCCATGTGCTGCTGTGTTCCTAAAGTTTAACTCTGGTTATCTCAGGGTGCAGCTGTCGGGCCCTAAAAAGTTAGGAACACCACGGTGTCAGCTTGTCTTATAAGCACGGCTGCTGTACGTCTTCATTGTAGACAATAGAAATGAGCATGCAAGAAACACAGCATGTTTAAAGTGCGCTTTTTCTAATTGCCAGAGGTGGTTGACTCCACTCGTTGTAAAAAGAGATTCCATTGTATACAAGTCTTTGATAAAATTATCCGACTTGTCGCTTGATGTGTCTTTTTAATTTTTTTAACTTCCGTTGGCAATTTCCTAATGAGTTTCTCAATTACTATTTTCAGGTCTTCTTTAATACTGCATGGTGTTTTTTGTGAATTATGGTCCCATTTAGAGTGAAATAGACAATAAAGCAGGGTGGAGTTTAGGGCGGAGCAACATTGTGATTGACAAGTCATAACAATGACAGTGTTCTCAGTCACATCCATTGACTGTATATAAAGATGGACAACATGTTCCCCTTACCCCCACTGTACAAAACTGAGGCCAAAATATCATTGATACGTCCGCTGCTATCTTGCACTTATGATGTCATTTGGAGACAGAGTCTGCATAGTAGCGATTTCCCATCTGACACCCATCCGACCAATTAAGCGCCATTGATAGCGAGTAGCACCATCAATAGCGAGCAAACCAATTGGCACATATAGCTGTCAATCATGACCTCAGATCCCCCTTTTTTGAGACATAAAAGTGCTAGTTAGCACCAAACTAAGCAGAAAAATCATGGAGGAAAATCCCCCTTTTCTAGAATTGAAAACTGAACTTATCATGAAAACGATAACTTGAACAAACATCAGGGTGATTAGAGCTATCTTCAGTGTCAGAAACCATCTATAGGAAAAATTCATTTTGCATGTACTTTGAGTTTTTGGTTTGGCCTATGTCCCATTCAGTGAGATAAGAGGGACAGGCTCTATGAACTATACTGCAGCCAGACACCAGGGGCAATTGAGATTGAAAAGTTACACTTGCAGGAAGTGTCATGTTGTTCATCTTATTCAGTCTATGGTCAAACACACTCTTTGCTCCTCTGCAGCTCCACCCTCTCTATCTGGCTCAACAAACCTAGCTGGCACAAGCCAATTGGTGACCTCACAGTGGCTACGTCCATTATTTTATACAATATGAATTAAACAAAAAGTTAAGGGATCGCCGAAGTTAGAACAGGTTCATCCTGAAGTAAAAATAAATGTCGGCGCCAAATGTTATACAGTAACAGCAGGGATATTTCACTCAAACCTGTCAAGCTCATGGTGGTATCGAAAAAAAAAATAATCAAGGGATTATCAAATTCACTGCAGTTCATCCCCTAGGAAGGAAGAATATTTGTGCAAAATTTGATATTAATCCACTACCGGCATTGCCTTTTCTACAGCCACGGTGCCAGTGTGGCTGAAAACCAGTTTGGGTCTTACGTAACTTCTCTTGGGATTCTGTCCTCTACTATTTATTACTCCTCACAAATGACTTGTGTGTGTGCCAGAGTGTGTTTATGTTTGATATGTCAGTCTCACAAACTAAACCCTGATGATGTGCATCCTTGTTAGATGGTTTGGATAGAAGTTGGTGTCTGTTTGGGCGACTGATGGGACTGAAAGATAATAGGCACAAAAACAGAGAGGGTAAGCGAGGGAGCGTGAGTCTAAAAGGGAAGTGTGCTCAAGGGATAGAGGAGATAGAGAGGAGAGATTTTCTGATGTGGTTTGACACCAGTCTAATATAAAATGTAATCAAACACACACCTGCAAACACACATACAGGGCTTCTCATTGACGTGGATAGGTAGCAATCGGGGAATAGAGTTGTGCTGTTGCTGCACAAAACTAGAGAGCTTAACTTTGAAATTCAGACAGATGTCCTCCTCTCGTAGCTTCTGTTTATTCCGAGACCTTAAAAAAATAAGGAAGCTTTAATGATCTCTGCAGGGAAATTGGTTGTTAGAGCAGCAAAAGAAAAAGCAGAACATAGTACTGTAGGAATTACTGTAAAGTAGAAAAAAAATCCCTGATAATTAGCACGTTTACAAGGAGCCTACTGTTCGGATTAGAATTGGTTTAAAAGCCCAAACAGATTAAACATGATCCATGTAAACACCTCAATCGGCTTAACAAGGCCCAAACTGATTCCGATTTCAAGCTGATTCAGATTTCAGTCGGTTGCAGAGGTGTGGTTTAAACCTTTTCATAAACCAATCAAAAGAAAACTTGTATCATGTAAATGATGAAGCTGATTCATCTCTGGCTGTGTTCTTTCTGCACATGCTCCGTCCTAACGTAGAGGGATGCAAAGACGTACGTTTCTCAACTTGCAGAAAATGGCGACTTACAAGCACAAGTGGACTACAGCAGAGAGTTTGTTTCTAATCCAAACTCATCAAAACAACAGCAGATATTGCCCTGAACAAATGATAAATACCAATTTTAGCCAAAGACAAGATGCTCGAGCTGCTGTTAGAAGTCATCCGTAAGTTATTTAAAACTTGCTGCCTGAGAGTGTGCAACGTGTCAATTGCATGCGAGAGCTGGCAGCCCTGATAAGTAACTATAGTCACAATTCTCATGCCACACAGCTGCTCTGTTTACATGCATCAGCACATGTAAACACCAGATTGTTTTAAAGGACATCCCATGTAAACAGCTGTCCCAAAATCTTCAATCAGATTGAGAAAATGTGTGCATGTGCCTACAGCTACTGAAAGCAAATCCTTTAGATAGTATTTAGCTAGCGATAATGTGAGCGAGCAATCATGCTAAATTAGCCAGCTTTCTGTAAAATATGCTGTTTTGGTCTTGCTGGTTATTTTTTAATGTTATCTTATAATTTGCAAATGGAAAGTTGGCTAATTTACCAGATTAGCCCCTGGAATGTGGATGAATTAATGATATTTGTCACTCGAGACAATATTTTGCTGCATAAAGGAGCTTTAAAGACATACAGTAGAGCCATCAGTTTGGGGTTTTCCTGAATCAGTCTGTTGGATCGGGATTAGGCCCAAACAAGGCACTTTTAAGTGACCGATTTCTGTAAAATCCTGTTTGCTGTTTTTGCCCCCAACTGTTAAACCACGCTGCAAGTAAGCAAACAGCAGAGCTGAACAAATAAATTAACAGCAGCCAGCGGTTTCTAATTAAGAATATCCACACTGAGCGCGAGCTCACCTGCTGACTCTCAACAGACTCTTGTGTCGCTTTCTGTGACAGTTTGCAGGTGCATCACACCTCTGAAGGGCTGCTGTTAGCTGTGAACTGCCGTCATTTGTTCATGCTGAAGATGAAGAAATGCTGCCCCAAACCTCCCCTTGGATTCATTCTTCAGACATTAGATATTACTTCAAACACACTTGAGGGTCACAAGAACCTTTTATTGCCTTCATTGAGAAAGATCCGTTATCATCTCCTCTCTGTTCATTGTTATCCCTTAACTGTAGCTCTGCTGTGAAGGAAAGCTGGGAGGTTTTCTTCAAACTGCACACAGCTTTGATCTGGGTCCTTTTGTAAACTCAAAATGTGGCTGATAATATTAAGTAAGAAGTCAAGAAGAGAACATAAAGTCAAAACAGTTTTAATGTGTAATGTCTTGACTTCAGTTTTAATTAAGAGGAGGACACAGAAAGACCAAAACAAACTCATATTGTAATTTTTAAATGGATTTAATTATCAGATGATTTTTATTAGGAAACTTTCTCTTAATCTTGACATTTAGTCAATTGCATTATCATAAATGTCAATTTGGATGTCATGAAAAAATGATGTGCAAATGAAAGCAGACAGTGAACAATGTTGAGAGCCACGAGGCTGTTAGGCATAATTAATGGCAGTGGTGGAACATCACTAAGTACATTTAGTTATTGTAGTAAGGTACAATTTTAGTTTTATGGTACTTTACACTTCGACTCCATGATATTTCGGACAAAATTGCACATTTTACTCCTACATTTATCTTAAACCCTTAGTTAGGCTCAGTGGTGACTGTGCAGGTAATCATATTAATGTAAAATATACATGTCAACTACATAAAAAATATTATTACAATAGGTTACACAGAAATATATAAAGTCATTAAAATAGCTCCATCCTAACCACCTGCAGCGTTGAGATGATAAACAAATGTATGCATCAGTTATTATAATCTAGTAATGTATTATACATTGTTATAAAGTAGGACATTCTGGATAATGAGTACTTTCGGTTAAATATATCTTGTGCTAAAACTTCTGTAGTTTTACTCAGTGGTAGAATAGAACTATGTACTTACTACGTATTTTACTCTCTTACATTTTCTACTATCTACACTTCAAAGGGAAATGTTGCATTTTTTACTCCACTACATCTAAAAAAACAAGCCAAAAATGGTGGCTGGTTAATTTCCAAATTGAGATTTTTACATAAAAACAATATGAAAACAAAGAAGTGCAACTAAAATAATTTAATTAGTGATTGGAAAATTAATTAGAAACTTTTTTGCTAATTGTTTCAGTCATTTTCATTGCAGACATTTCATGGTTCCAAATTTTAGGACTTGCTGCTCTTCCTTTTAATTAGTTTGATAAGCTTATTTTGGTTCATTAAATTGATTTCATTTTTTCCACATTGAAATTCTCAACCTTTAACGTTTCCTTGCACTAACCTTATTTGTACTTACATACTTACTTTAGTAACAGGACTTTTATGGGTAAAAGAGTATTTTTACTTGGTGGTATTAGTGCTTGTACTTAAGTAAAAGATCTGCATACTTGCTCCATCATTGGTTTTAAAAGTGTAAAATAGTGAATGTAGGACCTCTGACCCTGACAGAGTATTTTTTCACTGATCTGAGTGCCTCTTCCGTCACTGCCGCTGGTTTACTCACCAAAGCTTATGGAAAATTTTACTCCCACTTTGAGTCTGTGTGTGGAATTACAGCCGCCTAAATCATAGTGACACAATTATACAGTGTAGCAACCCAAAGGTTAATACCAGGGCGGCAGATATATTAGAGTCACGAACACTAAATGCTGCAGGTTAGTTCAGGTTCCTTGTGACAAGGTCTCTTACTTGACTTTATTTCCCTTTTTATTACTTTTAGGTCATATATCACACACAGCTTTAAGCCATGTAGAAAATGAACATTTCCGAAATGAGTTCTCCTAAAACTCAATATTTGATCCTCCAGCATCTAGAAAATAAAGAGCAGCTTTTGTGATAAGTTTCCATTAAATGTAAATGTAAATGCAGTTTTACATACATAACCTTTGTGACGACAAAGATAATGTTAGGACAGAAAAATAGTGGTCCCAAAATTGTCTCCAGCCATGTTAGCAGCTGTGAGAGGCTGTACTCAGACAACACTAACATTGTCAGTGTTCACCATCTTGTTTGAATGCTAACATTTGCTAGTTTGTAGAGGTCTGGACTCAAGTCACATGACCTGGACTCCAGTCAGACTTAAGTCACTAATTTAATGACTTTGGCCACGATATGACAAAATCAAAAAAGCTTGGGACTTGTCCCGTTACTAAAGTAAGTATGCAAGTACGAATAAGGTTAGTGCATGGAAATGTCAAAGGTTAAAAATGTGGAAAAAATGAAATCAATTTAATGAACCAAAATAAGCTTATCACATGAAAAAACTTCCAAGATAAACTATTTAAAAAAGTCTGTTATATCAAAGTATGCCATAAATCAGATCATGATTTCCATGATTTTTTTAATCAATCAAGCTATATTGATTCCCAACAAGTTGACACTTAATTCCCCAAATCCACTTGGTTTAAGCAAATCCGACATCATCCAATCAATTTGTATGAGAAAACCATCAAGAACAAACGGTAAAGGTAAAAGGTAACTTCTTTTGCATACATCAAACTAAGGGATGATCAACAAAAACAAAACAAAAAACAGTTAACAGCATGCAAAACATGCGGGTGAAAAATTACAGATGAAGATGTAACAGCTTAAAACAAACTTTTTTAACAAATAAATACAAACATTTAAAAGAATTGATGGATTTTATACATCTAATGTATTTTTATTCTGCTATTAAATGGCATAACATTTGGTGAATAGGGCATTATGACTTTTCATGAGACTTGACTCGGGACTTGTAAATCTTTACTTGGCACTTGAGTGCAAAGACTGGAGACTTATTAAGTGACTTGCAAAACAATGAGGTTGGGAAGGATGGGAGGATGATAAGTCGAAGTGGCTGTTTCTCAGGAGGAAGAGCAGCTTGTCCTCTAATTGGAAGTTTGGTGGTTCGATCCCCGCCTCCTTCATTCTGCATATCAAAGTGTCTTTGGGGAAGATACTGAACCCTGTGGTTGTTCATCTGTACGTAATTTTGTGTGTATGGTTAAAATCTATGGTAGCCTTAGCCACCAGTGTATGTGTGTTTGTGAGTGTGCGCGTGCAGGGCCGGCTCTTGGCATAGGCGATATAGGCGGTCGCCTAGGGCGCCATCTGCTGGAGGGGCGCCGCCACGCTGCCAGTCCCCCTTGGCCTCGAGGGAAAATAATAATAAAATAATAATTTACTATGCACACTGGCGCCCTCACTTAGTGTTAGTGTCTAGAAAAAAAATATATATATTAACATTACAAATAAATAAACAGTGACATGTTCCTAAATTATGTGTGAACAAGTGATGTGTCATTATTGGGTGCGGAGGTGCGGGTTAGGGTGCCCAGGGAACCAAATTGGGTAGAACCGGCCCTGTGTGCGTGAATGGGTGAATGTGACTTGTAGAGTAAATAGCATATTGAGTTGTTGAATGACTAGAAAAGCGCTATATAAATGCAAGTCCATTTGCTGGTTATAATTCAAAGAATCTCCAAAGTCACTGGGATTTGCCATCTTGAAACCATAAATGTCTGTACAAATTTTCATGCCGATAAACGCAATACTTGTTGATCTACCTCAGTTTGGACCAAACTGGTATACTGACTGATTGACAGATGACGGTGTCACAATATGAACTATACACTTCTTGCCCCCCCATAAAACCTTATTGGCCTTCATTTAACTTTGCAGTGAAATCACATAAGCTCTTCAGCCCACCAGTTTTCGGTGCTGTGTGAGCATCTTCTGTAAGGCTGTGCGACAAAAGGAGCAAGGGAGTAGTGAGGGAATGAGAAGATAAATCCTGAGCCCAAATGGTGTTGATAACACTTGTTACCAGCCGTAATGAGGTCAGAGTCGCCGCTGTCTGCCGCAGATGGAGATTTATACAGAAACGAAGAGGTCCAGCTGTCTCCCACAGCACATACCAATAAAGATAGATCTACTTGAGTAGTTTGAGCATGAAGGGTGACCGGAGTGATAGAGGATGCTGGTGGTCTGATATGGAGTTGAGACAAACAAGCTGGGGCATTTCACATTGTGAAGAAAAGTGACTTTTTCTATGGTTAAATGAGGTACAATGAACTGTACTCACAGTCAGCACCTATTGTTTTTGATGATTGGCCATCTAACACCAAACTGGGCTTTCACATTGTGAACAATTTAAATAATGTGCTGCTCTTTTCTGACCAACAGTGGGTGGTGGGAGATGCTTGATTGCATCTGTTATGGAGTCTGTAGCTACACATTTTTAAACAGGCAAATCTCAGTCTTTTGGATGCTTGGATTTTCCCTTTTGCAGCAGATTTTCAATGCAGAAGTGTCAGAAGTGTCTAGTAAGACTGGAGTCATGAAAAAGACTCAACTACTATTTAGCCACATTACTCGCCACTTACCCTTTGACTTGGAATGACTTGGTATCTTCCACAACCCAAAGTTTAGAGCTAATGTTATAAAAAAAAAAAAGTGCATTGAGTCATGTCTTCATTATTCTGTCAGCAAATATACTTTCATTCAGTCCAACAGTAGCAAATCACACTGAGTTAGCAGAAGGACAGACAATAACAGATGATGCCTCAGATTATCATTTTCAGACCAGCTGTTGTCAACCAAAAATCGGAAGAAAACATGGAAAACGTTTGGCTCTAAAATTACAAGAGATTGTAATTGTGTAACGGGGATCGAACCCCAGCAACACTTTATGCAACAACTTAACAGTAAGATTAATGTGTTTATGTTTGTGGCCTTCAGCAGGGATGAAATAGTTCACAGAAATAATATAATAATAATATCAAACTTTGAATTTGACTCTGGGTTTCAGAGCCAAGACCGGAAACGTAGACTTCTTTCAGTTTGTAGGCAAATCAGATTTTTTTCTCAAATCAGGGGCCATATTCACAGATATTCTGAGAATATGTAGAGCTCCTAACTTAGCCTCCTAATTTAGCCTAAAAAATATTAACAGAGAGTCCTTGTCATTGCATTTCTAAACTAATAAAGAACAGAGACTTTTTATCTTAGTCAGGTGACCCTGTTGCTAAATATGACACATTCTTTGAACAGATGTGATTGGTTGTCACAGACACGCCCTTTTGTGAGCCTGAAAGGTGTTGACATCTAGTGGAAATTAAATGAATTGCACCACAATATGAGACAGTGAAAGCTCTTTTTGTTCAATCACAATGCTGCTCTGTGACATTTTGCAAATATCTAAATGTTGTAACTGTCATTTCTGGCAATATATTGTTAGTGCATTGGGGCCATATCATTAATGAGAACAATCACAAATGTTATTCCTGCACTAGCAAGTGTGTTTTCATAAAGAAATGATAAACAAGCAGAGCTTGTTCAGTTGAATATGAAACTTTTTATCTGGCCCCCATTCAAAAAACTTTGGACACCCCTGTCTTAAGCACTCTGTTAGTCACAGTTTTAATTCTGCTCATGTCCCCGTGACACGGTTGTTGCGATTGAAGCAAAAGACATTTCGAAAAACAATTTAGTGGCTAGAACGTCTGAACTGAGACAGATCTGTAAAAATCTGATTGGAATCACATTTCAAAACACCTGCGAGTGTGGTTTAAATCAGATTTTGAAGAATCTCATTTCGTGTTTTTTTTTTGCTGTCCAGACTTTCTAAAATACATTTAGATACAATTGGATATGCCAAAAAATCGATTCGGGCTGTCTGAATAATGCGTTAATTGAATATTTCAATCTAAAACCAACTTAACAGGCCAACAGGCAGCTAATTTCATCACAGTGCAAAATAAGAAAAAATACCAACACGTCTTTCCTGTTTGTGGAGCCTTACTGAACCAGTTGTGGGGATCAAAATGTCAAAAGCTAAAATGCTGAATGTCAAAATGGAATCACTAAGTGGCCGTTTACACAGCAGTGGTTCTTGCATGAAACATTAAACCTTTTTTGCTTTTTTTTTGTTAGGCCTTTCGTTCACACAACAACCTTTTCTGAACCATATTATGTACTTTTGGACAATAGGTAGGTCATAATTGTAGATAAAGACAGCCACTTTTAAGTAGTTCCTAAATGGTTACAGGGCTTCAGTTCAGGGTCATCAAGCTGTAGATGAGACAGGATTATTTTTATGAAAGCCAAGTGCAGAATCTTGTCCCAAATGAATTACTACAGTAGCACTTTATGAGTCTTACCCCATTCATCTGAAGTATGAATTTCTCTGTCTGGGCCAGCAGGGAGTCTTCTTGGAAGTGGGAAGCAATTAAACACACAGGCTGAACCGCTTCACTGTACTGAGCTTTACTGAAGTGTAACAGGAGCAGAAGAAGGAGAGAGAGACCAAAAGACCAGAGTTACCCACCACCATGTCATCTCTTCTCCACAGCGAGAAAGAGACTACATTAGTTGCAGAACAAATACAGAGCAAAGAAAGGAATGGGCTGCTGGGAACAGACATATTCACCGTCAGCTGGGAGGGGAGAGAGCTTGAGAACAAGAGAAAGACAAAGAAGAGAAAGCAGAGGGGATAACAGATGGAGTTTGGAAGAATATACGGTATCTGTTTTGGAGCTGAGCCGAATGTTCCCATGGGGATAGAAGGTGACAGTTTACCAGGTGCCCCTTTCACAGATACAAAATAAAGAGTTCTGCTAGACTGTCCAGTTGGAAGCAGTAAAGTTTCGGTCCTTACAGCTACAAACTTTATCTAAGTGTAATATGGTGGACCCAACAGGATCCTTGACACTGCAGTCCCTGCAGTACTTGTGTGTACAGCTGCATCTGCAGTGGATCAATGAGATTTCTCCACCACAGAAACATCCTGATCCCCAAACAGCCCAAATGCTACAATAAATGTTGGTATTGTACTTTTCTGCAAACCATGAATGTGCATATGTAAGTTTCATGTGAAACAGATAAGCCGAAACGTCTTTACGTTTTAAATTTTCAGTTTTATATTGTGACACTGCTGTGGTTTACATGTGGTTCACACAAAAATCTTGTGGTGAAGGTTAAGAAAGATCATTTTTGGCTTAAAAATGAAATGCCTGAATTGGGCTGAAAATATCCCAAAAAATAGCCACTTTCATGGCTATAAACAAGGCTGGAGCTATCGCGAAATCTTGTTAAAGATACCCACTTTTGATGCTACAAACATTGCCTGAAATGTCCTGAACTCATTAAAAATGCCTGTCCTTTTTCTGCTGCAAACTTGGCCGGAAATGGCAGAAACTCTTATGAAAAAGTACCTGGTTTGGTCATTAATAACACAGCAGGAAAGGTCTTGAGCTCCTGTTAACATATACCTGCTTTTGTGGCTACAAACACAGCTGAAAATGTCTTGAACTCTTGTTAAAAAATACTTGGTTTGGTGGCTACAAGCTCAAATGGAAATCTCCCAAACTCTAGTTAAAAAACACCCCCCGTTGTTGGTCTCAAAGAGTAGTCTGCTGCTGTCGGCTGCTGGGCACTGATAATGTTGAATTACAGAGAGGACATCTCTATGCCGATTCAGTTTAGTGCACTGAAAGATGAATATGGAGCCAACACATAATGGCACTGTGATTATGGATGGCTTTAGTTTCGATGTTTTCTTATCTCTTAATAGCAAAGTTGGACAACAGGACAATCGCAGGACATTTGCTTTGCAATAAAACCGTCTCGTCCTGGAAAACCTGCAATGAAGACCTCATCTTACATGAGTATTTAAAGAAAAACTCTGATTTTACATTGGTTAATTAAACGATCCTTCACAGTGTAATAATATCCCATCCCAACATTGTTCTTCAGCAGAAATTACATCACATAAAGGAAGAACTGATATGTGTCATGGGGCTGTATTATTAAATTTTCCTCTAGCCATGACACTTGATTGATGCATTTTCCATCAAAAATTGCACCCCTTCTTACTCATTCAAACCTCAATACACAGATGTAATTTCTCTGATGTGAACTCAAGATATAAAAACTATGCGCCTTACACCTTAAGATTTTTCAGACTTTTCTTCACTATCTAAAGTAATTCAGTTGGTTGAGTTTACAGTGCTAACCGCTAGTAGTAAATGCATTATTATTCTCCATGGTGGCCAGTAGCCAAATATGATGAAAAACAGGCGTTAACCCGCAGCTAAAGCTTAACTTTTACTTTTCCTGTCCACATAGCAACTCAGGTGTGTCTGTGCAGCATCTGTACTTAAATTAATTTTTAAGATTGCACAAACTATGGACTTTATGCAACATTTGCACTCGTGTGAAGATGTCCACCTACAGACAGTTAATGTAGTTCAAATGACGCTGCATGTGCGACTTTTTAAAGTATATCAGGCCCTGTAATCTGACTCCATGGCTACATTACAGCTGTATGTGTCACCCAAAGCAGGATGGATTTTGATCTCAAATAATGATCAATTATGATCCTCTTGTACCCTGTCTGTATATATTTTGGCATTGTTTATGGTTTGGATATACACCTGATTGTTATTTTACATTTACAGTATTCCCTACTTTGTATTGCAGCTGCTGCACAACAATTTCCCCGGGGATGAATACTTTTCCATCTTATCATATCTTATCTTATATGCCTGGACCAATGACACTCTCCCATATGTATTCACAAAGATTTGCTGTATGTTAAAAACCTCTGGACATGTAGGCAGAGAACTTCAAATAATTCCAAATGGTACATAACTTAAAATTTAAAAAAATCATGAACATGATTAATGCCACTTAAATTTCAAATAGCTTTTTTTTAGTATCCTAACCCTAAAAATAACTGCTGATTGCATGCCATAAGCCTATCTGTGGGGGTTCAGTTGAAAGTATGTGTATTGCATTTTTATCATTTATTAACATTAAGAAAAAAAATGGTGTCTTAACACTGGCCAGCCTGTAATTTTCAAGGTGAGAGCTTACCCTTTTTCAGTGCTGCAGTGTAGACCAAAAACAATCCTTGTTGCATTGTAAATGTAACACGAGATCTGGATTATTCATGGTTTTAATAATGCATTGTGTTTAACTTTACATTCACTGCATATTTCACAACAATAACAGTGGAAGTGAGATGGCGCTGTGTGTGAGAGCACTTTCAGCTTGATAGTTGCCAGTTCAAACCCCCAGGAAGGGCTGGGGAAAATGAGGAAAGTCTTCTCTCTTCCAACAATTACTCTTAAAGACCTGGTTATAGCGTTCTTGTGTGTGAGCGAGAGATTGGGTGTGCACGCTCCTCTGAGCACCCAGATGGTGTTTGCCAGTGACGCAG
The DNA here is from genome assembly GCF_008729295.1 of Plectropomus leopardus. NCBI lineage: Eukaryota > Metazoa > Chordata > Actinopteri > Perciformes > Serranidae > Plectropomus > Plectropomus leopardus. The sequence goes on from NC_056475.1 coordinate 7,789,280, forward strand.
TTTTTAGCTTCAACCTTCAATCCTTCATCACACACATCACATACTGTACACCCTACACACACACACATACACACACTCCCTGTTGGGTCTTTCAGTGCTCCCCGTTGGTGCAGCCCAACACCGCCGCGTCGTGTTCAGGCATGACTCTCTCCTCATTAACCCTCCCATCTGGTTGCAAGTTGTGGCAATGTTTAAATGGAGGCATGCTTTCCAAGCACTGTCACTCAATCACGACTTCCTCTCTCTCTATCTCATTCATGCTGTGTCTGTCTCGCCCTCTCATGTGGTTTGCTGTCTCGGTCTCCTCTCTCTCTGTCTGCAGTTCTCCTTTAACCTCTCAGGTCTGTACGTCTCAAAGGGTCGCACACATAATTGAAGCTGATTGTTGATGTTTCATTCACAATCGTACATGGTTCAATCACTGTTCTCCATCTTTGAGATGGTGCATGCACAAAGATGAGCCAGCATCAATAAAAAATAAATTACCTTTTTTTCAGCCTGATAAGAGTTAATTAAAGCTCTTTACATGTTTAGCAACACTAGCAGTGTGACTCTGGGAAGGTCAGTTGATTGGTCCACCACTCTGATCTGAGCTGAACTTTCTGGTGCAGATGTCAAAGGTCCTGACAGCTCTGGGATGTGTTTTATTGATATTTGGTACAGACATTAATATTCCCCTAGAGCAGCGATCATCAACTGGTGACCCCCACCAGTTTGTAATGCAGCCGGACGTAACCTGTCATGGTGTTATGATATGCTGCCGGTCAGCCGGATAGCACCTGACCTGGCAGCATGATGTGCGGAAAGATGGTGTAGGATGATAATGTGGCCACATGGAACCTGCCGCAGTCTTATGATATGCTGCTAGATGGCATCAGGTTGAAACACTGATGGTAATGACGTATTATAAAGAGCTGGAAGCTCCCCAGGGTGGGTGGGAGGGGAGTTGGTTGGGTCAAACAAACCCTGTACATTTACCAGTGCGCTGTTTGCTTCCTCAAGGATGCAGAGCCACACCATGATGATGTTTTCTAAAACTAACCACCTGTGCCGTTGTTGCCTAATACCAGCCAGGCGCTTTCGTTGACATCCCCATTGGTTGCAGCTCCTCAGAAAAACAATCTGTGAATGTCTGCTGACAAAGCGACAATATGTGACAACTAGGGGTTGACCAATAATTGTTTTTCATTGCCAATGCCGATACCAGTTATTAGTAGTTAATGAGACTGATAATCAGTTTTTTTGGAACCGATGTGCATTTACAATAAAAATGAAAATCTTTCTGTCAATCTTGTCAATCTAGAAAAAGAATAAATAAATAAGCCTCACTGAGGTTTTACAAAGTACAAGTTCCTCCCATGCTGACACTTTTTACACTTTTTTGCACTTTTTACTTAATTAATATTATTGTCGATCAATAAAATAAAATACGGATACAGATATTTGGCAAAATGCCAAATATGGGCCCCAATAATCAGCCGGGCTGATAATCTATCGAACCCTTGTGATGACTTTTGATGAGAATGTGTTGGTATTTTTAGTCTGTTGTTTCAGTTGAAGAGGTTCTTTACTTCCTGCCTCTTTTGTATTATGCTCTCTGTCTGCACACACTCTCCATGTCTTAATGTGTTCATGTATATGTGTGTGTGTTTGTGTGCCTGTAGCCTGAAGGTCATTTTCTATCCATCCCATGACCTTCTATGTTTACCACCTAAGGGTGAAAACATCTCATTACTAAATTAATCATTCTTTGTGCACTTTCATATTTTGTTAATTAATTTCCTTGTGTGCTTGATAATGAGGTGTTTCTGCAGCACTGTTGTTGTAAAGAGGTTTATTATATAAACAGATATATTTCTTTTATAGATTTAAGGTTTGTTTCTTCTTGGATTGCAGTCCTATGTGAGTGGGCTCATTTTCCTTCAGAAGACTGAGTGAAAATCAAACACTTAATGCCAGCTTTTGCAGTTTGTTTGACATAAGCTGATACAAAAATAGCAAATGGGAGAAGATAGGATTGCAGTGTGTAGCACAGGCATTTAACACTCGGCTAGCAGACCGTTATTGTTGTCATTGAGACGATGACCTTGTTACTTACTGGAATGTATTGGCTTTCTCATCCCCTTGCATAGCTTGTTATTAGCTGTAATGTAAATCCATAAGCACCCTCCGCAGATTTATATACATCACTGGAATATGCAGAATTTACATAGAGCCGTTGCAGCATTTTCTCCTCTTTTCTTCGTGCTGATAAAAGGCAGCGGAGAGATGGAAGCTCCTCCTGGCATTCCCTGGCAATCCAAGTTGACGCTTACTTTAAGTTCTAAATAGCTGCCCGCCCTCCTCCTCCTCTTCCTCGCTCTCCCATGCCTTTGCTGGGTATCTCTGCAAATATATTGTGTGCTTTTTGATATTTTCCGCTTGTCTGAGCTGCTTTCAGCGCTTTCTAAAAATAGGACAAATATCTCTACAGTGGTTAGTGCAAGGTAGCGGCAGGACAGAACATGTCAGCTGTGTGACAGCAGTGGTGGGAATGGACCGATTTCGTAGAAATGCAGATGAAACGCTTTTTTATGTGTAACATAGTTTTGCATATCAAAGGCAATGCTATAAAGAATCATGATAATTACACTTCCAATTATTAGTGTGCGCAATCTAACATAATCCAACACAGCAGCCCTGGAATAAAGATGACCTTTATGAAGCTTTTAATGTTAAGTTGTTTTTGACAGCATGTCAGACAGACAGTGTTTAATTTTTAGTGGTTTAGTAGTTTGCAGTGATTTCTGACCCCTACGCAGCTGCAGGGTTTTTTTTTTAATGTGAGAATAAACTTTATTAATTGATGTCAAACTTGTTTTTGGATGCTCTGGGCAAAAGAAATAATGTGAACACCTGAAGTATTACCGCTTTATCAGGGCTGCCCCCTGAAAGTCAAAGATTTAAATCATCACTTGTAGACTGACTGAGATTCATCCAGTCATATAGTCCCTTTCTTTTTCGGTCAGTCAGTGTGCAGTGTAGTTTTGGGAGCGTTTTGGTTCCCAGATTTTCCTGCAGAATGAACGCTCCTCGCTTTCACGCTGCTTTTTGGTACAGGTAGCTGCAGACCCAGACCCAGGGTGGTAGCACATGTCCACAGGATCAGTCATTTCCACTTTTCCCATTAACTCTCCATGTAAGCACCTGTGCAATGCATTGTGGCAGGGCTTCGTTACATTTCGAGAGACAAGTTTTTCACTCCTCCAGTGCAGTCTCTGGGAACTCATGAAAAAACTTCAAACTAACTGTTTTCAATCTAAAAATAAGAAAGATTCAGGAACTGTGTGGCTTACTTCTTCTTAAATTAGAAAAAAATGTTTTGGTGAAAAATGCTTTTCCAAACATTTCCAAATGAGCTGCAATGTTGGTCTGTTTTAAAATCTGTACCTAGTAGCACACCCATCAAGTGTCCAGTGCTGGGAAACAGCTGGACCCCTCATATCCAAAAAGGCCCTGTGGACACGTGAGACGGCAGCAGCTGCTTGCAGAAAGTTTGTCTTTGCCCGGTCTGGACTAACATTGTCTTCTTCCATCTACTTAGAATTGGTAAATTTATAGCTCACAGCAACCTATTGTGATACAGGCTCTGGCTTTTGTTTGATACATGTTAGTTTTGGCAAAAAATGTTGCACATTTCCTGTAGGTTGTTAGCATGGCTAACTTAGAGTACTAACTTGGTTATTATATCACATGAACGTCATTTTTAGCCTGAATGTCCCACTGAAGTCCATTAAAACTTTTGAACTCCACATGGGAAAAAATAAAAAAAATAGTTCAATATTTGAAGTGAACAGACAAATTTGTTTTGACTGTCAGAGTTGTGAGTCAAGTAGCCCTACACTTTATAAAGTTGTTATGGATTAGCCAAAAGTTGCAGACATTTGGAGTAATGTGTTTGGCCACATAAAAATGTAAGTTCACTAGTCGCTCTCATTTCATTTCTATGTTGTTTTCAACCAACTCAAACATTATCTGCCTCTTTAGCTGCTCAATGCTCCATCATGTTCATCAGCTTGTTGCTTACTTTTTCAATCTGCAGCTCGGTGCTGCACAGGTAGCAGGCGGGGGGTTTATCAAAGCTTTTTTTTTCCTGGAAAGAGAAGCATAAGAGTTACAAGCCAGAAAATCAAAACATGAGATAAAAGATGCTAAATGTTGGAGATAATACTCTGTGGATTTGGCACTGTGAGCGACACCTGTCACGTTACATTTTTGATCCATTATTAACGTAAAGATGCTAATTAGCAAATGTTTAAAGACATAGTCTTTGAATTGGCTGCCAGTCTTTATTGTAACAGCATCCCAGTATCGACAGACTTGCAGATGGGAAGTTTCTCTCTGGAGGCTGCAGGATACACACCAAGAAAGTGTTGCACAGAGAAACAACGTGTACCTTTTCTCAAAATTTTATAAGTAGAGGGGCTAAAAACTTAAAAATTAGTATGTTAATGAAAAAAAATCTCTGAAAGCAGAAGGATTTATCTCATAACAGTGTGCATGCTTGATTATGTAATATTAACGTGTGTTAAGTTGACATTTTATCTTGAAGATTGGACAAGTGAAAAAATCATGATCTTTCTAAAAAGAGAGAAAGGGTTCATCCTCTGAGGATCATGATTGTCCTCAGTAAATTTCATGCACATCCTGTACTTTTTAGATACCCTTTCATGGTGACACATTTTGACCTGATGATGTTGCCCAAAAGGTTGGAGATTCAATAGGTCAATGAGTCATCCTCTGGGGACCATGCATATCTATACTTTGTCTCATATAAAAATTCACAGTAGTTCATAAGATATACTGCTCTTTAAGTGTGAACTGGAAGAACGTTTGCATGATTAGGCAACTCAGTTGACAGTGGAAATGTTGGCCTTGTACGTTTCTGTAAACCACTGATATGTCACATTTGCACAGTATAGCGGATGTGTTGAGACTTTTCTGAGACAATTTCAACAAAGCTGTGATTATTGTGTGATTAGGTTTAGGTACTAAATCTACTTCTATATGTGTAGGAAACAATCATGTTTTGGCCACAACCTTGGAAGGGAAAGCAGCAGTATCTACATAAAAAAACCTTTTTGTGCCACTATGCCAGCCAGAAAAGAGTCATGTCTTAGTAAAAAACAGCTGCTTTTTGTGGTTTAAAAGCCACTCGAAACACAGCAACGGGTCCCCTATAAAACCCCATGTTCTGAAGCTGGAGGAGAGGTAGTGAAGGGCACCTAAAAAACACCTACATTTGGTGCCCAAGATCTTGGACACTGGTTTGCAATTTGGTAAAATGTCACACATATCAGTGTTTCTAAAGTGATGTATTATATGTTATATGAACTGACTCATCTGGAGGTGGAGAGGATGATGGAAAGCATGTCACCTCGGCAAGATGCCATCCACCATCCCCTCCACCTGCAGACTGCAAAAGTTAGCTCATATATTACATCACCTTAAAACATATTTACCATATGATATGATACGTATAAAATGTGCAAATGTAACATATTCTTGGTTTGCATAAACGTCCGATGCCAACATTTTTTTCTGGCGACTGGGCTGGATTGGGCCGTGCTACTACCGAGTTAAAAAGATGATTCATCACCACAATCCTACTCTTTTTTGTTGCCTTCTGTGATGAAGGAATCTCCAATTCTTGGAGCCACCTGGGTGGATTAAAGCGGCTTATACCATCATGAATGGAAGTAGAGGGTGTGACGTAATTGAAATAGAGAGAGCGAGGAGGAAGGCTGAATCATGTGGGGAGGAGGGGTGGCGAGCTGCAGCGATGGAGGGAGCTAAACAGTGCGTCTAGATTTTGGTTTGTTGTGGCTACTGAGATATCACTCTCTGTACTGCCCTCTCTCTATGTCCTGTCCTCGCTGTGCCCTGAACCTCTGCATCCTCCTGTCCCTTTTTTTTACTGACTCATAGCTTTGATTTACCTCCCCTCACCCCAAGGACACACATACTGCACGCCATGAATATTCATGTTTGTTTGCTTAAATCCTCTCATTGTTAACTCCGTTGCTCTAAAGACAGAGCTTGAGTAAGGCCCAGTGAGGATATGTGTGTGTGCGTGCCCGCACGCGCACGCACGTACGTGTGTGTGTTCCCAGTGAGCTCCATGCATCTCTGAGGATGAGCGGATCTGACAGCATCAGCCGAAAAAGAACTGTTGTCCTCAGACCAAGAATCTCCCAGCCCTGTTAGTGTGTATATGCATGCATGCATGTTGGCGTGTGCGTTTGTCTGTCTGCGTTTTTGTGTGTGTGTGTGTATGTGTGTGTGTGGGTGGAGGTGGATACGCTGTCTCAAAAATCACTGAAGCAGAGTGTTTCATCAACCAGAGCACTTCCTCTTTCTGAATGCCCTTTCCAATGATGTCTAAATGTGTGCGCACACGTGTGTCTCCGCTCATGTGTCTCCGCTCATGTGTTCGCCTCTATGACCTAAAACAGATCCTATTAGCGATAATATTCCACTGTGGGTAGCGAGTCGGGGGGCCCTGTGGTGCAGCTCCGAGCTGGGCCCCGGGGCTGACAGCAGACCAGCAGCCACCTGACTGAGCTGAGCAGGTGGAGGCCTCGTGGTGCAGCTCTTCCCCCAGGCCCAGGCTGTGCTTTCTGACCATCCAGTGAGTCATAAACCATTAGCTAACATGCTAACAGAGCCCTATCCTCTCCAATGAACACTGTGATAACACAGAAGAGCCTTTAATATGATATCATTCACAATATATACTGTATGGCACTCACCACTTTCTGTCACCTTAAAGGGACAGTTCACCCCCAAAACCAAAGTTACATACTTTTTCTCTTACCCGCAGTGCTGTTTATCAATCCAGATTGTCTTGGTGTGAGTTGTCAAGTGTTGGAGAATCGGCCGTAGAGAAGTCTGCCGTCTCTCCAATATAATGTAACTAGATTGCACTCGGCTTGTTCAAAAGCACCAAAAATACATTTGAAAAACTGCCTCTTGAATTGAATTTGAGGTGAACTGTCCCTTTCAATTTAACGTGCAATTATTAAAATTACCACATGATTGGGGAAGAATGAAAGAAATCATAAACCAATAAATGCTTTTGTCGGTAATAGTAGCAGTATGTTCAATACAAATGGACACAAATGCATCAATACACATGCTCATGTAATGCATCACACACACAATTGTTCACATACTATGTAGACATGCACGCACAAACACACAGACACACACAGACACACATCTCCTGGTGTCAGTTGTTGTGTCTGGCTGTTTGTGTTCTGTCCTTATTTATGGGACTCAGCTACTTTGTTTCCATTGTCAGCATGCATGGTGACATTTCTGCATCTGCAGGTGTTGTTGTGTGACATAACCATACAAGTGTTGGAGTGAAGCATTGTATTTTCCCCGCAGCACTGCTGACTGCTGCTGGGTTATACCAGTGATTGTTTACCTACAAATGCTGTTCACAATGCTTCTTCTTTGGTGAGACTCACAAATGTTGGCTAATTGTTTGAAGCATCAGGTTGGGCAGGCAAAGGATTTTGTGATATTTCTTGGCAGTGTAGTAAGGCTAAAAGTGTTTCCAGAGGTGGAAATGGCACTTAATGAAGTAAAAGTAGTGGTACTACACTAAAGAAATACTTAAAAATAATTAAAGAAGTACAAGTAAAAATCCTGCATTAAAGGCAAGACAAGGCAAGTTTATTTATATATCGTCCTTCAGACACAAGGCATTTTTTTTTTAATCTCAGTCTTCTAAACATGCTAACCATAGTCTGAGAGCTTAATCATTTTGAAATCTTGAATTTCTTTATGAAATTTTATGGCATTATTTTTTTATATATTTGTTTACATTTTGCCAAATTTACCACAGTTAAGGTGAATATGCTATTAGCAGCTCCTGTTTGAAAAGTACCAATGGATGTACAGCTATCTTTACTCTAATACTGAAGAAAACTTAAGGAGTATTCTTTCCCCTATGATTTCTACAAGAATTTATGGACGTTCAAAAGCACTCAGTGGAGATAATGATACCCTCGGGAAGCGAAGTCACACTGACTCTAAAAATATGTGTAACATGTCCATGTGTTCGGATTTGACTGAGTTATGACAGAGTTATGACTCAGAGAAGAAGTACAAATTTGGATGCAAATTGCGTTCCCCCCTCTGGACCGTAGAAGTGACATGAAGAGCACTTTCATCTTGGTTATTTCTGTTACTGCTGACATTTCATTGCATGTAGAAATAACGCCGTTATCTTTTAATACCAACAGCATGAAGTACACGGTGGATAAAATCAACCATTTGCCAAACAGTGATTTTTTTTCTTTTTGGTAGCTAACAAAATGATTTTCAACATTTGTATAATTGATAATAATAATAACTAAAAGGTTAAATAATTCTGAATCTGTCTTTAAAAAAAGTAGTTATTATGTGGATTTAAATGAGAAAATGCACTCATTCATTAGAAAGTGTCTGCATTTGCTTCTATTTTCCAACTTATATATATTTTCTTTCGTATTTACGGTAGTTATCCGTGTGCAATCGACTTGCAGCAGCTGTTTGGTGACACTGGTGATGTCTGTGTCAGAGGAACCATTACTATATTGGCCAAGTCACCTGTGGAGCAGAGAAATGTCCAGCAGCTGCTGTAAATCAGGCCGTGCAGATATGAAGCAGCAGCAGAGGTGATCGTCAGGGGTGCCATACTGCAGCTTATTGGTTTTCTCACTGACATGCTCACATGTGGGTATTTTATGTGTGTCTCTGTGACTGTGTATGTGTGTGTGTTATGTCACGGCTGGACCCAGTTGAGGCTGATAAAGCATGAAAACATTGGGTGTGTACACGATGAGGCTTGTCAAGAAGTTTAGGAGGGACATCTTCATTCACACTTCTCCTATAGTTTCTTTTCTATATCACAAGCGCTATATTGTTGGAAGTTATTGAGAACTGGAAAAGAGAAATAATTAAACATAAATACAGCTAACCAGATTCCCTCAGGAGGGGACTGTTTGGGAAAAAAAGAAAAGCACTTCACTGCACTGCTTAAAACAATAAACTGGCCTTTAGTGATGGATGGAGCCACCAATATCCATCATGGGAAGAAAAGCTGCTGCTAAAATGGCAACACTTCCAAAAATAAATGACCTTTTCTCAATAATTCCAACTCAACCTTTATCAGCAATTGACTTGGTGAGTACAATGACGGCCAAAACTACACAAATAAACCCAAAGTTATAATGAACAAGAACTCCTCTTTAAAGTTTAAGTGTGCAGGATTTAGGGGGGTAATTGGCAGGAATTTGAATATGATATAAGTATGTTTTCATTAGTGTGTAATCACTTGAAAATAAGAATTGCTTCTTTTTGTAAAACCTTAGAATGAGTAGTTTATATCAACATAAGGAGCGGGTCCTTGTCCATGGAGATGACCATGTTGCACAACCTTTTTACACTGAGATCTCGATGTGGGTCTGGTCTAAGTCCCTTCTTTATGCCTTTGCATTTTTACATAAACAAAGTTGACATAAGGCTGCTCCTGTGTGTGATTTTTAGATAGCATGCCGGCATCGCAGAAGTAAAAGAGGCGTGATGTTTAACACAACAGTGACATTTTGCATGACATAACATGTGCATCAGCAATGCTTTTTAAACAAAAACAATGACATAACATGGCAATATCAATCATTTACCATCCCTGTGATATGGTGGCTGATCTCATCCTCTGCCAGAGGGGTAAGGAACGTCAAGTTTTTTCAATTTTTGAACATTTACGGCTGATGTTTGTCTTAAAAGTTGGCTGCTAGCTGCGGCTAGCTGCTTTTTAAATCTCTTGCAGTGTGTCACACACATAAAACGTTCGCAAAACACCACACCCGTCCCACCCACTGTCTCTACCTGCTGACTGTCCCTTTTTATACAGACAATGTTTTGACGCTGTTACTACCTCTGTCTTAAAGGTGAGACAACTCTGTCCCCTGATTCTGTGATGGTACCATTTATGCCAAACGATGAGGCGGCTAAACGGCATGATATACCTGCCGTGCACAGGCAGTGTAAAAGGGGCTACTGGCTCCTGATCCAGTCATTTGCGTTTTTGCACTGGCCACCATAGTTAACAGCCCCACCATGTGAAACAGTGTCAGAAAAACACAGATACTTTAACATGAAAATGCTTTATTCAGTGTTTTTACCAGTTTAAATCACCAGATCTGTGTATTTTGGAGAGGAAGAGACCACAGACAATTTGGCTCCTGCTAAAAACCCTCTGAACAATGAACGCTTAAGGAATTCTCACTGGGAGACATTTTAGCTGGTTTCACTCTGCAATATTAACTGCTAAATACCAATAATTTGCACACACTGTTCTTTTAAAGCAAGATTGATTTAAAAAAAAAAAACCCCTCAAACTTCTACTTGCATAAAAGGACTAAATAAGGGACACAGCCTGTACACACACATTTAAAATATCCATAAATAACATATTGTACACCTTCTGATGTGAAAGAAATGTTCATCGTGGCACTTGCAGTGATGTAAAATTATGTTAATGGGGTCATTTTCTGCTCAACCTTCAAAAAAAGAATGATTTGATGCTTTGGCTGAACTGTGTGATATGTGTTCATTAATTTATATTAGCGTTCCTTAGCTGAGATATTAATTTGTGTGAAGGCTCTAAGTGTGAGAGTCTCTGAGGGACACCGGCTCTCGGCGCAGTACATAATAGTCTGTTTTTCACACTTTGTCAATATTTGGTAGCAATCTGTCTATCAAATTCTCCTCTGCTGAAATGTGGTTTCTTTAAAAAAAATCTGTCAGGTTACTTTGACGGCATGTTAATTTAGTAACTAAACAACTCCTCAAGTTTATCCAAAGTGAAAACAAAGTGAGAATTGTAGCTCTTAGGGACGAACCTCCAGAGTTATCACCGGACACTGAGGCTCTCCTTGGCTTTACGGAGCTTTATGGTTTTAGCTCAATATTGATCCATCTGGCAACAACTTGACTGTTTTGGTTTCACTCCTTCTGTTCAATGTGCATCTGTTGCACGTTCTCATCCCAGCTCGTCACATGGTGCCGCTCTGTCAGTGACCTTTTGTGTCTAATTATGACGTTTTAGGTATCCTTCTGCGTCAACTGTTTACACTCTGGGTTGCCATTACCGTGATGTCAACAAATGCACATGATTGGATGATGTCTCTATGTTTACACAACATGAGCACATCGCAACCAACGCAGATTGTCATGATGGCTAGGACTAAGCAACAAAGAAACAGATGGTTAGGTTTAGGCAAAAGAGGCACAGAGAAAAAAAAACAAAAAACCTCACATCCACACTGGAAGTGAGGACCAAACTCCTGCTTGAAAGTCAGTTGTTGGTGGGACCCATCGACCCCTCCAGCAGGTCTTATAAGCCCACTCACACTCGCATTACATCGTCACCGGCAGTGTTACAGCCTAAAGCCATCCTTCTGCATTTCATGCACACGCAACTGGTTCTGTTCAGCCGCATTCTCAAGTGACGCTGCCTGTATGCATTGCATGTGGATGCACCTGGTGCCGCCCAGCCATCCGCTATCGTATATTGTGAAGCACTTTGAGCTGCATTCCTTGTATGAAAAGTGCTCTATAAATAAAGTTTATCATTATTATTATTATAATAATAACGCCACCAGTTCTGTCTGACTGCGTTCTTAGCTTACGTCGTCCAATCATGTTCCAGGTTGGCGCGGGAGGTGGCTTTTGGCGTCATGCTCGTACCCACAAATCAGTGACAGAGCGGATCTATTTGATCAGTTCAGAATGAGTATGGTCTTGCTGTTTTCAGTTGTGCTGGGTGTGGCTTTTGGTGGTCCAGCTGTGACCTGGGTTTGGTTCTTTGGCCAGTATTGTAGACTTGAAGATCTTGTTGATTCATTAATTTTTGCTTGATATTTGACAAAGCGAGAAAACTAAGTAGTTAAATTGTTACTTTATTTTTCGGTTTTTCTTGTGTTTATTATTGTTACCTAGTTTGTTTTTCTGTAGCTTACAGACAAAATTAATACTGTTAGAAGTCCAGCTATGAACAACATGGATCAAAGTTCCTGCAGAGTTACAAAGTGCTTTACAAGGCAGTAAAATAAAACAGACAAGTCGCAGAAAAAACAGATTTTAAAAGGCACACTTTGTTGTATAAAAACCAAAGAGATAGAAGACAGTTCAAAGGAACTTAAAACTCACGTAAAATGAGGGAATGGTCTCCGATAAAGTTATGTTTTAAGGAGAGACTTAAAAGAGAGCACTGACTCACAGGTCTGATTTCCTCAGGCAGATCGCTCCAGAGCCTCAGGGCTCTGACTTTAAACACTTTGTCCCCTTTAGTTTCAGCCAGTCCTCAAAAACACACAAAAGACCTCTTCATGAGGATCTCAAAGAGATATGGCTGGCAGAGATACCATAAAGAGCTTTCAAAGTAATCCGTAAGATCTTAAAATCACCTTTAAAACATACTTGGTGCCATTGTGAAGAGGATTAAAACGGGAGTGATTTGATCATGTCTCTTGGTTCTGGTTATATCAAAGTTTGTTGTCACTCTCGGCTGTGATCAGCTTGCCCAGCTTTGGGCTTTTAGCATTGGCTAATGTCACCTACATGTTACAATAATGTTTTAATTTCAGTAATTTAATTTCATTAATTTGAAACATTTTAATGTCCCTTTAAGATTAAATGCTGAATAAAACGTGACGTTATAACTGCAAGATTCTGAGGATGTTTCGGTGATGTTGAGAGGGGACAGATCATACAATGTTCTTTTATAAAACGTTCCCACAAATTTACATGAGAACAACGAAAGAACATTTTCAAAGCAACATTCAGAACATGTTATTGAGGCCTGAGGTTACAGACCATAAAAATGAAAATGAAATGTAATTTGAAAAAATCATTTTCTAACATTTTTTGTTTAATGTTACCCAAACTTTAAGAAGAATATTCTGGGAACTAAAATAATATTTGCCACTGAAAACTTACTAAAACGTTTTTAAAACCAAATATTGCTAGCCGGGTGGGCAGCAGACACACAGCTGCATGGTGGAGATCTGCTCGCCACTGAAGACACTTTTCTAGTATACTTTTAGCTTTTAAACGTATTTCTTTAATGTTGCCTGCATGCTTTATCCCCATTTCTGCCACACATTGTGTGTTGTAGCTGTTCTTATTGCAATGTGATGACACATCTGGTCGACCAGTCTCAATCAACAGCACTGCCTGCAACCCCTGAAAGAACCAGCAGCTTTAGGATTTAGTATCACCCACTGAGCACTGCTGAAATTTAGTTCCAGGAACTTAGTCCCCCAGTTGGAAATAAAAGCTGAACTATGACTACGGGCCTTTTTCACAGCAGATTTTTTTGACTTGTCAAAGCAGGAAAAGCAAAGGTGTTACTAATAACATTAACGGTGGCTCTGTTCTGCTCCCAGTAAGTCATGACAGTGTGACATCGAGCCAGCATGCACAATACCAGGGCCGTGAAACTGAAGCAGCTAAATGGAATTCAGCCACCATTAATTTTATTATTTACACCTGAGCGCTTTTTCTACTGTGACATGTCGCAGAAAGGCTTATGGCTTATGTTATAGGGCCATAATGTCATTTAGTGCTTATGCTCAACTGTCCATATCATCTTTAACTTCACAGGCAAAGTATTTTACTCCACAGCCTCACTTTCACCGTCACTTTTTTTTCTACTAGAGTGAAAATCTTAGCAGGATGCCCGGCCAGCTTGATTGGCTGCTATCCATTATCCCCCAATAACTTTTCCTCTCTCTCTCCCTCGCTCCCTCTCTTCCCCCCTGGTTAGCTCATGTTTTATGGATGCTAAGTGGTAAAGGATTTACGAGCCATTTAGTTCACTCATCCCTTGGTGGTTGCACTTAAAATATTGCATAGTTTGGAGCGTTTTGTGCCTCTTGGCGATCTCTCCGAGGATCCCAGCTAAGTTATTAGATGTCATGTTTGTTCTTTTTTTGACTTGAAAAATCGAATGCGTGTTTTACCCTCTTCTTTCCATAGCAGGTGTGGACAGAGTCATGGGCCAGCAGCAGTGTTGGTGGCTGCTGTATGGCTGACTTACGGTCATAGCTGTATTTTAACCATCTGTCATATACTTTTTCCCTCAGGGGAAACCGCGTAGGAAGCAGGGCTCCACTGGCTGCAGACTGCACTTTATGTAATTGTGTAGCTCCAGTTCAGTTTCTGATTGTGTGATTTTATGCGCATCGCCAATATTTGCTAACATTTTACCAATATCTTTGGTCAATAGCCTCTGATATGATGGAGATGATGCCGTTTGTTTGATTATTTTTATTTACAGCACGGTTTGTAATGAGGCTTTCTAAGTAGATTCCACTCAGACATACAGTGCAAAAATATTTTACCATTTATTTTTTTAGATGTAGTTGGTTTATTTATCTTGATAGGACAAAAAATACAAGTTGTTTTTACAAGATAATGAGAAGATTTGAAGGTATTTCATAAGATCTGGTTGATTCAATGATTTGAATGAATAATGTGTAAAACTTAGTGAAATCTAGTGGTGAGGATTGCAGATTGTAACCAGCTAAAACTTCTCCCAGTTAGAATTTCCTTTCTGTTAGTTGTTCAGGAGGTTTTAACTGGAATCAAAATTATCTGCAGATGTCTCTTCACCTCCACAACAAACTTATCCAGTGATTTAAAATGGCAAAAACACTGATCCTGCTTGACGAGGTCCTGCTGACTATGGTGGCCGACACAAAATTGCAAATAATAATAATAATAACTGTTTCCATCTTTAAAAACAGAGTTCACAAAGTGCATTGCAAGAAAAGCAAAAGCAGAAATGGTTTTAGAAATGGATTCTCAAAAGGCAATATAGCAGCAAACACCCAAACATTCCTACGATAACATAAGCGAGACGAAACTAAGGAACGTTAGGATAGGGTTAAAAACAAAAAGACAAAAAAAATGCAAAACACAAACTATCTAGATAAATAAACACAAATAAAAAGATTATAAACAATAAAAGAAATGAAAGTAATAAAACCACAGGGTAAATAAGAAATAAATGAAATAAAAAGACAACATAACGCAAAAGCAAGTCTATAAAGAAGGATTGTAAAAAGTGATTTAAAAGAAGTCGCTGATTCTGCAGCCTTATCTCCTCAGGCAGGTCGTTCCAAATCAGAGGGGCCCAGATGGCAAAGGCACAATCACCTTTTGATTTAAGCCTCGACTTTGGAACGGCCAGAAGGGCCCCACCTGAGAGTCCAAGACTGCAAACCGGCTCATGTGGGGTCAACATTTGTTTGATGTTACTTGAGGCCAGACCCAGACGAGCTTTAAAAGTGATCAGTAAATTCTTAAAATCAATGTTAAAATGAACAGGAAGCCAATAGAATGAAGGCAGGATTGGGGTGACGTAATGTTGCGTGTTAAAACCCATAAGAAACCCAATTGCTGCATTCTGAACTATTTGGAGGCATGAAAGTGACTTTTGTTTGGTGCCAGAAAGGAGGGAATGACCCTATCTACAGCCAGTTTGGTTTGTCCATCCTGGGCTACTGTAGAAACAAGGCAGTGTAACCGATTTCACTATAATACATCCATGAGTGTAACATCTCTGTGGATGACAGCCTGCTTTCTATGTAGATATATATGGCTTATTCTAAGGTAACAAAAAAATGATTCCTATTGATTTCAGGTGATTAAACACAATTCAATTTCTGCCAATATATCCCCCTAAATCCTACACACTGCACATTTTAACGCTCGTGCCATAGTTGTGACACTGAGTTTTAACCAGCTTCCTCCGTGTTTGTATGCACATGTGTACATGCAAGGCAACTAATTCCCTTAATATTCAACCTCAGGCTGCCTGATTCTATGACAGGGTGGAGGGAAATGCAGGAGGAGGAGGAGGAAGAGGAGTGTAAATGATGTGCAGAGCTTCATCTTCCCTAACGCCCCGCACCACCACTCTTTAACCCAGGGCATGGTGGGAGACAAAGTCAAGCAGACAGAATACGATGCTGTGCAGTGTATGTGTGTGCTCATGTGTACATGTGTGTGTGTGCATGTAGTGAGACATGATCTGTCAGTGGCACTCATGCATCATGGGGGATTGTGCTACAATGATGTCCAGTGGGACAGTCTCTCTCTCTTTTTCTCTCTATCTCTCTCTCTCACTTTGTGTTGGATGCCAAAGGAAAAGTCATGCGCACAAATGCGTACATGCATGCAACATGCACTTGAATGCACACAAGAACATTGCGCAAAGGTCTTTTTCAATTTGACACACACACATACACACACACATGCACAGAAAAAAAGGAGGTGCAGCCACGTGTTCTCAGGTACCAGGTTTGAACGCTATGGTAACGCCTCATTCAGAGTTGTATAATTAAGTCATTTCCAGATGCAAACGCTGTGTTGCTGCTCTCTGTTACCTGCTGGTGTAGCAGGATACTGATTCAGTCCACAGCCAGTTAATGAAAGCTGCTCCAGTTTCTGTTCTGTTTTCGTCTCTGCAAATGAGGTTATGTTTTCTGTCCCACTGGTTTGTTTGTTTGTCATAAGTAGGATATTTGGGGGAAAGTCATGCAGTGGACCACGAAACAAAATTAAATGTTGCTGCAGATCCTGAATTTTTTAAAATATGGGTTCTTAACATTGCAAAGCACTGTTGATAATTATTGATATTTTC
The DNA here is from genome assembly GCF_008729295.1 of Plectropomus leopardus. NCBI lineage: Eukaryota > Metazoa > Chordata > Actinopteri > Perciformes > Serranidae > Plectropomus > Plectropomus leopardus. Next base: position 7,806,027 of record NC_056475.1, read on the forward strand.
TACTTCACGTGTATTTTGATGCAAAAAAAGAACATATTCTGTTATTAATAAAATGACAGATTTAGTGTGCAGCCTTTGTTGGGGTTGGCAGTGGCAGTAGCTCATAGATTATAAGTGATAATGTACTGTAAATGAAGAGTTACATGCTGTTTAACAGGTAATTATTACCATCCTCATCACAGATGAGTAGCTGGTGTGCTGTTGCAAAAAAACACTGGTTTATGTAAAAAAAAAAAAAAAAACTGTGTGGGTTAGGTAGAGATTTATATTTTGAATCATAGCTGTACATGTGAATACTCACTCCTACATTCCCTTATGCTTTGTATAGTGTTAATATATATAATACGAATATTTATATTATGGGGTTTTATCTGTTTCTTCATATAGAAGTAAGAGTGAATATTCTGTGTTTTTACTGCTCAACTCAACAGAGTTTTTTTTTTGTATAGCTCCTTTCATACAAACGTATAGCCAGGAGGGCTTCACATATTAAAAATTGGAACAACACAGCCAAATAAATAAATAAATAATCAAATAAATAACAATTAAGAAAGTTTTGCAAGACTGGAAAATAAAATAAAATAAAATAAATTGTTCTTTGTTTTTAAGTAACCACCAGTGATAAAATAAAGTAAAACAAAACAAAAAAAAAAACAATAGTCAGATCTATGTCTGTAACATTACTACAATTTAAAAGTCAGGTTACTACAAGATAGTTCTGTAGTTTTCTTTTAAAAATACAGAGAGATCTTGCCATTCTAATATCCGGAGGCAGAGAGTTCAGTTAGGTTCACTTCTCATTTTTAATTTGGACTTCTTCCTGTTTTCTACCATTTATGCAGAAAAAGACCCTGTGGACATGTTGTTCTTCTACAACAAAGACAGTCCTAGGAAGTGCGGCCTTTATCCACTATACAACATAATTAGCTAATTAGCACTAGGAAACAGTTGAGGCTGTTGAGGATGTCATTTGTTTTTGCAAGTATTTGGCCATAAACCAATTTATTTTTAGGAACCACCAAAGTCACTGAAGTCACACTGAATGTGTGTGCCAATTCATAGTTATGCATCCAATAGGTGTTAAGATATTTTGAAACTAGTATGCCCAAAAAAATCTTTTGTGGATGAATGCTTTTTCATCTAAAACAACATGCATCATGCGTTGAGTGTTAACATCACCACATTAAGGATGACACAGTTGGGGACTTTTCTGTAAGTCAGTCACTGAACATTCAAATGTCAGTGTGACGCAGGTTTATTGTTGAGGCTCGGCTACATTGATTGTGATTCTGTTGTCCAGATGACACAATTTAAACCTGTTCAACCAAGTAATTAATCCTTTAAAAAAAGGGAATGTGAGCTTTATTGAGGCCACTATATTGTGTCTGACAGTGTCAATAGAGGTGTTGAATTGAACAAGGGAATTGAGCGACTGCCTGCTGCTGTGATCATGTTCAAAATGGCTTCCCGCCTGGCGTTAGGGTTGTGTACGCTCGCTAAAATACTGATGGTTTCTTTTCATCTGGTCTGCTCAGACAAGATGTCTATATTGATTTTTACCTCATCGAAACCATTACGGACACAAAGGGGCTTCGTTCACATCCCCTTCCATCTTTTCTCATGAAAAACCTCCTCTCATGTTGCTTGCTTCTTCTGTGAGTCGATGAAGATGTCTTACGACTGTTCGACACAATGATGATAGCTGATGATGATGGAAATTGCCACCATAAATAGCTTTTTTACAATAAGTGCGATTGCCAGATCTCACTTGAAAAGTTTCCTACACGCAGAACATATTCTCACATGTTCTTTTGTCACAAACTCAAACATGTCATCCTTTGATACAAATTATTGTTAAGATTACTTATAACATTAAACAGTTGGTGTCAGTTCAGTATAACACTTGTTTAATACTTGAGGTTGATTATGAAGCAGTTTGTCAAATTTTTTCCAACATCAACAAAAGGCTTAAAGTCCTCAGTTTGACTCAACAAATTTGTGTCTTTTTTTGGATTTGGGAACGAGTAGCTCATCAGAAATCTGTTAAAATCCTAGATTGTCTTTACAGAATAAATCACAGATTTGCTTCATTCTCGATAATTTAAGTTTTTTTTTCTTCAAACGGTTTTAAAAACATCTACTACTTACCTATTCTTTTAACCAGAGCACCTTCACATTACTGTCAGTGCACACAGTTAATAAAAATGTGTGGCTGTTGAATGTTAATGGCTTTAGTCCATATCAGTGATACTCAACTTACGGTGTGTGCACCACATCTGGGCTGTGATAGGGTGACGTGTGGCCCACCGAACATTTTGCAATTCTCAATGAAAAAAAAAAAACCCAAATCAATGATTAATTTTTTAATCAAATAATTAATTTATTCTTTTTTTCTCGTATAATATGAATGCAACTAAGGTGCCAGAGTGCAAAAAATTAAAAAAAATGGCAAGAGGGGATCTGGAGGCATGATTGGCCCCTGGTCTTCTGTCATTTTGCAAAAGTGGACCCTGGACAAAGCAATCAAATATTGTGGTCTATACTTTTGGTACTCTAGTATAAGTCATTCCAAATCTTATCTTTATCATTGGAAAAAATGAAATAGCTGTATATACTGAAGGTATTGTTTCACGGACGTAACAAACAAATAATTTAGCGTGCTGAGGTTTGAAAGTCTGAAGGATCCTGAGGAGTTACTGCAGGAGAAATCCAGGAAGCTGTAAATAATGCAAGCTAAATGAAGGCTTATTCATCAGTCACTATTTCACTTTCTCCTTGAAGTCTAATTGATTAAAATAGGTTTTGATATTTCGCTGGAAAATGATTTGAGATGCAAAGAATTTGCCATAACTCAGTGGACTGCCTGCCTGCCGACAGCGAGCTCTGGGTGTTTTTGCTCTGAAACAAGTGGTAAATAATGGAGGTTTGTTCTGTGCTGCTGAGATTGATTTATTGATGGGGCAGAGGTCGGGGTTAGCCATCATCAAACTGCCCTGTGCTGTGGGTGGGGCCTGACACCTGGGGGACTGAGGGAAAAGTGTGTCACTGGCACCAGACCTTATCCAACTGTCCACGGATTTACACAGAGCACTGATGACAAAGCAGTTTAGTTGCTGCTTGTCATTAGGAACGGATTTGGAAAGTTTACCTCTCCTTAGCGTAGACTTTCACAGCTCAGCTTGATGGTTTAAGTTTCACGTGACTCTTGACAGAATATGCACTTCAGCCAGGTTCCCCCACATGAGGTCCAGAGATGCTGGTTTCAGACAAGTGTTATGTAAAATGACAGGAGAGCTTCTGTTGCTCTGTTAGTGTGTCACACGCACAATGTCTGGCCCATTGATCAGAGAGAGCAGCAGTGAGTGTGTGTGTGCTCTGACCTGTTTGTGCAGTGGAGTGTGAGGCCAGCGGATGCTGTTTCAGGGTCAGTGCTGGTGTGGGACTAAATGGACCAGTCCAGGAGGCTGGCCTGTTACTAGCAGCCGCCCACTCACTGTCAGTACTACTACTGTCACATCACTACCAGGTCATACAGAGCAGACTCCGTTTGATACGTCTTGACTCTGATGGATTGCTGCTATTGGCCTTTGCTGTCTGTTTGCACCGCAGCGATCCTTCCCTGGGTTTTCTGTGAAGCGCTGTGACTCAAAACACATGTGTCACATCTCAGATCGACTTCAAGTCACTTTGACATTTCTCTGAAATTGAAGTTTTTTGCAGTTGTCATGAAAAAGGGTTGTCATGTTTTTCCCACACTGAAGCTACAACCAAAAAATAAAGCTCCAAAGCCAGTTAAATATTTAAAAAAGAAGTTAGAAGTTACCATTATTTTAATTTTGCACCAATAAAGAAATGTTACAGCTGTGGCTTTAATTCTGGTTAGATTATTCTGGTATAATAAAGCAAATTAAATCACATCAACAACTCATTTTCTTGATGTGACACAAAGAAAACTGAACTCCAACTGACTATTCACTAACAAATAGCCAAAACTGTAAACACACTGGATTGCTACATTTAACTCTATACACTACCTCCTCTGGTTGCCCCGCTGTCACACACACACACACACACACACGCTGGCTTTTGACCACATACTTCATCCATTCAATTCAATTCAGCTCAATTCAATTAAATTCAGTTCAATTCAATTCAATTCAATTCAATTCAGTTCAGTTCAGTTCCACTCAATTCAATTCAATTCAATTCAATTACAATGGAGTTCAGTTCAATTCAATTCAATTCAATTCAATTCAATTCAATTCAATTCAATTCAATTCAATTCAATTCAATTCAATTCAATTCAATTCAATTCAATTCAGCAAACTGCTATAGGACCTTAATTTGTGAAAAACAGGGTGTGTACAGCTCACACACCCAACAACAAGCACAACAAACCACACACACACATATCACACACAACATACCAATCAACAAGTAGCAAGTGAGCCCCGCAAAGCACTATGAACAGTACATGATTAATAAGCCATAAATATATAAAAGTGTTAAAAATAATGGTGTGAAATGGTAAATAAATCAGCCATACATTAGTCAGGGTAAAAACAGTAGCTACACACACTCACATCGCACCCAAATGAAGCCTTGAAAATTTGCATTTTGGAAACTGGTGCCAATATGGCAGTTCAGTACCCAAATCTTCTGGTAAATGACATAACAAGATTGAGAGTGAGGAAATAGCATGCATTTGTCACCTAGCTTGTTCACATTTTGGTGTGTGAGTTATCCGATGAGGTCACCTGTACAAAACCACTAGCTAAATATGAATTACAACAATGATATACAACTAAGTTAGAGGCCCTCTAAACAAATAAAAAACAGCTCAAACACACTTTTGTAAGACTCACAGACTCCAGTATTGATATATTGTCTCCTTTTTTGTCTTCACCCAGACACATTCATGTTGTGTGCGACATTTAATAAGAAATAACTGAGCAGACAAATAATTTCTGCTTTTGGGAAAAAGAGCCCTCACAATAAGTGACTGAATGGAAATCCAGAGGAGCTCCTTGTGTTTGTCATCAGGGAGAGATACTGGTGAGGCAGGCACGAGGCAAGCTGTTAGCTGTTTATGGTTTTGATGGATTCCTCCTTCATTGCCGAGGCAATCTATTTTAATGAAATGGATAACACTCATCATCTGCCATTTGGCATGAAGTGTCGCTCCGTCCCGTACAGTCCACTGTGCCAGAGCCGCTCTGGGCGAAATGCTTCCGTTGGCAGCTCCTGAATGTGTGGAAATGTGACCTTGAAGGAACGTTTTGTTAGGCTTAGAGCTGGACTGAGTGCACATCGTGAAAAACTTTATGCAGCATCAGAGGCGTCATATCTGAGAGGTGGCCAGTCGCACAGCTGCTTCATAATTTCCAGCCATACACTAATTTTTCCAAGTGTTTTTTTGTAGCAAGAATGTTTTTCGATAACCATGGAGGACATTTACATTTTCTGCTACTTTATAGGCTACTTCTATATAACCACAGTTCAGTGGGAAATTTTGTACTTTTTACTCAATTTAACTTATTTGATAGTTTGAGGAACTTTGCAAATTCATAATTCTTGTATAAAATACAATCAACAAATAAATTATAATGTATTTATAAAAGTTAAGATAAGATTCTATTGATTCACTGCAATTAAAAATAATTAAACCTTTACCAGCTGCAACCTTAAAGTGACGCACACAGTAATCTGTTAATAATTGTTAATAGATCTTTGCGGGATTAACTGTAAAAAGAAAGTATTTGTTTTAACTTAAAAAACAGTTAGTGTCACGGTTTCCTTAAATTTTTAAGTTGACTAAAGTTGAGACGACAAATTGAAGTAATTTTGTCATATTTTAACTTGTCTTCTCAAATTCATTTAACTTTGAAATTCAAGGCAGCGTGGACATTAACATTTAAAACAATTTTTTTTTTACTTTTACTTTAAGTATATTTTGATGCTGATACTGTATTTTTACTTACTTTTGAATGCCTTTTCTACTGCTTGAAAAAGTCTTTCTACACTGTGGTATTGCTACTATTTTTGCACTTCTGTAAAATAAAAATGAATTGTTTTAAAATAAAAAAGCAAGTGTGTGGGCTGCCTTAAAATTTTAAGTTGACTGAATTTGAAAAGACAGTTTGAGGTAATTTGTACTGATTTCACTTGTCTTCTTTAATTCAGTTAACTTCAAGATTTAACGCAGCCCAGATAGTAGCTTTTTCCATGTAACTTGGAATATAAAAAGCACCACTTCTTGTGTGCTATAAAGTATAAAACATAAATATAGTAATACAAAGAAAAGAATTTACCCTTTTCAAATTCTTTTTGAAAGCACTTAACAAACAAAATGCAAAAATTCAGAAATATAACTACAGAGGTGAGTGTATATACTCTTCAAAATAAAGCTCTTAATCTCTACATGATTTTACAGAAGTTTCCCCTACATTCAGAGCAGCAGAAATGCTTTTATAACCTAATTTTAATTTGTGTTGTTGCAACTGATTTAGCAAAACTCACATTTACTTACATGTAGATTGATTACTATTGTCAGTTTATGTGCTTCACTTTTTCCTCCAGCATGTTTGTGCTGTAAATGTGACAATAAGTCAGCTTCTCATTATGATAATCAGTGACATTGGTTTATTGGTCCTCTTTCTCAGACTGTCTCCATGCAAGAGTGGCAGAGATACTGTATACTCTTCATTTAAAGGCATGGTAGCAGCAATTGAAAGCAGTTGCTTTTTAAATGTATTATGAGTTAAACCCTAGTTAAAAGAATCATGCAGTAATTAGAGACAAACACAGCAGAGGGAGACAAAGTTTGAGCCACACTGTCAGACTGATCTCAGACCTGCAGGTGTTCTTACATGCACAATGATGTGTTGTTTATTCGAGCTGGTATTTCTGCATTATAGCAACGTAGCATTTCAAGAGAGGGTGTGCGCTGACATATAAGGATAAAGGGACGTGTGTGTGTGTGTGTGCGTGTGCGTGTGCATGCATGTGTGTGTGTGTGTGCGTGTGTGTGTGCATGTTATCTCATCCCTTGAGGGGACATCAGTGGGCTGTGTGGATTTTTCCAACCTCTGGACTCCTTTCTTGGTTGAGTGGACGTTCTCTCTACCGAGAATCCTGCGAGCCTTCATCCCTCAATATGGACACACACATACAGGAACACACACACACAGACACAGAGGAAAGGTTAGTCACTGTGGCCTTCGGGGAGCAGGTGTGTCCATATGTGCAGTTAAAGTCCAACTGCAGTATTTCTGCTCCAATGTACAGAGCATCCAGCCCAGTCACCAGAGGAAAATGTTTGCATTGTATGTTTTTGCAAACCGCGGATACGTTACATTTGCACATTTTATATATTATATCAAAAATTCTTAAGTGACATAATTCTGTGCACATGTATGAGATGAATTTGGAGATGGAGGGGATGGTGGCTGGTGTGAGATGTAGGCAACACAATTGCTAAGCCGTACATCACTATTTGAGACCAACAAACAACAAATCTAGTTGTTTTTTAGTGAGACATCGGCGCCATTTTCAGCCATGACTGTGGCACCAAAACTATTAGGTTTAAGCCAAAATATTATCTTTTTCTAACCGTCCTACAAAAACAAATTGAGAGCCAAAACAGTCAAGTTGCAGACCAGAAAACAAAATGCTTGAGACAAAATGATTGAGCTGATCGATGCTGAAATGCTGCATAGAGATCACTCACTACTGAGTCGGTCTACAGAGTTTGTCCATACGCTGAAAAACATGTCACTAAAAATATTAATTACAGCTGTTTTGATGTCTTTGTATGTACAAACATGGACAAGTCTTGTGCTGCACCTTAGCTTATGGAGAGGCCTAACAAACAACCACAGAGGAAAAAGTGCATTGCATTAGTCAGTTTGCAGGCTAGATAGCAAATTAGCTAGTCAACTGTAACACTTTGAACAATTTGTTAAATTATTTTATTTTATTTTATTCACACCATTAAAAACAGTAACAGAAAACAAAGGTCAAAATAATACAGAAAAACATGTGCCGGAGAGGTCAGAAACCCAAATGGGCTTAATGAAATACCTCACCAAAGGTAATACAATAGATTACAATACTTACAGTATTAAACAGTTTAAAAACATACCTGCTAATGCCAGCATCCATAGGATAGATGCTGTGGTTTTTGGTCAAAAGTGCAAAATGCTGTTTGTCCTTGGCTTTTGGGTGTGCTTGGCAAGATATTACAGAAATCCCCTAAAATTAAGACAGAAACTTTATTTCTACAAAATATTTAATTATCCTTACAGAATTCTTAAAATTGCATCTACATCTTCTTACTCGTCGAGTCAAACATCATTTTGCACGGTGAAGGTCAAACTTCGAACTGAAGTTACAGTAAGCAAAGCCCTTTTTTTTTTTAGTGCAGGGGGACTTCTGCATGAAATGGAGGACTTTTCAGTTTCATATTTCATTTGCAGTTGAAAGCCAACAGGCTCATTATTTGATATTAGGTAGATAACTCACGGCTCTCTTTCTAGTCGAGCACAATTCTTTGGATCCATGAGGATACATATTCGTAGTAACATCTCCCCAGCCAGCGCTGGCTTTTAATGAGTCATGACACCGAGAAAAGCAAACTTTTAGCTGTGATATTACAACAAACGTCACCACAGTACAGTCTTGACTGCCGTGTTTTTCCTTGTACTGTAGTTCCCGGCACCTCCATGTACCTTAATTGTGTGTACAACAGAAGAAGCTTTCCTCGCTCTGTGTCTCTGACTGGTGTCTTGTTTGTCTCACTGAGGGATGAAGCTGCAGGCACATCAGAAAAGACGCACACTCTCCCTCTCTTCGTCTCTACAGTAGAGTACTGCACTCTGTGTGGAAACAATGGGTTTGTCAGTAAAGCTTGTTTGCCTCCCCCACCCCCCGTTTTCCTTTAACAACGAGAACATCTTGAGCTCTTCCTTCAGTTTGCCACTCGCTCTGATTCTCCTCGTACCCGGAAACTGGCAGAGGATGCTCATTATCTTCCCTTTCTGTTGTTGTTCTGCGAGTGTGTAAAAAGTGGGCAATTATAGTGCGTTTCTTGTAGACGGCCAAACCTTTCTATAATGAGGAGATCTCCTTAAGCAGGACACACTGTGTATGTGTGTGCTGTGTGTGAAAATGTGATTTTTTCCATTAAATTCTAAGTCTGACCAATAAAACACAACACACACAGGTTCAGTTTGTGCTGTTTGATGTCATGGAGCAGCGCGGCATGACTGCGATGTGTTTTGTTAATGGGGAAGACGTCCTCTAGAATATATCTGCACAACAGCGAGAGGAATGATTCAGTGCGCCGCTAGGAAGGGTTGGTACTGTTGTTGCTGTTTAAATGGGGGAAGAGAACAGCTTTTGAGATGAAAGCATCAGAGGAAACGGATGCGTTCAGTTTTGATCTCTGTTTACTGCATTCAGCGGATCCCTTGAAAGGATTTAAAGTGGTAATCAGCGGGATAATGGTTTGTTATTTTGTCTCCAGTCGCGGTGCTGAGCATCCACTGCTGTGGTGATTTCTTCGACGCATTTCCCAGCCATCAGTTGTCATTCAGAACGATTCTTTTGTCTTCATAATCTGCTCAGGTGCATTTTCTAATAAGATGGCTATCGCTGCTCACATTAATGACCCACTTCTTCTTCTATTCATCAAACTGCAAACAGTACTTCCTGTGTGCTTGCATGAGTTCCCTGGCATTGTGCCAAGACTTGTACGTGTTTCTCCTGAGATGAGCCCTCATTGCGTGCTGTTGTTTTGCTTCCACACAATGAAATAATCACGGGGGAAATGTGCTTAATAAAAGATAAGTGAACTGATTCACAGCCCAACAACGTTCTTGTTGTATAAACTGTGAGGATGCTTGATTTGAGAATAATAGATGGAAAAACAACGAGCTTTTTGTTCAAACAGAAGAGACCAATAAGAAAATCAAAATGTATTACAAATGTATTATGTTTAAAGCTCCAGAAATATTGTTTTTATTTAAATAATAGATCAAACCACTGCTGGGCAACAACAATAAAAGACACTTTACAAACAACCCAAATGACACTGAGTTGGCACTGAATGATTCTGTAACCACGGATACGTTATATTTGTACGTTATAATGTAGCTTCTTTGAAACTTTATGTCTCAAAAATGTTGTGATTAATGAGGTTATGTTGGCACAAAAATCACTTGGTTAGGTTAGGGAGAGATCGTGTTTTGGCTTAAAATATCCATTTTTAGGGGCACAGTTTTGAAAAACAGCAATATCGCTTTTTTGGAGCTGTTCATGGTGAGATTACAGCGATGGGTCCCTAAAAAAAATCACCCACGCTTGGTGGCTATAAAGCCTTTGGAAATACAGTGATGACACGCTAAAACACTGTTGGTTTTGTTGACTGGTTGTCTCAAACAGCTTAGCAGACTTCGAACCCAGTCACACCCCACCATCCCCTCTACCTCCTGATGACAAAATCAGCTCATATGCTTTGGTGATATGATGCATATGAAACATACAAATGTAACATAACTGTAGTTTTCAGAAATATACTACAATGCCAATGTTTTCCTCTGGCGACAGGGCTACTGCAAAAACTGCATACAAACCAACTTCAAAAAATGAAAAACATTGTAATCAAGCATCGGCATTTTTCATATTGACAACAACAGCAGGCAGCTGTTTTCCCAAAAAAAAAAAAAAAAAAAAATCAACTGTACACTGTGCACATCACCAAATTAGCAAATGAACATTATGGAGCATTTAGAAGCAGCCAAACATTTTTTCTCAGGAGTTTGTCGAGACCAAAATGGAGCTAAAAGGAGAAACAGGACTCCAAATGAATGATGTTTTTCTTCATTTAGGTTGGATGTGTAAGTGGATGATATAAGGTGATCGAATGTCCTGTTTCACATTAACAGCTTGCTTTGCTGCCCCCAGTTGCCCAAAAAAAAATAGATGAATGTGGTTTAATTTGTCACAGATGATTTAAATGAATTGACATTTGTAAGATGTTGGACCTGTGGTGCCAAATGATGGGTCACACAAAGTTTTAAACCACTCAAGGACAACTACATAAATTCAGTGCCGTATATTGACAGAGAGGTTTTGAGGAAAAGACGGGATCAAACTGATTAGTTAAAAGATTTGAGAGAAAACCCTGAGCAAAAACCTTTGACTTGTTTGGGATTAAGCACAGGAAGAATGTAGATTAAACAGATCAGATGAATGACTAGGGAGAAATAAAAGGTGCTGACAGAGGTGGCCTTCATGGATCCACTTCATCATCTTACTTTTGTTGTACGTAAATCCCTCAGCATGTTTTTAAATTGTTTTACAACCCAGTTCACACAGATAAATGTTATCTTTCCCCACATCCCCTCTAGCTCTGTCCTCTTATTTATTCATTGATCTTTTTCTTCCCCAGTTTGCTCCCAGTACTCCCGTGGTGTCTTCGCCATCTTCGGCCTGTACGACAAACGCTCGGTGCACACGTTGACGTCCTTCTGCAGCGCCCTGCATATCTCCCTCATCACTCCCAGCTTCCCCACCGAGGGCGAGAGCCAGTTCACCCTGCAGCTCCGGCCGTCCATCCGCGGAGCGCTCCTGTCCCTCCTCGACCACTACGACTGGAACAAGTTCGTCTTCCTGTACGACACCGACCGGGGTGAGTAAAGACGACGGACTCCTTTTGTCTTTCCTTTAGATGACCTTTCAAAGTACTGAATAAACTGATTCTCCCAAAACATAGAGCAGCAACTACACATGTGGACAAACTTTAAGATCAGAATTTTTGTAAGGTGCCACAGAATTGTGTGATTCCCCAGAAAGCTGCAGGTAAAATTTACAGCCACTACAAAATGGAAGTGAAAAGCAAGTCAAACTGCACTAACTGCACTTGGGAGGTGTAATCTCTGGTCTCTGGAAGCTGTGAGGCACTTACTGCACTCTGAGCCACGGAAAAACACAGAGAGATAAAACAAGAGAGCCATCTCAAGTGAAAGCTACGGTGAGATGGCTGTGGCTAGCTTTAGTTTAAGCTGAAACAAAACATACTCACTGGTCTTTCACCCACTGTCATTTGTAATTCAAGACACTGGTTTTGATAAACCAACCGTTTTATAATTCAGTTGGTTTTTCCACACAACTGAATGGAACAACCCAAAGCAAAAGAGGAGGCAGCGCAATGACCCAGCCAGGGGAGCGAGTCCTGATCTTTCTTTAATCTTAACAGCCTTCGGTGCCTCAGCTTAACCAAACCTTAACCATACAGGTGGCAGATCAGAAAATGCTCATCAGAGTTTTCTTTGGACTTTATTGTTCAGGTATTAGCTTCTGTTGTAATATATTCATGATTTATTGTATTAAATCTAAATTCGCAGAATTAAAAAATATCTTCAGCTCTTAAACATAATATTAATCTAGCTATAGGTATGTTTCAGTGAAAATAATTCGATTTCATTGCCATAAATCTTTCAGCAGGCGGGTACATGGTGTTTCTTTGCCCTCATTCGTCCTGCATTGCAAACACAGAGGTGTGAATGGATGTCCCCGCTAAAATAATGGCTGTTTTTAATCCACAACATGTCTTGGGGCCACCAAGTGATCAATATTGCAGTGCAGCTGCTGCTAGAAGTGTTGTGAATAGTGTTGGACCTCTCTCTCCATCTGTCTCTGGCTCCATTCCCCTCCTGAGGACGAGGACCGCATATTTCTCTCATCCGTGTTTTTCTCTCTCTTTGGATTTTTTCTTTTTTTCGTTTCATTTTCTTCTCTGTCACCCACACCGTCTTTGCCTTTCTCTCACCACACACACACACACACACACACACACACACACACACACACACACACACACACACACACACAGTCAATAGGTTTGTACATATATCCCCCCCCCCCTGTGTTACATTTCCATTACAAGGCAGAATGGATATGGGCTACTGCCTGGATCGCATCTCCACATCTTGCTTTCATACATTTTCCAGAAGGTAGTCAGGGGTTTTCATTCTTCGTGTGAGCTGCTGTGGGGACTGCAGTGGGTGTTTGAGCAGATTGGCTGTATGGGAGCGACAGAGTGAGCACCGTATCAGGATGGCCTCCCTTCAGAACAGCTCATTCCCTGCCTCTTTTTTCCTCTTATCTCAGGTCGGACACGCTTGACTGGGTAAAAAGCCTCGTCTCCTCTCAACAAAACCTACTTGTATCTGATCAAGTGTTCTCCAAAAACACAACAAAGGTTCCTGCTGTCAGAGTGTACTGCCCCGCAGACGCACAGGCAGACTTTTAGGCTGCTTAAAGCCTCAATTGGCATTACAACTGATTCAGGATCAGCAGTAGTCTTTGACTGGAATATAGATGATCTTATGTGTGATGTTTGAAGACTTTAGTCTCTTTCTCCCCAATTTAGAAGTGTCTCTAAGTAATTTTTACTTCAAACGATGGTGCTTAGTTGTGCACACTGTATGTGAGAATTTGTGTTTTCAGCGGCGGTGGAGAAGTTATTCAGATCCTTTCCTTAAGTAAAAATACAAATACCACTCTGTAAAAACTTTCTGTTGCAAGTTAAAGTCCTTTATTGAAAATGTTTCTCAAGTAAAAGTATGGACGTATGATTAGGAAAATACATTTAAAGTATTAAGAATGAAGACTTTATTGTTATATTACATTATTTAGAAAATATTGAGCAATGCCATCACAATTACCCAGAGCCAAAAGTTGACACCTTCACAATGTTTGTTATGTCCATAAAATAGGCCACACTTCAACATTATTACAAATACTTTAAATTTACCAGAATTAAAAGGAAAAAGAGCAAATCTTCACATTCATGAAACTGTAACGTTGAAATGTTTCGCATGAAAAGTAACTTAAACAACCCAAACAGAACTAATGAGAACTAATTTTCTGTCAGTTGACTAATTAATTAATCATCTAAGCATTTAAGCTGTACTTGTATAAACTTTTGATTTATAAAGGATGAATTCTTTATGTTTTGTTTGGAAAAAAACCTTATTTGTAAGGTAACTAAAGCTGTCAGATAAATGAAGTGAAATAAAAAGTACAATATTTTCCTCTGAAGCCCTTCTGTGGTGCTGTAGAAATAGAAATTAGCATGAAAAGAACAAACTTAAGTTCAATTAGGTACAACTTCTTCTCAAGTACAGTACTTGAATACATATTTTTAGTTAAATTCCATCTCTGGTTTTCACTCAAACCTCTCAGACTTCCATTAATCCTGCAGAAATTATGAAATCCTGAAAAAAAACTATCCAAGCATGATGTGACCCTTGAACTGGTCACCCTGGATATTTATGTCACAACACAAGTTCACAACATTTAGAAACCAGAAGCAAATTGAAACCTTTATTAAAACAGTTACGTATTTGCAAGAGCTTGATTTTTGGTAAAAACAACAGCCCTGTAGATGACTCTGTCCATGGTGCTGAAATCAGTCAGCAGACAGCAACTTATTTTAACTGACTGATGGCTGATGTTTGAGCTCTGGTGAAGGGGCCGTCATTCTAACATCGGGAAACGCTGTCTGTCGAGGACATGCTGGATACAACACGACACATACGAAAAACATGAGTGGCTCAACATGGGTACTATTACTATCTGAGGTTGTATAAAACATACAAATTACCCTAAGTTGTATTAGTTGATTCTGCATATGAAAAATATTGTTTTTTATGGTAGATAAACTGTATTGTCAGATTTTTTCCCGAAGTATTCCAGTAAATTTTGAGGGCAGTTTTTCACTTTCATATCTCATATTGTAATCAAACATTTAGAAGTATAGTGTTTATTGATTGCCATCATCTTGTCTGGTCCTCTCCTCATGTATTTTTCCACCAGCTTTATAGCTGATCAGTTTAAATTTCTTTTGCCGCCTGGTTCAGCATGAAAGCAAATTTCTGCACAAGCATTTTTCACAATCCTAAAAAAAAATACATTTCTATAACTTTAGGGGGTAAGGTTAGGCAGGCACTGTCCTTCACATTATTATTATTTTATTTCTTGTGGAGTTTTTGTGCTGCACACTCAATTAATTAGGAGTGTACTCTAGCAGTTTTTCTGAAGAGGACAGCTTGCATATTTCAAAACCTCATATAAATCATGAGGACTTGTGTCTTTGTTAGAGGGTATGAATGTGTCTGACTTTATACGTTCATATTAGTGCGCATGCGAGTGCTTTTCAGAAGGCTTTTGGGCACAGGCTCTAGCTCTTTGGCCTGAGGATTTTTCACACACACACACACACACACACACACACACACACACACAGGGCCAGGCATTCACCCAGTATCGACTATAATGTAGAATCAGCCCACGCATGGCTGAGCTCAGTCAATGAGCGCCAGTCTGATTCGCTGCATCAGAGCACCAGAGATACAAGAGGGCTGGTTACTGTAGCACTGCACTGAGCACTGTTCCTTTTAGCTTCCACTACAGGTCCCACAAATACAGACACACACTGACACAGGGAAAAAATAATAAATAAATGTGACAAGACAAATTAAACAATACAAAGACGATCCAGGAAATGTTTTACACTGTAAATCTGATGAGTTGATCTTACTTAAAATAATCTTGGAATCAGATTGCCTTGAAAAAGAAATGCAGAAGTAACTATAAATCTTAATTTATGTTTACTTAATAGCTATGTGTTAAGTTTGTTGAAAGACAAGGATACAAAGACAAAGGAGAGGAGAGCAGATGCAACAAGGAGAGGAGAGGAGGATGGGGGAAACAAAAGGAGAGCCTACATAAAAGGAGAACAGGAGAGGTAAGGATACAAGGAGTGATGAAAGTAAAGTAGAGGAGAGTTAATTAGAGGAAAAATGAAAGGGAGAGAATCAAAGAGAAATGAAAAGAAAGGGAACAATGAAGGAGGAAACAAGATGTGGATACAAGGAGGGTGTGAAGTAGGAGAGTAAACAAGGAGGAAGGAGAAGGACTGAGGGGACAAGAGGAGAGAAAATTTGGAGAAAACATACAAGGATGGAGGATTTGAGAGGAGAGGAATCAAGGACATAGGGGAGGAAAAGAAGAGGAGCGCAAAGGAAATGAGAGGAGAAGAGAAAATTAGAGGAAAGGAGAAGACAGAGGAGGACATTTAGAGAGGAGACAAGAAGACAGGAAAGGAAATGAAGAGAAGATGGGAAAAAACAAGAGAGAAAAGGGGAGTAGGAGAAAAAAGAGAACATAAAAAATGAGGAGAGAAGAGATGAGGTAAAGAAAAGAACGAGAGAGTAAATAAGTGAGGAAAGGAAGGGCACAGAGCAGGCAACAAGATGATCTTTCTCCATCAGATGGAGTGTGTTCAGGACATGATGAATGGCTCTTTTTAAAAGCATAAGCCTCTCTGTGTACTCTGTGGAGAGCGAGAGGTGAAAGGAAAGGACCGACTGGATGAGGGAGGAGGACGGACGGAGGCTCAGTGGGCAGACGCTGACAGTATGTATCAAACTGTAGGCCAAAGATGGGACAACAGGGAGGGAGAGATACAGAGAGGAGGCCGAAATCACACACATAACCCCAGATGTGCACTTGCTCTCCTCTCCACACGCCGCAGCTGCTTCCATCGAGTGTCCAGCTCGGCTCCAATCAGCACAACATGCGTTAGTGCGCACATTAGCCCGTGGCTGTGTCTTTGACGCTGATGCTGATTGCGGCTGGCTGCTGCTCCACATACAGCCTCAGGGTTACACATTTATCAGCTGGTAATCAGCTGGCCCTTTGCACGCTTTACTTGCCTCGACTGCCACCACTGTGGTTTCCTGTTTCATGCGCTGTGTGTGCACCATGTGGCACAATAGGACATGATGGGAGATATCATGGATACTACAAGCAGCTCACTGCAGCTGCTGATTTGTATCTGGTGAAATAGTGCCAACAATGTGGATTTTTGTTTAGTTTTCTATTTTAGTAATAAGAGTTTTGATAGTTTTAGTCAAAATCGCAGACCTTTCAGTCCAATATAGAGTCATAAAAGTGCCATGGATAAAATTATGACTTGTAAGCTTGCATATTGGCAGATCCATCTCAATAGCACTATTCGCACTGGACTAGTGTTACCTGGGGACCTCATGTAATTTAGAAATTACCCCCCTGCGCCTGTGTTTCATGCGGCACATTTGCACTAGATAAGCGATGTCTGTATTTAACTCAGATTTACTGAAAACAGCACTACAAAGCTAAGCTTCTGTGCCACTGTTAATGGACTTTATTATAATGCGAAGGGGAGTGGCTGGGGTGTGACTTTTTTATTAAAATAAATATGAAATACTACCTTTTCAAGTTGTATGTACCTCACTGAAGCCAAAATTAAAAACACAACCCCCTGCTCAGTGCTTACATTTACATTTAATGCCTGAATTTGCAGCATCCCTTCCCCCCTCATAAATAAAGAACAGGCCCTAACCACCGAGGGGGGCTGGTCCGGTGACAAGGAGCATGCACAGAGCGCAGAGGCCAGTTACATGACAGAGGAAAACAAACAAACAAAAAAAACCTCCAAACAACTCCCAAATCACCAGCAAATTACAGCGATGCTGATTTGCACAGGAATAATATTATCACATGACCTCTGTGTTTGCCGACATGTGGTAGGAAATATGCCCTGGAATTTTTACTTTACAAACTACAGACATTGCTGATTTGCATGGGATTAAAATCACAGACAATTATTACAAATTACTGGAGGTCCTCATGTAATACTCGTTGACACAAGCCAACTAAACAAACCAGAAACAACACCATATTGGCTCTTTATGCGGTGGCCATCATCCCAGATGAGCCAATCACCTGCTGGCGCCTGTAGCTGGTACACCAGTTGTATCCTTGTCCCAGCATACAACTATGTGCATATACACACACACTGACTACATTTACATGCATATAAAGTACGTGCCCCAACATCACTTCAAAATAAGAAAAGTGGATCTGTGAACCCACTTGTGCCATTTTGCCTCTGTTTGTCAAAATAGGATTTTTTTCAGTTTTTCAGTAGTGGCAGACTTGTTCAACCATGCAAACACAGCCTCCCGCTTTCATTTCTTCAGCTACTTACTTGAAAAGGTCAGCGTTGTGAAATTTGCACATATCCAAAACCTGTTGATACGTAAGTCTGTCATAACACTTACAACTGGGTGTTTTTCATCTTCCAACCATAAATGTGAGCTTTTCTTTCAGGCGTGTGTCTCTACCACAGCCCTGCAAACTGTTGGTGTGTCTGCAGCATATCCATGACAGTGAATAGAGCAAACCACACACAGGCAAGATAAAAAAACTAGAACTAGCACTATTTAAAAATGCAAACATTAAATCTGCTTTCAAACCACCCAAAGGTTATATAAGAACAAATCACTTTTTTTTCTTGTTGTAAGATTTTTTTATTTTGGTAAAAGTCTCCACCTTGAATTAAACTGAACATTTCAGTTGTTTTTTATTTCAGGTTATTTTTCCCATTAAAAACTGGATTAAGTTGAAATAAGTATAAGAAAATACTGGTTAACTGACTAATCTCTGCAGCTCTAGTTGCAGTTATTAATGTGCTTCAAACATTAGGCTGCAATGCACAGACAGTGCAGTTCCTTTATTTCACGTCTCCCACATGGATTATGGTGAGGATGCTGACTTTTTGTTGGGGACATGCTGCTTGAGACTCAGCCTTTCTGTGCTATCATTTGCATTTTTTTAAGACACATTTTACAGGGTACTCCTGTTAAAATGGATCAGCCGGAAAGATTAAAAAGTCAGTTATACCACAAGATACTGAACATGTTTGTAATACACATACAAATTTAATTCACAACACCATCGAGACTCTTCATAATAACCTTATACTCTGCGCTGTGGTATCATATTGTGATGAAAATTAGATAATTCAAAGCATAATGAGGCATTTCCACAGCTTTGTTTTATTTACAGTGTAAGTATACATTACATCATACTGTCATACCTCTGCCCACTATTAAAATGAGTCTATGGCAAACCAAAAGTATTGGAGTATTAACACATGAACTAAGGTTTCACACCACGACACACTAACAGTGAGCCAAAACAGCTGCTCATTTGTAGCTGAAAAAGCTCCAGTCGATACAGTCAATAGCAGCAAAGTAGCTGCAGCGCCCACAGGGAGTCGTTTTTATCCCAGCCTGTGGCATCCCAACCCTGCACACAGCCCCTCCTTTTTATTATGTTTATTTGTCATGTATCCCAAGCAATAAGAAGAGACGTGTTGTATCAGATTTAGCCACCAGCGTCTATCCTTCTGCAGTCCCTGGGCAGGTACACACAAACGCCACGAGGTAAATGTTAAGGTAAAGAAATAAAGTGAGTTCACACCAGGAGAACTGGAGACTTTGAACGTGTTAAAATCAGGCTTTAGTTGTTTTTCTGTTTTGAGTTTTGCTCCTTGGAGAAAAAAACAGATATACAGTGTGAACATGGACAGATCAATTAACAGACAGCAACAACAGCTATGTGCATCCCCAAGAGAGCCAGAAGACACGAAAGGGATGAAATGGGTAAAAAAATGAGTTCATTAAAAGCTTGTCTGTTTATGGCTGGCTCTCGGGATGTCAGTGTCCGTCCGCACTGAAATATCTCAATAACTATCAGATGGATTGCCATAAAGGTTAGTGCAGGAATCCATGCTCCCCACGGGATGAATTTCATAAAGATGGTGACACTCTGCCTTTTCATCTTGCGTCATTAACAGATCATTTAATAAAAAGTTGGTCGATTTTGCCTTTCTTTTTATCCACATAAAAAGTGTATTAGCGGGTGAAAACAGCACAGAACTGTTATTGTGTTTTTGTTTTTTTTGTTGGTGAAAAAACACAAACTTGAAGCTCATTAGGTCATATACTTTATTTTAGTTCAACATTTTTTATTTTTTTGGTGTCTTTTACACATTAGAGCCCTGGAGCACCAAGCAGGTCGGCCATTGGTCTATATCAGACCTTCGGTTGCAGCATTATACCGGTTTTAAGGTGTACCGTGGTATGAAAATTGATGGTTATCTTATTCTATACATTTGCTTATCTACAGTTTTGGGGAAAAAGGCAACCAAATGGCAAATCTAGCCAGCACATGCACTTTTCCTTCTCTCCTTCTTGTGTGTCCTGCAAGTTGGCACTTATCGGCCCTTGTAGGCTTTTTTTTTTTTTTTTGGTTGATTGAGCATGTTAAATCAGCGTACCTGATGGCTGAGCTCGTCAGTGAGGTAAATCACTCTCATTGGCAGTTTAGCTCAGTGCAAGAAAACAGAAACGGAAGTGAGAATAAGAAATAAATGGCTTAAATTTAGAGGGAGTGACATTGAAACAAACTTAGGTTAGATTAATTTTGAGCCATTGGGCTTTTCAGTTAAAACAATTGGCAATTCAGGTTTTGTTGTTAATGTGCTAACTGGCTAAATAGCTACTTGAATCCATCTTACAGTTTTCTGTTTTAATGATGAATACAGGCTACAGCTGCATACTGCTATGGAGAGTTATTTCCTCATAACAGTCGGCCTTCTTCACCACTATTTCTTTGATGTCGGTTTGGTGCATCTGGGCCTTATCAGGATATACATGACCTCTCAGTCATATTTTTCCTTTGCACAACTAGTCAAAACGTAACCCCCATGCATACATAACAATGTTGTGCATGTTTGCAAGTCAGATGCCATGCGGTATTGGCATCTAGTCTACTTCCACCTTCAACTGACTTTGTCTTTGTTATGTATTCTTTCCACAAATGTATTATTATGAGGTGTAGAAGCACAAAAGCTCAATTTTGATATGCCTCAAACATAATCAAACACTAGGCTTCAAAAAGAGAAAAGGGGGGTGCCCTGTTGGAGATTTTGAACCGCAATGTCTGCAATTATTTGGGTCCGGCAGGGGACTTTTGTTGCATGTCATTCCTTTCTCTCCTCCCTCATATGCTGCCATCTTTCTAATTTCAACTGTTCATGGCGTGAAAATAAAAAAGATGAAAATGTGCCCGTCCCAAAACTCTTGTACAGTAAAGATCTCACGACAGCACATTTTAATTTACTGATCTTTTCTGGCTTTTGCAACATGCAGTCCCATTTGTCTTTTGTCAAAACTGAGAAAAAGAACAATGGCTGTGTCCCATCCAGGGTCCCTTGTTACCAAAATGTCACAAACCAGCTCTTCCTTCAGGAGTAACTGAGGACACTCTGAGATGATACATGCACACGGGAGCATGTGTGTCATTTCAACCAGCAGTCCCTCCTGGCGCTAAGATCGCTCTAACGTTGGAGCAAGGGGCTGAGGAGGGGATAGAGGAGGTGGAGAGGGAGCCGGGTTGCCAGAGCACAGGTTAATCCACTAATTGGGAGCAAAGGGAGACGGGTTGCCAGATTGTGATGGCCACCAGGAGGGGCCGTTTAAGGGGGACATCTGTTCCTGCTGGAGAACAGCCGCCCTCACAGCTCCCTAGTTTCCTCTCTGACACTCATCTTCTTTATACACAAACCTGACAGCAAGGGTACCCACCCCACCCCCGACAGTCTAATGTTGCATCCGACTCATGGAGACGAGCCTGTTTCAGCGACTGGACCAAAAGCCAGGATCTGGCTGGAAAGAGATCAAAGCTTTAGGGGAGTTTGCTTCAGCGTGGTTTCTTTTAGATTGGAAGAGAGCTTGTCTTGCCAAAGATGTTGTGTCAACTAAAGCCAGTTTGTGAGGCAAACCAGCAATTATTGTGTTTCATCACTTCACATGAGCATATTTCCGTCAGGGAGTTTTTTAGCCTCAGTTTCTTCAGTAAACATATTGAGGAGATGTTACACTGACAACTAAAAAAAAGCATACAGGGAGCACTTCATGTTATTTTAACAGGAGAAAATGGATCCAGATCTGCAAAAAAATACACACGGACAATCACTGCGTATGTGGTTCCAAAATATTTAAAAATCTAATGTTTTATTGGTTAAAACATGCAAAATGTATGTGTTTGTGTAAGTAGGTATGCATGTGTATATATTACTCCATTATATTTTGCTGATCAAACATTTGTTTATTTAAAAACACAAGAGAAGTCAACTCCAAACGCAACAAATGTTCTTAACCATCCAAATCTGCTCTGACCAGGTTTGCTCAATGATGAATCCAATTTAATCATAATTCACCTGTTAGCATAGATAACGCCCCCTTAACACTATATAATGGCAGGTTTTGTGCCGTGTGCAAAGACTCTGAAGACATGACGCCAAAAAAGATTTTAAAAAGAACTCCTGCAGTGGTGAAATTGACGTACAGTTAAATAAACTTACACAAAATAAATGTGATTTCAAGGAAATGTATTGAAGTATTAAAATTAAAAATACGTTACATAGAGCTTCATCAAAAGAATTAAAATGATAGAAAAGCAGCAAGTGCTCATACATACAGTACATATGAAAAGCAGGAACCATGAAATGTTTTTGCATGAAAAATGACTTACAGGAAAAATAGTTGCCAATTAATTTTCAAATTAATGGACCAATTATTTCAGCGCTATTAAAATCTTAATATGTAAAGTAGTTATATAATAATTGTAGTGCAGAAAAGGAGTATGATATTTCCATCTGGAGTACTTAGTTATATTGTAGCTGTGGTCAGCAGATGGACACAATAACTGATATGACAGTAACTGAGATCAAGCACCAAATATAGTATATTTCTTCAGCCCACAAATTTAATAATCCAGTCACTTTAATTACTCTAAACATCTACATTTGTCTGTGAAAATGAGATGTCTTTCTCTTATCTTTATGAGATTACTCTCAACCAATTGTAAAATAAAAGCAAAAATAAGAAAACCTTGGTGAATTTCAAAAATTGATGGGTACAAACAAAATAAAAACAAACTGTGGATACGAGCAAAAATAAGAGAAAATTGGTTTGTATAATGCCGACAGTGTTTTGAGTTAAAAACTGTATAAATACATAGTCTGATGTGTCTTGTTGTGTTTGTCTCGCTGTACCAGGATACGCCATCCTGCAGGCCATCATGGAGAAGGCGGGACAGAACAACTGGCAGGTCAGCGCCATCTGCGTGGAAAACTTCAACGATGCCAGTTACCGACGGCTGCTGGATGATCTGGACCGGAGACAGGAGAAGAAGTTTGTCATCGACCTCGAGGCTGAGAGACTGCAGAACATGCTGGAACAGGTGATGGCACCATGACATCAGCATTTAGTTGCTATTTCAGTTTCTTCAGTTTCTTGTTCAAAAGAGGCATCTTGGTCTTTTTATTTATTCCTGATCCAGAAGATTGTTGAATCAACCACCGCAGATGCTGAAATCCACACCAGCCACTGAAGTATATTAGGCTCTATTTATTTACTGTTGTTTGGTTTAACTTGTGAAGCTTTAAAAGTGGCTGTAAATGCACGATTTGTTGTGTGACAGCTGTGGTTTGAACAGACTTTTATTCACATTGTCCACCAGAAAGGCAGCAGGATGATACATAGAGTGATCAGAGCGAATCGCAGCGCACACCTTTAGACAACAAGTCAAGCAAACCAATCAAATTGGCCAAATTTATATGGATGGGAAAATTATGGTGACCTTGTTGGCTGTTTGAGGAGTCCTGGCATGTTTCACAGATATCTCTTTTAAAATTGATGCCTCTGGGGAAAATACTTTTTGGGCCACAGGGGACTGGGATGTTGTACCACAGATGGATTCTGGGACAAACAGGCAACAAGGCTGGCCTCTTAAGGCATATCTCTTATTACATAGATGCAAATTCAGTCAAGAGTCAAACATCTTCCTTCAACTTTGACCAAACGTGCTTATTATTATTTTCAACTCGTCTGACTCTTTGATCTTCAATCTGACGTTGCGTCTACTCTAACCGATATCTATGCATCCCAGGAGATTACATCATCATCATTTAAAACGTGTGAGCGATTTAGTAATTTGCAAGTGCAAGTTACTAAAATGCACGTGAAATTTATAAAAAGGGTGCGTGAAATAGAAACATGTTTTTAAAAATTAAAACCTTAATGATGTCACCTCCCAGGTTCTGTACATACTTTTCGGGGAAGGGGATTCAGTTTTCCCTAACCTTTCACTAGAGAGCGACATATTTGCCTAAATCCAATGCTATTTGAAGTCCACATGATGCCAACATGCTGGCTTTGGCAGGAGGTTTTAAAATTGCAGCAGAGCAAAGTACAACAAACTGCGATGTTGGCCAAGAAGACGTGAATTTATGACAGCCTTTGAGCGCTCGCCATTGCTGCAATTACTCCTCACTGGTTCTGGCGTCCTGCTTGACACGATTTGACCATGACATTAGTCCCAGCCGTGGTGCTGATGGTTATTTTTTTACTTATAATTTTAACCAAGAGACCGCTGTTTCATGCCATGATGCCAGACGAATCAGTCAACTCTGTAGTGGATGAGTCAAAGGTTCAAATTATTACTGACATTCATTTTACCTCTAAGTAAGGTAGTTTGCAATAATGGCCTCCATCGAATGATGGCAATTTTGCTTAATTTCCCAGATCTTAACTGACAGAGATGATGAAATAAGACTCAAGTTATAATAAATCAGAATTATCCTCTAATGATGTTTTCCAATGGTTTCCAGGAAACTAGAATGATGCAGAGGCAACTGTGTGATATTTAGTGATTAAGAGAATATTTGTTCGTTTTGGATGAGAATAAGAAAGATGAATGTAATGAGACTTTTTGTGTGTACCTTAAAATCTACAACTTTGTTTTAGAACCATAAGATCATCAAAATCACTTTATTTCCCATCCCCGACATGCAACGACAGGATCCCAGAAGCTAAATATCTACAAAGAACAGAAGTTCATACTTCACATGCGTACTCACTGTTTGTTTCACTCTATTTTTTTAGTATGTTTGTGCTAATTAGAAAGTTAGAGCTTGAAAACAGTCTGTTCGGATCTCCGGTGGTGTTAGTTGGCATAAGCACACTCAGAATATGATGTGTGCCTTCCTCCTCCTCCTCTTCCTCTTCACCCGCTCATCCCTCCATCTCTCTCCAGGGCAACTGGTGTCTCTGTAATTGTTCAATTATTCAGCAAATCTCCACTCTGACATCTGTCATAGTTCTTACAGTTTACTTTGCAGACGTGTGTAAGTCCAGGAGTTTTGTTGCCCCGCGCGGCAGCAGACTTCCTGCTCGATGGCCGTGTGTAGAACGTCTCACAAGTAGATGTGATGGATTGTATTTAGAGCTTGTGAATTAATACATTGTTCTGTGCAGCGTGGTCGGAGTGGCGTTATAGTCGTAGACATAAACATCTCTTTGAACCCGCATTCATTTCAGCTGTCATCCTGTTCGTATTTGCATCCCTGCCAAATTTTCCTGATCCTGAACAAGGATTTGAATACGTAATTGGGCCTCATTAGTTGCTTATTAACAGCACGGTCAGTACATATCAAGGCTTAGAAGCAGCCAGATGTTACTTTCAATGTCAGAGCATGAAATCTGTGAATTCAAACCTGTTTAATTTACAGATGGGAATTTAATTTGCTGGCAGCTAATTTGCAAGTTGTACAAACTGTACTATAGCTGCTTCATCTTAAAGTTAAAGTCCAAGAGGTGTTAAAGGTAACTAAAGGGTGCTGCAAAGCCCCTTTCAGACATGCACCTTTTGTATGTAAATGTATCAGTAACATTTTGGTGTCATGTCAGGTTGACTTTAAAGTCACCAGGTTGCATCTGTAACATTTCTAACATGAAACAAGTCTGCATTGAATGTCATCACAAGCTGCAGCCACTCAACCACCAACCATATCACCACACAGAGGAAAGTGTGTGTTTTAAACAATAATACGTCCTCTTCAGCTGAAATGTACCACCAGTAGATTCACGTTTTCTTTAGTAATGCTGTTGTGTTTTTATTGGAAAAATATGGCACCTATATCAAAAACAACTCATAACAAGGTTTGTGGATTATCTTGAGTAACTGGGTCATGATTAATGGAAAGTGATGTTGAATTTTTCAGACACAAAATATTTCATTTGGCCATGTTCTCATGTGATGCCGTCTGTCCATGCATCATGCTGCTGCCACAGGTGGCAACTGCCATCATAAAATAACACTGTGAACGGTTCTCTCCAGCCTTGTTTTTAGCTGACAACGTCCAGCGGCGTATCGTGCAGACCCCAACAGTGGCTTTTGACGTTGGGATCTTTAGCCGAAAACGACTGCAAAAGCGGTACTATTTGACAATTTCAGAATGAGAACAAGCTGGAGCAAGACAGATGGACTTTGGGGTGGTTTCATGTGGTTATCTCTTTGTGGGTGTTTTGCCCATTTTTGTGCTTATTTTGTCTCTTTGCAGTTATTTGCATTTTATGTGTCTTTTTTGTCATTTTATTTGCTATGTCGTCATTTTGTGTCTCTTTGTAGTTGTTTTATGTCTCTTTGTGGCTGTTTTACCCATTTTTTAAAGTTATTTTGTGTTTCCTTGCAGTTAATTTGCAGATTTTTTGTGGCCATTTTGAGTCTTCCTGGTCAGTAAGTGTTATCTTGAGTGACTTTTTGCTCATTTTGGGCCCCTAGCCTTGGATCAGAACTTATTTCAGTTGACTAAATAAGTCCCAGTGAAATCACTGAGTAAAAAGGCCCTTTTAAAAGAGCACATTGACTTATTTCGAACCTTTTGGTTGTGTGGATTGGATGCTAATCTCTCCTGCAGTGTACATGTTGTGATTCTGATCGATATAAAGGATGTATTTTTATATTTTAATCTTGCAGATTACAGCTGTGAGCGTTCGCTGACAGCAGCGTTTCATTACCTGCTGCTCAGGTCTTGACAGCAGGCAAAGCTGTTGGGGAATAGATATCAATCCAAGCTTTTCTGAGTGATCCTAAGCATTTTTTCCCCTTTAATTCACGCCCTTATTAACTGGATGTCCAGTGGGATTTCCCAGCAGATGTCAGCTTTCAAAATCAGTTCTTATCACTGAGACGCAGCTCTGCGGTTGCACTCGTGTGTTTGTGTTGTCTGTGAGTGTGGAGAAGCATTGTCATGTCTCTGAAAGTGTGAAGTGTTTACTTCCGCTGTAAGATACGGACATGACCGCCTGTTCATTTGTGTAGACGTCCGATCTTCAATGGATTAAACCTCGACGGTCCCACTGTGTCAAGACACGCACACTCATCTGTCACACGCATCATTTCATGTAATTAACGTATGCTATACTGTAATCCAGTCAGATTAACGCTGAGGTCTGCTCCGCCTCCTCGCAGATCGTCAGTGTCGGGAAACATGTCAAAGGATACCATTACATCATGGCCAACCTGGTGAGGGAAAATTACTTCTGATGGTTTCTTTGACTTCTGTCTCATCATGTCTTCTTTATCTCATCTCTCTCTTGTTTTCTTACATCTGCTCTCCATCACCTTCCTGCACTTTCAGTCCTTTTGTCAGTCCAGTGTTGTGGTGTTGATGTGCAGACTTTGTCTTTAAAGGTCGGGCTGTAAGAGCAGTTGATATTGCAGATAAAAGACAACTATTATTAGCAGGATTCACTGATAACTGACCAAAGTGGCTGACCGACCAAGTAGAAAGAAGAAACACCCAATTTGTGTAATTTAACAACTATTGAATACTTAATATTATAATGAAAATACCACTGAATTTATAGAATTTTTCATTTTTTTTGCTTTTCAAAATGTGCCAAACAAACATTTACAAAAAATAAATGGAAAACAGAAAATCACAAGACACAGTATTACTGTATATGACAAAACAAACAATGAGCCAACAAACAAGAAACTAACTAAAAGAAAGAAACAAAAACAATGATCAGTCTCTAAACAGATAGAAGAACAGTGACGGCGTTTGTCTTGTGGCCTCTGAATGCTTTTGTTTCTCTGCACTCACATAGCTAAAGGCTAAAAAATAAACTTTAAATACACATACAGTAATTACAGCAGTATATTCTAATAATTAAGCTTCACTGGAATGAGTTCTAGTACAAATATAAACTATACCACAAAAAATACATGAAATAAAAATATATCAATTTGTGACCAGAAAAAGAAGATTGAAATATTTTAAAATGCCATCTGAAATTAAAGGCAGTGCACAGATAGTGATTGGAACCCCAAAATAAAAAAAGTTGGTTTAAAACAATTTTTATTTTCATGGCACATAAAAGCACATCAAATAAAATCTCACATAAAATCTTCTAAAAAGCATTCTGCTTTAATTCTTCGCTATCACACCACATTTTTAAAGCAGTCAGAGGAAACCTGAGCTTTTCAGTCTATGATACATTCATTAAATGCATTACAGGATGAGTCAGTGTCTAAAAGGCTGAATCCAAATATTTGGATTCGACTTAACAGGCACGTTCCCTCGAAGTCCAACAGTCTGCAGACTTTCAGAGAATCTGTGTCGGGCTTCGCTCAGAGCATTGCACATAAATTATAGCAAAATTTATGTGATGATGTATGATAATATATTAAAAATAACAATAATGCCCATATCATGAAAAAAATGGAATGACTTTGCATAACAACCATTTATCCTCTTTTATTTATTTTGTCACCTTCATCTGTTCTACTGTGCAAAGCAGCAGAACCAGCACATAAATACCAGCAGAAATAACCTGAAAGGATAGCCTCACATTCAAGTCTATCTTTAAACAATATTCATATGCCCATATGTTCAGTGAAGGAGTGTTCTGGTATTTTCTTCTGTCTGTCTGTATTTGGTTTTTTAGAGATCCTTTTGCTAATGTGATTCCAGTGGAAGAAATGGGGGACAAAATCCACAATCCTCACTCTGTGCAAAATTTCATGCTAAGATTAGCCAGAGCTAAAATTGGGCTTCTGCATCTGGAGTTAGTCTCTAAAGTTACAGTAGAAATGCCCGCCTTTTGATTTACTGTCCCTTCACTGCAGCTCAGCAGGGAAACTGTGTGTCTTGTGTTAAAGGATGAGGATGCTGAAGCATCAGCTCAGTGCATTTGGGCCAGAATGTGCAGCGGGAATAATTACAGCAACCAGGAATTATTCCAGTGTTCATACGAGTATGTTCTGTGTTCTGGTAAACATGAATAAATGTGCACCTGTCCTGTAAAAACTATTCAGAAAAATACTTCGGATACAGGATTATTTTATTTATTTAACCTTTATTTAACCAGGTTGGTCCCATTGAGATTAGGAATCTCTTTTTTTAAGGGAGACTTGGCCAAGACATTCAGTATTGAAAGCACAAAGTTGCAGACAGAGACACGAAGGGGGACAAAATACAATTTACAAGCACTAAAATTTGCATTAAAACATAACTATCTATGAGTCAAAAGAGAATTTTCTGGGAGTCAGTTGTACAACCACGCAGGCTAAAAACATCGACACCCTATAGAATCTGCTTCTAAGTCTTTCATTTTAGATTTAAAGAGCATTTAACGACACCAGCTCCTTGAGTTTTAAGTCATTCAGCAACAAATTCCAGGATGAGGGTGCAGAATACCCAAAAGCCTTTTTCTTGATTTCTGTCTGAGCATTTGTGAAAGAGAGCATAGAGAGGTACTGAAAATGCACTGAAAACTGTCCGATCAGGGACTCGGATTCAAAACCATGGAAACTATTGAGGTGTGACACCAAACTGCTGTAATGCTCAGCTCCGTCTGACAGCCCACAACTAACATGATGTGCGGTATCATGGTCCTGGATCAGTGCTAAAGTGCATGTAGACCCATTTTTCACCCGCTCTTATTCACCTCATATATGCTGCAGCTTAAATCTTTGAAACCTGAGCAGATTGGCTTGATTTCTTTCAAAAACAAGAGGAGAGGGCAATGAGCAATTTAAGATCACATGGTCCAAAAAAAAGCCAAAACAAAAAGTAAAAAAAAACAAACAAAAAAACTACCTGGAAATAAGCACCAAAAAAAGGAAATTTCCTTCAAAATCCCTGAAAATAACAAATTATAGATGTTTATAATTTATATATTTTATTAGCCTATTTTTTCTGTACCCTAATTTTAAATCAAACTATAATAGTTATAAATATAGTTTTCTGGAAATTTCCCAGGATAATGGTCTAATTTTCTGGTCTAATTTAACACATTTTAGGTCATTTTTTAAAATAATCTTTTACTAATTTCTTGCAATTTGTGGGACATTTCTTGCCAAGAAAGAAATAAAACCAATCTGCTGTGGTTTCGAAGGGCTGATGGTGGAGCCAAAGGAGGATTTTTCAAAATGTTATTGTTTCTGTCATTTACTTGTTTCTGTCTGCCATCACTGGATTCAGTTCGTTCTCTCCTCTCTCTGTTGCCCCTGAAGGGTTTTAAGGACATCAACCTGGAACGCTTCATGCACGGTGGAGCCAACGTGACGGGCTTCCAGCTGGTGGACTTCAGCAACCCCATGGTCATCAAACTGATGCAGCGCTGGAATAAGCTGGATCAGAGGGAGTACCCAGGCTCGGACGCCCCGCCCAAGGTATCGAATCAGATCAGCACAGCAACACAATGTTTGACTTATTGTCATTTGGTGCTGCAGCTGTGAGCACGAACCCTTTGTAAAACTCCTTGGTGGTAGATTTAGAAAAAAGATTTTCCTAAAGATCATGTGGATTTAGTTTCTTTTTGCATGGAAAAAAAAGACAGGCAGTTAGCCCAGCATCTGCTACTGTGAGCTCACCTTTTTTCTCGGATAACTTAATATGCACAGACAAGGAAAACCTTGAAAAGTCATAGATTTCCACACTTGTTTTCCAGTCCTGGAGAAGTCATGGAATTAGTAAATTCCATGATGGAGAAATCATGGAAGTTATTTGTTACATCAGTCTTCTATGAATAACCTTCCTCATAATGTGGCATCAGAGCAAATTTATTTTTCATAGCTGTTGATGTAACATAGCTCTATCATCGATGGGTCAATGAATGACGCTTTCTTTCTTAATTTTCTCTCCCCGTTTTGCCTCTCCTCATCTAACTGGAATCATGTTTGAGTAAAGTTTGAATCTGATAAGTTTGAATAACTTTGGGCGAGTGGTGCAAGAATAAAGGAGGGAAATATATCATCGAGTTCTGTTGGTTATACATTGTGCATGGTCATGGAAAAGTCATGGAAAAGTCATGGAAAAGTCATGGAAAAGTCGAGAAATTCTGCACAAGAAAAAGTGTGGGAACTCTAAATATATGCTCCACCTTATTGCTGATTCAGATGTTAAGGAACCGAAAATATCAGCAGCGGTCTCTTTCTCTCAAAAACCAAAAGACCAGGTGATTTAAAGTGATTTAAAAAAAAGGAAATAAACAGTTTCACAAAAAATATTAGTGTTTTACCATGGCTGGAGCAAAAATGTGAATTGTCCTACCTAGAGCCAGTGTTTGTTTTGTCTTTTCTGGACGACTGTAGAAACATGGCGGGAACAAAAATACAACTATTCTAATTTTCTGTTGTTTATACACTAAAGAAAACACGCTTATTGTAGTAGAATTCGTTTCTTTCAATATTTCCCCTAAAACTCTACACACTGGACCTTTAAGTCTGTTTAAAAATCTCAGTTTGATTTTCAGACTGTAGTGAAATGAGCTTAAACCATCAGTGACCTGGGGGGTTAGAAATGTATCTAAAGCTGATGGCGTGTGTTTGAAGAACAGTGGGCAGTCATGTAAATTACACACTATTTGTAGTTAATGGGCGAAAACATGCAAAGCCACGGTTCATTTTAATGATTCCTCTAGGGGGGACTGGAGTTGTTGCTACGGCGAAAAAATAGCGGATGCAGCAAAGAGAGATAGCACGAGAAAGGACAGTGCCAGATAATATGAAAAGGGTATAAATATACAGCAGCGTGTTTGTAAGGTGCAGACAGCAGCACACTGATACAGAAATGCAGGAAAAAAAACTGTTGTGATGCAAAAACTAATAAATAAACTCTTATAAAATGAGCTTGCACACACGAGGAACAGGCATCAGCAGCAATCTGCTCCACTTCGTCCACCGCCATCATCTGCAGAGATGTGACAGACTGACCCA
The DNA here is from genome assembly GCF_008729295.1 of Plectropomus leopardus. Taxonomy (NCBI): domain Eukaryota; kingdom Metazoa; phylum Chordata; class Actinopteri; order Perciformes; family Serranidae; genus Plectropomus; species Plectropomus leopardus. The sequence continues at coordinate 7,838,058 of NC_056475.1, forward strand.
CTTCTTTTCAGCCACATAGATTGCAAATGGCACTGGGGCAAGAAGGCATCACGCCATGGTGGTCAGCAAACCTCCTTCAGCCCCTCCAGCAAATCTGTGCCCAACAAAGATTTCTATTTTAAAAAAACAGATGCAGTGGGGTGGAAACGGTGTGAGTCAAGCAGTGTGTAGTATGTGTGTCTGATGGATTGGGGTGGTTCAAATTAAAAGTTTACACCACGGGGCGATATCGCATGACGTTATGTGTGTGGTTGTGCTTTCTGCGTGTATGTGTGTGTGTTTATCTTCTCTCTGTTTCCTGATAAATTGCTCTCTCTCCTGGAAATCCACTCAGACTAAATTACTCTGCTCCCCATTAAGTTTGTCCACAGCCTGAGTCACAGGCAGCCCTGTTTTTCTTCTAATATATGAACACTACCGGTGAGTTTGGGCCTTCTCCTGGCATGTTTACTCACTTTGCAAAGACTAATGTAATACCTGGTGTTTAGCAGTTTCATGAATCTGCAGGTGGAGGACTAATGAGAGATCCCTGTGCTGTATGACAGTGAGCTTTGATACTTAACCCCATTTCCACCTGATATTAACATGTAATCTCTATCTGTTGCTTTGACACTGACATCTGATCGAGATCTTTGCATTTAAGCGTTTAGCGCATTTATGCATCCCTAATGAGCAGGTTCTTCGGGGGTTTAATGACGCTTTAACTGACACAAATTGGCTCCATTTCTTTCAAAAACATGGGAAGAAGGCAACAAGCAACTTAGATGCAAGCAACAAGATATTGACAAAACAATTACAAGAAAGCAGTAAAAAGTTGCTTGAAAATTTCCTGACAACAAGCAAAAAAAAGTAAAATTTAAAAAACAAACAGAATGAAGTGACATAAGAAAGACGTCAACATAAAAACGTCTATAATATATATATTTTTCTCTGTTTTAGAGGGTTAAATGCTTGTCAAAGGCGTCTAAACACAGCACAACAAAACTGATGTCAATCCAGGTGTTAATGGGTTAAGTCCAGCTTGTGTCATATGGCTGATCATGGAAACAGGGAAGGATCTAGAGTAATAATTAAGTGGTGGCAAGAGGGTGGCATGGAGACTTACTATTGGGTGTTGGCAAATCTACACTCACATTTAGCAGGAAAACAAGCTGTTATTTTTTTGCAGCCAGGACTGGGAGACAGGGGCTGCACAGTATATCATCACAATATTTTTCCGTGGCAATATCATATTGATACATGGATGTCAAGGATCAATGTTTTTATCAATTATTAACATTACAAATACAAATCTAACTTTTGGTAGCCTACTAAAATATTTAAATTAATTGCCTTTTCAGTCCACTAATGCAATTTGCTGCAATAAAAATGACTGAAGTGAAATAAACAGACTGAAACCTTTATCTTCTGAGAGAAAACAAATAAAGTGTCCTTTTGGGACATAATTTACACTTAAAAGAGTGTAATAAATTGCAATGTATCATACATGTTATCCCTATACTCAGTATATTGCAATATATTTAACCCTTTGAAACCTAAGCAAATTGGCATGATTTGTTTCAAAAACATGGGAAGAAGGCAATGAGCAACGAAAGAGGAAGTACCCCAAGAAATTAGTAAAGCATATAAGATTACCTGACAATTGGTAGATACATAAATAAATAAAAAAGATAGATAGTGATCTGAGAAAAGTGCTTAAAAAAACTATAATAATCTTCTAACATAATTTTAAATGTGTAATTATGATCATTAATATATAGTTTTTCCCTAGCTTTTTCCCCTTTTTTTTCCTATACATTTTCCCTAGCTTTTTAAAAAATAATGTTCTAAATGTGTAAATTTTGTTGCAATTTGTGCAATATATCTTACCAAGTTGCTCATTTCTTTCCCCCCCATGTTTTTGGAAGATTTCACATCAATTTGCTCCAAGCTCTAAGGTTTAAATACTTATAACAGGGGTCTGAAAGCAGCACAAGAAAAGTGATGTCGCTCCAGATTTCAAAGGGTTAAAAATCGCAATAATATTGCATCATGACTTTAATATCGTGATAATATTGTATCTCGGGGCTTCTGGTGATTCCCTATTTGCCATCCTGGCAGATCCACCCCTTCATCGACGCAATGTATCCCCCTCTCCAGGTCTCTCTCCTTAATTGCAGTGAAGATGCTCCTGACTGTTAGTGAGTTTATCCCACACTTTGCCTGTGTGTGTGTGCGTGTGTGTGTGTGTTGCTTTGGGCAGCTTGTCAAAGAGTAACAGGGGGATAGAGTGCAGCAGTCTCCGCAGAGAGCCATAATGTCACAGTGAGCAGTGGGCTAATGAATAGGATTCACCCCTGGCTGGAGGCGAAGTTAATGAACTCCTGCTAGCCGGGATAATTAATGCCAGACTGCAACCCGGCTGGACAAAACACTCGCCTTTTCCTTTTCTTTCTCCCCAGCTCACACTCCTCCATCTTCCTGCCTTTTTCCTCATTCACTCAGTTCGTTTTCTGCCCTGCCGGAGGTGAGTTTCAGGGAAATGTATGTCTCCGGAGAGCGATTCTTGTAGACGCAAATAATCAGAGGCAACTGTAGCCCAGGTTATCAATATCGGGTGGACTTCCACGTTTCCCTGTTGTCATCTGGCTGTTTCGGCATGGCAAACGGTGCTGAGCACACATCATTCCCCACACACATATAACCTTTTCACCCCAGCGGTGAGGCCTATCTGCATGTTTAGTAAAGTTGTGTTCGTTTGCTAATGCTAACCGCTAGTTTAGCGCCTAGTGCAATTGCTAATGAACCCCACTAGCTTAGCGGTTAGCATTGTGTATGTTAGCTTGCTACTGAGTCCCGTTAGCTTAGCGGTTAGCATTAAATATGTATGTTAAGTTGTTATTGAGTCCTGCTAGCTTAGCGGTTAGCATACACAATGGTAACGTGTGTTAGCTTGCTACTGAGTCCCGTTAGCTTAGCGGTTAGCATTGCAATGTGTATGTTAAGCTGTTCTTAAGCATCCTACTGCGTGTGTATGACCTAAAGCTACTGCTAACTTCAGTTACCACTGTTTATTTTGCTTTATGTTATGTTTGGTGTTGGTGAGCAGCTGTAAGCCTAGCAGTTAGCATCACGGCTGATGCATTGATTGATTTGTATGTGAGTGATTAGCCACTGTTACATGCACAGTAAGCCACATTGCCACTGGATTTTAAAAAAATATGTTCAACCTGTGAATTAGTATATTTTGAGTTATGTCACTGTAACCTGAATATGTGTATATTTTGATGCTAACCTTGACTTAAAGGTACCTTTCCTTTAGATGAACACGATTTTAATGTCAATATTGTGATGTTGTACAACAAAGTTGAAAAAAGTTGAAACTGACATCATGGCAGTGTCTCATGGCGTCGCTATGACGATCAGCTACATTGAGGTGGTACTATATTCTAATGGAAAACGACCCCCAGAAAAGTACCCGATACCAAAGGCCAGTTGAGTAGAGTAGAGGCCTTACCATGTAGTGGAAATACACCTAAAGTGTGGTAGGAACATGTACTGAATGAGCTGAACCTAACTGAACAGACCTTGAATGACCTGAAAAGAAAAAAAAACGGAAACAAACGCATCCATACTGGAATCAATGAACTGAACTAAAAGGCCTATATTTAATTTTTGTTTGTATTTATGTTGGTTTATCTTGTGAGAATTTACAATATAGATCATTTAAACGTACCTTACCTTCTGTCTCTGTATTCACACACACGGGCTCTCAACTACGTACACGGTCCCAGTCCATTAGAGCAAGTGTCACCTTTCCATACAATTTAGCTTAGCCTACTTTGCTACACAACACGCAGTCAAAGATAGGTTAAGGGAAATTGGGAGGCGACCACTGCTGGGGATGTGCTCCTTCCTTTACTTCCTCTCCTCCTTTCTATTTCCAGAAAATAATGAGCAGAGTAAAACTGCTGCCTCTCCGCAACAGCCAGGGTGTTAGGAGGTACTGCTTGGCCCTGCAGAAACTCTGCGTGCTCTCAGAGGCTGCCGCACGCAGATTGTGTTTGAGCAAATCTAACCAGCAAATGTTGCAGAACATTTTGCCTGTCCAGCTAAATCAGCATTTAATTGGCTTCATACCTTTTCTTTGTGTGTGTGTGTGTGTGTGTGTGTCCCAGTGCTGTATATACCCAAAACAGACAGAGCAGCAGGTCAGGCTCCAGGTTACACAGACTGTAATTTTTAAATCGCATGGTGCAACCATACTGAGGTTTATTTCCTTTTACTAAATCTAGCAGGCCAGAGTTGAACCATAACTCCTGCTGCAGTGTTTTTATGTGACGTTTAGTTGTTTTTCTTGCCAGAGAAACCTGCATAGTAACCTGACGGTGCCCACACACTCTAACGTGCGTATGTCTTGTCCCACAGTACACCTCAGCACTGACGTACGACGGGGTGATGGTGATGGCCGAGGCCTTTAGGAACCTGCGCAGGCAGAAGGTGGACATTTCCAGAAGGGGGAACGCTGGTGACTGTCTTGCCAACCCCGCCGCCCCATGGAACCAAGGCATCGACATGGAGCGTACTCTCAAACAGGTGAGAGACGGAGGAACAGAGAGGGAGTAGATAAAAGATGCATGCAAGGTGTATGCTAGCTTTCCTCAGACTTCTAAAAGATAAAAAATCAAACACCGATCTTCTGATTTGAGGAGACTCAGCTGTGTTCAGTTCCAACTCTCAGCCTTTTGCTGCATGTCATCCTCAGACAGGAACCTACTGACTGTTTCCTCCTCATGCCTAAAGTCTAAAAACGGCCACGAGTTTGCTGTCAGGGCTCCTCGATTGTGGAATGATCTGCCTGATGAACTCCAGTTTTTTACATCACTATCCTCTTTTAAATCAGTTTTGAAGACTTATTTTTATCAAAAGGCATTCCTTTAATTTCTCTTTAAAGGATAATTTTGTTGTTATACTGAGCCTTACTTCTGAAATTGCACTTGTGTCTTGCACTGCTCTATTTTTATGTATTTATTTGTATTTTTTGCTTTTTGCTGTGTAGTTTTTTTTAAATATTTTTTGTTGTATTTTAAGTTTTTTCCTTTGTGTGTTTTTTGTGACTCTAAGAGTAAAAACAAAACAAAAAAAGTTGTGGTTAGGGTTTAGGGAAAGAAAAGTAGTGAGGATGTACCTGAAAACGATGCAGAGTTCGGGTTAGGGTTTCAAACACTTCTCCAGGGGAAAGTCTGGATTTTTTTTTATCCATCCACCACCTCAACCTGCCTCCTTACAAGACTGTACTGCTTCCTTGTTTTCTTCCGTCAGTGCTTATTGGTCACGTGATTGAAGTCTTGAAAAGTTTTTTGAATATGTACAAATTTGGGTGCATTACTCTTTTCAATTGTATTTTTTCCCTTGAACCTTTCTGTGGAGTAAATTCTTACTTCCTGCTGCTGTTACATCATGTGTGCATGTGTGCATGTGTTTCTGCTCTCTTGTGTGCAGGTCCGGCTGCAGGGATTAACAGGTAATGTCCAGTTTGACCACTATGGCCGCAGGGTCAACTACACTATGGACGTGTTTGAACTGAAGAATAATGGACCCAGACGGGTAAAGCATCACACCACACTGCTTACATTTCTGTTTTGGGTGTATATTTGTCCAAGTCAAGTCAGTACATGTGAGCATGCACAATCTATCCTCTGCTGTCATGTGAAGTATCAGGGGGCTGGGACGACACTGTGTAGTGTGGCATTTTCTATTATCATAAGTAGGTTGTAAAAAAAAAAAAAAAGCACCAGCCTCTGCCACCATGTCTGCTTGTGATGTGAGAGGATGGATGTGTGTTGACGAAATTCAGGGGAAAATGGGAAAAAGAGAGAGAGAGCACTTGTGAGAGCGATGGCGAGAGGATGAAATGAAATAGAGAGCAATCAAGGTAGAGGGGAGGAGGGGGAGGGGGTGAGGAAGCAGAGAGGAGTTCCCATCAATCAAAAGCTGCTTTGGCCCGTCTTCCTGTGAACAGCAAGGGTCCTGTCAGGACATGGTGTGTGTGTGTGTGTGTGTGTGTGTGTGTGTGCCTCGGTGTGTGTGTCACAGCCTCTCTCCCACATTTTCCATGTTTCTCAATCATCCCGTTGCCCCAGTACACTGGAGCCATCACCCAATCACAGCTCTTCGTTCCCTCCGGCTGCCCACCAGCGGTGGCCAACCGGCAGCCAGCTGGCTCGCTCAGCGTCTCTCGGCTCTCTGACTTATAGCTGCTTATGGCTGCAGTTAAAGCTCTGTGTCTATTATAGGATCAATAGATCAGTTTGACATAATATTGGTTCGCAGATATTGGCTGTTTATTAAAACTCACACAGCAGCGTGTTCCTCCCCTCGACAGACAGAGGATGCTAATATTGTGACCACAACATATCATGTCTGTCAGTTCCAGTCGGTCAGTTTGACCCTGAAGGACTTCTGGAAGACGACAGTAATGTCAGCTGAACATGAAATCGCTTTTGACAAACAGAGGCAGCACGACATCGAGCTTGAAATTGGAATCTTGCATGAGGGCGTTTCAGCGGAGGCTGGGCAATAAATCAGTGTTACCACTTATTAAGGCTCATTGTCTTCAACCGGAATCGCAGCATGATGAATTAATGTGTAGAAAGTACACAAAAAATGACCTGAAAATACATTTTTGACTTTGAAAAATATGTTTAAAGATATAATTCTGAATCTTATTGTTTGCTGTGTTACAAAGATTTCAAGCCCATAACGTGGTCTTCATCAGCAGATAGGAGAAGAGGTTAAAGGTCAAAAAACAAAAAGCTATATTAAATAGACTCAAAAATAAGGTCAGAATTATGTTGTCAAAGAACGATGAGATAGAAGTCTTAATTTTTCAAGTAAATATTGGCAGTGATCAAGACTAATCCGAATGTAGAAACCACTCATTTTAAAAACGACTTAACTGCTTTAGAGTATTTGATAACACTAAAATAGTAGGACTCTTTTGCCAAAATATTCTAACTTATTTTCTCTTAACATATACAACTGTGTTCTGATAATATTTGTTTGACTTTCTCATAAAATTACTACTTAACATTACATATTTGTCTCGAAATACTACAAGTTAATCATAGAAGGTCAGTTTTGATTTGACAGCTGAGCAGCCTGAGTTTGCTCAAGACCATGAGATGCAGTTGAAAGCTCAGTTAAAAAAAGATACTATGTGGACTTTTTCAGATTATTTAATCAGGTTTTTGGTTTGTTTAGTTTAGTGCGCACACACAAATGCACATCTACACACACACAATCTCATACTCTGTTTTCTCTGCAGATCGGCTACTGGAATGACGCGGACAAACTGGTGCTGATCCAGGACTCTCCGCTGCTTCCTAATGACACTTCTGGCATGGAGAACCGCACTGTTGTCGTTACTACTATCATGGTAAGAGACCGGCATGTTCTCGCCAACACACACTCACACTGAGGCATGCAGTCATATTCTTTAGACTTTATTATTTAGTGCTGCTGCAGATCACATTCAACATGATACCAGAGGGATATGCAGAGTGGCTACACATCTTACATCCTACACTGACATTAAAGTCTGGCAGTCAGCTGCACTTTTACCCTTCACCATCTTCTCCTTGTAAAGCGCCTCCGTTTTTAATGAGGTGCTTTACAAGTATAACTACAGTACTCTCTGTATTTGTACTTTAACACTGTTAATAGCTTTTCTTGTTGAACTTTGCATTCCTGGGTCATTTCTCTTGTTTGATGCTGTATTTTATCACTGATGCAGACATATTGTAGATATACTGCGCATAGATTAGAGTTTGAATTTTTATTACGATGTAAAATATTATAAGAAGTTAAGTTTGGTCGCCAGCCTTTAGAGCAGAGAGTAAGAGCCTCACTGCCATTTTGTTACTAGGCAAAATCTGTCATGAAACAAGGTAGAGATCGCAATCATCCACCAAGCGTAGCCTGAATAAATACAAGAGCACTAACAGGATTTAGTGTGGAAAAAATATCCAACATTTCATCACACATAAACCCTTGAATGTCACATATTTTAGGATTTATATTAAAACTATTTAGCTGTGGACTGAGGAAGTTTGCGAGGATGCATATTACCATGAAATGCTCAGATTTCAGTGCTTTACCTGCCTTGAAAGTCCTTATGTTTGGTCTGTGACTCAGCACAGTTCAGGGAGCACACACATGCTTTGTCACAACATTATCAGTAAAGAGACTCTTAAGAAAGGGGCTTTACTTTTTATAACTCCAATATAAACTTCAGTAAACCATCACACAAATTCAGAATCAACTTACATTCTCTTTTATTGCACCAATAAACATCTCCAAAAGCAGTCAAACATCTGCGGTTACTGACGTTTTTGTTCTCATTGCACAGATAAAAGAGTTCATAAAAGAGTTCCACACAGCTACGATATCAGTCAGTCATTTTACACATGATAGACGAGAATGGCCTTTGCATGGCATGTCGATCTCTGGCTGTAGCAGTGACTCTGACATGGCTGACTGCAGCAAAGCAGCCAGATTTTGAGCGTACATGTAGCAGCTGAGTGGAGGACGGGGGAGGAGGTGGGAATGAGAGAGAGTCACAGCTCAGCACAATCCCTCCCTCTTTTCAGCCCCTGATGAGGAACCCCATTTTAAGAAACTGAGCCCCAGTTGGACGCAAGCAGGATATGAAAGCCCTTAATGGCAGTGATGGACACAACAACCCGAGCCAAAATGAAGCCCTAAAGACACTGGGCGAGAGGAGAGACACGGCAACTATGTTAATGGACACCCAGTTCAGAAAACTGAACAAGAAATGGAGCCACTCAGAGCCGTAATGGAGCCCCTCGAGAGGAAAATGAAATGCAAATGGAGGGAGAAAGACACTGTCTTTTTTAAGGATGGTGCTTGTGGATGGACACCCATTGGGGATAAAATGGGTCCCTAACCGCATAGCGTCTCTTCACTAGCATAAACAAGCTCCCACTACACGTGTTTGTGTGTGTTAGAGTCATACATTGTCATGCCCGGTGTGTGGCCAATCACAGCTTGAATCCCATCCTGATTTGAATTTGTAATTTTTTTTTTTTTTTTTTTTTGCAACAGAGCTATAAAGTGAGGCGGTACCAGAATGTGAATATGCATTATGTCTAACTGAGTTCCTGTTTGCACTAAATCTGTCACTTTCTCCGACTACCTGCTCCGCCGTACAGTACATTACACACTCAGACGGCTTCCTGTAAGCTTTAAAACAGCTTAGAAAGACTAATGCTGTCATTATCATCCCCGTTCATATCCATCACGCTTTTATGCTTCATGATATTATAGTTTCATGATGATGGCTGCCTTTCACTCCCGCTTTTTTAATGTTCGTGAGAGTAATGTTTGTTTAAACTTAATGAAGTGTCCCACAGTTATATTGCATCAAAGCTGCCACCGTGTCTTAAGAACTTGTAAGGAGCAGTTATAAATGAGCAGTTCATCATGTTTGGAAACGCTTGCTTGGCATCCAACATTTCGGCTAGTTTCCTTGTGGTTTCAGTATATATATGCTTATTTTATCCCAGACCTGTCTCGTTGCTGTATGCATAGCAGTGTAGTCAAGACCACTTTAAATGAGACCAAGACCAGACGATGACCAGTCACACAGTGCATTACGCACTTAAGATAAAATATGAAACATGCAAAACGTAAGCACTCTTCAAATTGATAGAAAAAAATCTACATTCCCATAGAAACATCTAAAATACAAATGAAGATCCCTCTTCATTTATCTCTTTTATGCCATATGTGTGTATGTGTAAGTGAACAATGAGAAAGACCAAGCCTTATCTTGAGTACTACATTAGCGATGCACGGCTGAGAAGTCAGTGTCAGTTTTTTTTATCTGCCTGTAGATTTAAAGGTGTGCTATTCAGGCATTGTTGTGTACTGATTACAAATCACTAGCAAAAGTGAAAGCCAAATCTAGATTTTCTACATTTGTGTTTTTCGGGGCTGTGTCTCTAATACATGTGCCAATATTTGCTTCCTCTCAGATGCGTGCTGCTCACAGCCTGACATCTTGTCGCTACCTTTTTTATAAAGTCCCGACCCCCTGCGCGCTGTACCCGGTAACGTCCCAAACATAAAAAGGAAATAAAAAAAATACAGTATTTCCGTAGATTAATACATAGCTGCACTCTTCTAGTGGGTCATAAGTGATGATTGAGAGGGGTTAGTTTGGTATGACTTTATTTTTTGTCCTGCATCGTGTATCTTTAAAGGTAAATTCTTAGTCTTTTCCACTGCAGAAAGTTAACGCGCCGTACCCTGGGGCATCTCTTAACTTAGACTCTTGTGAGGCTTTGTACTAGAACAAAAAGAACAAAAGAAGTGGTGATGATGTCATTATTGATTTTCTGTCACGTTTATGTGAACACCAGATCTTAGCTAAAGCGCAGACAGAATCCAGGAGCTAAGGTGGTGCACTGTAATCGTTACGTATCCCTTCGCTGTGACTTATGGCTTGTATCCCCAGTTCTGACAGATGTCAGATGTTTGGTTTATTGTAGTCATCCTTGTCGTGATGTGACGCAGACCTAAAACCAAGACCCCAACCTGGCCTGCTAAGCCACCACGTATAGCAACTGTGGAACCGATGCCGTCCTGAATGGATATACCTAAATCCTAGATTAAATAAAGGCAGGTTGTTTCTTGATAGTAGTAGCTGTGTCATTGCTCCGTCTAACTCTCTGCACTCTCACTTCATCGGCAGTGCAGCAAAATGTTCAGAACAAGGCTGCACGCTGACATTTTCAGAACAAAAAGAACAGGCTGGATTGTTTTCAGTCTGTTGCAGTCGTTAGGAAGTCTGGAAAAAGCGTGTTGATTTGCTCTTGATCAATCAAAGGACTGCAGTGTTTCTAGCTCCGCCTTTTAGTATCAGATCAGTGTGCTAGGTACCTCAGCAGAGGAGTGACTAAAAAACAGGACAGTACGATGCTGTTGGTATCATCTACAACTTTTGACAATGGAAATGCAAAAATAGCTTTCTAATGTGTTAAGAACAGAACTGAATCGGACCGCACTGCTTAGTGGAAATTAGGCTTTTTATCCATACTGCCTGGTACTGTCAAATTTAAGACCCAAAATGGGAGGATAGGATTTTTTTCCTGCTCCATAGACACAGTTACATGCCTGCTTTGCAAAGACCAACTAAGAAATAAAAAAAATTAACCTGACAGAGGCAATACACAGTTAACGAGAAGTGCACAGCCACGTCCCTAAACTTCTCAGTGGGAAACAATCCAAAAAGGGGGCTCGTAGTCAGATACTACTGTTTGTTAGCGTTCTGAAAATCTTTAAGCTAACAGCTATTGGCTTTCATTTTGAAGTTAATACTTAGTTTTTGATTAAAGCTAAAGACAGTTTCAGAACCTTAAATGTGTTAGCTTTGGCCTCATGGATTGAAGTTATAGTGAATATAGCTGTTATTTGCGTTTGGCTAAAGGCGTGAACAGAGTCCCAAAGCTGCCTGGAGGTCGGTGTATTAACAGTGAAGCTCGCACAGACGAGGACAAAGTTTGACTGTCATCTTATTGGCAGGGCGAGGCTGAGAGCTTTGATTGAGTACGTCTTTGGCTTTAAACTCCTCCACTGCACTTTACACCTGGCACACTCTCAATCTGCCAGGGGGCGGAAAGTACAGACAAGGTCCTGCTATAATTATTGTTTTTGTTTGGCTTTTGTTCAAGGAAGTCTGAGGGAGGAGGATGTGTTTGGATTTTGTGGATAGAGACTGTTGTGATACTTAAAATCCCTCCTGACAGGCACCTACACAGATGTTTGAGAACACATTGGGCCTAATGCAAGAACCACTTGAACAAACAGATTTTTTCTCAAGGGGCACTTAATAATGATTCATTTTAGTTAGAATTTATTTTAGCCATGAACAAAAATCCATGTACAAACAGTGCACAGGGGAAAAAAATGATTTAATAACAATAATAATATACAGCGGCAGTGCACTGTGTGGTGCTTTATGGGAGGTTTAAGGGGGTTTGTAGTTATCATTGCAAAATTTGCCAAAACTGGTGGCCATTGGGGAAATCTTCTCCACAGTTTTTGGGGTGGGCCCCAAACTTTTGCTTGGTTTTCTTCTCCTGACAGTTAGCCCCTGCACGGCAATTTACGGGCGTTTATTCTGCTAATGATTACATTGAATAATTTACAGGGTTTTTTTCCCACTTAAGATGACTTACTAAATCCAACAGGCCTCCAATTGATTCAATCTTACAAAAAGAGAGAGACAATAGGCTTAGGGTAAGAGCACAAAAAATGTTGTTGCATGAGGCCTCTTGTGTGTTTGTGGGAATGTGGATGTTTATAAAGTAACTGCCAAAACATATTACATTTTAAAAGAAACCAAACAGAGCAGTTTTTTGTAATCAAAAAAGAGGAAAAGAAAATAATCTAGTGATTTAATACAACAATGGTGCTTTTTTCCCCATGCTTTAATTTTCATTTTTTACTTATGTTCATTATTGTCATTCATTATTGCTGCTAGTAGCAGACATTGACTACTGTAATTGTACAGGTTGTATATGTGGTTTAGGCTCAGCTGTAACAATATTGGCTCTTATTAAAGCACCATTGTGATCTAAAACCCTTGACAAGGCCGTGATGTCCCACTACAGCAGTCAGTTGAGTGCACTTTATTTGAAGGAAAAAAACACACAATGGACATGTGCAAATATTTTTCCCATTTGTGCTTTAAATGTGCTCCTCTTTTCAATGCCATGCAGCCACATTAAATTTAAATAAAAATTGGATTAGTGCCTCGAGTGGCTACTGATGACTGAGGCCCAGAAATGAGTCACTTACTGAGAAGCATTAATGAGTGTTCGCTTCATAAAATGTTGTTTTTTTGTGGTCAAGTTATTGCAAAATAAGGACCATCACTGCTGTGTATTATTACTCACATCCAAACAGAAAGTGCAGCAGATTGTTTATCTTGCATAATGCACAAAACACACAAACAAAAGATTTTAGGCAGCATAGTCTAACAATGCTGATGTGTGTTTGTGTGTAACCTGATGTGTGCATGTATGGATTTGTAACATCAAGTGCACCCTGCAGTGTGTGTGTGCTTTTAATGGCGTGTTTAATGAGTCTCATTAGGCAGTGAGTGAAGCAGTGTGGTTGGGATTATTGACCAGCCTGTCAGCCCTGCTGGCCTTTGCTGTGAAGACCTCTGAAGCACCGCTCTCTTCTCATGCCAGAAACACTGACTGCATCCTTTATCTCTGCCACTCCCTCTGCTCCTCTGGCTGCCAGCACTGTCATACACCCTGCAATCATAAATCACATGGAATAGAGCTGTTTCCGACCTCTGATGTGCATCCAAAACATCTGCAAAGATCAACTTGTAAATTAAGTCTTCATCATTGACATGATCGAGTTTCATTAAAAGCAAAGCGTGACTTTTATTTTCAGCCGTTGTAACATTTGGAGTTTTTAGTGAAAGAAAAGATGGTATTGCTTTCATTGAAGTGGCGCTCGTGGGACAGTTAAAGCCATCATGTGTCGAAATTTTATTTCAACCACCTTTGTGTGTAGACTAAAAACAAACAAATTGAACCAATATTGACACTTTTTTATTTTGTTGTCGTTAGCACTAACTGACAGATACATCATGTTTTCAGTGACTGCTTTTAATGTGAAGCAGACAGTAGGAAATGACGAGTTAGCATTAGCAGTAACCTAATACAGCTCTAACAGGACGCTGACAGAGTGAAAGTAAACAGTGAGGCCAGCAAACACTACTAATACCGCCACTTTGTCAGTGGTCTTGGTGTCAGATACCGATGCACAGAAGCACCTTTTGCAGCACTATGAAGCGCACTGGTCGGCAGCAGTTTGTAATGCCGCTGGCAACTTTGGAAACTGTAGATTTTCTTTAAAAACAAATTGAAACCGCGACCCTGACCATCCTGAACTGATGCTGGATGGGTATCTTGTGTATCATCATGTCTTGAGGTGTAGGTCCATTGACAAAGCAGCGGTATTTGACAAGTTGGGATGAAAACGCGTTGTTGAGGCTTATTTTATTTTTTGATACATTTAAAAATAAAAATGCTGGATTACATCCTCCTTTCCTGTTAATCTCCTGTGAATTGTGTAGGATGTTTAAATGTCATGCAGTCATGGCAGACTTCGCTACCAGCAATGAAAGCTACAACAGAATATAAAGAAATTGACTGGCTATAGCTGGAAAAAAGGCTGGAAATGCAATAAATTGTATGATTTCATGAAAAATATTAAAGATCATGACTTGAAAGAAATTCTGATGCTTAAGACAAAAGGAAAACACAAACAAAAACAAACAGACAGCCCCCTCAGGGATCCCACAGGCTCCGGGTTTACTGTGTGGCAGTTAGTTTAAATACTTGCAAATTTATTTGATAGTTTGCCTCCCTAAAGCTGAATAAAAACTGAAATAAAAAGGCTCTTTAGGTAGGTCACACATTGTAACCTACTCTGTTTTAAAGGGTTAGGGGTTAGGGTGTAAAAATGTCAAAAACCTTTATTGTGTCAGTTTATATTCTTCTTCCGTTTTCCATATTCATAAATATATTTTACATTTGATTCAATTACTTCAATTACAAATGATCTCATGCACAGCAGGATAATACTCAAGGATAGAAGGTTAATCTGCTTTTAGACATGCAAATTATATTACTGTCCTTTTATTCTGATGAGAATTGCAATAAGAAATGATGGGTACTTTATAGTTAAAGGCAAAACATTAATCTTTGTATTTTGCAATAAGCTTATTCATTTTTTAAAATTCTTTTATTATTAATACTTGATGCTTTATAACCCGCTTCAATTAAAAAGTGCATCTTGTGTAAATTTTGCAGGGTGTGAGCCTAAATACCAGTCTTCAATGACAGTTTGTTGTATTGACATTTTTTGTTGTTGGAGTACTCTGTTCTGAAACACAGATTTCAGATTCCAAATATCTTATTTTGAGATAAAATGGCAAACTTTTGCCATCATTATGTTGTACAGTATTTTGTTGTGCCGCAGGCTCAGCTGAGCATTTGCATTCTCTCCCCACTGCAGAGACTTTGGTTTACCTTGCGTTTGCCCGAGGCAATGTCAAGCAAACACATCGCAGGAATAAATTGCTCTCCTTTCTCAATATGCAATCGGCCGCCGTCCATGACAAAACTAATTTGTTTGGAAATATGAGCACAGAAGCCCGACGAGGTTTACATTTAGATCGCTTTCTTAGCGAGAGCGGATCTAATGATCTATAACCTACCGCTGGTCACAGTGTAGACTGATGTAGCCACCCCTGATTACTGTAAGTGTTCAAGGCTTGTTTTAGGTATTAAGTCATTGAGTCTGACTGCAGCTCATTCCTCACTTCCCTTCAGCTTTATGTCTGCCTCCGTTTCTGCTTAGTCATACTTTCCTCCCTTCTCTTTGAGTCTTTCTGTATCATGCATCCACATTAACACTTTGATGATTTTTTTCCTTCTTCCTGCCTAAGCAGTCGGGGCTGTGTATATATAGCATGAGGCTGTCATTATGATTACACATGAATCTCTTTCTGTTGTACTCTAAATTATCTTTCAGCAGTTTAAGTCATTAAATTTAAAGCTGCACTTTGCAATTTTTTTATCCACCTTGATATACTCAGGTGGTAGTGGAAAATGAAAATGTGAATTATTAAACTGAGGTGCAAAGTGGGAGAATTTATGTCGGAGTCCTGGATACAGAAGTAAAAGTCTTGTTCATTTTCTGCAAATAATATTAGGAGACAGCTGCAGCACTTCCACATATTGGATGGACACAAATTCTCCTAGTAGAATTAGTGCAAAAGATGCTGTTCAAAAATATCCTACGTCTTTGATTTAAAAAAAAGCCAAAGGTACAAGCCTGTTTACATAAAAAATCAATTACATAAGAAATCAAGAAGTTATTTATGACTCTAGAAGGGCACCTTAAGCCCTCTTGTATACAGAGATCGCACAATAGGGTCACTACAGAGTCCCTTCTTTATGCTGCCTTCTCTTTGCCACACAGAACCAAATAATGGAAACATAATGCCGCCCCAGTATGAGGTTTAAGGTAGCATGCTGGCATTGCGGAAGCAAAAGAGGCATGACAGGTGTGACGTTTAACAAAACAGCATTGGCCTCTAGTGTGACATATAACAAAAGTCTAGGCAGTGTTTTATAACACTAACAATGGCATGACATAGGGATGACAATCATCTCAGTGATCCGGCGGCTGATCTCGTCCCCTGCTCTGAGGGTAAACAGCTCCTGAATCTCATTGCTGAATCCAGTTTGCAGACATTTACAGCTGCTGTTCTTTGAGTTAGCTGCTAACTCCTGCTAGCTGCTTTTTGAATGTCCCATGGTGGGTCGCACACATAACACATCATCAAAATGTCACACCCGTCCTGTGCATGGTTCCATCCTGCCGGCTGTCTCCTTTACACAAACTTTGATTCGGCACTGTGACTACCTCCGCTGGCAGCTTAAAGGCAAAAAAACTCTGTCCGCCATCCTGCGATCATATCTTTTAAAAGAGCGGCGAGACAGAATGGTGCCTCGAACAGGCAGTGTAAAAGAGGCTTCAGTACATGAAATCCAATCACTGAGTTTAAATTTCCGTTCAGCAGAAGCTGAAGATTAAGTTGTTTAAGAAAAGTGATTTTAAATTCTGTGGTTTAAATAATTGTATTTTGTGTCAATTTTGGCTAAATTTGGTGACTATGGCACGTTGTTTTGTTGCCAGATGAACGTTGAAGCTATCGCATTACCATGTGATACTGTCCACATTGTTGTTAACACTGATCATGTGGACTTAATTGGGGTAAAAAATGTACCATTCTCCAAAAAAATTGACTGCACCTTTGAAGTGAATTAATCAACTGCATCATATGAGTCAGTTATGATGCCAAACTCTGATTTTTGAGAATTTTAAATAAAATTTAGCCAAGTGCAGCTTTAAAATTTAACTATTTTGTATCGTTTATTGTCAAAACAAATGTTTTCCATGTTCAGTATGGAAGAAAATCCATTTCATAAACTGTGAGGCTTAAGGTACCCTGTAGAGTTTTCTAATAGAACTAACAAACTTAGATTTAGATGAATTGTTTCTCACCCAAATGTATCATGTGTTTCCTTGAGGCTTAATAAAAAAAAGTTAAATTTCCTGTATTGTATTTTTTAAATCTGTGTTTGCTAGATAGCAATCATCTTCTGGAGCATTCTGTGTTTCAAGAGGTGTTACTGCCACCGAATATCAAAAATTGCATGAAACCATCAGCAAAAATGCATCACCTGCATGTTTGTGCATGAGATACAAACAAAACGAGGGCCCGCTCATCTAAACATTGCTCCATAGTGCTCATAGTGGTCGAAAACTCTGCAGGGCATCTTTTATCTCGACCCTGGTTGGTATTAATGAGCTGAAGTTCTCTTCTGTCATTCTGTTGTCTGTTGGTGCGTCACTGTGCGAGCCCTCATGTCTGTGTGTCTGTCTGTCTGACGGTTTGGTTCACTGGTTATGGTCCCTTGTTTAGGAGGGTCCCTATGTGATGCTCAAGAAGAACTGGGAGATGTACGAAGGCAACGACCAGTACGAGGGATACTGCGTGGACCTGGCCTCCGAGATTGCCAAACACATCGGCATCAAGTACAAAATCTCCATCGTTCCCGATGGAAAGTACGGCGCCAGGGACCCAGAGACGAAGATCTGGAACGGCATGGTCGGGGAGCTGGTGTACGGGGTAAGAGCTTTTGTTTCTTTTTTCTCTTTCTATGACAGGAAGTGGCTCTTCTCCCAGCTCTCTAAAGTGCAGCACCGTTTTAGACAGAAATGAGCTTTTCATCTACGCCGACTCATCTCATTCAAACATTAATTTTATGCTGTCAGTAAGATTCATGATGGTATTTAGAGACAATAATATTGTGTCTTCTTCTAATCTGTTAGTACTAATAATACATTTGTGCAGCAGCTTGGCTTTTGATAGAAAAATTGCTCCTAAAGCTAATTAATTGGCTAGATGTTAGTCATCAAAGTCAAATCCATTCATTCAAACTGTCAGCAGAGAGGACATAAAAGCAAAGATGTACTAAACAGAACATTTTGTTCGTCATTTGTTATTCTGATGACCTTTTGAAAATCATAATAAAGCCAAGAAAATATAAATATACTTGTGCTTTTTAAAATGTCATCCTCACTTCTCAAATAAAAGCCAGTATTAAAGTTATAGCAGAGTTATGGCCAACACAACTAAATAAAGAAACATATGATCCCTACTTAAAAAACACAGCTCACATGGTAAATTAAGTTTAATGTTTCTATTCATCGTATTAATTCCATCAGTAAAACAACAGAGCCACGTCCTTCACTGATCTGCTGCTCTGAGTTTCTCTTTTTTTTATTCAGTATTTAATGAATATTGATTCTACTGTTTTCATTGCTGCAAAGCTGCTGTCAGTGAAACTCAACACTTTCGCAGAGGTTTCAAATTAAAAGCCAACCAGGAACAGGAGTAATCATGATTCAGATGCTGCAAGGCTTTTATTGTGAATATATGTTTGTTATATTTCCATATTATTGACAGTACGTTAACTGCAGTTTGAAAAAAAACAAAGTGGAAGCATTCCAAGAAGCATGGTGATGGATGTTCAAAACATTAGGAGGTTTATTTCTATTGCAGACACCACACTGGCCTTCATTATTACCAATCAAAGGCAACGTAGGCGTGTTTCCGTTGCAGTTTTGCAAAATATGGCTTTTTTAAATCGTCTGAAATACCACCTCATGTGAGCATAAAGACTTTTTTTGTGATAAATAGGAGTTTTTTCAAAATTGATGTGTTTCCATTAGGTGTATTTTATATTCATAATTTTAATTTGTGCAATTTGAGGTTGATGAAAACCTGGCTACTGTCATGGTGTCTGAGTGGAGGTACTACTCTGGGTCTGTCATTCAGTCTGCCATGTCATATGAAACTGTTGTTTATTGTGTTTAGTAGTACAAATACTGTAAGTTGACCACTGTAGCAGGTACAGGTAACACACCGCGATCCTTATAAGATAGCAGCCCTGTTTTAATCATTTAACACAGCCTGACATCAACTTAACATTCATGTATCAAACACGTCGTGTTTTGTGCAGAATTAAGCTTTTACAGAAGGTTTTAACTGGACAACAAGTGTTGATCTGCAGTTCCACTTAATCTGTCTGAATCACAGCTCCTGTGTGTTGTTTCCTGAGCAGATAATTAAACCCATCTGAAATGAAACTGTAAACAGGCCAGCGGTCTCTGGTGGTATTAATACTACCAGGAGTTAGTGGAGCATTAGAGCTGAGCTTCCTGTGTGCGTGTGCGTGCGTGCGTGCGTGCGTGTAGGGGGGGTAAAGAAGAAAGGCGGAGGTGTGGAGCTTGTTAGAGGATCTCTGAGGTGATGATTTGATTTGTGTCTTTCTGCTGCTGCTGACCTTGCAGTGGGATCAAAGTAGATGCAAGCTTGTGGTATTGGACCATATTGGGATTTTATGTCCCAAAAAGACCTTGAAGTGAGGATAGACAGAAGTGTGTTTTTGTACTTGAGGACAAAACCTTATGACAAAAGAAAGATAGTGAAAAGCTTTCATAATGAGGGTTTTGACTGAAAATTTGATTTACATTAATTTAGCGTTGAGTTAGATGTTTGATTTTATCGATAAAAGTCAGATTTGTTCCCTCTTTGTCACTGATGGAGGACATGGAGCAGTACTTATTGAACCTTTTCACAATTTTTAAGTTTGCTTTTATTGTAAAACACTCTCAGATGTGCAGGAAATGATGTGTTTTATGTTTACATGAGCAGCAATAGCAATTTGTTTGAGATTAGAGCTTTTCTGTTCATTTTTTTGTGATGAGCTAAGTGGCATTTTCACAAAGTGGCATTTTTCTCGCCTGCGCCTCTTTGGTACTGCAGTGACTCATTGTGAAGTCGACTGCAGCGAGTGCGAGCAGAGGCACAGTTCGGGATGTGTCAGGACTGATCAAACAGTACACTGCACTTCTGGTGTTAAGACTAACCAGGTTGGTCAAAAACACGGGAATAAAAAGTGCAGCTGTGCTCTTTGCCATTTTCATCTCTTTAACAAGTACACTGAGCGGAAACACTCTTGTCCAAAAGATTGACTCTGAATGGAGGACAAGATGGGCAAAATTCTTTAAACATAGATTCTCAAACAGAAAGAGTCAAACATGAATCTGTCATTAACGCTGTTGGGAAGTAACTAGTTACAGTAATTAAATTAGAAAATAAATACACACTTCATGAGTTACTAATCAAAGTGGTGGTGATTGCAAAGGCTTACATATAAAAAATCTCTTTCCAATAAAAAGTTTTGCATCTTTCTGCTGTGCAGAAATGGCTTCTTTTGGCATATTTTTGGACAACACGTGTCAGCGAAGCTTTTGAGACCAATTTGAGCACATTTATGTTATTATGTTTTTAGGTCTTTTCAGCTTCATTGCCCTGTTTAAAGCTTTTGTTAGAAAAACAATCAAAAAGTAATCAAATGTAATAGTCATTAGTTATGTAAATTATTACATTTTTAACAGGGTAATTGGTAATCTGTAACCTATTACATTTCTAAAGTAACCTTCTGAACACTGGTCATCAGACAGTTTGACTTTAACCCTATCAGTTCAAGACCAAACAATCATTCAAATTTAGGATTTCTTTGTTCGTTCATAGCCATAGTTTTGATCTTTGGGGGAGGAAGTGTGCCAGTTTTTACTTCAAGGTGCTGTATACAACATTTAGAGCTTTAATATCATATCAAACCACTATTTTCTATGTAAAGATACAGTGGAGTAGTGGCATCCTGAGCAAGCTGCAACCTGCGAGGCTGATAAATGAACCTCGCATGGAAGTGCCAAAAATTGTAGTTCATTTAAAGGCCACTTGAGGCTGTCTTGAAAACAAAGTAAATTCCTCATAAACACCCATGTAAAATTCCCAACTTTACAGCAGAAATAAACATG
The DNA here is from genome assembly GCF_008729295.1 of Plectropomus leopardus. Lineage (NCBI taxonomy): Eukaryota > Metazoa > Chordata > Actinopteri > Perciformes > Serranidae > Plectropomus > Plectropomus leopardus. The sequence goes on from NC_056475.1 coordinate 7,859,115, forward strand.
TTTACAGTCTGCTCTAAAAAATCGTTTGGTTTTGTATGGGAGGTGACTCACCTGTTTGCATTTTACTAAGGCTTAAAGTTACGAATAATTAAGGGAAGGCCACTTTAAGTGACAGGCTGTCTGCGAGGCATCACCACAGTCTATACGTTGGATCCACCCCTCGCTCCTCCACAGCTCCCAACCCCTCGTCCAATTTCAAAATCCAAGATGCTGACAGCCGAAATGCTGAACTCAAGGCTCCAAAATGGCAGTCCACAAACCAGTGGGTGACATTACGGTAGCTATTTCCATTATTTATACAGTCTACAGGTCAAACGCAGGACTTTCACCAAGGAGTATAAGGTTTGAGTCCCATGTGGAACTAATATTTACGGCCAACCATGGTCTTTTTCTAAGCCACTACATCGTTTTCGTGCCTAAACCTAAGAAAAATGAAACCTAACAAATCAGTAAAAGCCATTCAAAGGGCTGATAATGGCCTTCTGAACCTACTAGTAAGTGCAACAGGTCCCTAATCACCCATGTCTGTGAGGCTTATAACTATAGATAATAGGCATTTAATGGGTTAACATCCCAATCAATTAAATCTGCTAAGTAACTAAAACTTTAAGATGAGTGTAGTAGAAAGTACAATATTTGCCACCAAATTGTAGTGGAGTAGAAGTATGCAGTACCATAAAATGGAACCACAACTACCCTAAACTGTCCTCAACTGCAATACTTGAGTAAATGTACTTGTATTCTAGTCTTGGTTTTGATCCAAAGAACCTGTCTGTAACAGTTTTTGTAGTAATTGTTAAATGCAGGATAAACTTTAAAAATGTGAAGGCTGAAGTTTAAAATAAGAACATAAGACCAACCAGTGGGCCCTCACAATTCTAGTAATACCAGTGTGTGTGTGTGTGTGTGTGTGTGTTTGTGTTTGAAAATACATGTTGTGCACCAGTGTGTATAGACAGTGTTGCACGAAAGTGTGCCACTGGGGGCATGGGGAAAGCTGGCAGCTTTTTCTACAGCGTTCATGGGAACGTCTGAGGACATGGAAGCTGTCAGCACTTTCCCGTCTTTGCTTGGAGACCATTCATTTCTTCCTGGCTCTCCCTGGGAAAAAAACCCAACAAAAAACACACCACCACAAAAGCCCTGTCTTCTTTAACCTGCCATGTATTTTAGCACGCACTAAATGCCCCGAGGCTGTCATCTTAGTGCATTTCGCTGAGGATGAAAGAACTTAAGTCTCTTTCATTTTCTGTTCCCGCGTCCCCATTTTCTCCTTTTCCTACCTCACTAAGTGTCAGATGGTAGTAATGAAACTTTAAATTCTTGCTGATATTAAACCCCCATGCTCCCCAAAGCCAGGCGTACAAGGTCACAAGTGTTGCTAAGTCACCAGCTGTAATCTGGTTTGTGGATTCTCAGCACGCCAGTGTGCACTTTTCCACAGCTGCAGACCTCAGAGGTGGCTGTATCCCATTTTTTGCCTTCCTGTGCTGTAAGCATATTTCTCCGACACATTATTTTATCCTCCCTGCTGATTCTCACAGAGTTTCGGCTAAGCCTCTCAGCATTAGAGCGGGGTTTCAGAATTTCTTTTTCAATTTCATTTCTTTCTCTCTCTGTTTTAACTTGATCACTGCGAGACGCATTCAGCCGCCGTCTAAACTTGATCGCTTTGAGATTTGTTCAGTCAAGGGAGAAATTCAGATAAAACAACACGAGCTGCGGAGAGAAGAAAAGGGGTAATTGTTGTTGTTTTGTTTTCTGATGTCTGGCTGGCTGTTGGCCCTCGGCATGTCATATCTGTGACTAAGTGATGTGTGATTGTTTCACAGCCCAGCTCAGAAAGATGATCCATCATTTGCATTTGTTTATCTGTCATCATTTGGATTTAGAGTTGCTCTCATTCACATGGCTGATCAAATTCCTTTTCATCTAAATCTCCCCCGACAGAAAGCGGAGATCGCTGTGGCCCCTTTGACTATCACGTTGGTCCGGGAGGAGGTGATCGACTTCTCCAAGCCCTTCATGTCGCTGGGCATTTCCATCATGATCAAGAAGCCCCAAAAATCCAAACCAGGGGTGTTCTCCTTCCTGGACCCGTTGGCCTACGAGATCTGGATGTGCATCGTGTTCGCCTATATCGGCGTGAGCGTGGTGCTCTTCCTGGTCAGCCGCTTCAGCCCGTACGAATGGCACACCGAGGAGCCCGAAGAGGGCACCGACGGTCCGCCAAGCGACCAGCCCCCCAATGAGTTTGGTATCTTTAACTCCCTCTGGTTCTCCCTGGGCGCCTTCATGCAGCAGGGCTGTGACATCTCCCCCAGGTAAGACCTGCTTTTATCACACTGTCAAAAAAGTTCACCTAAAAAAAAGCACAACAGTTACGTGGATGTTTGCTTTATTCGTCCTCAGGCTGGAGACGCATTACATGACTTTTAGACCAAATATAATCACTATTGTGCCATCACGTCTGTTTGGATTGCGTCTATGTTAGTCTCAAATCCCTCGCCTGCCAATCCAGTTAAGACCTTCATCATTATTGCAAGCATGTTTGATTGACACAAACTGGACAAGTCTTGACACCCTGCGGTGACAAGCCGCCTGTGACAGCGAAAAGGAAAAAAACCCAACTGAATCAGTATGTTGTTCAGTCTTGACATTGTTAGTCATGTTTAATTGTCACTTACACACAAAAAAATGGTTGTCAGAAGTTTTTAAATTCAGACTATCCGTGCAACTGGAGATGGAAAATAATCTGTTGTTATTGTGAGTGTAATTTTTTAATATTTTCCCACTCTAACAGCTGTGTATTGTGTCCTCAGCTTGAGTCCAAACTGATGTTCATATTCAAGCTGCAGCCTCAATCATAAACCACAGAAATAACTAAAAGAAAATACTGCACATTTTGATTTCTTTTTCTGACTCTAAAGTGGATTTTTGTTGGCACACAACAACAGTCCACCCTGCATTTGTATTTAATACATTTCAACCATGACCTCTAAATAGTTTATTATTTTGTTTGTGTCGTAAGTATAGGACGTTAATGCTGTGAAAACCTCATGATTTAGTCGCTGTCAAACTACCTTCAGTGTTGACTTAATTTAAGATTTGTAATTCTGTAATTCTGTGTTGGCCAACCCTAAAGACGACCAAAAAAAGCTTTGTGGTTAAATTTTTGAAATATGTTATAGTATAGTATGAATGCTTGTTTGCCTGGTTTTTCAGAGTGAGACGGAAAGGTCACCATCAATCTGATGTGTGCTTAGTATAAAGACTAAAAACGGGTCTAAACAACTTGCCTGGCTTTGTAAAAAGTTCACATCAATACCAACCAACACCTCTAAAGCTCACTAATGTGTCTTGTTTGTTTCAGTACACAAACAGAAAGGAGTTACGTAACTCGGCTTCGTCTTGGCAAACAGTTTCTGTCCACCACATAGGCTACTTCAGGATGCTCCACGCAGTTACTGCGCCCCAGCTGTTGTTCACCAAGAAATACTTATAAGGCCCGAGATCTTTTCTAAGAGGTGGTCTCGGTCCAGTTACAAACAAATTACAGGGTTTTCAGCACATTCCCTTATTTATGACAGCCCGCCAAGATAAAAACATTCTTCGCCATGCATCGATTTTTTATTTTTGTAGCTGGAGCGTTTATTAGGAGGGTTGTCGGATTATATATGTCATATATACATTTCAGTTATTCATTCTTGGAGCGCAAAGCATACTCTGGTCACAGACGGAGCAGCAGAATGCCAGACGCAGTGAAACGCCTCCATTAATTGAGTCAGGTCTTAAAATTTAATTTCACTCACCTCTGCAGCAGCTGCTCCTCTCATCCATCAATCTGCTAAGTGACGGAGGTGCCTTGAACCAAATATCATTGTGCTAGTTTAGCATGTCATTTGCTTGTTAGCACTAATCTCGAAATAAAGCTGAGGCTGATGGGAATGTTTGTTTTCTGACTATTAAACCAAAGTAGGTCTATTGGTCAATAAAAAAAGTTGACGTGCATTTATTTGAACTTGAGACAGGCGAGCTGTTTCCCCCAGTATCTGGTCTTGATGCTAAACTAAGCTAAGATCAACACATCCTGTTTCCTAACTTAACCCACAGACATGAGATTGAAATCAGTCTTTCCATCTCACTCTTGAAAAGAAAGCTGAACTACCTAAAAGTGGTTTATTAGTTTCTCATATATTGACATTTTGGAAATATGAGGTTTTCATCTGCTACAAAGTACATCATCCTACCAATTGTGGCATACTTATATTATTTAGTCATAACATATAGGTGAATATAGACAGTTTCTACTACAGTCTGTTATGTTGTTAGGTACTATCTCATGTGTCTGCTGCTCATGTTGTGTGTGTGTACGCGTACGTGCACAGTGGCATCACACTTTTTGTTTGAGAGGAAGAGAGAGAGTATGTGTGCCTCTGTTAGTATTGATTTCTTGTCTCTCTCTCTCTTCTCCATCCATACTGTTCTTCATTGTCTGACCTGCATAAACTACACTGTTGTCTGCTTGTAAGGGAATTAGGTTCTCTCTGTGTCTGTCAGCTTCGGCAGTTGTGGCTCCACACTTGTCTTGTGTACCTGAGCTCCGGTTACATTAGCGACCATGGTTCCTGTAGACCCGCTGTCTGCTTCACAATATGAAACCTGTGTGATTCATTGGGAAACACACCGTCAAGGTGCCGTCTTTCACCGTGTCTGCGACTTCTCTCCCCTTTTGTCCAAATTACGAGACTCAAAGCCGGCATCCCTTGGGCTTCAGACCAGCATACTGGTGTCTAGTGAGCATGGTGTACTTTGGTGGAAGGGTGGAGAAATTGGGGCTTGTTCTTAACTGTCTTGCTTTGTCTCTCCCCAGCTTTTAAGGGCTGGTCGTCTTTGTTTTTAAATCAAAGATCAGGCTTCCTGTCCGTCATCACGCACTGGTATCCTCTCTGCTGTCATGGTCAAACCTATAGAGTGGTAAAGCCTGTAATTCTTGATGGTTTCTCATTTTCTGTACAGCTTTTCTTAGCTGGCTTTGTCAAGCTTAAAGTTCCAGCTAATGGATTGTTTGGGTTATTTTAAGCAACTGCTAAGATGGCTCCTATAGTTATTTTAAGTCTTTAATTTCTCTTATCTGCTTTAAGCTCTTATTGATCTTGTACTGTAATAGAGTTGGTAAGATTTTAGGAGATGAAATGAGGACCAAACCAGCCTGTATCTTTCAGCCTCCCCCACAACCGAGGAGAAACACACACGACGGAGGATCCTGAGGTACATTATAGCCCGGCCCTCACGTAAGTCACCTTTAGAGGCGACTATAGTGGGCCTGTGACTGTGATTAAGCGCACTTATTTAAGGAGTGCATTTGCTTTGTTCACATGTGTGCAGACCACCCCCACCCACCGCCATAACCACCCCTGCCCGCCACATCTCCGCCTGTGTACCACAGATAAGGACTCTAAAGCTGCGCAACAATGTCGCCATCAGAATGAAAAGTCTACATTTCAAACCTCTCTGTCTCTGGCTGTGTTCCCCGCTGCATTCCCCCTGTCACTGCTAATCCCATGGGCCTCTCCCAATCCATCAGCACAGAGCCCCAGAGCTCAGGAGCGCTTCCACTCCAGTTTAGCCTGACAGGGCAACATGCAAATCCCCTCACACAGGGGAGCTTAGATGGCGTGGAGGGAGTGACAAGGGCAGAGGGGAATGGGACGAATTTGAGGGCGAAGGGCCGCGGAGGCTCGCTCATGTGTTGCAGTTGCGAGCTGTGCTGGGCGGTGGAAACTCAGTCTGCAGGCAACACAGTCTGTGAAAGTTTTGGGAGGTTACATCCACCACACAAGAGCTTCATGAGGTGTGCACATAGTTTCCAGTAAATTTTGCATGAAACAGTTTATGGACCAGGTTTTGGTCGAGTAGATTTATGTTTTTGGTAGTTTTGGTGACATAAGTGGGAGTGGTGGCCACATTATGTCAGTTTTCATAAACCATATCTTAGCTCCTTGTAATGCAACATGTGTGGTATGCACGGGGATTGAAGTAATGCTCGAATGAACATTTTTATGTTTTATGCAATCTTGTTTGCTAATCCAGTGTTTTAACTCAGTCGCTGGCACAATGTTTTCAGGGTTGTCGGTCCATCTGCCCTTTCTCCTGAACGCAATATTACAAGAGTGCATTAAGGGTATTTTCTAATTTTTGGCAAACATGTCCACTTGGACAAAAAATGAAGTGATTAGATTTTGGTGGTCAAAGGTCATAGTGACCTTGTGTCTGTCTCATTATGGTGAATGTGATATCTCAGGAGGAATTTCCTCAAATTTGGCAACAACTACTTGACTTCATCGATGAATTATTTAGACATCATTGTTGTTTGTCCGTGTTTTAAAATTTGTAGCTTCTTTGCAGCAGCATTCATATCTAAAGCTTTGTCTTCTGTCATGGCTATGTATGAATCTGAAACTTGTATGGTTGGTGGAGGCATACAGCTGTAAGGTAATAATTCAGGTTTACTTTTAACAGCACAAACTTGTTGTTAATTGCTTATTCTAACCTGATGAATGGCACCTGTTCATGAGCAGGTGCCATTCTGTGAGGTTTGATCATTATCATACTCAACTCCACTGATATTGCTAAATAAAGCTACCTGATCCGCTCAATTTATGAGCAAGTTTCATCCACAAAATCATCAGCAGTGAGTAAAGACAAGATTTTAACAAATTCTGTTAAAGTGGACATTGTCTTGTCTTGTCAGAAGTTATTTGGAATAGACTCATCTGTACAGCTGTGACTCCCACAGGGCCGAGCCCTTCTGGTCATTTGGTTAATTGGTTGGTTGATAACTTCATGTCCAGCCAAATTCTCATTGTACAGACAGTTACTGGTGCTACTTTCAAAAGTTATGTGGCCACCAAAACTAAAAAAACAAAACAAAAAAAAAAAAACACCAAAAGGGCAGCACTCTGCGCCTCATCATGCCGCTGGCGTTTGTAGCATAGTGCAAATGTGCACTCCTCCTGAGTCCAATTGCAGCGCTGCTCTCTGAGGCAGAAAAGACTTTGGTGGACACACAATGTTACCAGCTGGTCATTTTAGTTAATCTATGTGCACTTTTTTTTCTCCTTGACAAATTGATTTGTTAATTAAGTAGAATTTCTGTGCACCACGTTTTTCTTCCCGCTCCACCAGTTCTAGAACCAGATTAGCCATTGGCTTGTCATTTGAGGAAAGTTGTCGTTTTGTGGTATTTTATGACAACAAAATAAATTAAAATACTGCCACAGTTTATTAGCAATCAGCCAACAAAGTCATAGGGGTAGAAAAAAACTTGCCACTGGGCAAAAGAAGCCCACAGAGCTGGATTATCTGCTAAACATCAGCAAAAGCATCTAAACGAGATGTTTAATTTATTTATTTACCCATTTCATAACACAACAGGAAAGGTAAAGGTTGAAATACCACTGAACATCTTCCCCTCCTCCTCTCTTCCTCTCTCTTAATAATGGTTAATACCCCCTTCTGCTCCCTCAAGGCAGCCCGTAATAATTAATTCAGTGATTAATATCCTGGTCTCCAATGGTAATGTCTCCGTGGTAACAGGAGAAGAGGGGAGCTTAAATGAAATGGCGACACGATAGTCTTTTTAATTGACTACAAATCCCAGATGAATAGAACTCGAGTTTATTCTGGAGGATTCTCCTGAGACTGCAGGATGTCGTGTCACTGTGTCGGAAATATAACATGAAAATGAAGGCAGCTGCTAACATGCAGGTGTCATCGGTCATTCCAGGTGTTTTCAGTCACTTCAGTCTTCAGATGGATCATCTTTGTCTCTGCTGCTGAGTCATAGTCGCCTCGTCTCTGGGCGAGCTAATGAGGATGCGGTGATTGGCTTGATTAGTCCTGATTAGCTCCGAGCGCTGGCATGCTGATGGCAAATTTCCTGATGGCTGCAGATGAAGCTGAACATTTAATTTGAGTTGTGAATTTTAGGCCAACAAAAGCTACGTTTCGAGAAGGACAAATGACTTTCAAGTGGTCTATCTGCAAGATTCCCCATTATTCTATTATTTCAATGCCAATTAGCTTTGTTATCCAGCCGACACGCGGCCGTTCTGCTGCATCACTTATTGCGTATGTCAGCAGTGCTCGTCCTCCATCACACTCGGTTAATTTGTCGCACTATTCTTGCAAATTACAGACATTGCTTTAGGCTCCGTATGTACAGTGGTGATCCATAGCTTCAAAGTCAGAAGCCAATTTACTGTTTCCTGCTTTGATTTTGTTGCAGTGGCTAATTGAGTATCTTTCATCAAAAAGAAACATTCCCAGTTGCCACTGAAATTGTTATTTGTTTGGCCTTGGTTCAACAATTTTTTCTTATGATCTCTTAATACAAAGAGTGCATGCCTTTGAGTCTTTGTGCAGCTACAAGGACAATTAAGTGCTCTCTACATGCAACAATTGGCAATAACAGCAACTTCTCCTATGAAGACATTTGATATTTTTACAACTGTGTTGTAAAGTATTGTCATACAGCCGCCTCCTCCTGGTGTCTACAGAGGTTTATTATTGTCATTATATAAAGCAGTTTTGCACAATGATATGTAGTTATAGCCCCCTCTATTTTATGTATTTATTTATGTATTTATTTATTTATTTATTTATTTAACCTTTATTTAACCAGAAAAACCTCTTGAGATTAGAAACTCCAACCCCAAAACAAAAATATAAAAGAGAAAAAATAAACTAATGTTATCACAAGGAAGGACTAAAAAGTATGATAATTCATGTATGTTAATATATTAAATATTAATTAAAATAATAAAAATTATAAAAGTATGTTAATATATGCACAATATAAGAAACCATTAAACCAAGACAATTAAAAGACCGGCTAAGAATGCCATGATACACAAACAGAAAAACAAACATGATATATGATATATGATATATGGTTTGAACCAGGATTCAATAGTTAAAGATTTAGGGTAAATAAAATTAAACAATTAGATCTTTTTGTGATAAAATGGAAAAAATACCCCAAAATAGAAGATAAAAATAGTAACGACCACAGGGATGATATAAGTCATTAGGTGCTGCAAATAAGCAGGGATGGCTGACCATGATGGGTTTTTCAGCTATACATCTGAACATCCGTAAAGTTGCTTTGATTAATCTGTAGGAAATTAGTGGGCGGCACACAGGTTTGCATTTTCCAGGCCAGAAAAGGCATCACCCGCCCTGCTCTGCTTCTGAATGGCTTGTGGTTGTTGCCTTCATACGTTAGGATGGCCATGTTTAGACGAGGAGTGAAATTGGTTAACGTTCAGGTAAGAGTGTCAGGGTAAGAGCGGCACAAATTTGCAGACTGGACAAATTAAAAGTGAACATGTTTGAAAATGTGAATACAAAACTACAGATCCACTTATGATAAAACCAGAAAAAAAGGTTCTTCAAGGTCGACAGGCATCATGGAGCTAATGGAGAGATGATATCTCAGGTGTTTGAGAAAATCCCTGCAGATTTGATCTGTTTTGGGGATGATGCACTCGGAGCAGTGGGTCCTGCAGAGAGCTGAAAGAGCCCAAGTTGGCTTTGATGGTATATCAGCAGCACTTTGGCCTTCTCAGCTGCCGTCGCTGCCATTTGAGCCAGCATATACTGCAGAAACCATTTTATTGGAACAGGCTATTATTAAAGAGCCTTTATTCTTCATTTTAAAGAAAACAAAAAATATTTTTAATTTACTGTTGATGCAAATTATGAACAACCAAAATGTTTTCTTCTTATCCTTCTAAATTCAGGGTCCTGAACATTTCCACAGCCCTTATTTTAACAACAATAGTCATACATAAACACGTCATACTTACCACTTTGCTGCTCTGAGTTTATCTTTTGAAAGAATACTTTTTTTCTTAGGAACTGTCAATGAACACACAACACAACTAACACTTCCTATATTTTAAAGTCATTATTATGGTTATTATTAGTCTTATAATTATTATTAACAACCATATTGTGATATGTTAACATATTACTATTTTTTTTGCATCATATTCTATATTACATTTACATTACAACTCTGAACTATACAGTATTTTATCATACCTCTGACTCTTAACTATACTTCTTCTACTCTCATTTTTTTAAATGTACCGCTCATTATTCATTTCATTCTTCATTTCTTAAGGCCTGTTTATCTGTGCTATTTCTATGCTATATCTTTGTGATGCTTCAAAAACCAAATTTCTCCACTGGGGATCATTAAAGGTTTATCTCAACTTAACATATCTTATTTTGTATTGAAAATGCCCATAGCTCAAAGGACATAATCCCCCCATTTTAGCTAGGCTTTTAATGTGAAATATCTAAAGGGAGAGTTGAGTTTTGCTGCCTGTAGCTCAGCAGCCCTAAAAAGAAATGGTAATAGGGAATAACGTGAAGAAAAAAAGCATCAGTATTACCTGGAGTAGTAGTACCTGGGAGTTGTTGTACTGGTGTTATTAGTGCAGTGGAAATGTTTATTATACTGAATTTACCTTGTGGGTGGGAGTACAGGTAAATCCACCTGCATGTCTTTAATTTGCAGCCTTTATTGTCGACAGTGCCTTTATCTGTTTATGCTGGTTGTTATTTGATCATTTAGGGTTCTACACAGGTTGTAAATGTTATATCAGGGCTGCAGCTGAGGCTGGGCGGGAGGCTGTGGACAGAAAATGGAAGTAGAAGCCGTGAGCAGGATCTGGAGTGACAGTTTGTCTGCTATGAATAAGTGAAATGGTGTGGTCTCGCCCCAGGTATCACCCTGGGAGCAGACGAACACCTCTTCATTTATTTAGGCTCCACTCAAGGTCAGCGTTCTCCTGTCTCTCCGCACGTCTTTCACTCCATCACCTCCTCCACTTCATGTTGCTGTGTTTTTTTCGCTGTCCCACAAATACTTATAAATCCTGTAGAAAATCTACACACACACTCTGCAGCAAATCATCTCTGGCAGCAGCTTTTTATTTCCGTTTTTCATTTTCACATCAAAAGGATATAAAAGAGGGAACATTAAAGTTTTCTTTATCTCAGGCTGGTCATTGATACTTGCGTGAACCATATTGTATTTATTCCCGAGATGAGATTTACTTTGCTGCAGTGTTTCTTCTTTTTCTTTGAATTTTCATTTAACCGGCTCAGCATTATTTTTACTTGTAAAGCTGGGGAAAGCAGAAATCGGGAAAAGGAGAAAAAAAACAGCAGAACTGGAAAGTACACTCTCCTCCTGCAGCTCTCTGCTCAGTGTCCTAAGCCTGTCTTATCAGACGACCATGGGCATATGCACGCATTTCATACAACAGTAACCCAGTGTTTCCCAATCTTATTTCACTGTAGGATTGCACACTAGCCCCTCTTTATCCCGCTCTCCCTCTGTCTCTCCGTTTATCAGTCCACAAATAAGACAAGAATTAGCTGGCCAGCCACACCACGGTCCTTCCACTTCGCTCTCGGTCGCTGTGAACTGCGTCCCCGGGAAAAGAGTGGGCAGCAGCTCCACAGACGGACCTTTAGCAGCTTGAAGTGAGCCAGGAGTGCAGGGTGTCGCAGCAAACGCACCAGATCTGACCTCTGTAGCAGCAGCAACAGAAAGTCTGCTGATTCGGCGGGGAGGTTTCCCGTGGCTGGGGTTTGCAGTGGCTGGATTTGGGTTGCTGTGGCCTGTAGACTATATAAAGATGGATAATGCATCCCAATTTACCCAAACTAGGCTTAAATAAAGCTAAAATATCCCAGATACGGCTGCTGCCGTCCCGTGCTGGTGACGTCATTGACAGCTGCAGTCTGCGCAGTAGCGATATCCGTGGTGGGGATTGCATGGGTTATCTGTCACAGCTATCAGTCATGGTGGAAAATCATGAATAACTCATTAAAACCAAACTTATTGTCAAAACTATCACTTGAACAAACATCAGGGTGATGAGAACTACCTTCAGTAACAGAAACCATCTTTGGTAAAAATTTATTCTTTGAGTGTACTTTGAGTTTTAAGTTTTAAGCTTTCACTAACATGGAGGGGCGGGCTTTATGACCTACACTGCAGACAGACACCAGGGGGAGATCGAAATGTTACGCTCTGGGGGAACTGTTATGTTGTCCATCTTGCTTACTGGAGGTCGTCTCTGGAGTTGCTGCCCGCTCTCCTCCTGGTAAGGCGCTCTGCAGCAGCGTTATTTGAGGCTCTAGCTAATGTTAGTTACATAACTGTGAACCTAATGCCATAGCCATGAGCCTTTCTCTCAGGTTAGTAGAAAGCTGAACTTTGAGCAACATTTTAGGCCTTTATTTCATCCATGTTTTCAGGATGCATTATTTTAATCCGTCATCCGAAAAAAAAAAAAAACCCAATGTTTTGCACAGAAACTTTGCACACTGAGTGCAATGCATTTTATTGTTCTGTCTCTTGCAAAAAACGGCAATATGAGACAAAATGTTAAATGCCCCTCGCTCTCTCTGCTGGAGTTACCTCCCTGGCTGGCATCACTCTCACTGAGTTTTGCCTTTAGCACCGCAGCTGAAGGGGCTGAGCTGTCCTCTCTCTGTCTACACACTTTCAGTTTCTCTCTCTCCCTGTGCAGTCCACATCCTTATCCTCGTCATCATCATACACCCGAATATTATATATAAATGGAGCCATCTCAGTTATGAAATGATTCTGTGCACTCCGCTCCTCTCTTGTTGCGGATTTGTCCTGCTGCCACATTTTTTTCACTGTTTCTTGGTCAAACAACTCTCTAAAAGCTTTTGACAGATGTGAAAAACGCATAAAATCAAACCTTCTCCAAAGACTTTAATGAATTTCAGCGTCGGTGTGCGAATGTGATCAACACAACATGAGGTTGTTTTACGTTTAGGCATGAAACAATATCTGACAAAAAAAATGGACTCAGTGTGCAAGGGCCTTTTCTCTCCATCTCTGAAACACTTATACAATATAATACAATATTTAGAGGTGTTTTGTTTATTGTCAGACTGTTTTTGATAAGTCCGTCTTCTTTTTTTGAGTTGCTTTGCAGTGGCGGCAGTTGTTACCAATGATGGAATACCAACTTTCCCTGCAGGATTTTCCACCATTGAATCAAGCTTTCACCAAAGAAATGTGCACACACATCTGCATCTGCAGAACAGCCAATAGGGACGCAATCTCTCTGAAATGACCTGTGATTGGGGAAAGTCTCTCGACACTGCCCAGACTTTCTAAAGCCTGAAAACACAGCGAAGAGAGGAGGTGCAGAAATCTAGTTTTCTCACAGTCTCTTTGAATTACAATATACTCAAAGTTTAAAATGGGATTTTTGCCCTGTGATGTCGAATTAAAACTGCTTACTGCAGCTTTAAATGTCTCTTTTAGCAGCTTCAGATTGAGAAAATAAACATTATTCCACACTGCGTGATAGCACCCCAATATAAAACAGTATTTGTAGAGAATATTTGCTCGTTCCAAAGTTTTTTAAATGCTTACACTATGCACAATATTTAAAACCAAAGGCATCTCTTTTATGGTTACACAGTTACTTTAACACACTTTCCCTGTCATGTTTGGTATATCTGGAATCTGTAATATTTATAACATTTGAGGTAAAGTTCTGTGGCACTGAGCAACACATGGCCACGCAATTAGTTGCGAAAAGGTCCTCGCTTTGTGTTGAAGATTAATAAATTAACTTGATAAACTACATGATTATATGAGATTTCAGTGTGGCTGAGACTCATTATATATAATAACTTTCCAGCTCTCTGTTTTTCTTCATTTACACATTGAGATTAATAACATAAATTGTTGCAGATGGGTGCAGAAATGCCACCCAGCCAACATGCAGACCATGCCAGCCTCTTTAGATCTCTCTATCTCCTATTTAATAAACACAAATTATTTTAACTTAAGTGAGTTAACCGGTATGGGAAAAGTGCTGACTAACTGCTGTATAATTGCTTGAATTATTCTTTCTCTTTTTTTCTACATTTAGTCTTCTTTATACCCCGAGGCTTCCTGGACTGCTGCGATGAATCCCATTCCCCCAACACTGGAGCCAATTTCTGTTTTGTTTCCACTTTATTTCTTCTAGTACTTCCCCCCGTCTGGTTTTCTAGTTTCCTCCACTCATGGGAAAACTGAGCTCGTACATCATTACAGTCAAGTTCTCCCCAACGTTTTTCACAACATCCAACTGCAGTGAAACAATTTTTCGATTCTTGTTTTTATAGCAGAGCTTTTGTATTGCACAAAAACACTTGCAATGACCACACTTGGATAGGCACATGTATTACTAGAAATGCAAATGATTTGACAGTCATCATAAACCCTCAAAGCTGAAAACAAAGTGCTGACATTAACATCTCTTGTACTTATAAACTTTTCTGCTTAATCCTAGTTTTTTTAGTTTTTTTTGATAGACAAGTTTTTCCTTTTCTGACAGTTACACGTACCGCTTCATATGAAGTCAAAAGTAGGAGGACGTTGGCTTCAGGTTCAACATGTAGCAGTTAGTTTTCGGTGATTTGAGTGCTGTAGATTTGTTTGGAAAAATTGCATGCACCACTTAAACAAAATATCAACAGATACAATGAAGCCCTTGTAGTGACACCTGCATTTGCTACACAATCTTGTGCCCCCTTCTTAATTATTTCAGTCTATATTCAGTCTTACAGTGGAGCCAAAATTTGGCCCAAATCTCTTTTATTTTACGCAAAGGTTAAGGGCCAGCTTTTGATTTGACAGAACTGTATAAAATGTTGTTAGACCACGCCAGAAATTAAAGTGTCCTTTTTCCAAATGACATATTCAAGGGTGGCGCTAAAAGCAGCTATCATGAGGAGGGAGGAAACATCACATTATTTAAATTTGGAGTAATGCTGCACATTCTCAGAGAGTTTCCCCTGGATGACATTTGGCTGTTCACATGAGCTATAGTTGAGTAGTTTAGACCCAGACTTCCTTTTTCATCTCCTCACAGCTGGCCGGCCATGGCGTGATTTTGGCATGAATGTCAAATTGTTAGTTTTGTAAAGTTACAGAAATGGCCTGACACAACTTCTTTCTAAATCTAAGGTGTGAGGGGAGAGAGTTTCTGAATCTATGTGACCGTCTGACGAGATCCTCCTCCTAAGATGCATAGTGGCAGCTTGACCCAGCTCGGGTTTTGGGTTTGAACGTGTTGAGAATTGGAACAGAATTTCATATTTTTGCCACATTGTATATATATTTAAAAGCAAAATTACTATTATAATGCAGTATAGTATAAAACAATATAATATACAATAAATATTTCTTACACACCAAAAAGACACACCTTATTACTTACAGCTTTTTAACAAATGATTATGCCAAGTTAATGATATTAAACATGTTTTGCAAGGTGGGAGAAAATAAATAGTAGGCCGTAGTTGTGATTGGTTGTCAGTCTCTATGTCTACATCTATGATAACATTTTCATATTGAAATGCATTATTGCTACGTTTTCATTTACACCTAACGTCCACATTACTCCGTCCTTTTGGAATCCCTTAAACTGAGAAAGCTTTACTCATTTTTCTCTACTCAAACTTTTTTTTGATAACTCCAGGGTTGCCTTTAGTCTGGATGAGCAGAAACATAGACTTTTGAAAACGATGAGGCAACCATGTTTGCTTCCAGATTGGGTCTCAGTCACGTTTGTCAAGCCAAAACATGATAGCTAGGTGTACAAACTTCTTGTGATTTCATCCTTCTTGTCTTGGTCCTTTTCGTCCATCGCCATGGCTTCTTCTGGCGATGGTAATGTTCCCGTCCAGTACCACTCTTATACGTTGTCATACTCACTTTGCAATGACTCCCAATCTGTTTCCCGCCTCTTTGGCTGTCTTATACTCATGTGGTACTTTCATCAACAGTCCCACCTCATTGTGTGCCAAACCAATTGAATCTCTGGTGTTACTTTTTGCCGTTTCTGACGTATTTTCTGTAGCTGAACAGTCAGAAGCCCAGTGTTCATGAATGGTCATGAGATATGTGTTTTCAGACGTGTTAGTATGGACACGGATTATTTCTGAAACGGTGCTAAAACGCTTTTTTGTACGGATATTATTTTCATTTACAATGAAAACATATTAGATGCGGCCTTTATGTCAGCCCTGTGATTGACTGCTGTCCTGTCCAGGGCGCACTTTGGCTCTCACCTAATGTCAACTGGGATTCCCTTTGCAACCGTCAAAGATAAGCCAGAATAGCTAATGTATATATGGATGGATAAAAGTCTAATGATCGGCTCCTCCATGAGCGTACCATATATGGTGTAGAATTCGTTGTGCATTGAAATCATTAATCCAAGGTGAATAGAAAAAAAAGAAAAACACTGACGTGGCTTAAAAATTACCCAAATTCCCAGCGCTAAGCTTCTCCCTCCCCTCTGTTTACTGCAGGCCCATCAAGACACAGCAGTGTGTCACTGTGGATCAAAGTCAGTGGTATCAGCCAGCAAGCACACAGCGCAGAGGGATGGAGGGATGGCAAAGAGACCCTCCTCCCCTTGTCCCATTATTACACTCCCACAATCCTCTGCTGCGTGCATAGCGGAAAAAAAAAGCAAGAAAGATGGAGACGCTGTGATAGAGAGAGTGGAGGGATTTTGACAGGTGGGAAAAAAGGAAATAAAGCAGCAGAGAGAAGAGAGAGGATATCATGCACACCCTCCACCCCTTCATTATTTTACTGTTATAATTCTTAGTGCTCAAAAGCCACAGAAATACTCTCAAAGAGGAGACGGAAAATAGAGTGTGGGGAGAGAAAGAGAGGAAAGTCATTTGTATTCAAATCCAGAGCTAATACGTCAAGTAAGTCTATTTCATGGGCAAAGCTTCCTGTGTGTGTGTGTGGAGGAGACATGCTCTACTGCAGCACTTTCCCTATTGGAAGTCGCCTGAGCCGCTACAGGCACTTTCATCGGCACAGAGCGAGAAAACAGAGGTTTCCTCTCGGATTCTTTGGTTAGAGTGACGCGTCTGTGTGAGACTCTATTGGCAAATAAATCACCCTAAATGTGCCGTTAGCAATGCTGGTAATCAAGGTTCTCTTGAGCATTTGGCTGTGTCATGTTATTTGTGAGAAAAGGATGCCACCTCCCTTTTTGTACGTGGTGCACATGCATGACAAGACATGGAGAACTCATGTGTATATTGGAAACAGTGGAATGTGGCCAGATTGCAATAAGACAAAGTGGAAACACCAGCCAAGAAAGCACTGACTGTTGCAGATGCCTCTCTCCTCCCCTGCTCATATGCCCATCTCTCTCTCTCTCTCCATCTGACAAGGAGGCCTGAGGGTTTTGTATCCTCTGCTGTTTGATTTGCACCGAGGGGAGATCTTGTTTGTTCTCCTCAATGCAGCATTTATGGTTTAAGATTCTCCTCACGACCTTCTGCTGCTCCTGAGCAACGGGCTATCTGTCTCCCCCGAGCGAACAAACAAGAAAAGAACAGTGCCGTCGCCATGCCGGCCGGGGGGGACCTGCAGCTCTTTTCATCCCACCAATAAACAATAAGATATGGGGGTGGGGAAGAAAGGACAGGGGTAGCCAATGTTTCCTTTATGAAAGCTGGTCAACACGAGCATGTGGGATTTTTTTATGAGGCAATCGGCACTAATGAGGGCTGAATACGGCTCTGGAAGGTTTGTGTTGTCAGAGCTCCACCTTGTGGTCGTACAGCGGTAGTTTTGGACCCAAGGTGGTGACTAGTTTCACTGTGCTTCAGTCATATTTCATTCATTTTAACTCTTTAAAGTCTTCACTAAGAAAAAGTGATGGAAAGAAGAGGCTTTGCAGTTTTTATGTCCTGAAGGCTATAACCACAAAAATCAGTGTTTATTTTTTTAACAGGTTTTAAAATAAATCAAATAAATACTACTAAAGGATTGTGATGACAGGTTCTGGTAATGGAAAATAGAAAGAAGAAATCAAAATTACTATTAATTTACTGTTATAATGCTTGTGGTATGTTAGTATGCCAACATATATATTAATTTCTAACCATGGATTTAGTTGTATTACCAGTACTAATATTATTTTCATGCATGTATTCCAGATATTTATCACTATAGTACTTTGGAAACATCTTAGAAATGGGGAAATATCATATATATATGTAATTTATTTAATCAAATATATATAATTGAATAACATTATATATATGGTATGAATAACAGTGAATAAACTTCCTTTTTTTATTTCATAAAAAGTGTCAATTTACAGTCTTGGCATCCCTGCTTTCACTATAAAAGGACAACTCAACTGTTCGGTTGAGTATGGCTTTAGACAACAACAAAAAATACTTTGACATCATTTCACCGTATATCTGACTGACAACATTAAATGTATCCTTTAACAACAGTAAATCATCTGAACCATTTGGTAGCGCAAGTTTAAAAAAAAAAAAAAGACACTCATTAAGATAAAGTGACACAAAGTGCACTCTAAGCGGTTGAGCAGTACATTAAAGGGTTAATTGTCTTGTTTTCACTGTATTTTCCAACACTGACTGGCTATTTTCTGTCTTTTTATCTTACCCTTCTGATCCCTCTTTCTCCTCTCCTCCTTGCCTTTATTTTACCACTCCAATAATCATTGTTCTGGCTCTACTTTCTGACAATCCCCTCCTTTCATTCCTCTTATGTTTTTCCATCCTAATCCTTCCAAACTGTCCCCGCAATATTCTCCCTCCTCCTTCCACCTCCCTCCTCTCCAAGATCATTATCGGGTCGAATCGTTGGGGGAGTGTGGTGGTTCTTCACTCTCATCATCATCTCGTCCTACACTGCTAACCTGGCTGCCTTCCTCACTGTGGAGAGGATGGTTTCCCCCATAGAGAGCGCCGAGGACCTGGCCAAGCAGACAGACATCGCCTACGGCACTTTGGACTCTGGCTCCACCAAAGAGTTCTTCCGGGTGAGTTGGTGTTGCAGGGGTTAAAGGTCTGCAGGTAGGGGGAGCACATCTTTTAGACATCACAGAAAAGGCTGATCGCGTACTCTTCTTAGCAGGAACCTGAGGGAGTTTAGCAGGTCTCCATGGCAACCCTGTGTCCGAGAAATTAGCATTACGTAGTCCAAACTCGTTTTGTCAGATATGTTTAAGAGGAAATGTACTTGCTGCCCTTGATGATGTTCAGTAGCAAAGGTTTTCCAGCTGAGGGAAGTTATACATTTTTGGAGTGCACGCGAGTTGTAAAGAGGTGGTCGAGGTTGATGTAGGCAGATAAGATAAAGCTTTATTGATCCCCCACCCAGGGGACATTCACACAGAAACAGGTTAGGAGGTGAGAGAGATAAAGTTCTGTTTCAGTAAAAGAAATAAAAAACGAAAGAAGAAAATTTTATTAAAGCTATATACAATGTACACATTAAAAAATGTACAGTATGAATAACAAGCACTATATACATAGTAGTATAAAGTACATAATGTGTGCAGTATATGGAATATACATACACAATACAATACTATGAAATATAAACAACTGAAATTATAATGATATTAAACTTTGATATTGTTAAGATCTAATCCATTAATATTACAACTTTTTTTTTTACTTTATTCTTGTAATTTTACAACTTTTTACTTAACATAATATGACTTCTTTCTTATTAAATTACAACTTTATTCTTGTAAATTAAAACTTTTTTTTTATCAAAATGTTAACTTTTTTCTCAGTCGGTCCCTAATACTCCTTTGTAGAAAAGGACCTTACAGAGAAATAAAATGTTTTTTTTACCTTTCGCTTGATTCGGTTTGTTAGTCCTCCTGCAACAACTTAACTTGCAGGACTTCAGAACGAGACTTCGTCAGACATAATAATAATCAGACCAGTACAGTAAACATGCTGGCTTACAAAATGTAGTGGAGCAGAAATATGAAATAGCATGAAATGGAAATAATCAATTACAGTACAAGTACCTCAAAATTGTACTTAGAAGAATTTTTTAAACACAAAAGGACTATTTGTGTATCAAATATTCACCACGTTACCTTGAATATGTAAAGAACTCTTTACTTTTGCCGCAAGCATGCACGGTGAACGAAGAATTCAGGGGCGAACATTTTTCATGAATTGAAGTCATAGGGGACCACGTTTAACAACAGCAAAACTATATCAAAGTCCAGTATAATCCAAGTCTCTTTATCCAGTAATTACCAAACACGTGCATTTGTGTTAAGAAGTTACAGTAAAGCAGAGTTCAAACGCCTGCATGTGCCCAAACTGATGATGAATGAGACTGTTTGTGCTGACGTGTTTAAACTTTTTTTGTGAAATGCTTGTGCTAGAGAAGTACTGAGCTCAAGACTGGATAAATAAGACTTGGATTATACTGCAGGATATTTGTGAAAGCTTATAAACGGATGCTTATATATAGTTTTACCATTATGAAACACGGACAGCATTCATGTCAATTAATCTTCACCTTTTGTGGATGCTCAAACTGTTGAGGCATGCAAGAAAAGTAAAGTTTTCCTCAAGAATTCAAGGTAGCACTTGGTGAGTAATTGTCATACAAATGGGCATTTTGCGGGTAAATATTCCTTTAAGTACAGTATTTGGATAAGTGTACTTGGTTACATTCAACCACTGCATATAGTTCTGTATTGCTTGCATGTATTTGGTAAGAATTTATTTTAGTAAACGAGTTATGCCAACTTTTAAACTGAAACTCCACGTTGTACTACCATGTTGTTTGCCGATGTACTGTCTCCATTTTCCCCACCTCTCATACTACGTCTACCTTTGAACCTCCAACCTCCTCAAAACCCCACAGCGGTCCAAAATCGCCGTCTACGAGAAGATGTGGGGCTACATGAAGTCTGCAGAGCCCACAGTCTTCACCAAGACCACGGCTGAGGGCGTGGCGCGGGTCCGCAAGTCCAAAGGGAAATACGCCTTCCTCTTGGAGTCCACCATGAATGAGTACACAGAACAACGCAAGCCCTGCGACACAATGAAAGTGGGAGGAAACTTGGACTCCAAAGGCTACGGAGTAGCTACCCCCAAGGGTTCACAGTTAAGGTGGGTGGAATAGTGTAACAATATGTTTTACGTGTTGTTATGGTATTCCACCTTCCCTGGTGTGCCGCCTTTTGTATCTTTATCTGTCTCCACTTACTTTGCTTGGTGTGGGTGGGTGGGGCGTTACATGTGTTTGGTGGAGGGCAGAAGTAGTGGCTTTTTGTCATCTGTGTTTGTTGCATGCATGTGGGGGTCACCGTGATCATGCAGGGGTGGTTATTTCATTTTTCTTTTCTTCACAGCTCTCCACACCAGGTAAATCTTTGTGCTTGTGCTTGCTGTTTGGGCAGATTTGTTGGAATGGCATGCACGAGTAAACTTCTGAAAATGTCCTATTTAGAAAACGCCATTTGAGATAATCTGCATTTTTATATACAGATGTAATTAGCGGAGAGATGTTTCGCTACTGCTACTTCAGCTTTCCTTCATGGTTGACTGGTTCTTTCTTTTCAACTAAGTGACTGAAATAGTGTTTTGGGAGCCATTTGAATGCTCAGCCCTGGGTAACTCTGCCAGACTCTGTCACTGCCTCCCGCACAGAGTGGAATTTACAGACCTGCCAGAGAATACAGTGTCATTACTTTGGGGAGTTGCACTTTCAATCCGCACACTCATCGATCAAAGCCCGCCGGCAAGGTCTCACTGAAGGGAATGGATATATATACTAAAGGCAAAACTTCACAGGTGTGTGTGTGCACATCTGCAGACCAGTGGAGAACAGCTCCATGATTGCTTTTAGGCCTGTGGAGAACATGTTAGAAAATTCAAGAGAGAGCAGTTTTTTATAAAGCAGCTCAGCTGTATAAATGGAGAACAGTGGAGTAGTGCAATCATTGATCATATGTAATCAGAGGGTGCATTGAAAATGAGTCAGACCTTAAGGTTTTTAATATTAATATAGTAATTTGTTCCACAGAGTTTCTGCAAATCCTCAAAAAGGCATTGAAATTATTAATCTAAAAATAAGTCCTAATTGTTAGTAAAGCAATCTTTCAGAAGTCTTAAAACATTTTGGGACATAAGAAGTAGGGTTTTATATATGTTTTTTTTTAAAGAAAAGATAGTCCTTTATTGACCCCGAGAGGGGAAATTCAAGTTTTTCAGCAGTAAAGAGTAAAGGTCATATAGAATAACATGTAATAGATAAAAGATCAATACACTGCACAAAGATCAGTACACTGTACCAAAAATACAAATCGAATAAAATGAAGAGGTACAAACAGAAAATAGAGGTACAAAATAAAATAGTTTTTTCTGATGATGCATTATAAAATCAAAATAATCAATTCAAAATAAATGGTAACATCTGGGATTTGTTTTTGTTAAATAATTTACCAAATTCCTCTTCTTAAACTCATCATGGTAGGAATCTAGGCAGTGGGATCTCGCATGCAGAGAGAAAACACAAAATCACCAAAACAAAAAACAGCCAGAAATTGCAATATTTTTGGTTGGTAAACCAAATAAATTATGATAATATATTATGTTCATTGTCCTCCATGTTTTCCACTCTAAAAAGTAAAAAAAAAAAACACTTGGTCTGGATAATCTAACATTTTCACAGGACAAAAAAATCATGTCTAACAATAATTGACCTTCAATTTGGGCTGTAAAATTGGTTTTAAATTTTATTCCAAGTGGCAATTAAAATCTTAAAAAGTCTTAAATGTAACTTTCCTTACACTGTACGAACCCTGGTTCAAACTCCTCACAGCCAGAAAATCAAACCCTATTTTCTGTAAGTTCCTCTGCACATGAAGCTCAAAGTAGAGCAGAGTAGCGACTGGTTTGTGTTGCAGCCAGGCTGGTGCCAGTTTTCAGCCACTGCTTTGACCAGGAAGAGTCCCTGACAGATCACGGTAGTCCCCCCTCCTCCTCCAGGCCTCTATCTTGGTTTATTTGGGGGATTATCATCTTCTGTCAGCGACTTGTCCGGATACCAGCGAGGAAACACACCAGCAACATGGAGAGCGGGCGACATTGTTGGTCAAGGCTGTTATTTCACATGGCTCCGCAAACATCACCAGCTAAAACTGAAATACCAGCTGTGTCGCTTTGTCTTTCTGATCCATTTCCATTTCTGACTTTTTTATTTTTCATAATGATGCAAATAAATTAAAAGGATCAAAACGCACGCTGAGGCAAATCTCTCTCTATCGTCAGACATCACCACGGCAGCCTTCTAAAGGAGCCATGAAATTATAACGCAACACTTATTTTAAACGGCTTTTCAGAGACATTTTATGCAAGTCAATCACGATTTTCCAGAACAGCTTAATGCTCAGAAATCCTGTGAGCTTTGAATTGGCTGACGTACATATATTATATACATGTGTAAAACAGGTCCAAATTTTATGGAGGTGTTTGGTTCTCAACATGCTGGCTGGTGCAGATATTCTGGGACTGCCATTACCGGCTGCCAGCATTTTGTGCCAGTATTCAATCTTTAAAAATTGGCAATTTATGTGCCAAAAAGATTTTTTTTAAATTACTCAGTTAAATATGGTGTTTCCTATGATTTTGTCACTTTGAATGTAGAAAAACATGATGTGACATTTACATATCTGCCTGCATAAATTAATTCAGGGTTGTTTTTTTCTATAACCAGTAATTCTCAACTTTCATACACAACCTCAAGGCCTGAAGATTTAAAACTATACAATCTTTGGTCTTACACAAAAATAATGGACAAATTGAAGTTTGATCAGATGATGGCATTTAAGGCAAAGGAAACAGTGTGTCTGGCTTAAAATATGTCACAATCGATCAAGTATATGTTGAGATATTTCACTGGATAATTCAAAACTTGCTAAATTTAAAAGTCATGGGATCAACAGTGTCTTAAGTAATCATCCTCTGGCGACCATGAATGTCCATTTAATATTTGTTATCCAGACTGAATCATTACATCAACAGATATTAGTATCCCAAATGACATGTCGCTAGAAGAGCTTAAAACAAAAAGAAAAAAATATGCAAAAGTTAGAAAAAGGAAGGAAAAAAATATTTTTTATGTAATTTTTGCAGCAGAAAGATATTTTTTGTCTTCTTTCCTATTTAGCAATCTAACGTTGGTGGCAGATTTAACCAGATAGCCAGCCCGTTCTCATTCCATAGCAACAAATACCGAAACTTTATCACATCCCTCAGCGTGTGATATCAACGCCAAACGCACCCTTTGACATGTTTATGGGATGCATCTTGCTTTCTAACTCCAGTGTAAACCCATCAGGGTAATACCTGATGATGACAGCAACTGAGGTATGATAAAAAGTGAGAAGTCGTCATAGGTTAGGTTAACACAAAACCTGACTTTCTTCTAGGAGACTGCAGTAGGCATACTTATTTTAACCCAAAATATGATCTCTTTTTCAAAACTTCATCAAATAGTTTTCACGGGTTGCAGTGTTTTTCGGCTGGGCGTCACAATGGGGTGCCCTGTGCGTCGCTATAAGATGCAGAGGGGTGTGATAAAGTATTAATATTTCACGACCTGCAAATGAGAATAGGTTACATTAGCTAGCATCAGATAATGCAAATGCTAAAACTCTGTTTTATGTCTTCAGAATATTTTTTAAGCTGATTAGTTTTTAAAACCAGCAAAAGGTTTCAAATATGTACACGATGGCTACATATAAATTATCATTGCTTCATAATTTAACATATTTTTAACTAAATGAAAAAAAAAGTATTAGCTCTGGAGTGTATTGGCTTGTTAACATTATTTTACTTAAACCAGCACATTAAAGTGGAGAGATTTGTGTTCAGTGTGTGTTCGGGTCCCGGGATGTAACCGTTTAGAGCATTAACGCACTTTTCCACCTTTGTCCCTCTCTTACTGCTACTCCTCCCTCCTCCCCCTCCCCCTTCTCTTCCTTCCCTCCCAAATTGGACAGCATACTCACCCCCTCTCACCAAATATGTTTTATCGTTTTCAAGAAGTGCAGTTAACCTGGCAGTGTTAAAACTCAATGAGCAAGGCCTGTTGGACAAATTGAAAAACAAGTGGTGGTACGACAAAGGAGAGTGTGGCAGCGGAGGCGGTGGCGAGAAGGTTAGCCGCTATGTCGCTATGCCCATGTGACCTTGATGCGGGTAAAAGAGAAATGTGTTTTGTTGGTAACAGGAGCATCTGCCGGGTCGACCCAAAGAACTGCTTCCAAGTGACAAGGAAATGTTTAATCTTGAGAGGAGTGCGAGTACTGTTGAGGCAAAAATATTTGCTGCACTGCTTACAAATGATAGACGGCAATTACTTAGAAACTTAAAAATTAATGACACCTTCCTTAAAAAAAGTAATCGAATAAAACAGCAGCCCCATGTTGGAGGTTTGATCGTACGTCTAAACTACATTTTCTGAGCCAATAGTTTTGGGTTGACAGTACTAGCCTCTGTTTGTTGTAGAAAAGGTCCCGGCAGTATGTGCCCGTTCCAGAAAAGCGATGCAGCCGGGGCCCCACGCATATATGTCTGTTAGCTCAGCCCCTTCCCCTTAATAACTCCCAAAAAACCCGACCCTTACAGAGAGCTATCACAACTGACGAGCAAAGAGACATGTAGCTTAAGTGGGGCCCCTTCCCGGCTTCGTCACTTTGTGAAGAGTACTGAGCTGCTCTTGTTGGGCTTCTTCTGATTGAATAACATAAAATAACATGTCCTATGATGTTATTTATGTTATTTTCCCCACCCCACCCTTCCCCGTCCCCCGTGATTTGAAGAACGCCTGTAAACCTTGCCGTATTGAAACTGAGTGAAGCAGGAGTCTTAGACAAACTGAAAAACAAATGGTGGTACGATAAAGGGGAGTGTGGACCCAAGGACTCGGGAAGTAAGGTCAGTCTCCACCAGCCTGGGAGCCTCCCCTCCTCTCTTTGTCTCTATGCACACTTTTATAACGCTGGCTGTACTGTTCTGTTATTACAGCAGGCTGGCTGACATGGCGCACACACACACACACACACATAACACTCTGAGAAAGAGCGAGTGACAGACATGCAGGTAGAGACTTAAGGCGTAGCCTGAGGGATACAGCATGACAGAAACAAGGAATGGTGCAGCGCTAACAGTTTTACAGCAGCTAAGCTATGTGTTGCAAATGCAGATGAAGGCTCACACTCACATCGGCTGTCACCCAAGATAGTCCCAGGGCATGTTCAGACGTTACTGTATGTCACACTAGTTGTCAGTACTACTGTATGCCCCAGCTGTAACAGCACACACACACACACACACAAACACACACACACACCATGTTGATGCACTGGAGCATGGAGAGAGCTGCCACATGTGAAGTAAAGCAGCATGCACCTTCCACATCAGTCATGTCCCCTTAATCAGATCCCTAAGTGCAGGACACACACACACACACATGCGATCACCTGCAAATGAGACTAAACATGGCAGGCAGTCTTTTTCAGTGTCCATGAAAAAGCCTAAGTTAAATGCCCCTTAAGGATGGAGGTGATTTATCGGAGGGAGATAAATGACAGGAAGGAGCAGGAGTCAGAGCGCAGAGAAGATCAGTTGCATACATTTGAATAAAAGGGGTTAAAAGGTGAATGTCAGAGCTGAGAGCGAAGGCAGCCTGCGGAAATATTTAGAGGAATTAAAGGGCTAGTTCATCCATTTTAAAGAAACAGATTTTCCTAGTGATAGGTAGCCATACAGAAATATTTAATAGCATTTTTAAATATCAACAGCAACATGTCTTTTCAGGAACAATTCCTTGTTTTGTTAGATATTCCACAGAATATGATGTTGGTAGTTTTCATTTGGACTATGGGACTATCTTTTCAGTAGAAAGTGATTTAAGGCCATGTAACATTGTGCAAGTTTGGGTTGTCTGAGATGAGAGTTGACAACTGTAAGAGACATGGGGGACCTAGATTTCACATCTACTGACGGCTGATTGTGAGCTTTAGTGACCAAAGACAGCATCGCAAATTTAGGTCGAATCCTCACAATGTGACTGCTGCTATGACCCATGTCCACAAACCAACAAGACACAGTATAGCATGATATTATGGCTGACGAAATTTTTTGTAAGCACCCTTTTTTATTAAAATTTAGAGAAAAATATGCACAAATTAATGAAAAAGAAGTTTGTTGGACTGATAAGAGTTGTTCATTAATTCACTACATTGTTAAACTATGCAAGTGCAGATGGAGGATGCAAGCTAATGAGCTGACTTTTTTTCTATTTACATTGTAGAACTTTGATTCATTATGCATTTATTGCATCAGACAAGCCTCAGACTGATATCAGCCTACAAAAGACTGCCTATCTCACAGTGTGGCATGCAGTAAGCCTAAACCAAAAGTTTTCCTTTCAGTCCTTAACACCAATCCTACCCTCGAAGTTGTCTCACTATCTGCTGGTCTGGCCCAGTCTGATCCAATGTCAATGATGCTGTGGTGGACTCGGCTTAGCAGACGGCTTCATATGCAATACTAGGTTTAATTGTAAAGAAATCCATAGACATTTCTGTTTTACCAGCCTAAAACTTCATTTGCGTGTGGATGAGAGACCAAAACATAGCAAAAAAAACTGTCTGTTTTCAAAATTAAATAGGAATGTGTAGACAGAGCTTTAATAAAATGTAAACAGACTGTATTTTAACATGTGGGTATATAAGGACTGACAGACTAGAGCCAGCCTCAAGATTATTCACATGGGACATTGTTTCTGGAAAGAAAAGTTGCTGATGGGTTTTTCAGTGCTGTGAGCATATCACAAAACTTAAGCAAATATGACCAAACGATGTGCATGTGTAGCAGCAATGGAGAAAAGTGAAAAAAAATATGCTTCTTTGTAATCTGGTGGAATTGACTCTTTAATTCAGAGAGATTAATGACTTCTCTATAATGTTATATTTGACGCAGGATGATAGCAGGAGGTTATTTTTGCCAGCATGGCTACATACAGCTGTGCAGCAGTAGACGGACAGGATAGAAGTAGAGCAGTGATACTTGTTGTGCGACTGTGATTAGTTGTGTATGTGAGTGTGCATGAAGTGAAGTTGATGTGTAGTTTTTCCACATTGTCATATTTGTGTATAAATGTTGACTGTTTTGTTGCACTCTGCTAAAACCAGCGCTGACTTTTGTGTCTACTCCTTTCCCCGCCGGCTACAGGACAAGTCGTCCCAGGCCCTCAGTCTGAGCAACGTGGCGGGTGTCTTCTACATCCTCGTCGGGGGCCTGGGCCTGGCCATGCTGGTGGCTCTCATCGAATTCTGCTACAAGTCGCGCAACGAGGCCAAGAGAATGAAGGTGGAGGCCCAGTCCCAATCCCCGTCCCAACACCCTCATTACCAACACCACTGCTACCCCTGCCAGAAAGGCAGCCCTCACCATAGCCCCGAGCCTAGCCAGAGTCCGAGGCTCAGCCCCAGCAACCACAACTTAGCCGAGTTTAGCGAGGTTTTCAATGCATATGGCAGCGATGGGGAAGCTGATAAGATATAGTTGAGGTTTTTGCACAACGTCCCCCACAAGCCTTTGCTCCCTCCCTCACTAGCTCCCTGCACAGAGACTGTAAGTGAAACCTATCATACCCCCGTGCTAGCTTTGCCATGCTGAGTGACTGTCGTGATCAGTGGCAACAATGCTTCCCACTTCTCTGTCTTATCTGCTCACCATGTGGTCATGTGACGTTCTGGTCTGCGTTTTCGAGCTTTTTTCTCAATGTGACAGGAAGTGATGAGTCATTCTCAGACATGACGTCGCCTCTGCTGCTTCGCAGCTTGTGTGGCTGCAGACGTTGGCCCTCATTTATCAAGCAAGCGTACCTTGTGACCCATTTTCCTGCCAAAATGTAAAATTTATTACTCCTTCTGAATCTGGTGGAAAGATAATAATCCTGTCTGGTTTTCATAGGAATTAAATAATGCTGATAAATGCCATGATGGATCACCTTGATCAAAATTTGGTATTTTGTTACGGTTTTAAATTAATGAGGATAAAATGTCGATGAAAATGCAAGTTTGCACAAATTAAGTAAGATTAAGTAGTTTAATTGGCATGTAGTGTAGTTCTTAATACATATAGAAATATATCTATTGAGTGCATGAAAAAAGTCTTTAACTTAAACCTTTGAAAAATGGGAGCAAAAACAAAATTGTTGCATTTAAATTTTTGCTCAGTGTGAATGTATTACAAACACTAACACACAGCTCTTAAATTTAACAGGTAGGAAAGGCGTGTTAAATGAGGACCAATGTCTTTACTTGTACACACACGTCTATACTTGTGAGGACATTTCATCAAACTGCAGCACATTCGTCCATCTAGTGTGTAGTTTGAAGCTCCAGTGCCTTGTTTTTCTTTTTTTGTTTGTTTGTTTTTTCATAGCGAACCATGAAAAGTCCTTGTGAGGGCCTAAACACACACACTTGAACCTGAGAAGTACATGCTGTAGCTGAGGGATATTACTGTCTCACGTCTGTCAGTTACAGTAGGCCATCAATGTACAGCCACAGAACAAATTTAATGAGAAACCAGCCCTGAGCACACAGGAAGCTCCATATAATAAAGCCGTGTTTAAACAGTGTACGTTGTAAGGCTAAAGTTAAGAGAAGTATCCCTCAAGCTGAGCTGACTTTATTGATGTGAGCTGTTTTCTCCGGATATTTCCCCCAGGTCCTCGACCATTAGACTCTCAGATATCTCTTCGCACTCGGTGTATATCTGTCCAGCGTGGTTATGTGTCCCCCATCAGCACTTCAGCACAAACTCTTCATTAGCTTGACTGTTGCTTAGTCAGCTTCCCTGTCCCACTGCCTGCAACTATCACTCACTGTGTAATAACTCTGTCGCTAATGGATTTACATGTTAGTATGGGGCTGGCTTGATACTGTACTGAATGGCTATGAGAGGTGTTTTGCTACACTACTGTATCTATATTGAACTGTACAGCTGTACTGTGTTGTTTTTACAGATATTTTTGAAGCAGATTGGAGTTTTAGTTAGAATTTATATCAGCGGATAATGAACGTGTTATGCCGGGCAGACAGTGCAAACAATGTAAACATTTCACACATTTGAGAATTCAGCTCGGCTAACTAATGTAACATAATAGCCAGCTTACTTTGTGTAAGTAGCTTAAGTACTTGACCTCATAATTTTTTATTATTTTTCTTATCTGTTGTGTACACTGGCCTCCAATCAAGTGTACGATCTAAAGACCATATCATATTTTTTTTTTGATTTAACAGAAAACCAGGGTTTATTGCAATTTGGGGTTTTATTTTTGAAGCTCTGACCATCGGTTCTGTTGGCTGTGTTAAAATGAGTCATCGGAAATCTGATGAAACTGGCAACACTGCTAAAAACATGCAGGGGAAGAAGCCCGAGCTGTCAAATAAATACAACAGGTAAAAAGTAAATAAGCCAACTGTGTCGCCAGATAGTTAGATCTACTTTACGCAAAAAGGACAGATAATGTGCAAAAATCTATATACTTATCAAATAATTAACATAGAAAGTATAAACCATGTATCAAATAGTGAGCAAAAATCAGCAGCAAAACATGTTCACATTGTATGTTTTTGTAAACCATAGATCTGTCACATTTGTATATTATTTTGTAGTTGATACGTTGTAACTTTATGTTTCCCAACAACATTGTGGTTTTCGTGTGGTTAGGGTTAGGCACAAAAACTTAAAGATCACATTTTGGCTTAAAACACCCACATTTGGTGACACCAAAGTCACTGAAAAAGCAGGGACCGGTCCGTGAAATGCAAATGCTTTTACGATCAGTTAGCTTTTAACCAGGAAGTAACAAACCGTATCTCACCACTGACAGCAGTGCTCTCCCTCTGCGCAAATACACTGATTTGTAGGTGATTTTTTTTAGTAAAGGTGTGTTTATAAGAGTTTGTTTACAGCCTGCATGATCGTCTGACTGGTTGTGTTTCTTCCTCCAGCTGACTTCTTTGTAGTGATGTTGTGCCTGTAGATCTCAGCAACTTCTTGTCAGAGCACAATGTTATTATCATGAATAGAAAAGATGTTCAGAGCTTCATATGTTTGCATGTAACATATAGTTGGGAGCAGTTGGGGTCCTAAGAACTCTCTGTTTGTTAGCATTTTAAAAGTATTGTACATTGAGAAAAGTAATAGGGATAGCTGTCTCTTTTAGAAAAACGTTAAGCTTTGTAAGGTATTTTGACATGAACACATCCTTAAACTCCAATCTGCAGCTGTGCAATTTTCCTCATTTCCACCTGCTCTGTACAAAACCTGTCTCTTTATTTCCCTCCTCAGCTTACATTTACAGAAGCCATGAGGAACAAGGCTCGTCTGTCCATCACAGGCAGCGTAGGGGAGAACGGACGGGTGCTGACGCCCGACTGTCCCAAGGCCGTCCACACCGGGCCTCCCCTCCGCCAGAGCTCCGGCCTCGCCTTGGTCTCCTCCGAGCTCCCGTGAAAACCAAAAACCTCTCAAGTGCCTTATTCCAATAACAAGAAAAAACAATAATCTCACAGCCCACAAAACTACCAGAAACTAACCACGAAGAAACAGGATTCACACCCAACAGGTCACCTCCAGTGGGCGAGACGAGACCGACGGAGGCGCGAACAACAAATCCCACTGTTAGAGGTTACAACTTGTTGTGGCTGAGTGATTTCTCTCAGAAATCAGTGGAAACCAGAGGCAGAACAATCTTGATTGTTTTACTGTGTGGCCACACGGAGGCGTGTTTGAATCAAAGGGTCATGGGAATCAACTGGAGCCATTCAACTTTTCCAGTATGTGAAGAGGACCAGAGGGGGGAGGAAACGAATAATATCATGATATATGATAAAGATGACGACCAGAAAACTGTAAACTTGAAACTGTGCATTTTTTTTGGATTGCTGTGAATTGGCAAAACAAACTGAACCACAATCAAGATTGTTTTCAAAGTGAACAGTGTTTGCTACACAGACATGAGCAGCGTTCAAGAGACAACAATCTCGCTAGATATCAGCAGGTGAAACTGGGAGAGTTGTAGCCCAGTGCCGTGAGGATATGACGAAAAATATTTGTATTCATAATAACAAAAATCTATTGGTATTGAATATATGAGCAAACATAGGAAACTGTGAAAATAAGTAAATATGTATATTCCATGAAAAACAAAATGAAGAATTTAGCTGTACATAGGGACGACCGTGTAACATGCTTGCTTTTTAAACAGATGTACATAGCAGATACTGTAGTGGACAGACAGACAGTTGTTTTTTTGTAAATCATCTTTAAAAATTTTATTCATCGCAATAATGAAAAGATGATGCCACTTGAAAGGAGGAGACATGCAGAAGGCAGTGTTAAAATTTGTAATGTGTTGAATACTTAAGTGTATTATATAGGATCATTCAAATTCTAAATGTGAAGGGTATCAACTGCCCAAATATTCTGATACCTGTTGCATACAAATTCATTATTATATTCAACGATGAATGTTAAGTAGCTCAACCCCCAATCCTTAAACCACACCCCTCACTGTGCAGACGTAGACCCAGAGAGTTGCTCGCGAGTAGAGCCTTATAAATCAAGTTTCTGCAGTCAGAATATAACTATTTTTTTCATTCTTTGATCTATTTTTTGTACGGAGAAATGAAAAAGAAATTGTCTGTTTCCTGGTTTTAAATGTCGACAGTCAAGTACTATCTGGGTAGATCTATTAGACCATTATGTGTGTGGAGACATGAGTCAAAAACCATGATGTGAAATTGAAAAATTTCTCTCTCACTATATGTTATTTTAGTGTTCCAGTAAGACGTCGAACCCGAGCTGATGAAGCCGCCGTTTGTATGTTGAACAATGATTATAGAGCCCTTCCTTATTGAAACACTGTGGATCCTCTGGGGAGGCTGAACACACTGTAGCAGAAATGTATTTGCTCCGGTCTCACCGACTGAAGTGTC
This sequence comes from Plectropomus leopardus, assembly GCF_008729295.1. Lineage (NCBI taxonomy): Eukaryota > Metazoa > Chordata > Actinopteri > Perciformes > Serranidae > Plectropomus > Plectropomus leopardus. Next base: position 7,892,102 of record NC_056475.1, read on the forward strand.
CTCATCTCTCTTTTTTGGAAAAATGGAAGGACAATCTGCAATAGGATACAAGAAGCCACATCTTAAGAAAACATCAGCCAGCGATGGCGTTGGTTCTAAATGTTTTCATTTATTCCCATCCGGTCTGTTCCTGTGCGCACGCTGTGGCTGGACAGCGAAGTTTGCAGCAGAGAAACCAGCTGGAATATTTCAGGTCATGCCTTTTTTGTCCTGCCATCCGTCTTTAGAGCTGAAGTGTAATATGGCGTCTTATTTGGTTCAATTGTACATCTTTATTTTGATCTTTTTTAAGTAAAAACAAATTTCAAATTGCAATGTATTGTGTCATTATTTGAAGTATGGTTGATAGGTTTGTGTATGCAAGCATGGTCGGATTATAAAACAAGGGGCCTCTAGGCACAGATATGCAAAAGGCCCCACCACCTCTCCTACACAGGAGCAAGACATATAGTTGTGTGTGTCTGAGGAAATTTTGTATCTTTTTACAGTTCTGTTGCATCTCTTTGTCTTGTTATGTCCATTTTTAGATGTTTTGTGTCTCTTTGAGGTAATTTTGTTCTTTCCTATTAAGTTTTCTGTCCTATGAAGTGTTTAGTGATTTTTGTATTTTTTTTCTAAAAAAAGACACTGGAAATCTTTTTACCTTGAAAACTTTTGGATATTTTTTTTCATTAAAAATTTTTGATTTATATATATATGTATAAATACACACATTTGTGTGTGTTTGGGGTATTTTTCAAGATAACATGCTTTAAAAACCCACCAAAATTTTTAAACTCGTCAAAATTATACCAGTTATAAAAGCCAGAGACTGTAAAAACAAGAAATTGTCGGTGATTTATTAAATTTCCGACGGTCCTTGAACATATCATGTGAGAGGATGCATTTTCTCCAGTCACTCAACCTCTGACTGAACACGCATGTTTGTTGTTTAGTTAAATATCCTAAAGTGTGTGTTTTGATTGCAAAAAAATAAAGAAAAGTATGTCGGCGTCCTCCATAATGAAGGGCTTCCTTAACTGTTGTCGTTGATTCCAGCGCGGTGGTGCCTCCTTAAATGGGCCACGCCCCTTTGTGACGTAACGACGCGGCCAACGGAAGTTTTCAAATCTCAAATGCGGAAGCTCATTCTGTTTGTCTGTTTGCTTCGCTGCTGCTACTGGGCAAAAACGCCAAAAAATAAAGTCCAAAGTCGTTTTAAAATCAAACGGAGGCAAATATATCATGACCGACGTCAGTCCGGATCGTGTCTGCGCGGTTGGATGTGTTTTATGGAGCGGGTAAGCTAGCTATAGTTAGCCGCGTGTTAGCTAACATGACGGAAAAAGTTCAAGTCGGCGCTTTGAAGTGCGCAAAAACAGAGACAGGAGGACATCGCCATGGACACTTCTGGCAATATTTCAGTTTTCTTGTTCAAACATTGGACATTGTGGACATTTCACGCGGGCTCCAGTGGACTTGCTGTCATTTTTGCCGGATTGGATTCAAGCTAACAGCCGCCGGATGAAAACATCGTCGGTAAGTTGTTCATATTAATTATTTGTCCTGCTAAAGGCTCCTTATAGATGTTGTTATATTTGTCGCGGGTGTTTTTTAAATGGCGTTTTTGTGTTGGTGCTTGTGTTGCAGACTGCTGTGTCTGCTTGCTTATTGTGTTAACCCCTTAGGGACTGCTCGGTGCATGAAATGCGCTTTTCATTCTTCATTTTTTGGCTGTGTTCATGCATTTTGGTTACATTTTGGGAAGATTACGTACGTTTGCATAATCTTGGTATTTCCAGCTCAGCTCCAAATAATCCGTCTAAAATATACTGTGTAAACGAAATGGTTAAATTCATACCTTTAAGTGCAAAACAAACAAACAATTGAAACCCATTCAAACTGCAATTTTTGATCCCACAGCCATTAACCCTCCGATATCCCGCCCAGAGAGGCACTTCTTAACGACCGAAGGCGCATACTCTGCGTTCAGGGGTACTATCGCTCAAAAAAATCATACTTTTTTTATTTCATCAACTTGCGCCGTAAACAAAAATACCGAATATTCAATAATTACCATATTTTTAATCCCGTAAATGCCATGTTTGTAATGTAAACAGACCACATTTTTTATGCAGAAAGTGATTTATTTATTTATTTAAGTAAACTACGTACATAATAAATGGATTACGTATTTTTTTATTTTTGCAGCCTGGCATATGTCAGTGATTAACAGCAACATTGGTTAATATGCGTTATATTTTTGCTTGGTCAAATATTCTAAAATACTAATAGCTATCACCCTTTGTGCAAAAATGCACACCTCTATTAGATATTAATATATATGATTTATTTTTCTACTCTATTTCATGCATTTGCTTTGCATTGCATTTTTTACTCATCCGGATACCGGAAGGTCAAAGCATAAAAAATTGCATTGTATTATTACTGGGTGTCATTCTGGGCTTTTGCCTTGAAATTTGTCTGTTATACTATTTTCCACTTGATGACGTCATTTTAACCATATTTTGCACATGGAGAAAATGCATGCTGTTTCCACTAGGTGTACTGTCACAATAAATGTTGCTGAAAATGATTAACATATTCCAGACTGTGATAAAAACAACAACAAAGTTACTTTGCATGTAGGATATTTAAAACTAATTAGCGTGGTGAAGTTCAGTTTTAGGTTGGATATTCGACAGACTTTTGCGTCGCGTTGAAGGGCGGCGAGCTCTCCTCCGCAACGCAGGGTTTTCACTCAGGGACCATCAACAAATTACTTTAACACAAGGTCAATGTTATTTTCAATATTTTGACAGCTTCCAGGTCATGTGACCAAGAGAATCAAAATCAGTGCTGGATCATATAACTGCACTGGCTGGTCAGGACACACACCCCTTTATTGCATTTTTAATACTCCTCATATTTTATATAAATATATTTATGGAAAAAAAAAATAGCCATTTTTGATCAATAGCTTCCAGGATGTGACTAAATTACTCAAAAGCAGTGCTGGATCATATTACTGTTTATTTTATTGTGACAGTACACCTAGTGGAAAAAGCATGTATTATTTTCTCCATTTGCAAAAATATATCATCAAGTGGAAAATAGTAAAACAGACAAAGGCAAAAGCCCAGGATGACACCCAGAAATAAAATATGCAATGCAATTTTTTTTTTTTTTTTTGAGCTTTAATGGCTGTGGGATAAAAAACTGCAGTTTACACATTTTTGTGTACACACTGTATTTTTAGACACAGTAAATGTTGCTGCAAACCATTGCCATATTCCAGGCTGTGATAAAAAGAAAAACAACAAAAAGGCTACTTTGCATATAGGACATTTAAAAATAATTCAGTTTTTTGTGTTTTATTTTTTTCCTTATAATAACACAGTGACAAAAACCTGGCATTTAAAGGGTTAAGATTTTGAAAAGTAATCAGTATTTGATATTTATGAGTAGGACTGATGTTGGTAAAAAAAAAAATCTAAAATAGCCTTTCAGCAATTGTGCTGCTTAAATATAAGCAGATATCTGTTTCTGGGCAGAATTTTAGCTGATATGAGCTGTTTCTTCCTGTTTCAGTCTCTGACAGGCTTGCCCAAACTTTTTAAAATGGGGCCTTATTAGATATTGGAAAAATGGCCAGCTGCTTCTCACATCATACGGGTTATAAGTGAATCAACTTGATTTTTTCCCCAGTGTTATGTTGTTTTGTGTTGACTGAATTTGCAGCTTTTTGTTTTGGGGTTATTAGTGTTTTTGTATTGTTTCTGTTTTTGCTATGTGTTCGCTGAGAAAAAATACTCGATACACACAATATTTATACATTTATATTTTTTATATTTTAAACATGTTACATATTTGCTTTATACATTGTATGTCGTGTAAGGCACAGTTTTATATTGTACACACTTTTTATAATTTATACACTTTATACACACTGCACATTATCCATATTGTAATTAAAATATTCATATATTTGCGCTAATTTTATTACAATTTATTACTGTATTTCTTGGCATTTTTATTTTTACACCTAACATACTCAGCATATTATGCATACTTTATTTTGTAAATAAATATTTACATATTCTACCTACTGTATTTTTATTTTTACATTTATATTTTTACATGCTTGTGCTTGTACATATTTTTTTGATTGTTCTCTAAGCTGGCATCAGAGCGACTGTAAACCAACCACAGTTTCCCCCTCTTTTGCCAATGTTTTGCAGTAGGGGGAAATTATTATAACCTTACTGTACATGCTCAAAAGTTGAAAAATAAACACTATTTCCACAGCCTGTTCACCATCACTTTGATATCATCAAACATTCTTCGTAATACGAACAAAATACTGGAAAAAAAATATAGAAAAATTACAGTCTCATGTGTGAATGTATGACCCGTCGATGTTGATGAAGCATGATGTGTCCTATGAACTGAGCAGAGAGATTGTTGAACAATTGACAGTTTCTGAAGTTTCTTGGGAGTTGATGACAAATTTTGTGATATTTTTCTAAAAGAAAATTGACTGAGAAACAAATAGCACAAGCCTTATGTTGTTAGAATTACAAGACTGCCTTAAAATCAAACTTTTGACCAAGCTCCCAAATTTTTCATGTAAACTGGCGTCTTTTGTTTACATAAACACATCACCGCCGGTTGTTTAGATAATTGTTTACTGAAGTTATAATTAAATTTTATTAACAGTAAAAGTTCAGGGTGTCAGTTGCTGCTCTCAGGTAGTTGTAGCACCTTACCGTCTTAACAAGTAGGCCCTTAGAGCCGGGGAGGATGAGCGTGACGTTTTCCAGCGATGACAATCTTTGTGTCACTATTATTTTTTATTTATTTATTTTGTATGACAGTTTATTTCCATTTCCACTCCATTTTTCAGTATATCAACTTTTTGTCACCATTTTGTCTGGGGGGATGAGGAGGAGCTCCATAGGAATGAGGAAAAGTGAATTTTCCCTGTAAATAATACCTCTGTCTGTCCTCTCTGTGTGTGTCTCTCAGGTCAGATCGATCGGCCCAGCACGAGCAGGAGGGGAAGGTCCAGTTTTGTGATTGCTGGGTGTGCGCCATGGCCCATGCTCTCCACAACATGCAGAAGGACCTGTGTTTTCCCATGCATCTGCCCCGAGATGGACCTGAGAAGGGAGGAAACTGCTCAATTACATCCAAAGCATCAGCTTCAACGGTAGGTTGAAAGGTGCTTTCAAATTTGTAATTGGAGCCAAACAGATTTGTCACGGCTCCAATGGTAATGTTGAGGATACCGGTCCCCCCACCAGAGCCAGACTGGGAGGGGTGGAGCTTGTAGGTGAGCGTCTCTGGGGCTGGACTTTGGCCAAAGGCCCAATCGGGCTTACCCCGAATAAGTAACATGCTGTCACCACCCAGTGGGTCCATGGCCCGCAGGGTTGTTGTCAAGGCTGGGCAGCCAGGCAGCATGAAGGGGAGGGTGCCCTGGGCGTGCTGACCCCTGGCATCATCTATTCCTCCTGAGGGACTATATCCTGTGCATCCTGGGGGAGGATGGACATGGAATCCAAGTGGTCCATGTTCAGTACCTCCATTGTGGAAGCGGCTGCTAAAAGCTGTGGTCCGAAGGTCGCCGGTGCCTGTCTTTGCAAGCAGCCTCGCATACCAAAACAAATACATTGTTTTAGGTACTGCGGGTAGACACCAGTAGGGTGCGGGAAGCTGTCAGGCGTCAGACAGCAACCTACACACCTGCTGGTGGAAACCCAACAGAGAGGTGTTTTCCTAGACTGCACCGGTTGGCCTGAAGGGCTGCAGCTGAGGCAGTAGCCAAAGCAAAAACTCAGGTGTTTGGGGAGGCCATGAAAGAGGAAAGTGTTGCCGGGGAGAGGGACGTCTGGAGTGCTCTGCTCCACCTGTTGTCCCTGTGACCCGGCCTTGAATAAAAGGCAGTAAATGGCACAGGTTACGCTCTAAGGTCTGTAGACTTTTACTACTTTTGTTTCATTTTATCTACATTAAAATGCAGATATGTTTAGAGATTAGCTGAAATATCATCAGAGCGACGGACGGTAAACAGTGGCTAGACTGTTGAGACAGTCGTTCTAGTTTCAGTTTGTAGTTGGAGAGCCGTGTCAATCCGTCATGGCTCCAATGGTACAAGGACACCGGGTCCCCCCCCCCCAGAGCCAGACCGGGAGGGGGGGTGGAGCTTGTAGGTGAGCGTCTCTGGGGCTGGACTTTGGCCAAAAGGCCCATCGGGCTTACCCCGAATAAGTAACATGCTGTCACCACCCAGGGGTCCATGGCCCGCAGGGTTTAATCAAGGCTGGGCAGCCGGGCAGCATGAAGGGGAGGGTGCCCTGGGCGTGCTGACCCCTGGCATCATCTATTCCTCCTGAGGGACTATATCCTGTGCATCCTGGGGGAGGATGCGGACATGGAATCCAAGTGGTCCATGTTCAGTACCTCCATTGTGGAAGCGGCTGCTAAAAGCTGTGGTCCGAAGGTCGCCGGTGCCTGTCTTTGCAAGCAGCCTCGCATACCAAAACAAATACATTGTTTTAGGTACTGCGGGTAGACACCAGTGGGGTGCGGAAGCTGTCAGGCGTCAGACAGCAACCTACACACCTGCTGGTGGAAACCCAACAGAGAGGTGTTTTCCTAGACTGCACCGGTTGGCCTGAAGGGCTGCAGCTGAGGCAGTAGCCAAAGCAAAAACTCAGGTGTTCGGGAGGCCATGAAAGAGGAAAGTGTTGCCGGGGAGAGGGACGTCTGGAGTGCTCTGCTCCCCCTGTTGTGCCTGTGACCCGGCCTTGAATATAAGGCAGTAAATGGCACAGGTTACGCTCTAAGGTCTGTAGACTTTTACTACTTTTGTTTCATTTTATCTACATTAAAATGCAGATATGTTTAGAGATTAGCTGAAAAATATCATCAGAGCGACGGACGGTAAACAGTGGCTAGACTGTTGAGACAGTCGTTCATTCTAATTTCAGTTTGTAGTTGGAGCCGTGTCCAATCCGTCATGGCTCCAATGGTACAAGGATACCGGGTCCCCCCCCCGGAGCCAGACCGGGAGGGGGGTGGAGCTTGTAGGTGAGCGTCTCTGGGCTGGACTTTGGCCAAAGGCCCAATCGGGCTTACCCCGAATAAGTAACATGCTGTCACCACCCAGGGTCCATGGCCCGCAGGGTTGTTATCAAGGCTGGGCAGCCGGGCAGCATGAAGGGGAGGGTGCCCTGGGCGTGCTGACCCCTGGCATCATCTATTCCTCCTGAGGGACTATATCCTGTGCATCCTGGGGGAGGATGCGGACATGGAATCCAAGTGGTCCATGTTCAGTACCTCCATTGTGGAAGCGGCTGCTAAAAGCTGTGGTCCGAAGGTCGCCGGTGCCTGTCTTTGCAAGCAGCCTCGCATACCAAAACAAATACATTGTTTTAGGTACTGCGGGTAGACACCAGTGGGGTGCGGGAAGCTGTCAGGCGTCAGACAGCAACCTACACACCTGCTGGTGGAAACCCAACAGAGAGGTGTTTTCCTAGACTGCACCGGTTGGCCTGAAGGGCTGCAGCTGAGGCAGTAGCCAAAGCAAAAACTCAGGTGTTCGGGAGGCCATGAAAGAGGAAAGTGTTGCCGGGGAGAGGGACGTCTGGAGTGCTCTGCTCCACCTGTTGTCCCTGTGACCCGGCCTTGAATATAAGGCAGTAAATGGCACAGGTTACGCTCTAAGGTCTGTAGACTTTTACTACTTTTGTTTCATTTTATCTACATTAAAATGCAGATATGTTTAGAGATTAGCTGAAATATCATCAGAGCGACGGACGGTAAACAGTGGCTAGACTGTTGAGACTGTCGTTCTAGCTTTTTCAGTTTGTAGTTGGAGCCGTGTCAATCCGTCATGGCTCCAATGGTACAAGGATACCGGGTCCCCCCACCAGAGCCAGACTGGGAGGGGGATGGAGCTTGTACGTGAGCGTCTCTGGGGCTGGACTTTGGCCAAAAGGCCCAATCGGGCTTACCCCGAATAAGTAACATGCTGTCACCACCCAGTGGGTCCATGGCCGCAGGGTTGTTGTCAAGGCTGGGCAGCCGGGCAGCATGAAGGGGAGGGTGCCCTGGGCGTGCTGACCCCTGGCATCATCTATTCCTCCTGAGGGGCTATATCCTGTGCATCCTGGGGGAGGATGCGGACATGGAATCCAAGTGGTCCATGTTCAGTACCTCCATTGTGGAAGCGGCTGCTAAAAGCTGTGGTCCGAAGGTCGCCGGTGCCCTGTCTTTGCAAGCAGCCTCGCATACCAAAACAAATACATTGTTTTAGGTACTGCGGGTAGACACCAGTAGGGTGCGGGAAGCTGTCAGGCGTCAGACAGCAACCTACACACCTGCTGGTGGAAACCCAACAGAGAGGTGTTTTCCTAGACTGCACCGGTTGGCCTGAAGGGCTGCAGCTGAGGCAGTAGCCAAAGCAAAAACTCGGGTGTTCGGGAGGCCATGAAAGAGGAAAGTGTTGCCGGGGAGAGGGACGTCTGGAGTGCTCTCTGCTCCACCTGTTGTCCCTGTGACCCGGCCTTGAATAAAAGGCAGTAAATGGCACAGGTTGCTCTCGAGTCTGTAGACTTTTACGACTTTGTTTCATTTTATCTACATTAAAATGCAGATATGTTTAGGATTAGCTGAAATACCATCAGAGCGATGGACGGTAAACAGTGGCTAGACTGTTGAGACTGTCATTCTAATTTCAATTTGTAGTTGGAGCTGTATAGATCCGTCCGTCGCGGCTCCAGTGGTACAAGGACACCGGGTCCCCCCCCGGAGCCAGACCGGGAGGGGGGTGGAGCTTGTAGGTGAGCGTCTCTGAGGCTGGACTTTGGCCAGAGGGCCCAGTCAAGCCTACCCCAAATAAGTAACATGCTGTCACCACCCAGTGGGTCCATGGCCCGCAGGGTCGTTATCAGGGCTGGGCAGCCGGGCAGCATGAAGGGGAGGGTGCCCTGGGCGTGCTGACCCCTGGCATCATCTATTCCTCCTGAGGGGCTATATCCTGTGCATCCTGGGGGAGGATGCGGACATGGAATCCAAGTGGTCCATGTTCAGTACCTCCATTGTGGAAGCGGCTGCTAAAAGCTGTGGTCCGAAGGTCGCCGGTGCCTGTCTTTGCAAGCAGCCTCGCATACCAAAACAAATACATTGTTTTAGGTACTGCGGGTAGACACCAGTAGGGTGCGGGAAGCTGTCAGGCGTCAGACAGCAACCTACACACCCTGGTGGAAACCCAACAGAGAGGTGTTTTCCTAGACTGCACCGGTTGGCCTGAAGGGCTGCAGCTGAGGCAGTAGCCAAAGCAAAAACTCAGGTGTTGTTCGGGAGGCCATGAAAGAGGAAAGTGTTGCCGGGGAGAGGGACGTCTGGAGTGCTCTGCTCCACCTGTTGTGCCTGTGACCCGGCCTTGATATAAGGCAGTAAATGGCACAGGTTGTGCTCTCGAGTCTGTAGACTTTTACGACCTTTGTTTCATTTTATCTACATTAAAATGCAGATATGTTTAGGGATTAGCTGAAATACCATCAGAGCGATGGACGGTAACAGTGGCTAGACTGTTGAGACTGTCATTCTAATTTCAATTTGTAGTTGGAGCTGTGTAGATCCGTCGCGGCTCCAGTGGTACAAGGACACCGGGTCCCCCCCCGGAGCCAGACCGGGAGGGGGGTGGAGCTTGTAGGTGAGCGTCTCTGAGGCTGGACTTTGGCCAGAGGGCCCGTCAAGCCTACCCCAAATAAGTAACATGCTGTCACCACCCAGTGGGTCCATGGCCCGCAGGGTCGTTATCAGGGCTGGGCAGCCGGGCAGCATGAGGGGAGGGTGCCCTGGGCGTGCTGACCCCTGGCATCATCTATTCCTCCTGAGGGACTATATCCTGTGCATCCTGGGGGAGGATGCGGACATGGAATCCAAGTGGTCCATGTTCAGTACCTCCATTGTGGAAGCGGCTGCTAAAAGCTGTGGTCCGAAGGTCGCCGGTGCCTGTCTTTGCAAGCAGCCTCGCATACCAAAACAAATACATTGTTTTAGGTACTGCGGGTAGACACCAGTAGGGTGCGGGAAGCTGTCAGGCGTCAGACAGCAACCTACACACCTGCTGGTGGAAACCCAACAGAGAGGTGTTTTCCTAGACTGCACCGGTTGGCCTGAAGGGCTGCAGCTGAGGCAGTAGCCAAAGCAAAAACTCAGGTGTTCGGGAGGCCATGAAAGAGGAAAGTGTTGCCGGGGAGAGGGACGTCTGGAGTGCTCTGCTCCACCTGTTGTCCCTGTGACCCGGCCTTGAATATAAGGCAGTAAATGGCACAGGTTACGCTCTAAGGTCTGTAGACTTTTACTACTTTTGTTTCATTTTATCTACATTAAAATGCAGATATGTTTAGAGATTAGCTGAAATATCATCAGAGCGACGGACGGTAAACAGTGGCTAGACTGTTGAGACTGTCATTCTAATTTCAGTTTGTAGTTGGAGCCGTGTCAATCCGTCATGGCTCCAATGGTACAAGGATACCGGGTCCCCCCCACCAGAGCCAGACTGGGAGGGGGATGGAGCTTGTACGTGAGCGTCTCTGGGGCTGGACTTTGGCCAAAAGGCCCAATCGGGCTTACCCCGAATAAGTAACATGCTGTCACCACCCAGTGGGTCCATGGCCCGCAGGGTTGTTGTCAAGGCTGGGCAGCCGGGCAGCATGAAGGGAGGGTGCCCTGGGCGTGCTGACCCCTGGCATCATCTATTCCTCCTGAGGGGCTATATCCTGTGCATCCTGGGGGAGGATGCGGACATGGAATCCAAGTGGTCCATGTTCAGTACCTCCATTGTGGAAGCGGCTGCTAAAAGCTGTGGTCCGAAGGTCGCCGGTGCCTGTCTTTGCAAGCAGCCTCGCATACCAAAACAAATACATTGTTTTAGGTACTGCGGGTAGACACCAGTAGGGTGCGGGAAGCTGTCAGGCGTCAGACAGCAACCTACACACCTGCTGGTGGAAACCCAACAGAGAGGTGTTTTCCTAGACTGCACCGGTTGGCCTGAAGGGCTGCAGCTGAGGCAGTAGCCAAAGCAAAAACTCAGGTGTTCGGGAGGCCATGAAAGAGGAAAGTGTTGCCGGGGAGAGGGACGTCTGGAGTGCTCTGCTCCACCTGTTGTCCCTGTGACCCGGCCTTGAATATAAGGCAGTAAATGGCACAGGTTACGCTCTAAGGTCTGTAGACTTTTACTACTTTTGTTTCATTTTATCTACATTAAAATGCAGATATGTTTAGAGATTAGCTGAAATATCATCAGAGCGACGGACGGTAAACAGTGGCTAGACTGTTGAGACTGTCATTCTAATTTCAGTTTGTAGTTGGAGCTGTATAGATCCGTCGCGGCTCTCCAGTGGTACAAGGACACCGGGTCCCCCCCCGGAGCCAGACCGGGAGGGGGGTGGAGCTTGTAGGTGAGCGTCTCTGAGGCTGGACTTTGGCCAGAGGGCCCAGTCAGGCCTACCCCAAATAAGTAACATGCTGTCACCACCCAGTGGGTCCATGGCCCGCAGGGTCGTTATCAGGGCTGGGCAGCCGGGCAGCATGAAGGGGAGGGTGCCCTGGGCGTGCTGACCCCTGGCATCATCTATTCCTCCTGAGGGGCTATATCCTGTGCATCCTGGGGGAGGATGCGGACATGGAATCCAAGTGGTCCATGTCAGTACCTCCATTGTGGAAGCGGCTGCTAAAAGCTGTGGTCCGAAGGTCGCCGGTGCCTGTCTTTGCAAGCAGCCTCGCATACCAAAACAAAATGTTTTGTTTTAGGTACTGCGGGTAGACACCAGTGGGGTGCGGGAAGCTGTCAGGCGTCAGACAGCAACCTACACACCTGCTGGTGGAAACCCAACAGAGAGGTGTTTTCCTAGACTGCACCGGTTGGCCTGAAGGGCTGCAGCTGAGGCAGTCGCCAAAGCAAAAACTCAGGTGTTCGGGAGGCCATGAAAGAGGAAAGTGTTGCCGGGGAGAGGGACGTCTGGAGTGCTCTGCTCCACCTGTTGTGCCTGTGACCCGGCCTTGAATATAAGGCAGTAAATGGCACAGGTTACGCTCTAAGGTCTGTAGACTTTTACTACTTTTGTTTTTCATTTTATCTACATTAAAATGCAGATATGTTTTAGAGATTAGCTGAAATATCATCAGAGCGACGGACCCTCGGATGGTAAACAGTGGCTAGACTGTTGAGAGACAGTCGTTCTATTTTTTCAGTTTGTAGTTGGAGCCGTGTCAATCCGTCATGGCTCCAATGGTACAAGGATACCGGGTCCCCCCCCCACCAGAGCCAGACTGGGAGGGGGATGGAGCTTGTACGTGAGCGTCTCTGGGGCTGGACTTTGGCCAAAAGGCCCAATCGGGCTTACCCCGAATAAGTAACATGCTGTCACCACCCAGTGGATCCATGGCCCGCAGGGTTGTTGTCAAGGCTGGGCAGCCGGGCAGCATGAAGGGGAGGGTGCCCTGGGCGTGCTGACCCCTGGCATCATCTATTCCTCCTGAGGGGCTATATCCTGTGCATCCTGGGGGAGGATGCGGACATGGAATCCAAGTGGTCCATGTTCAGTACCTCCATTGTGGAAGCGGCTGCTAAAAGCTGTGGTCCGAAGGTCGCCGGTGCCTGTCTTTGCAAGCAGCCTCGCATACCAAAACAAATACATTGTTTTAGGTACTGCGGGTAGACACCAGTAGGGTGCGGGAAGCTGTCAGGCGTCAGACAGCAACCTACACACCTGCTGGTGGAAACCCAACAGAGAGGTGTTTTCCTAGACTGCACCGGTTGGCCTGAAGGGCTGCAGCTGAGGCAGTAGCCAAAGCAAAAAACTCGGGTGTTCGGGAGGCCATGAAAGAGGAAAGTGTTGCCGGGGAGAGGGACGTCTGGAGTGCTCTGCTCTGCCTATTGTCCCCGTGACCGGCCTTAAATAAAAGGCAGTAAATGGCACAGGTTGTGCTCTCGAGTCTGTAGACTTTTACGACCTTTGTTTCATTTTATCTACATTAAAATGCAGATATGTTTAGGGATTAGCTGAAATACCATCAGAGCGATGGACGGTAACAGTGGCTAGACTGTTGAGACTGTCATTCTAATTTCAGTTTGTAGTTGGAGCTGTATAGATCCGTCGCGGCTCCAGTGGTACAAGGACACCGTCCCCCCCCGGAGCCAGACCAGGAGGGGGGTGGAGCTTGTAGGTGAGCGTCTCTGAGGCTGGACTTTGGCCAGAGGGCCCAGTCAGGCCTACCCCAAATAAGTAACATGCTGTCACCACCCAGTGGGTCCATGGCCCGCAGGGTCGTTATCAGGGCTGGGCAGCCGGGCAGCATGAAGGGGAGGGTGCCCTGGGCATGCTGACCCCTGGCATCATCTATTCCTCCTGAGGGGCTATATCCTGTGCATCCTGGGGGAGGATGCGGACATGGAATCCAAGTGGTCCATGTTCAGTACCTCCATTGTGGAAGCGGCTGCTAAAAGCTGTGGTCCGAAGGTCGCCGGTGCCTGTCTTTGCAAGCAGCCTCGCATACCAAAACAAATACATTGTTTTAGGTACTGCGGGTAGACACCAGTGGGGTGCGGGAAGCTGTCAGGCGTCAGACAGCAACCTACACACCTGCTGGTGGAAACCCAACAGAGAGGTGTTTTTTCCTAGACTGCACGGGTTGGCCTGAAGGCCTGAAGGGCTGCAGCTGAGGCAGTAGCCAAAGCAAAAACTCAGGTGTTCGGGAGGCCATGAAAGAGGAAAGTGTTGCCGGGGAGAGGGACGTCTGGAGTGCTCTGCTCCACCTGTTGTGCCTGTGACCCGGCCTTGAATATAAGGCAGTAAATGGCACAGGTTACGCTCTAAGGTCTGTAGACTTTTGAACTACTTTTGTTTCATTTTATCTACATTAAAATGCAGATATGTTTAGAGATTAGCTGAAATATCATCAGAGCGACGGACGGTAAACAGTGGCTAGACTGTTTGAGACAGTCGTTCTAGTTTCAGTTTGTAGTTGGAGCCGTGTCAATCCGTCATGGCTCCAATGGTACAAGGATACCGGTCCCCCCCCCCCCCACCAGAGCCAGACTGGGAGGGGGATGGAGCTTGTACGTGAGCGTCTCTGGGGCTGGACTTTGGCCAAAAGGCCCAATCGGGCTTACCCCGAATAAGTAACATGCTGTCACCACCCAGTGGGTCCATGGCCCGCAGGGTTGTTGTCAAGGCTGGGCAGCCGGGCAGCATGAAGGGGAGGGTGCCCTGGGCGTGCTGACCCCTGGCATCATCTATTCCTCCTGGGGCTATATCCTGTGCATCCTGGGGGAGGATGCGGACATGGAATCCAAGTGGTCCATGTTCAGTACCTCCATTGTGGAAGCGGCTGCTAAAAGCTGTGGCCCGAAGGTCGCCGGTGCCTGTCTTTGCAAGCAGCCTCGCATACCAAAACAAATACATTGTTTTAGGTACTGCGGGTAGACACCAGTGGGGTGCGGGAAGCTGTCAGGCGTCAGTCAGCAACCTACACACCTGCTGGTGGAAACCCAACAGAGAGGTGTTTTCCTAGACTGCACCGGTTGGCCTGAAGGGCTGCAGCTGAGGCAGTAGCCAAAGCACAAACTCAGGTGTTCGGGAGGCCATGAAAGAGGAAAGTGTTGCCGGGGAGAGGGACGTCTGGAGTGCTCTGCTCCGCCTGTTGTCCCTGTGACCCGACCTTGAATAAAAGGCAGTAAATGGCACAGATGACACTCTAGGGTCTGTAGGCGACGGAAGGTAAACGGTGGCACAGGTTCCAGAAATTAATTTGTTTTGAAGATGAATTTCTGTCTTTACTCAAAACAGACAATAAAGAATCAACCTATCTATCTACCCTCTAGGGGAGAGTCTCATTTTAATTTGATCTGGATCTGATAAGACTGTGATGACTCAGCCAGTTAGTGTTGAGAGTACCTCCCCCGGGCCACAGCATTTTTACATACTTACGACATCTATTGCTCGTCTGTCCGTCCTGGAAGAGGGATCCCTCATCATCCTCTGCCGCTCTTCCTGAGGTTTCTTCCTTTTTCTTCCCCCGTTAAAGGGGTTCTTTTTGGGAGTTTTTCCTTAGGTGATGTGAGGGTCTAAGGACAGAGGGATGTCGTATGCTGTAAAGCCCTCTGAGGCAAACCATGTTTTGTCTTAATGGGCTTTAAAAATGAAATCGACTTGATTGCCCAGTAGGGCAATAAGTAACTAATCTCCTTTCCACTTTTCCTTCATCTCCACAGAAAACATCACGAGGTCAAGGAAAGATGTGAGGGAGACTTCATCTGGAAATAGGATAAGACGACTCCACCTCTCCTCGGCTCTGTGATGATGCGATGGTTGTTGTTATCGATGAGGGTCTGCTGTGATCAAACCACAATGTTCAGATGATGGATGACAAAAGCACAACTTCACGGTACTGGCTTTTATGCAGAAGGTTGTTTTTTTTTTCTCGGCCGGCGAAGCAAAGGCCCTCTTGAAATTGCTAAAATGATTAGCACCAAGCACCCCTATTAAAATTGAAGGAATTATTATGAGAGTCCGAGCACCAACCCCAGGAAAAATTAAAGAAAAAATGGCAAAATCTTTGGGGGGGAAAATCTGGAAAATGTTTTCTTTTAAAATAGACAAGAAAATGTAAAATAAATTTTAAAAATACAGCCATTCTAAGTTGTATGCCCCTCTCCTAAGCCAAAATAGATAAGATAAGACGTACATGCCTGCCCCTCCCCTCTCAATAATATTAAATAGTCCCTAAGTTATATTTACATATTCAGTTTTAATCCTCTTCTGAATTAATTTAAAAATAAAATAAAAGTATATACTGTAAAGTGAGTTAAAGAAAAAGAGCCAATACAAAGTGTTCGTGGTTGTTTCAGAAAGTGTACAGACTTCAAAATTTGCCTTAAATGGACAAGTCCTGGAAATGTGCTGGTAAAAATGTACATGAATCCTGATACTAAGCAGAACATATTAAATATGAATCAAGATTCTGTTACTGGCTATTTCTCACCTTTAATGTTTTTCAGAAACATGTTTTAGCGTACTGTTTAGCTGTAGTTGATCATTTTTTTTGTTTTTGTAATATACTCCACATAATACTTTATAGATATGATCAGTTTGCATTGCAGAGCTAAAACATAGACAGCACTTTTTTTTAATTACTTGATTGCAGTTTCCAGCAGGATGATCTACAAAAACAAACAAAAACTGATAACATCAAGATAGTTTGGAAGATGCAAATGGTTTGTGTGTGTGTGTGTGTGTGGTGTGTGAGTGTAAAACACCACCAGACAGCAGTCATTATAATACTGTATATTTGCAGTCAGCTCAAACCCAAAGAACAATGACAGACTGAGAGATCATCAGGAGAAAATAAATAAATAAAACAAGTCCTTGAATATAACCTAAAATGTATTTATTTCAAATAGGTAGTCATGGAAACCTCTGCGGCAGGGCGGTTTTATGTCTACCACAGTCATGAAATTCCTGAAAAATGCATTAAGTGAGAATAACTGATTATTTTTCTATTCATTATTGTTTACAATATCATCAAAAAAATCCCCAAATCTGTCTTAATGTACGTATTACAAATTGTTTTCCTAGTATTTCCAGTGTAAAATTTGATTTTAACAAGTAAAGAGAGTAAGCACTAGCAATTTTTCTGGGAAATGTGTGTTTAATAGTGTATGCACTTAAGGGTTTTTTTTCCAACATGCTAAATGATGATGTTTTGGGCCCTTTTTGCAACTTTCTATGCTATGGTGTGTCTCAGCAGGCTATTATAGGATGTTTCCAGCTGTTTTCAGGACATGTCAAATTTTGACCCTTTTCCCTTACTATAGCCTTGCACTTTGTGACATTTTTTCAACATGCCAAATGCTGTTCGCTGAGTGCCCCAGCTAATGGCACGAGCTGTTAAGAGATGAACTATCTATATGAACTTGCGTGTTATGTGTCGTATAATACGCGAGGCCTGCGGGTTGGACACAATGACAGAGATAAAGAGCGTTGTTTTGTTGTGGACAAGCTGTTGGAGAACTGTGATATACAGTGTATTCAGGGCATCTTTACCCAAACAGGACTTGGAAAGACTGAGTGTTTTACATAATGACTTTGATGGTGAATTGGCCACGGACCTTACTACTAAAATAGTCCATGGCAGGATCCCAGGTGGAGTTGCCATCTTATGGAATAAGAAGTATGATCAAATGGTTAATGTGATAAGATTGGATGTTGATTGGGCACTTGGACTGGAAATCAGCTGTAAAGATAAAAAGTTTGTCATCTTGAACATCTATACACTGTATGAGTCTCCCCAAAATGAGGATGAATACCTCAGTAGATGGGCCTGTATGATGTCTTTTATTCAGGACAGTGCCTCCACCTGTATTAATGTTGTGGGAGACATGAATGCTGATCTGTCTGATGCTAAGTCTCGTTTTGTTAATCACCTAATGCACTTTGGTTCTGATGGTGGCTTAGTCCTCTCCAGTAAGGTGCTCATCCCTGATAATAGCTATACATATATCAGTGAAGCTTGGCAAACAACCTCATGGCTTGACCTCTGTATATGTACAGCTGATGCACACGACTCTGTAGAGGACATGAAGATTAACTATGAACTGGCCACTACCGACCATGTCCCATTCTCTATAGCTTTAAATGTAGATAATCTACCCATGTTAACATCTGTAAAGAATAATACAAATGCAAGGAAAGTGGACTCGTCCTTTTTAAACAAGAAGGATCTTAATGAATGCAGTTTTCAGACTGACACTTTATTGGGGGATATCGAGCTACCAACAGATGCCATAGTGTGTTGTGATATGAATTGTAAGAACCCTAAACATAGTACCGAGTTTTGTATATTTTATAATGCTATTGTGAAGGTCCTCTCCTTGTCTAGTAGGTCTTTCTATAAACATAAGGGCCATAAATACAAGGGAAAGCCAGGCTGGAATAACTATGTAGGAGAATTACATGCTGAAGCTAGAAGAGCATTTAAAGCATCGGCAGAGAGAAACATGGCCCTTTGTTTGGTTATAAGAAGTGCACTAATGCAAATTTTAAATATGCTCTTAGAGTTATTAAAAGAACTGAGAACAAACTGAGGTCGGACTCATTTGCAAGGACGTTGCAAAATAATAGCTACAATAATTTTTGGAAAGGGGTTAGAGCCTTGAATAAATGCAACCCCTCTCTAGTGACAAACATTGATGGAGTAAGTGGCTCTGATGAAATTTGTTAGCTGTGGCGAAAACATTATTATGATCTGTTTAAATGTAACAAAAGCAATACACTTAGAGTGGAAAACATAGAGAGAAATCCAGATGTGACTGTTACTTCTCAAGAAATACAAGAAGCAGTCTTTAAGCTAAAAGATAATTAGGCGTGCGTCATGGATAACACACCTGCTGAGCACTTAAAATTTGCTAGTAAAAAACTAACTTTTGTTTGCCTGTGTATCACAGGTTTTTTAGTCCATGTAATCCTGCCAGACTCTGTTATCTGTCGTACTGGTGCCTGTTATTAAAGATAAATCTGCTATACTGAACAGCGCAGACAACTACAGGCCCGTATCCTTGTGCAGTATTTTATCCAAAGTGCTGGAGAGAGTCCTCTTGTCCAGGCTGGAGCAGGACATCTGCACTACTGATAATCAGTTTGGCTTTAAACATTAACATGGCACTGATATGTGCGTTTTTGCTTGAAAGGAATGATTATCAGAAGTAAGGAAGTCAGAAAATTGGTATTCCCTCCTCATGTCGGGTACAGCTCTTTGGGTGTGTGATGAGATAAAATACCTGGGCCATTACATCAGCAGCGATCTCTCAGATGATAGGGATATACTCAGACAGTGCTGTAAGTTATACGCACAAGGTAACATGATGGCTCGTGCATTTAGTATGTGTACTCAGCCTGTGCAACTCTGTTTAAAGCCTTCTGTACGCCTCTGTATACGGCCCATCTGTGACGTCGCTACAAAAAAGACAGCTTGCAGAGACTGACTGTGGCCTGTAATGATAGTATGAGGCTGCTGCTGAAAGCTGCTCGGAGTCCATTGTTCGCCAATGTTGGTGTTGAAATGTGATTTTTAGGTATATATGTAGAGTGGGAAAATCTAAAAATGGCATTATTTTGGCTCCAGCCAATCCTGAGCTGAGTTATGTGAGGTTTAAGTCTATAATTTGGAGCCACTGGCGTTGATGCTTGCTTCACTGAGGTATGTATGTTTGTATGCATGTATGTATACATGTGCATGTGTGTGTGTGTGTATATATATATATTTGACATGTTAATTATGATGTTTTTGGCCCTTTTTGCAGCTTTCTATGACACGGCGTGTCTCGTGTAGTGGATGATGAGGACAACTCTTGATAAGAAGATATTCAAATCCCTACCCAAAACTGAAACTTCTTTTGGAGATTCCTTAGATGAACCTCGGGGTCAGCTAATGGACCTAACTGCCTTGTTGAACTTACGACTCTTGGAAGCTGAACTAAATTACAACAGATTTTATTGCCCGACCGACAGTTGGAGTTAACTTACGACTCATGTGGGGCAAGGAGCTGTCAACTGAGCTCCTGCAAAGACTCAAGGAGACATCAGGAGATCGCTACATCATAGAAACGGACAGTTTATGTCTTTGTTTCACAACCAACATGTGACATACCTGCACATCTCCAGACTCTAAGAGGACCACATTAACTGATTTTCGTATTCAAAGTAAAACGTACTTTGAAATGTTGTGTGGAGGTCTCATACCTACAGAACTGGAACTTTGCTTACTTGAGGCCAAACTCACAAACACAAGCTGAGCCTGTGCCTGGTGTGTGTGTGTGTGTGTGTGTGTGTGTGTGTGTGTGTGTGTGTGTGTGTGTGTGTGTGTGTGTGTGTGGAGGGGTGTGACCTTTCGTAACCCCCTGCCAGCAGCGTGCTACACACTGAATGGAAAGACTCTTAGTACAGACTTGCATTTTGATATGCATCTCCTCTATCTGTGTCTTAATTATCCTTCCTTTTCATTGTTGTGTACAGATGCTATATTGTTTTGTAATCATGCAATTTGTGATTTTCTAATTATAGGTTTTGTTGGTAGACCTTCGGTCATATTAAGTACTTTCATTATTTGTTATATTTTGATGCTGGTACTTGTATACCTTAACTCAAATAAGATCTTTAAGTGTCTTTAAGAGTGTTTTGACACCGTAGTATTACACTTATCTGCCAAATAATTATTTGGTTTGTTTGTTATCGATCAGCAGAGGAGAGCATCATAGTTTCTAATATCTTTCCTATGCTGTTATGGGGTTGATATTCTTAAATGACAGGGACACACAGGAAGTGTTAGACCTCGGTTAGGATCTCCCATCAACACAATTACGGTTTATTATCTGATCAGGCCTCTTCTTTATCTTGTCCCTCAGTGTTTTATGGGATAGGATGCCTCTCTGCCGTTGATCGATACTTGACATTGACTTTTCTTTAATCTTAACTTTTAATCTGCTTGATCATAGTGCACTATTTCAGTGCACCTGATCAAGTCGAGATGTCACACCTAATTCAGTTCCTCGCTGGTTTTCATCCCCTCATTTTATTGTTGCTTCATTTATGAGTTTGTTGTTCATTTAGTCATTTTAATCACTTTTTGTGCTTGCTGTATTGAGTTTCATCATTTATCCATACTTATTCTTAAACTCATTCATTTGTAGTTTTCTAGGAGTAATTTTGATGTGTAGTGAGTAGTTTAATAAAACGTTCATTTATAAAGACTTGATCTTGTGATGTGTGTGTATAATGTAGGTCCCTGTACACCTGGAAAAAGAACTCAAATTAAGACTGAATGAATTAATTAATAAGGCAAAATGGGTTATCAACCTTTCTATTTTAATGGGTGGTGCTCCGTGGTTTTTAAAGTTGAATGTAAACTTGAAATTAAACTTGAATGTAAATTTATTGTTCCTGATAGCTGAAGTTGAGTCCGACTTTTTCCACATACTGAATTACGGTGTTTTTGGCGCGTTTTTTCAGCTTTCTTTGCTATGGCATGTTTTGGCAGGCTAATCTAAGCTGTTTAAGGTTGTTTTGAGCTGTTGTTGGGAGATGTAAAATTTTGACATTTTTGCCTTACTATAGCCTTGCCTTTTTGGTCATTTTTTCGACATGCTAAATTATGGTGTTTTGGCGCATTTTTGCAACTTTCTTTGCTATGGCATGTTTTGGCAGGCTAATTTAAGCTGTTTAAGGTTGTTTTGAGCTGTTGTTGGGAGATGTAAAATTTTGACATTTTTGCCTGACTATAACCTTGCCTTACTATAGCCTTGCCTTTTTGGTCATTTTTTCGACATGCTAAATTCTGGTGTTTTGGCGCGTTTTTGCAACTTTCTTTGCTATGACATGTTTTGGCAGGCTAATCTAAGGTATTTCCAGGTGTTTTCTGCTGTTTTTGGGAGATGTCAAATTTTGACATTTTTGCCTTACTATAGCCTTGCCTTACTATAGCCTTGCCTTTTTGGTCATTATTTCGACATGCTAAATTATGGTGTTTTGGCGCATTTTTGCAACTTTCTTTGCTATGGCATGTTTTGGCAGGCTTATCTAAGGTATTTCCAGGTGTTTTCTGCTGTTTTTGGGAGATGTCAAATTTTGACATTTTTGCCTTACTATAGCCTTGCCTTTTTGGTCATTTTTTTCGTCATGCTAAATTCTGGTGTTTTGGTGCATTTTTGCAACTTTCTTTGCTATGGCATGTTTTGGCAGGCTAATTTAAGTTGTTTAAGGTTGTTTTGAGCTGTTTGTGGGAGATGTCAAATTTTGACATTTTTGCCTTACTATAGCCTTGCCTTTTTGGTCATTTTTTTTTCGACATGCTAAATTCTGGTGTTTTGGCGCATTTTTGCAACTTTCTTTGCTATGGCATGTTTTGGCAGGCTAATTTAAGTTGTTTAAGGTTGTTTTGAGCTGTTTTTGGGAGATGTCAAATTTTGACATTTTTGCCTTACTATAGCCTTGCCTTTTTGGTCATTTTTTTTTCGACATGCTAAATTCTGGTGTTTTGGTGCATTTTTTGCAACTTTCTTTGCTATGGCATGTTTTGGCAGGCTAATTTAAGGTGTTTTTAAGGTTGTTTTGAGCTGTTTTTGGGAGATGTCAAATTTTGACATTTTTGCCTTACTATAGCCTTGCCTTTTTGGTCATTTTTTTTTCGACATGCTAAATTATGGTGTTTTGGCATTTTTGCAACTTTCTTTGCTATGGCATGTTTTGGCAGGCTAATTTAAGTTGTTTAAGGTTGTTTTGAGCTGTTTTTGGGAGATGTCAAATTTTGACATTTTTGCCTTACTATAGCCTTGCCTTTTTGGGTGTTTTTTTCGACATGCTAAATTATGGTGTTTTGGTGCATTTTTGCAACTTTCTTTGCTATGGCATGTTTTGGCATGCTAATTTAAGGTTTTTATTTCAATTTTGTTTTATAGCTGTTCAATTTTTTTTGTTTTTACGCATTTTTTTTGGACATGTCAAATTTTTGACATTTTTTGCCTTACTATAGCCTAATTTTTTGGTCATTTTTTTTTTCGACATGCTACATTTTTTATAGTGTTTTTTGGCATTTTTTTGCAACTTTCTTTGCTATGGCATGTGCTATGGCAGGCTAATCTAAGGTATTTTAAGGTGTTTTGAGCTGTTTTTGGGAGATGTCAAATTTTTGACATTTTTGCCTTACTATAGCCTTGCCTTTTTGGTCATTTTTTTCGACATGCTAAATTCTGGTGTTTTGGGCATTTTTGCAACTTTCTTTGCTATGGCATGTTTTGGCATGCTAATTTAAGGTTTTAAGGTTGTTTTTAAGCTGTTTTTGGGAGATGTCAAATTTTGACATTTTTGCCTTACTATAGCCTTGCCTTTTTGGTCATTTTTTTCGACATGCTAAATTATGGTGTTTTTGGTGTTTTTGCAACTTTCTTTGCTATGGCATGTTTGGCACGCTATTTCATGGCAGTTTTCAAGCTTTTTTTTTGCTTTTTGGACATTTTCAAAGCTTTTTTTGACATTTTTGCCTTACTATAGCCTTGCTTTTTTTGGTCATTTTTTTCGACATGCTAAATTATGGTGTTTTTGGTTTTTTTGCAACTTTCTTTGCTATGGCATGTTTTTGGCAGGCTAATTTAAGCTGTTTAAGGTTGTTTTGAGCTGTTTTTTTGGGAGATGTCAAATTTTGACATTTTTGCCTTACTATAGCCTTGCCTTTTTTGGTCATTCATTTTTTTCGACATGCTAAATTATGGTTTTTTGGTGCATTTTTTGCAACTTTTCTTTGCTATGGCATTTTTGGCAGGCTAATTTTAAGCTTTTTAAGGTGTTTTTTTGAGCTGTTTTTGGGAGATGTCAAATTTTGACATTTTTGCCTTATAGCCTTGCCTTTTTTTGGGTTTTTTTTTTTCGACATGTGTAAATTTTTGGTGCATTTTGCATTTTTGCATTTTCATTGGAGCCTGTTTTAAAGCATGCTGATGTTTTGGCATTTCTAATCAGGCAGGTTGTTTTGCTGTTTTTGGGAGATGTCAAATTTTGACATTTTTGCCTTACTATAGCCTTGCCTTTTTGGGTCATTTTTTTTCGACATGCTATTAAATTATGGTGTTTTGGCGTGTTTTTGCAACTTTCTTTGCTATGGCATGTTTTGGCAGGCTATTTTAAGGTTTTCCAGGTGTTTTTGCTGTTTTTGGGAGATGTCAAATTTTGACATTTTTGCCTTACTATAGCCTTGCCTTTTTGGTCATTTTTTTTCGACATGCTAAATTCTGGTGTTTTGGCGCATTTTTGCAACTTTCTTTGCTATGGCATGTTTTGGCAGGCTAATTTAAGTGTTTAAGGTTGTTTTTGAGCTGTTTTTTGGGAGATGTCAAATTTTGACATTTTTGCCTTACTATAGCCTTGCCTTTTTGGTCATTTTTTTCGACATGCTAAATTCTGGTGTTTTGGGCATTTTTGCAACTTTCTTTGCTATGGCATGTTTTGGCAGGCTAATTTAAGCTGTTTTAAGGTTGTTTTTTGAGCTGTTTTTGGGAGATGTCAAATTTTTTGACATTTTTGCCTTACTATAGCCTTGCCTTTTTTGGGTCATTTTTTTTTCGACATGCTAAATTATGGTGTTTTTGGCGCATTTTTGCAACTTTCTTTGCTATGGCATGTTTTGGCAGGCTAATTTAAGCAAGTATTTAAGGTTGTTTTGAGCTGTTTTTGGGAGATGTCAAATTTTGACATTTTTGCCTTACTATAGCCTTGCCTTTTTGGTCATTTTTTTTTCGACATGCTAAATTATGGTGTTTTTGGCGCATTTTTGCAACTTTCTTTGCTATGGCATGTTTTGGCAGGCTAATTTAAGGTTTTCCAGGTGTTTTGAGCTGTTTTTGGGAGATGTCAAATTTTGACATTTTTGCCTTACTATAGCCTTTGCCTTTTTTGGTCATTTTTTTTCGACATGCTAAATTCTGGTGTTTTTGGTGCATTTTTGCAACTTTCTTTGCTATGGCATGTTTTGGCAGGCTAATTTAAGTGTTTTAAGGTTGTTTTTGAGCTGTTTTTGGGAGATGTCAAATTTTGACATTTTTGCCTTACTATAGCCTTGCCTTTTTGGTCATTTTTTTTTTTTCGACATGCTAAATTCTGGTGTTTTGGCGCATTTTTGCAACTTTCTTTGCTATGGCATGTTTTGGCAGGCTAATTTAAGTATGTTTAAGGTTGTTTTGAGCTGTTTTTGGGAGATGTCAAATTTTGACATTTTTGCCTTACTATAGCCTTGCCTTTTTGGTCATTTTTTTCGACATGCTAAATTCTGGTGTTTTTGGCTTTTTTGCAACTTTCTTTGCTATGGCATGTTTTGGCAGGCTAATCTAAGGTATTTCCAGTTGTTTGGAGCTGTTTTTGGGAGATGTCAAATTTTGACATTTTTGCCTTACTATAGCCTTGCCTTTTTGGTCATTTTTTCGACATGCTAAATTATGGTGTTTTGGCGCATTTTTGCAACTTTCTTTGCTATGGCATGTTTTGCAGGCTAATCTAAGCTGTTTCCAGGTGTTTTCTGCTGTTTTTGGGAGATGTCAAATTTTGACCAGATGACGTTCTCTGTCTTCTATGAGTCCTGCATTACTTTAAACTGCTAAGCGTCAAAACCAGAGTGTCTATAGTCAAGTTTTGTCTAGATGATTATCCCTTCAAGACTGTGTAGTCTTTACTTCATTTGATACCAAGTAATACTCTGACATACTGCGATTAGCTTGATGAACCAACTGAATATCAGTTCCCGTATGCCTCAGCTAATACATGAGCCTCATTATTTTACAGCGTCCGTACAGGATCAAATCATAAATAGGAAGCAGCAGAGTGACTCTGTAGGACGTGTTCATCATGACTGCACCATATATTTTTATCCCAGACATGTTGTGTGACATGCAGGACATTTTTGACTCAGGTTTATCACTGATCTCAGTTGACCTACCGGCACATAAATGCAGAGTTAGTTGCTCATGCTACATAACTTGAATACTTCAAAAAAAGATTTTATTTCTTTAACGCCATTTGTCATAAATTGATAGATCTCTGTATACAAGGTGGATGTCAAGATAGAATTTCAACATAATAGCTTAAGATGACAAATTGTAGCAGCCACGTATCAATTCAAGCATAACAATTTCAAGGACTTGTCTGAGTCATTATGT
The DNA here is from genome assembly GCF_008729295.1 of Plectropomus leopardus. Classification (NCBI taxonomy): domain Eukaryota; kingdom Metazoa; phylum Chordata; class Actinopteri; order Perciformes; family Serranidae; genus Plectropomus; species Plectropomus leopardus. The sequence goes on from NC_056475.1 coordinate 7,917,852, forward strand.
CATATGAAGTCAGCATAGATACAAACATGAATACGGGTATCTGTCGAAATCCAATCAGAGTGGAAAGTAGTCGACTTTCAAACTGCCACTCATGTGAGAGACGTGTCAGAGGTGATGCGAAAAATCACCCTCTCAGCCACATCCAGTGGTGGAATGTTTAGTCGAGTAAGGTCGCCCCTGACTGACACACTGTTAATGCATTCTGATCAAGGTCCCGGGAAAAGCCAAGGTTAGTTGAAGGCAAGCCTTGCTACCATGTCAAACGCATGCACATCAACTATGTATTTGAATCACTATAGAAGCCCATTATGACGCCATGTAGTTATCCTACTGAGGGAGAATTTATGGTTGCGACATTTGCTGTAGTTCAAGCATTAATGAAGCACTGTTACAGTCAACCCATCAGACTAACTATTTGCTGAAAAGAGCTAGTTGAATGAGTTATAACTAGACTGCACAGTTTTTAAAAGCAGTAGTCTCTAAGATTTCAGAATAAGGTGACTCCATAAAAGAGCTTGTACATGGACAGTTCTTGGGGAATGGTGAAGGGACCTACAACTATGTGGAGGCTACTGAAATGTTTAATTTTGTAGTCATTATGCCGACATTTCTTTATGCCAGCGTGCGCTTGGGTGAATGGAGGCACTAAAGTTCAGTCTCAACGGAGCTGTTTAATTGAGCAAAGACAGACTTACTATATAATCCTTGTAGTGACTTCATTTAACTTCAGTGCAGAACAAAAGAGACGTGGTCTTCGCACTACATGAAAAGTATATCTAAATCCTGTGCATAGTCTTTGACATTCATACAGCGAGTCTGTAGACTTTTAACAACTAGTTCTGTGATGAGTAAAATAGTATTTGAAAAGGCACAAGCAACTATTTTGCATACGTAAGAGTTCCTCTGATAATTGCATTGACCTGCTTAGAGAGTCATGAAACCAGTGAAGCATCTCTGAGGGTCATGAGTCAGGTTGAAGGCCATTGCCCATTTGGATCCGGGGCCTAAAATCAGTGAACTTTTATTGACACTAGAGCACATATCATGACCAGAGGTAATGCGTTTGGGGAGGGGGGCACCTGTAGTGGTACGAAACTGGGGTCAGGGGGAAGGGGGGGTGGGGTAATGGGTTAGAGGGGGTGTGATTTCACACGGTGACAGTGGGGTGTCAGATGTGGGTGGTTGGTACACATGGGGGGGAGACAGGTGGTGAAGGGGGGTATCAGTTATTGGGTAGGCGGTTGAATCTGCTTGTGTGTGTCAATGGACCACAAGGGAGTAGGAGGTGGTGGGGGATGATGCAATACAACATAGGGTGTTGTTTAATATGATTGATATGCAATTAAGGTTGTTTTATCTAGAGAGATACAAACTGTCTAGAGGACAATGTGTCATGCATTGTGCAGATATAGTATCACTATTGGCATGGGTTCCTCTCATGGCCAAGACAAGCTTGTAACTAGACAATATTGAGGAGTGGAGGTTTCACAATCAGGCTGGTTCTTTAATGGGGAAGAGCATTGGTTTTAAGGAACTTGGGGTCTTGAAGAGGTGAGAAGGTTAAGAGAGAGGGTGATTGACCTGGGATAGTAATGGTTATGGTGGATGATGAAAGGTCCCACTGGTTGAAGAATGGGCTGCATTAATTAGGACAGGTAGCTGGGAGCAGATATAAGAAGTGATTCAGCGAAGTGTCCTCAAGAATGATGAGTGGTACACATGAGTAGGAATGTACAGGCAATGAGAAGAGGTGTTGTAGTGGGGGAGAGGGATTTGAGCGGTTGGGACTGATTGGTGTGTGGATTTGAGGTATGCTGGGGGGTTAATGAAGGTATAGAGTCCCCCCCAACCTCAGACATGGGATTAAGACTTATTGGACACGATTCCTATATCCAAAGATAAGTTTGGCTATGGATTATGGGTAAAAGCATGACAGGGCATGATATTTAATGGGATAGGTGTATGGAGAGGGAGCAAACAAGGTGTCTGCAGAGGGTCAAGATGTGATTGGGAAATGGATACATGTGGAGTGTATATGTTGGATCTTCATGAGGGTTAGAGATGGGGGGAGTATGTATGTCCATGGGTAAGGGGGAGTGGTTGAATGCATTATGGTTTATCGGGTGTGGGGATCATTATATCTCTGGGTCAATGCATATTTTGGGGACAGTGGGGATGATAGAGGTGGTGTATAGATTGGGTGAAGTCGGAGAGGTAAGTGTATGTACCCAAGGCATATTTGTTTGTTAGTTACGGACATGGTTGGTGGGATCACTCTGTAAGAAGGATAAAAGACTATAAATTTTGCATGAGTATTGATGGGCAATGAGGGGAACTCCATATTGGAATTGTCAGTGAACAGGAAATACAACCAAAATTCTCTGAAATGGTGCTGAGTGTTTATTAAAGCAAGTTGGATAGGTTGGTGTTCGGTGTTGGGGGGGTGTACATTATGAGTGGAGGGTGTGGGTGATAGGTCAATTACAGCTTCAAGGGTTAGTGATAGGCAATGGATTTGGACACATGGTTGTCTTTAAAGCTGAGTAAGGTATAAAGTCTATATGTAGATGATGTGGGGTATGGAATTTGATCCAGGGTTGCTGGCAGTTGGGGGGTAATGTGGATTTTATGATAGGGGTACAATAGGTGGCACAGTTAAGGTATTGGATAAGTTGAGGAAGTGTATATATAGGAATTAGAAGAATTGATTGGGTCACTACATAAATAGGTCTTGTAATGAGTAAGCAGGGGCATATATGTGATGTTCATTTATTTGGTAATTGTTTATGAGAGTTTATGCCCGTTATATTTCTTATGTAGTAGACTAGGGTTTTACAAATGTAGTCACTTGAGAGGGATACACTGATGTGTTGTGCCAGACACAGTAAATTTGATGTTTTGTAATTTGTTTATTAGGATGTAGGGTTAGTGGTGTAATGAGGGGTGTTGGGGAATATTGACTTTTAGGTTGTATGGGGTTGGATATAGTATTGGTATATACAAAACATGAAGGTATGTTTTTGTTGTAAGTTTTGAAATTGATTACAAGCGCAGGAACATTGGGGGATGGAAGGTACGTTTAGTATTAGACTAGGTGATCCTAGGTTGATTTATTGTAGTAATGGTGAGGGGGAAGTGGTTGAGAGTTGGATATTATTTGAGTTTGTTTTGTCTGGATGGTGTTAGGGGGATAGTTTGAGGGTGATGGATTTGAGGAGAGGGTGGGAAGGTTATGAGACTGCTTTTTTGTCAACAGTTGGGGGAGCTGATTGAAGGATTGTCTTAATTGGGGTATCCTTGTTGTGATAGGGGTTGTTGGCGGATTTGGTGTGAGGTGGATTGTGATTTGGATGTGTCTGTTGTGGGGGGGGGGTAGATACATGTGACAGGATGTATGAAAGAGTGGGTTTAAAGATGGGTAGGGGGATGTGGGTGGTGAGGAAAGTTTTGGGTATATGGGTAAAGGTGAGGTTGAGTATGGTGAATTGGGGAGATTAGATGAGGAGATGGTTTATAATGATTGAAATTTGTTTATGTGGGATGTGGTGGAGGATCCATTTTAGGTGGACGTTGGGTTGAAAAGGACCATGGTTTTGTATGTTTTGTTTTGATAATAATTAGAGGGTGTGGGAAATGGATATGTTTAAAAGGTTGAGGGTTCAGGGGATTGGTTGTGTGTGTTTAGTGTGATGATATCACTGCCACCATAGTTGTTATTAGGATTGGAATTTGATTTTGGTGAGAATTGGTTGATTAAATGGATGTTAACAAGGGTGATCTTTATTGTTAGTGGGGTTGTGTGTATGGAGATGGGTGGTTTGGTTGGGGTATGGTTTTGGGTGTTTAAAATTGTGATTTGGCGAGATTGGGTTGGTATGGTTAGATTCGGCTGTAGTGGGTTGTGAGGATGGTTATGAGGTGTTAGGGATGAAATGTGGTATGTCCACAGAACCCACAGCGGGTGTGGTTAATATTGGGTCCTAGAATGTGGGGATTTGGTGTGTGTGGGGAGGTAGTATTTGCAATTTGTGGTGAGGGAAAAGTGGGAGTTGTGTTTAATAGTGGATGGGAAAGTTGGAGATGTGCTGGAGTGGGTTGGGGGGAGTTTGGGGTGAATAGGGGTGTTGTTTTTTTACTTGGGGAAGAAAATGGGGGGAAGAGGTATGAGGGTAGTGGGTTAAGGTATTGGTTAATTGATTAATGGGGTTTGGAGGTTAGTCTTTAGTTTTTTTAGTTTGTGTTAGGCAACAACTGGTGATACTTGTATCTCGTAGATTTGGATAGTGAAGTTGATGATGGAGCTTTTGTCTATGGATTGATTTAAAGGGTGAATTACTGATTTTAGGGTTGATATGATCATGAATGAGAGAAGATGATGGTGGCGGAAGAAATGTTTGGAGATGTGGGTTGTTGGATGTTTTGTATAGGAGTATGAGTGGAAATGTGAGATAATAAAGTATGACCAATAAGGGTAAGAGGTGGTGAGGTGGGGGGGAGGATATTGGGAAGGGTGTATTGGTAAGTTTGTCTTGTATGGGGTTGTTGGAGGATGGGGGGTTGGTGTTTGGGGGGTTGTGAGGGGGGGTGAGGTTGGGGGAATGGAGGCGGAGTTTTTGTGGACTTTTAGAGAGGCACATGGGTTTAGTTGATGAAAGGTTAATACAGGGGATGTGAAGGAATTAGGATAGGGGGTTTTTAAATTGATGGTAGGTGCGCCTGTATGGGGTTGAATACCTGTGGTTGGAGGGAATAAGTGTGGGGGTAAATGGTAGAAGGAGGTGGGGGGTGTGGGAAGGGGGGTTGGGTATATCTGATGGATATGAGTTTGGAGGGTTAAATGTGATGTGGGTTGGGGGACAGGGGGGTTATTTTTAGGGTTATAGGGGGGATATCTTATGTGTGAGGAATATTACGGTTGTGGGGTGCCAAGGGTGGTAGGGGTGGGGTATTTTGGGGGGGCTGGTGGTAGTTGGGTGGACACCAGGGTTTGATTGGTTGAGGTCTGATGGATGGGGGCTAGTGGTTGGACCCAGGAGGGAGGTGGGGGGGAGTATTAGGGGGGGGTGATAGTGGGTTTGGGGATGTGGTTTGATTGGTTGATTGGATATAGGGGGTATGGTGTATTAAGGGACAGTATGTCAGTATTGTTGGTGGGTTTTGGGTGTAGTTGGTTGTCCCAGGGGGGAGGATGGGGTGTTGTGGGGTCCAAGATTGGATTGTAGGGTATGGGGGGATGGTGGGTGGTGGATTTGGGTTTACTGATTTGTTGTTTGGACACTGGGTGGGTGGGGGTATGATTTTAGAGTTGGTATGGTTTTAGCAAAGGGGTTATTTTTGTGAGAGGGGGATAGGTGGTTTTTTTAATAAAGGACTTTTAGGTGGGGGTATGAGTGGTTTGTGGTGTGAAGGTATTGGGGAGTTTTTGGGTTGATGAAGGCACAGGATTGGTGTGGGGGGTGGGGATGTAGGGGCTTTTGTTTGTTTTTTTTATTTGTGGGAATGTTTGATTTGGAGGGAGTATGGGTGTTTTGGTGGGGTTGGGGGTTAAGATATTTTGGGGGGTAGTCCCCCTATAGAGGGTGGGGGATTTGGGGGGGGATCTTTAGGGGGAATGAGGGTGGGATTTTTTAAGGGTTTTATATGGTATTTAGTAATTGGTTTTTTTATTTTTTTAAGGTTGGGGGTCTAAATGAAGTTATTGTTTAAGGGGATAGGGTGTGGGGTGGGTATAATTTGTTTGAATTTTGGTTTATAGGGGATTGTGGGGTAGGGGGGTGAAGGGTTTGGGGGGGTTAGGGATTGTATGGGGGGGGGGGGGGGGGGGGGGGGGGGGGGGGGGGGGGGGGGGGGGGGGGGGGGGGGGGGGGGGGGGGGGGGGGGGGGGGGGGGGGGGGGGGGGGGGGGGGGGGGGGGGGGGGGGGGGGGGGGGGGGGGGGGGGGGGGGGGGGGGGGGGGGGGGGGGGGGGGGGGGGGGGGGGGGGGGGGGGGGGGGGGGGGGGGGGGGGGGGGGGGGGGGGGTATTTTTGGGTTGGGGGGGTGGTTGGGGGTTTATGTTGGGGGGGGGGGGGGGGGGGGGGGGGGGGGGGGGGTTGGGGGGGTTGGGGGGGGGGGGTTAAGGGGTTGAAATGGGGGGGGTGTTGGGGGTTGTTTTTTGGGGGGGTAGGGATGGGTGGGGTGGGGGTTGTAGGGGGGGTGGGGGGGTGGGGGGGGGGATGGGGGGGGGGGGGGGGGGGGGGGGGTGGGTTTGGTGGGGGGTTGGGGGTGGGTTGGGGGGGGTGGGGGTTTGGGTGGGGGGGGGGGGGGGTTGGGGGGGGGGGGGGGGGGGTGGTGGGGGGGTTTGTTGGGGGGGGTGGGGTTTGGTGGGGGGGGGGGGTGGGGGGGGGGGGGGTGGGGGGGGGGGGGTTGGGGGGGGGGTGGGGGGGGGTTGGTGGTGGGGGGGTGGATGGGGTAGGGGTTATGGGGGGGGGGGTGGATTTTTTTGGTGGGGGTTTTTGAGGGGGTGAGATGGGGGGGGTCGATTGAGAAATGGGTTATGGGGGATTGTGATTTTTGGGTTGTGGGGGGGTTGGGTTTGGGGGGGGGGGTGGGGGGGGTGGGTAGTGGGGGGTGGGGTGAGTGGGGGGATGGGGGGGTGGGTGATGAATTGTGGAGTATTTATAGTAGAGGATTGGGGGTGTGGTTGGGGGGAGAGATGGGTTGATTTATATAAGATTGAAGGTGGGGGTGGGTATTGGGGATGTGGGTGGGGGGGTGGGGGGGTGGGGGGGGGGGGGGGTGGGGGGGGGGGGGGGGGGGTGGGGGGGGGGGTAGGGGGGGGTATGGGGGGGTGGGGGGGAGGGGGTTGGGTGTGGGGGGGGGGGGGGGGGGGGGGGAGGTAGGAATTGGTGGGGTTGTTGGTATTAAGGGGGGGTGGGGTATGGGTTGGTGATTTTTGGGGGTGGGGGGGTTGGGGTGGTGTTGTTGTGTGGGGGGGGGTTTTGTGGTGGGGGGTTGGGTGGGGGGGGGGGGGGTGTGGGGGGGGGGGTTGGGGGTTGGGTGGTATAGGGGGGGGGTGGGGTGGGGTGGGGTGGTGGTGGGGGGGGGGGGGGGTGGGGGTCCTTTTTTTTGGGGTTGGGGGTTTGGGGGCGGGGGGGGGGGGGGGGGGTTGGGGGGGTGGGGTGGGGGAGGGGGGGGGGGGGGGGATGGGGGTGGGGTGGTGTGGTGGGGTGGGGGGATAATGGGGTGGGGGGGGGGGTGGGGGGGGGGGGGGGGGGGTGGGTGGGGGGGGGGGGGGGGGGGGGTTAATTTGGGGGTGGGGGTTTGGTTTTTGGGGGGGTGGGTATGTGTTAGATGGGGTGGATTGGGGGTATGTTTTGGGGGGGGGGTTTGTTTGTTGGGGGGGGGGTTGGGGGGTTTTTATTGGGGGGGGGGGGGGGGTTTGTGGGTTATGGTGGGGGGGGGGGGGCGGATTTGGATTAAATATATAGTTGGGGTTTTGGGGGGGTGGGGGGAATGGGTTGTATTTTTTGGGGGGGGGGTAAGGGGGGGGGGTGGGGTGTGGGGGGGGGGGGGGGGGGGTTGGGGGGGGTGGGGTGTTTGGGGGATGGGGGGATTGGGGGCAAAGTGTTTTGATAAGATGCATGGGGGATTATATGGGGTGTGGGGATTGGGGTGGGTGGTGGGGGGTGTATGGGGGGTTTTTGGGTGGGGGGGGTTGAGGGGTAGGGTGATTTTGGTTTGAAATGAATTTTGGGTTGTGGGGGGGGTGGGGGGGGGGTTTTATTTGTGGGGGGGGTGATGGGGGGGGGGGGGGGGGGGTTTTTTTTGGGGGGGGGTTTTGGGAGGATTTTGGGGGGGGGGGTTGATTTTTTGGGGGGGGGTTTTAGGTTTGTTTTGTTTGTTTTTTTTTTTTTGTGGGGGGGGGGGGGGGGTGGGGGGGTTGATAGGGATTTTTATGGGTGGGTTTATGGGGTGGGGGGGGGATTATTATTTTTGGGGGGGATTTTGTGTTGGGGGTTGGGGGGGGGTGGGGGGAGGGGGGTGGGGATGTTTTTTGTTGGGGGGGATGGGGTGGGAGTTGGGTTATTGGGGGTTGTGTTTTTGGTGGGGGGGGGGTGGTCATAGGATTGGGATGGTGGTGGGGATGGTATTTTTGTGGGAAGGTGGGGGGGTTTTTTGGTATGTGTGTGTGGGGGTATGGGGGGGGGGGGGGGGTGGGGTGGGGGTTGGGGGGGTTTTAGTTTTTTGTGTGTGGGGGTTGGGGTTATATTAAATTGTGGGTGGGGAGGGTTATTGTGGGGTGAGTAGATGGGGGGGGGTATGGGGGGTTGTTGGGGTTGTGGGGTGGGGGGGGGGGGAATGGGGTTGGGGGTATTTTTTTTTTGGGGGGTGGGGGGGAGGGGGTGAGTTGTATTTTTTTTTTTGGGTGTGGGGGGGGGGGTGGTTTTTTTTTTGGGGTATTGGGGGGGGGGGGGGGGGGTGGGGGGGGGTTTTATGGGGGTGGGGGATGGGGGTGGGGGGGGGGGGGGGGGGTTTTTTTTTTTTTGTTTTTTTTGGGGGGGGGGGGGGGGTGGGGGGGGGGGGGGGTGGGGGGAGGGGGGGTTTTTTGTTTTGGGAGTTTTTAATTTTGGGGTTTTTTTTTGTTGTTTTTTAGATTGGGAAAGGTTTTTTTTTTGGGATTGTTGGTGGGGGGGGGGGGGGGGGGTTTGGGGGGGGGGTTGTGAGGTGGGGGTTTTTTTTTGGGGTGGGTTTTTTTTTGTTTTTTTATTTTTTGGGTTTGTGGGGGGGGTTTTTTGAAAGAATTTTTTTAAGTTTTTTTGGGGGTGGGGGGGTTGTTGGGGGTTGTTTTTTGTGGGTGTTTTTAGTTATTGGGGGTTTTGTTTAGGGTATTTTTTTTTATAGGGTTTTTTTTTTTTTGTTTTGGGGGGGGGGGTTTGTGGTGATTTTTTTTGAAATGGGGTTTGTTTTTTTGTTTTTTGGTTGTGGGGTGGGGTTTGGGGATTGTTTTTTTTTGTTTGTTATGGAGTTTTTTTTTTTTTGATTTTTGGGTTTTTTAATTTTAATTGTTTTTTGTTTTTTTTGGGGGGGGTTTTTATTTTTTTTGGTGGGGTTGGTATTTTTTGGATTTTTTTGTTGGGGGGTGGGGGGTTTTGGGGGGGTGGTGGTTTTTTTTATGGGGGGGGGGGTTGTTGTGGGGTGGGTTTATTTTTTTTATGTTTTTTTGGGAGGGGGTGGGGTGGATTTTTTTTGTTTTTTTTTTTTTTTTTTAGGTTTTGGGGGTTTTTTTTTTTAGGGTATTTTTTTTGGTGGGATTTGGGGGGTTTGGGGGGGAATTTTTTTTTTTGATTTTTTTGTTAGTGGGTTTTTTTGTTTTTGGTTTTGGGTGATGGGTGGGGGGGTTTTGTTGTTTATTGTATGGGGGGGGGGGGGTTTTTTTTTTGGGATATTTTTTTTTGGGGTTTTTAGGGGGGAGGGTGGGGGTGGGTTTTTTGATTTTGGGGGGGGGGGGGGGGGGTTGGGTATTTATTGGAATTTATTATTTTTTTGTTTTTTTTTTTTTTTTTTTTTTTTTATTAGGGTTGGGGGATATTATGGGGGTTTTGGGGGGGTGGGTTGTTTTTAGGTGTGGGGTTTGTGGTGGATTTATTGGGGGGGGTGGTTTTTTTTTTTTTTGGGTTTTTTGAGTTTTTGGTTTTTTTTAAGGGGTTTTTTTTTTTTTTTTTTTTTTTTGGTTTTTTGGAGTTTTTTTTGTTTTGGGGGGGGGTTTTTATAGTGGTTTTTTTTTTGGGGGTAGTTTGAATGTATTTTTGTTTTTTTTTGTTGGGGGGGGGATTTTTTTATGTGGGGTTATTTTTGTTTGTTTTTATTTGGAGGGGTTGGGTGGGTTGGTTTTTTTTGGGGGGGTTTTTTTGTTTTTTTGGGGGGGGGGGTTTTTTTTTTTGGTTTTTTTTTTTTTTTTTGTTGGAGTGGTATTTGGGGTTTGGGCTATGGGTGTTTGTTTGTTTAATTTTTTGGATTTGGGTTTTTTGGGGGGGGTGTTTTTTAGGGGGGGGGGGTGGGTTTTTTTTGGGATTTGTTAGGGGGTTGTGGTTTATGGGGTGGGGGGGGATTTGGGGGTTTAAGGGGGTGGGGTATTTGGGAGGGGGGGGTGGGTGGGATTGATAAATTGTTGGGGGGGTTGAATGGGGGTGGTGGGGGGTTGTTTTTAATGGGGAAATTTTTTTTTTTTGGGGGGTTTTTATATTTTTGAGGGGTTAGTTGGTTTGGATTAATTTGGGGGTTTTGGGTGTTAATGTTTTTGGGATGTGATGGGGTTGTTTATTTTTTTTTTGAATTGTTTTAAGTTTTTTTTATTAGGGTGTTTTTTTTGTATGGGGGGGTTAGGGGGTTTTTGGTTTTGGTAGGGGATTTGTGGGGGGGGGGGGGTTTATTTAAGTTTTTGGGAATTAGGTTGGGGGGGGGGTTTGGGGGGGATTTTTTTGGGGCGTTGAGAAAGTTTTTATTTTTGGGGGTGGGGTTGGGGGGGGGGTTTGAGGGGGGTTCATATTTTTGGGTTTTTTGGGGGATTTTGTTTTTGGGGGATTGGGTTGAATTTTTGTGGGGGGGGGGGTGGGGGGGGGATGTGTGGGGGGGGGGGGGGAAGTAATTTGGGGGATTGGGTTAGGGGGTTTTTTTTAAGTTGAGGGTGGGTGGGGGGGGTTTTTGTTTTTTTTTGTTTGGGGGGGGGAGGGGGGGGTATAAATATTGTGGGGGGGAAGTATGAGGTGATGAATTGGGGTTTTGAGGGGGTTTTTTTTGTTTTTGGGGGTGGGGGGATTTGTGGGGGGTGGGGTTGGGGAGAAGTTGGGATTTTTTGTTTGGGTGTGGGGGTGTGGGGGGGGGGGGTGGGGGGGGGGTGGTTTGGGGGGGGGGTGGGTTTTAGTTTTGGGGGTTTTTTTAGGTAGTTGTTTTTGGGGGTAATTTTTGTTGAGTTTTTTTTTTATTTTTAGGGGGGGGGGGGGGGGGTTGGGGTGGGGTTGGGGTTTGGGGTTTGGGGTTTTTGTTTGGGGGGTTTTAGAGAGGGGTGGGGGGATTGTTGGGGGGGGGGGGGAATTTTTTGGGTAAAGGTTGGGGTGGGGTGGATGTGTTTTGTGGAAAGGTGTGGGGGGGGGGGGTTTATAAGTTTTTTATTGATTTGTAGAAGGGGGGATTTTTGGGGGGGTTGGTGTTTTGGGTATTTTTTGGGTGAACTAGGGGGTTTTGTTAGGGTTGTTTTTTGGGATTGGTTTGGTGGGGGGGGGATGGGGTTTTGGGGGTTTGTTTATTTTTTTTTTTGGTGTGGGGGGGGGGGTTGGGGGGTGGGTGGGGTTTTTTTTATTTGGTTGGGGATTTTTATAGGGGGTTGGGTTTGTTTGTGGGGTTTTTGGGGTTTTGTTGGTTTATTTTTTTTAGGGGGTTTGGGGGGTTGGTTGTTTGGTGGGGGTTTTTGGGGGGTTTGGGATGTTTTGGGTTTTTGGGGATTGGGGGGGGGTTTTGGTTTTTTATGGGGGTGTTGGAGGGGGTTTTGGGAGTGGGGTATTTTGGTTGGGGTTTGTTGGGTGTTTTTTTGTTGGGGGGGGGGTTTTTGGTGGATTTTTGAGGGGGGGGGGGGGGGGGTAATGGGGGGTTGGGTGGGGGGGTGGGGGGTGGGGGATATTTTTTGGGGATGGGTTTTTTAGTTGTGGGTGGGGGATTGGGGGTTGTTGGGAGGGGGGGATTTGAAATTTTTGGGTGGGGGGGTTGTTTTTGGGGGGGGGGATGGTTTTTTGGGGGGGTATTTTTGGGGGTTTTTTTGGTTGTGGGGTGGGGGTAGGGGGGGTGTGGGGGAGGTGGGGGGTAAGGGATGTGGGGGGGGGGGGGGGGATTTGTTTGGGGGGTTGGTTTTTGTTTGGGGGTGGGGGGTTGGGGGGGGGGTTTTATGGGGGGGTTTTGGGGGTTGGTAGTGGGGGTTTGGGATTGATAGGAAGGGGGGGGGGTGGGGGGTGTGGGGTTTTGGGGGGGGGGGGGGGGGTGTTTTGGGGGTTTTATTTTTTTATTAATTTTTTGATTGGGTGGTGGGGGGGGGTGGTTTTTTTTTTATGATGGGGGGGAGGGTGGGGGTTTTGGGGTTTTGGTTTTTTGGGGAATTTGGGGTAGGGGGGAATTTATTTTTGAGTGGGGGGGTTTGGGGGGGGGGTGGGTTGGGTTTTTTTTGTTGTGATTGGGTTTTATTGTTAGGGGGGGGTGTTATTGGGGTTTTTTTTTTTTTTTTTTAGGTGGGGGGGGGGGGGATTTGGATGGGGGTTGGGTTTGGTGGGGGGTTGGGGTTTTTTTGGTGGGTTTAATTGGGGGTGGGATGAATGGGCATTGGGGGATAATTGGGGTGTTAAGGGGGTTTTTTTTGGGAATGATTGGGGGATATTATTTGGGGGGGGTATGATAGGTTGGTGTGTTGGTAAAGTTGGGGGGGGGTTAAAAGGTGGGGGTTGTTGGGGTTAGGGGGTGTTTGTAAAGAGGGGGTATGGGGTTTTAAGAATGGTTTTTATGTTAAGGGGGGTTGGTTTATTGGGGATGTAGGGGGGGGGGGGTGGGAAATTTTGTTTTTGATTTATGGGGGGGGGGGGGGATTTTAGTTTTTGGGGGGTTTTTTTGGTGTTTTGTTTTATTTATTTTTTTATGGGTTTTGGGGGGGGTATGGGGGGTGGGGGGGGGGGGGGGGGGGTGGGGGGGGGGGGGGTATTTTGTTTTGGGGGGGGGGGTGGGGTGGGGGGGGGGGTTTGGGGGGGGGGGGGGGGGGGGGGGGGTTGGGGGGGGGGGGGGGGGGGGGGGGGGGGGGGGGGGGGGGGGGGGGTTGGGGGGGGGGGGGGGGGGGGGGGGGGGGGGGGGGGGGGGGGGGGGGGGGGGGGGGGGGGGGGGGGGGGGGGGGGGGGGGGGGGGGGGGGGGGGGGGGGGGGGGGGGGGGGGGGGGGGGGGGGGGTTGGGGGGGGGGGGGGGGGGGGGGTGGGGGGGGGGGGGGGGGGGGGGGGGGAGGGGGGGGGGGGGGGTTGATATTGGGGGGTTTGGGGGTTTTTTTTGGGGTGGGGGGGTTTTGGGGATGGTTAGGGGATTTGATTTTTTTTTTTTGTTTTTTTTTTGGTTTTTTTTTTTGTTTTTTTTTGGGGGGGTTTTTTTTTATTTATTTTTATTTTGGGTGGGGATCAAACAGGATTTGGGTTTTATTTTGGGGTGGTTTGAAATTTTGGGATTTTGTTGTGTTTTTTTTTTGGTTGTTTTTTAGGGGGGGGGGGTTATTTTTTTTTTTGGTTATTTATTTTTTTTTAGTGGGTTATTTTTTTTTTTTTTTTTGGGTTTTGGTTTTTTGTTTGGGTTGGGTTTTTGTTGAGGTTTTTGATGTTGGGGGGGGAGGGTTGTTGTTTGGGGTTGATTTTGGTGTGGGGGTGGGTGATTTTGGGGGGGGTGGGGGTTAGGGTGGGGGTGGTTTTGAAAAATTTGTGGGTGGGTTTATTGTGGGGGATGTTTTCTTTTATTTTTTATAGATAGGGGGGAAGGATTTTTGATTGGTAAGTTAGGTTGATGAATGTTGGTTTTGAGATTCAGGGGCACAGCACATTACTTGGTCCGGAGTGGACTAAGGATAGAGGTCAGAGTGATGCTGGGGGGGGGGTTATTCTGCTGTTTGTCATTAAAAAAAAAAACCTATTGATGTGCTGAAAGCAGGTTTGGTAACCACAAAGTAAAGAGGGCACTTAGTTCTTCCTAAACGCTTTCACACATCCCTTTTAAATGTTCTATCGCCGCATTTTTTTTCCTCAATTTGCAAACTGAAATGTTTCGAAACTGACTAACAAAAGCATGGACGATAAATTGTTCATAAACACACAAATACAGGGAAAAAAAAAAAGTTGAACAGCAAAATATTGTCTTTAAATAAACTCTTGCACGTGTGTTACAAATACAGGCAAGCGTACTTGGCAACAGATGATAGAGCAAAGTAAAGCAAAATAAAAACCGTAAAAGAGGACATGATCTTTAAAGGGTACAGGCTTGCAAAATGAGTCATTAAAAAAATAAGGTAAAACTCCTGGGAAGTGGAAACGGAGACCCGAGCGGGCCCTGGGCGGGACCGGGACATGACATGCATATGAGGAGAAAGGGTGAGACAGATGGTACAAATGGAGGGAAAGGTAGAAAGAGTGTGGGCTGCAGTATAAACCCAGTTGAAAATTGTGGCCGGGGACAGAAGCTAGTGCTGGGAGGAGAGAAACGAGGGAGGAGGAGGAGGAGGAGGAGGAAGAAGAGGGTTTGTCTTGTATTGTTCAGTCTCACTGGGTCTCTTCCTCCGCATCTTGCAGTGCTTCTTTGTTCTGTTCTTCACCTGAGATAATCAGAGAAATATAAATCAATGTAATCTCTAAACAGGCCACGAAACATTGTCAAACGGCAGCTAAATGCGGCTGCAGATGAGCCAGCAGACGCTCAGCTCTGCTGTGTGTGATGACGGAGAGCATTTTGTATTTCTGCGGTCAAACGCATGGATTCATATTTTTTCCACGTACTATATGAGTATACATTTTTTATGGTACACTTTACTATTAGTTATTTTTTTCTGTGATGGTATATTATGACATTTTTAGCACTATGATTTTTTTTAACAACATATTATACTATGACCGATTTTCCTTTTATTTGACATAGTATACTGTGCCCTTTTTTCCAAGATATTATGATATGACTTTATTTTCCAATTTTTTTTCAACTACTTTGACTTTTTCGACGTAATATACTACAACCTTTTTGCAATATTTTTGACATACTATACTGTGACTTTTTGTTAGACATACTATACTAAAACTTTTTCTTGAAATACTATACGCTGACTTTTTTCCTACATGCTATACTATGACTCTTTTTTAAAAATATTATACTGACTTTTTTTTTCAGTTTTTCTTACACACTATATCATGACTTTTTTGGGAAATACTCAACTATGACTTACATACCTTTTTATTTTTACATTTACTTTTATTATTATTATTATTTACTATTATTACTTTTTTTAAAACATACTTTTATTAGTATGTCTACATACTTCATTCGACTGACTTTTTCCAGTTTTTCCCACACATTATACCATGGCCTTTTTATTATTCTTTTTTGACATAATACAGTATGGCTTTATTTTCCGATAATTTTCAACTACTATACTTTTGACTTTTACAATATAATATACTACAACCTTTTTTTCTTTTTTTTTTGACATACTATACTGTGACTTTTTGTTTGACACACTGTACTATAACTTTTTCTCGAAATACTATACTGTTTTTTTCTTTGCTATGCAGTGACTTTTTTAAAAAAAATATTATACTGACTTATTTTTTTCAGTTTTTCCTACACACTATACCATGACTTTTTGGGAAATACTCAACTATGACTTACATCATTTTTTTTACATTAATTTATTTTTACATTTACATTACTTTTTTTTTTTACATTACTTTTATTAGTATTTCTACATACTTGATTTGACTTTTTTTAAGTTTTTTCGACACACTCTACCATGACCTTTTTATTCTTTTTTAACATACTATACTCTGACTTTTTAAAAAAAAAAAAAATTACATACTATCCTCATTTTTTTTTAAACATACTATACTGTGACTTTTTTTTCCAACACAGTATACTGGGATTTTTTACAACTTCCTATACCATGACCTTGATACCATGATTTTTTTTCAGTTTTTCTGTCATACTATACTATGACTTTTTTCGACATATTATACTACTATACTATACTTTCCCCCCCCCTAGTTTTGTCAACATTCTATACTATGACATTTTTGTCAATATATTATACTACGACCTTTTTAAACTGTTTCAATATACTTTACTTTTTTAAATCACTTCTTAAAACCTTTTTTATAGACTTGCTTTTATGTGATGTCGTCTATTTTGATTTTAATTTTTATTCTGATTCTATTTTATTTTATATTATTTTAATTCTTTTTTAATTGGTTAATTTAATTCACCTATTTATTTATCTATTTATGTTTATGATGTAATTTATTTATTTTTATTCTGCCTATGTCTAAGGCTATTACAAGTACTATTATTTCTGTGTTTACTGCAAAAACTCTTCAAACAGCATTTATTCATGCTGGGATGGGTTGCTGCTGTTATTTCTGTTTTGTGATCGTTTCTCTAATTTGTCTGGCTTTAGTTCAGAATTACTTTTTGGCTGTTTTTGTCCTGTTACTTATGCGTGAAACTCTGCTCACTTCTGTTTTGCCTTGTTTGTCAAAGCACTTTGTAAACTCTGTTTTTAAAGGTGCTATATAAATAAAGCTATTATTATTATTATTATTATTATTATTATTATTATTATACTATGACGTTTTTTCAACATATTATACTACAACTTATTTTTCCAATACTATATTTAATATTTATACATAATTTTTTATGACATACTATATTTTACTTTTTTGACTTACTATACCATGACTTGTTTTGGACATATTGTACTTTGGTTTTTTTGGAATACTATCATGTTTTTGTTTTTTGTTTTTTTTTCTCCACATGCTACCCTGACCTTTTTTACCATCCTATACTTTGATTTCTATGAACATAATAAACAATAAATTTTGGGTTTCTGTTTTTTAAATATGCTATTCCATTTTTTCCCAGCATGCCACTTTTTTCCACATACTTTTTTAAAAATGTTGTGCTGACTTTTTTTGAAATATGATACTATGATTTTTTTTGCTCCTTTTTTCTACATGCAATACAGTGACATTTGTTAAACATACTACACAATGACTTTTACTATAATATATAATATAACTTTTTAAAAGGTTTTTTCAATATATCGTACTGACTTTTTTGACATATAGTTGAACTATTTATTTTTTTTATTGCCATGCTATACTATGACTTTTTAATTTTGTTCCCCAATATATTATACTGACATTTTTCAACATATTGTACAGATTTTTTGCCGTGTTATATTATAACTTTTTTGTCACACTACACTATGACCTTTTTTTCTAACATGTTGTACAACTATTTTTTTGTTATTAATATTATTATTCGTTATTTCCACATGCTACACAATGACTTTTTACTTCAGTTAATCATATTTAAGTTTCTGAGTTACAGGGATAAATGAATAATAAATAAACAGGGACTTGCAACAGTTGGGTAGAAAGCACGGTAACATTTGAAGCGGCAGAGCCCGACATATCATGACCTTTGGTTCCTTATATCATGACCCATCGTTCTAAAGTGAGAAAATACTTTTCCAATAATACAACAGAATCTCAAGTTTGGACTCAGTCTGTTTTAGTCGTCAATTAAAACTTTCAGAGATCATTTCTGCTTTGACTTAACTTTATACTTTTTTAGGTTTCAAATTAGATTTATTTTTAAAAGGGACAATAAGCAATATTTATCATAAATGCTGAATTTGACTACTTAAAAATCAGTCAACAGCTAAGAATTATTTTTATTAGCAATTAATCTGCCATTCTTTATTGATTGTTTGCCATATAAAATAGGGTTCAGATTTTTCACAATTACAATATTACTAAAGCCCAGTATGACATTTTAAAGTTTCTTGTTTATCTGACCAACTGAAGAGACGTCTAAAATCCTTAAGATTTCTATCAGATACAGATAAAGAAAAGATGAGCAGGTTTCCAGCTATTACAGTTACAGTCAGGTTAGAGTTAATTATGCAGTTTGTATCACAAACACAGTTTGTAGCACCGTTTGTCTTTGAACCTCGGTACTTAATACTGACACAGTCATGTACCGGTACCAATTAATACTGCTTCTCGATACCCATCCCTAGTCTTGATCTACTGCCAAAATAAAATGTCATCATTGCTATGAAGTATTTATACTCAAACATTCAAACACTTCAAACATTAACCAGATATTACCATCTCTTCCAGCTAATGTACTGTGGTTTGGCACAAACCAACCCTATGCAGTTCCTTTACTCAGAGAGAGTAAAGGAGAGCAATATGAGAAAAAAAATCTGTGTTGTTATTTAATGATTTATGTGTATTTAAAAGAGGTGAAATGAAATTCTGGTGAGTTAAAATTAACGAAATACGGTCTTTCTTTTTCGAAATGATTGGGACCAGATCAAAAATGTGTTGATCAGTGGATAAGTCAGTCAATCATGCAGAAAAACAACATTTTGAGTTATACTCTAATGTTTACCACTAATTACGTCCACATGCAGTTTAGTGAGCAAGAATTAGTTCACAGTGTCTTCAAAACAAGCCATGATCAGATGCACTAAGGGGGTAAAATGCCTTGTGAACCTGTGCAACTGGTTGCTTAGAAAGGTTACCATAGAGACAGCACAGCCATCCGTGTAATGAAGAATTAAGAGGCACAAATAACAAAGGCTCAAGAATCCATCATGATTAAAATAGAAACCGTAACAGTGCTCATTAGCGCCATAGCTAACTGGGATGTGAGAAAGCCACAGGAGATGGAGCAGCAGCCTCTCATGCGGTTTCTACAGTTTATCTGTTATATCACACTTCAATAAGCTGTATTCACAGGTTTCCAAACTCTGCCTCATTCAGGCAGGATCTGCTTTAACGCCCCTGTGGGCTGTGTTCAGTCATACTGACATGCAATGGTGGAGCCGAAGGGTGTCCGCAAGTTATTTCAGTCTATAGTTAAAGAATCACGACTTTATTCCCCATGTGGTAGAAAAATAAGCTGATGTGTTTGCTTATGTTTTCCTGTTTTTTAGAAGCCTATGGCTTTAAGCTAAAAATTTCTCATATATAAAAATCATACATTTAAAGACTATTTTTTTGGGGGGGGGGGGGGGGGGGGCATTTTATGCATTCATTATATATAGTACTTCTGTTATTAATGGCCTTTACCAAACATCATTTCCCCAGTACCCCAAAACCATTACCACCAACATTACAGACTGATATTTTGTGCAAAAACACATTAGACACAGCACTCTGCAAAACCCGTTCACATTGGCTTCTGTTTTAATCCGGATTTGAATCTGTCCTTGACATTTCACCAAGTTTAGGTTTATGTCACAAGAACCGATTCTTTGGTGCCAAGTTGATGCCAAAATTGTGGACCTGATGGGGTAGCATGTGCGCCTGCAAGTGTCCTGGTCGGCCATTATTTTCCACACGAAGAGGAAGAAGAACACCGGCCAACATGAAAGACCAACAACACGAGGAAACAGAGACGAGTGCAGCTGCAGAGACGGCTTCGCCTCAACTCATCGAAAAGAAAATATTTTTTCTGCTGAGGTCAGCACTGTTTGTTTTGGGTTTTTTTTTTTTTACAAAACAAGGCATCAAGTGTCGATTTTGCACTGAGTGCTGCGTTTTTGCGTTTTTTATTCTGCTTTAAAATGTTCAACTTTGGGTAAAACGCTCAGTCACTCTTTACCCGCCATCCAATCACAGTGGAAGAGAGGTGGGAAAATAGTCTACCACAAAGACCAACAGTCACATCTTACACATCAAAGTGCTGCACAACAACACAGTATATGTTAATATACTGTGGGCCGTATATTACGACATATTTTCTCACCCACAAAATCTCATGAAACCAAAAAGACCAGTTTTTTTACATTTGAGGTGAATCAACAGAGTTTAATAATAAAATTTAATTTTCTTGATAAAGGACTTTCTGCTTGAGCATGTGTGATTTGTTTTGTTTTCTACCCTGATACCAAACTGGAGCAGCAGCTAGCAGAAAGTGAAATCAGGACTTCCACGCAACCTTGCATGGCTTAGAGCTTTTCTGACTTGCGGACACCCTGAGACACTACAACACACACGCGCACACACAGCTCTCAAGTTACACTTCAGAAAAAGGTGGACAGCAGGTGAAAAACGAAAAGAACACACTAAAAGGTATTGTAGCTCCGTAATCCTTCAGAGCTGTGGACAAACAGGGATGAAGAGGCTATCATCACCTCTCACCTCAAAACATTCAAGAAAGCTGGACTTTGTAAATGTGAGCAAGTTAGTGAGGGATGTCGGGGCTGTGAGACAGAGAGCTGGAGGTGGAAAAGCCAAAGACGGCCAGGAGGAATGACTTACAAAATACACTTCTATAATGGAAGAGTGAAGGAAGAGGGCTGTCCTTAAGAATCTAGAGAAGAACCAAGAGATGAGAAGTTAGAGCAGCGTGTGAGTACTGAGCCTGACACAGAAACGAGGGAGAGGGCGTCTGATTTCAGACAAGCCAATGTAATGAGGGTAAAGGTTAGAGAAAAAGAGGTTCGGCAGTTTTTGACAGTTTTCTGGATATGGTATCAGCCTAAACCTAAACAAAAGTCTCTCAGAAGACGCAGCCAAAAGACAGTTGGGAGATTTGTTAAAAAGCAAGAGCTGATGGTACTAGTACGGACAAAAGCATCACTAGTATCACCCAAAAAGTAACTCAGAGATAATACTCGTCGATGCCGCATATTCATGAATCTATAGCTAGTACCGCGAGACGAACAAAACGGCTCACTCACCATCTCCCTGAACGTCTGAGGTCCATAGTGTCAAGTTGTCACGTAGCAACTGCATGATAAGTGTTGAGTCCTTATAGCTTTCCTCGCTCAGCGTATCCAGTTCTGCAATGGCGTTGTCAAATGCGTCCTTTGCCAACCTGTCAGCAGAGAAGATGCAGGACAACACCGTTACAAACACACACATAACAGTAAACTGGTGAATTTAATTGCATTTATGGAAATTCACAATCTACTGTTTGCAAAGTGCTATGTTTCTGAGAATAACCAACAGTGTCTGACAGCGGGGACTCAATATGTGGGATTTTGAGCCACAGCAGAAGGGAAGACAATTTGTTGTAATGTGGATTTAATTTACTCAATTACTGGATAGATGGAGTTTTGGCATCTACAGGACAGAAAAACACTCAAACGTCAAGTTTCTGACTGGCTAATAAATACAATATGTCTTATTTGTTTGCTTTAGAGAAGCTTTACTGTGTCCACCTTCCACTGAATTACTTTGTCTTGTCAATATGAGCAAGAAAATGAATATGCTTTATCAAGAGCTTTTTTAAATTTTATTTTTGGTGTTTCTGACTGTGAATGTGTGGGCCATAAAACCAAAACAATAATGCTACAACAGGCCAAAAGGTTCGGCAGAAAAAAAGGCCCGAGGATGCAGTGCAATCATGACAAGTTTGTCAGGTAAGTGTGACACAATTTCTTCGCCCTTTAAATCTTAGTTTTAAGCCATACACGACGTGTGCCTGGATTTAGGGTTTTCTCTAATGCCCTAACACTTTTAATGTCCAAAAATACTAGAATGACACCTTTTAATAGATATTAAAACATGCTCTATAACATAGGTAATTAAGCTAGAGAAAAATCTAAACATTTTAAATTGAAAATAACAGTTAAACAGACAATACAAAACAATCACTTACTTGCAAGCACGGTCAGGCGAGTTGAGGATTTCATAATAGAAAACTGAAAAGTTAAGGGCCAGTCCCAGACGAATGGGGTGCGTTGGAGCGAGTTCGATCAAGGCGATGTCGCTAGCAGCTTTGTACGCAACCAAACTGTTCTCTGCTGCCTCCTTCCTGTCGTTGCCTGTGGCAAACTCTGCCAGGTACCTGTGGTAATCTCCCTTCCTAAGCAGAGGGAAAAACACAGTCAGACGCATATCTGCTTACACACACGTGCATTACAAACCCATATTATAACAACAGGTTCCAGAGCAGAGATCACTAAAGTCGCATTAAAGACACAAACAAACGTCTAACAGTCCGGCACATTTGTGCAGTGCAGTTTGGAGCATGAACTCTTGCAACAGACACACCTGTAATGCTGAACAAGCCTATTAAATATTTACATTGTTTAATACTGAGTTCCATAATAAAGCATTGTTTGTTTTCCAATAATTATTAATGCTGAGTTTTCAACTTTCAAAAATGAAGCCTTAATATATTTGAATCTTTTTCTGACATTATTTAGTATTGTTTTCTCAACCCATTTCTATTTTCAACTGAGGCAACATGAACGCGCAGTCCTATATGTAAAACTTAAGAGACATATCAACATCTACAGCCAACATCATAATCATACTGAGCCGAGAGAAATAAATCATCCTACGAACATCCTAAAAGAAGTGCAGTGCAAAGAAAATGGTGGGTAAAATATTCTTATGTGATAATGTTTAATCTGTTCTAAAGTTGAGTACAACCATTAATTTATTTATTGAAAATGTCTTTAATATTCTTTTTATTATATTTAATTATATTTTCCAAAAGGACAATGAGCCTCTAAATGCATCTAAACTCTGCTGGGCCTGCTTAAAGGTAAGGAAGAAAAGGTGCCTGCTTGCATTCCTCCGTCAGCCACCAAACCTAATTTTCACGGATCATTTTGTGGAATATTTGAAAAAGGGACTCTGTGTCACTCTAAATAAGATTATTGACAAATATAGGTGTAAGTGCATTTTGTGATTAAAACTGAACAAGACATTTTTGACATTCAATAAAATACTTTGGTATAAATGTACACACAAGACATGACTACACAACAGCTAATTAAAAACAGTAATGCAATGACAAAAAACACAACAACTATGCTTTTTGGTTAATGTCTAACAGCCGGACTTCAAACAAAAACAAGAATTAAGGACAAGTGTGTAGGATTTAAAAGCATCTACTTCTAATGCGTGCCGAGGGAGGAGAACTACAGAATCTGGAGAAACGGGAAAGGCCCTGTCTAGCGTCAGCGTTTGGTACGTGTGTTTTGGGCTAACGTAGAAACAACATGGTGAACTCTGTGGAAGAGGACCCGCTCTGTATGCAAATACAAACGGTTCATTCTGAGGTAACAAAAACAAAATGATTCTTAGTTTCATGTGATTATAAACTAATCAGGGCATACTTATGGATTAGGGCTGGGCCATATGGCCTAAAAATATTTTTAAATAATTTTTCATTTTTTCACACCAAATAGATTTTTAATTTTAATGCAATTTGTTGTTTTTTTTTGAAAAACAAACTATTAGTTTAAAAAAGTTTTGCTTTGATTTTAGCAATAAATGAACAAAGACAAACTGAAAGATATCTGGCTTTAAGTCAGTATTGCATATTGCAGTTTTGCAGTTGAAGCCCAAAGACAGCGGTGGAGGAAGTTAAAGAGACAATATAGATTTTTATTCTAAAAAATGTCCTAAACCACAAGTTCTAATTAATCAATAAAATAGATTTTTCACCCAGCCGTACTATGGATATTATATTCCATTTCTGCCAATACATCCCCCTAAATCCTGCACCCTGGACCATTAAAGTATGCAAACATTACTGTGAAACAGATGTGTGCAGCAATCGGTGTTCTGATTCTCCTTTTGTATATTCAGGGAAATAACCTAGAAAATCGTGTTCATGTTCAGCGTTTGTTTGCTTTAGTAATGTTAGTGCTACTAGAGAGTAAAACAGGAAAAAAATTATATCACTTCTTTGCCTGATTCCTTCGCTCAATGAAACTTCAAGTGTGCCTAACCTTAATGTGTAAATTGGTAAAATAAACAGAAATACACACACATTTATAAGATAACATACATTTTGTAGTAGAAAACCTTAGATTCTCCCGTGGTTGCAGCTAAGATGAGGTGCTTGTCCAGTACATCCAGAATATCATTGCAGATTGATTTCAGCTCTTTCTCGACCTGCAGACCAAAACAAAAACACACAGAAACACTGCTGTCAATGGTGTGTGTGGTCACACAAAAGCGTAACAAAATGTACTTTGATTATTAACAGTGGAAATTCAGCTACACAAAGCTAATGCAATTAATATAAGTTTCAATGCAAAATAAGCTCAGATTTGATATTTCAAAACTGAAAATTAATTTATGTCTGTAAGTTGCGAATTGCAGCAACTCATTTAAAAAGCATCAATAATTCTTCGTTTTGCATTTCCAGTACAGAGTACAGAAGTCTGTCTTCTGCCACAAAAACAACACAGAGATACACAGGGCAGCTTTTGGGCCAGTCCCCGTGGAAGCATTTGTCAGAGTAAAGCGGACAGTGTGACTCTGTTTCAGGGTCAATGTCAGACATCTAAATCTGACATTTTTAACATCACTATATGGCAGCGTGTCCTTGTAAATAAAACAGCTCTTCCTCTGGATACTGCCTTTGCTGGTACAAGTTAGCGGCGAGTGAGTTTTGTAAGTAATGTAGTTGGTAACTCCTTTGTTTTCACCTCTAAATGAGCAGTTAAGAAAGGTACACTTGTTCAGCTATTTAAATACAGAAAATATTAGACTGCCATTTCAGTCAGTATAATGCATTTCCAGTATCAATGCGTGGATGGCATTTTAGATGAGTCTGAATTTTATATATACTGGCAGAATTGAAGAGAACTTGCAAAACAGAGTAGACAATTGAAGAAATACAATATAAAGGCCAAGAGGCTCAGTGACAGTGAAATATTAACAGTCAGTGGTCCTCATGAATTCCCCCTGTATCAGAGTTCTGCTATTTAATGCAAAAACTCACATATCAAACAGATCTTGAAATAAAGAACATAACACATGTATTCAGATGAAATTCTCAGCGATATCATCAATGTGTGGTTTGAGTAAAGTGACAAAAACACAATTCTCACACAGTGGAGTTTGGGTAAAATCCATCACCGTACATTAAGTCATATAAAAATGTATCCCCCCTCATTAAATGAGTGGACGGTTACTGTGCTGCACTGCACTCAGTGGTGCCGCCAGTGACAGGGAGTTGCTTTGCAGCAGAAATGAAAAAGGAAAAAAAAAGTGATTTCAAGTTGATTCATGGCTGCAGCCTACCTCATTATTTCACTCAGACAAGTGTTACTGGACTGTGAAATCTCAACATTTCCTCTCAGAGTGGAGAGGTCAGTGAAGGAGAGCTTAAAGAGCCCTGCCAAAAGGGTGAAGCATCTCTGGCAACTTGCCTTCTAGATATGGTAATTAGATTATCTGAGAGTGCACCAACTACACTTATCTCCATGACATAAGAAAAGGTAGGCGGCAACATTAAGTTCTACTTAAGAGTTTGTATTTTCATTATTTAGTCCCATTCAGGACTTTGTGAGCGTTAGAGAAATTTGCTCTATGAATTATTTGAAGAGAATCTGTGAATACAACAGAGATAACAATGAAAACTTTTGCTCCCGTTTCCCACCAGCAGCTAATTGAAACTAAGTCAGTGTGTTGCAGCAAAATTCACAGGGGACTGTTAATGCTTTATTGGAATAAATTGCAGACATCAGCACAGAGAGACTGCAGCTGTGCGGTGTGATTGGTTTCACCAATACTTCTGCCTGGCAAGCGCAAAATGGGCAGAAAATGGACTGCTGCCTGTCAAGGTTTTCAAGTTTTTAACTGTTTGGCTTTAAATTACTTATGAATGTCTTCAATTTAAGAAACATGTCAAAATGAGGGGTCTTGTCTATATCAACATTTTATTTCAGTGATCACTAATAAAATGAATAAATGAAAAGGTGCGAGTATCACACTCAGCCAACACCAGGGGTGGCAGTCTGCAATACATGCAAAGAAACTGTCAGCATGAGAAGTTTTACTCTGCAAAACCACAGGGAGCTATTTTTTATGTTTATTATAAATTTTCACTTGACTTTATAAAAACAGTTGCTGTGAAATTATTATATATGATGTTTAAAGTTTTAGTTTTGATTAAACATTTGCTAAAGGCATTTAAACAAAGTTCTGTGTTGGAGTTTGTTATATTCCAAATTTTAAATTTCAACAGAAATATTGTCATTTTAACTGTAAATGCATATCGGCTCCAAATATTGGTTATCAGTCTTATTCAGTGCTACTAATCAGTATCTTAAAAAACAATATCGGCCGACCCTTATCAAAATGTTGCATAGACATCACAATTTTCATGATCAAAACTTTAAAGCTCAGAAAACTTCAAACGATACAATCTCACAAAGCTTACAACTGAGAGTAACCAGCTGGCAAATGTACGTTCAGGACAGTGATACTCACCGTTTTCCTGTATTCGCGGATCATCTTTAGTTTGTCCTCTCCGCCTTTGTTTTCTTCTTTCTGTTCCAGGCTGCTGATTATCCTCCAGGAAGCTCTTCTGGCACCGATCACATTCTTATATGCTACAGACAGCAGGTTCCTCTCCTCCACCGTCAGCTCCACGTCCATGCTGGCCACTTTCTTCATCGACTCTACCATTTCTGAAAGACACAGACACAAATGACATGAGGCGTGGGCTTCTCAAGTCCCTCTACACCAACAGTAAATAAATGTGCCTACTCTGAGGGGTTTTCTCCCCTCCATAAACACACTATTTCATCACAGGAAAACAAGATGGCATTTTCTAGACTTTATTTAGATTTCACATTTAGGAGTTTGTCTGGTCAAGTTAGTTCAATAGTTACTGAGTCTGTGGTATGTCCAATATTATTAGCTTTTTTTTTTTGTTTATTACAGATCTATTATATTGCAAATGTATTAATAAATATGGTGAAATTTGCCAAACGTTGGCTGGGCATTCCTATGGCAGCCCAGTGCTAGTGTCAAATGGTGTTTTGACCAAACATTAGGCCATGCAGTGGGTCTGTGCTGTCATAAATCGACTGAGGCCTCTGACAGGTGACACCATTCTCCACCTTTGACCTTATGTACCTTTTTAACTACCTTTGGATCCTACTGAGCCCCAGCAGAGAGCAGATACAAGACGGCTTGATGAAGCCTTTTATCTACTTTGCATCTGCTTAGGCTGAAACATGGACTGGTTCCATTATGATAAAGATGTTGGTATTAATTCTTAAATATGCTAATTTAAACAGGTTTGTGGAGGGTTCCTGCTTACTTCTCAAACACTATTTGATTGATCTGCAGGTTAGCTAATGTGCCTAGATGTGCAGTAATGCTCCAACAAAGATGGTGAAGAAGCAGACTGCAGACTCGAGAACACGGATGTAAACAATGCTGGATTTAAAATACTTAAAACATCAGCTTTGCTTATGAGAAATGCACTCAATGGATTAGATAAACTTCAACATAGTGTTTTTGGAGAGTAATACTGAAGGAAAACACCTTTGGTTATATAAAAGTAAAACTCCATAGGGCACCTTTAAGGGATACTTATGCACGAACAATGTAACTTTTAACTACACACATTTGAGTAACTAATTGTTGGACATATTTTCTATTGTTTTGGTTTACTGCAACTGATTAGATTTTAAATGAAACAATGAATACATTTTTTTTTAAATGCTGAATTTCTGTTTTTTGGGTATTTGCATTTATATTAGTTGACATTTTTTCATTGAAGCTTCTTTCTACTGAATAAATAGCCCCGATTAAAACTGCTGACAGTGTACTCTGGATCACCCAGAGTTACAGGAACATTGTGTCTGGAAAGAAATGTTCCCATTGAATCTTTAACGTATTTTTTTGTGTTTTCAGCATCAAAAGAAAAAAATATTCATTAATATCTATTGCATTGTAGAGCTCTTCCAAGGCATTAACCTCAAACGCAGCAAATAAGACCAAAAAACTATCTGCATGGCTGAATACCACTTAAAGGTAAATGTGAAAACATGTTTTGTAATTTGGGAGAGGATTAAAAACCCTCTCCTCCATTATAAATATTGGCATTTTGGGGCACATAACTCAATTTTCTTAATTGAAAATAAGCACATCCTCCTTCTATTAACAAAGAGTTAAAACCAAAGTGTAGAGCCTTGAAAGGTTTCTGTCATCCTCAGTGTTTCATTAATGGAGTGCCTGGGACACTGCCCAGGTATAAACTCTTCGAATGCAGAGATTCACCACCTATGGACACCTATGATGGGATACGGGGAATGGAGCCAGGACAACGAAGCAGAGGGCTGAGCTAGAATAATGTGATGTCTTTCCTGCACTTCTACATCTCACATCCTCAAGGTGATTCAGTAGGATGTGTGAAAAAATGAATACAGAATCCGGGGGTGAAATGGCACTGAAAACAATCTGACACTTCACTCTGAATGAGCTACTAATTAGCACAACAAGCTGTTTCCCTGGGGATTAATAAAATACAAACACAACATGGGGCCTCTTCAACCAAATAACAAGGAGCCACTCAAGAGGCACAGAGGGGAAAATAAACATCAAAACTGCAATTGTTGGTAATATATTTTATGACATTTCTAGATAAACCTGAGAACATATGAAACATTATACTACTATGCTGAATGTGAAAATGCAACATGATATCTCATGAAGTAGCATCATGTGCGGTACGCTGCTGAAACAAGAATATAGTGGTTCAAATAAAACTGTGACTCAAGCTGCAGAAAAGTCACGCCTTCCATGCTACCCTGGAGGTAAGAGCAGTGTGCCAATCGCTCGGCTTTTAACTTCACAGACAGGGTGTTATCTGCTGAAGCCAATAGCAGGGTTCTACGCAGCATGCTGGCGAAACCCGATACTCGATGGTTTCAAGCCAGGAGGAGCACTATGCTGCTTTGATCACTTTACCCTCCAGCCCAGCCTGCACTCAAATACACTCAATGACCTCTCTGTGCCTTTTAAAAGCATTTTCGCAGCATTACAAGCTCCACAGATCTATTGAACCCATCACAATCACTGCTCGACCTACTAGCTGACAAACCGGCCTTCATTAGGCCTTCTTTGGACAACATACTCCTGCAGACACCACAGAACGAGACTGAAAACGTTGATTAAAAAACAACAACATGTAGTCTATGCAATAAAAAGCAGTCCTCTTCAATTTCTCACTGTATATTAATTCAGCACCAGTAACAGTGAAACAATTATTTAAGTGTTGCAAAGCTAAGATGGCAATTGTGTTATTTTAAGGATTAAATTTGTCCCCTTTGATGCATGAACAACCTGCAATATTTCCACTTTAGGGAATTAAAAATAGACATTTAATGCAACAAAGATCTCCAGCTTATCACTTTATCCTTATTTTTTAAGCAAGACTTTGGTCCTTTTTCTACATTCAAGGATGTAGAAAGTGTACTGCAATGTCAACTAACTGAAAAAAACTTCTCTTCTCATCTTTATTTTCTATTTATCAAAACGTGTCCACATCAGCCAAGCATCAACATTTGACTGAGATATTATGACTTTTCTTAATAGCTGTCATTATAACTCAGCTTTTTTTTGTGTAAACTGAAAATGCACACACAAATGTGGATGGCACTGTACCCACTGATAAGTGAGTTACTTTTCAGCTGCATCACTGTGGTGCCAATGTCCACTCAAAACATCAAAAAGAGACAAATTCAAACAACATGTTCTCTCTCTGCAATCCAGGAAATAGAAACACCTTTAAAAATAGCACAGTGTTTGTTTATCATTGACCCATAAAACTAATTATAAATGTTTCTTCATTGCCAAGACACATGAGTGATGAAAAACATTTAAAAGTAGACCAGGTGCAAAGCAGAGCACAGCCTGACACATCTGGTTGGACACTGACACATCGAAAAGCAGCTGCAGCACAGCTTCAACACAATGCAGCCACATCTAGTGGGCATTAGGTGTAAGAGTTTTATGGCTTTATAGCACAACAGGACCATACTGGGGGTTTATGATCAATAACAATGACAAAAATAAGAATAGTCCAGCTGCTTTGGAGAATTTTTTTCCTGTGGTGGGGACATTTCTGTAAGACAGGTGAAGCTGTGACAACTAAAGTCCGAGACGGACAGTTAAACAACACACACCTGACAATTCACACAACTTTTTTTTAAACTGCCAGTGCTGCTATACATCAAAATGAATGGGGAGAGGCTGCAGCAAATGGAAAGCAGTCACTGTGGATAATGTTGGACAGACTCTCAGGCGGAGCAGAGCCCTCTCTAAAGCTGACAAAAGTTATGTTTTCTCCGATAATGGGGGCAGACGAGCTAACTACCTACATTACACAGGCAGCTTACTGACTGTTAGTGTTAAAAGAAATAGTCAATTGTAGCTGACTGACAGAATTATAATTAAATCTTTTAATCATTTCGGTACATTGCAGTGCAAAAATATAAACAGAGAAAATGTGCACAGATCACTCCGATATTAAATCTGACAGATATTGACCTCCAGTAACCTACTTGTATACATGTGTGGTGTGTGTGCTATGGGCATAAACTGATGCAACGCAACGTGGTCAGTGTCTTGCAGGGCCATGTTGGTCAAGAAAAGATATGCTGCGGCGAGCAGCTGTGCACATTCCTGCTTTATTCGCCCAACTTCTCAATTCTGATCATTCAAAATATTGTAAAAATGCATATATTGACCACTGATCGACCATCGTCTATCCCAGAAGTCAGACCAGAAAGTCTGTGACAAGAATCAAACAGCAGCTCACATCAGCAGCTAATGCAACAAGCATTCACTCTCTGCTTTTCCGAAAAAGGTTTTTTTCAGGGTGTGGTGTCTGATTTCATTCAATGTTTTTTTTCTATTTTACAGACACAAAATTCTAGTACTTCTATACTGCTCATAGAAAAGATAATTTAACTTACTACAGAGCCAAGGAAGAGCATGCTGATCATCGGCTATGGCAGCATTCACTGCATAACATTATGGTAAATTTACAGACAGACTTCCAATCACATAATGGCAAAGAAAAGATACATCTATGTGAACCCATGGCTGAAATTGTTTTTTCAACCACAAATCACATAGTAGCAACACTCTCTTCTCCTCCTTCTTCTGTTCACTATTGGTGCTACACCTCTCAATAAATTAACCCACACCACCATACAGCTGCATGACAGTGAGCGCTGGCCTCACTGAAGTTAATTACAACCAACACAAAACTAACTTCACATTTCAGACTTTTAATGTTTTAAGTCCTGTCCACTTCATCTACGTGACTTTTTCTGCCACAACACAAATTCAGACTTTAAAAGTCTGGCTAGAAAATACTGTTAAATATGACTTACAACCAACTCCAAATGAAGACACCAATTTAAGGCCAAATCACCAAAAAACTTTCTTAATATGCAATTTAGGGTCTTATATGCATAATAAAAAGCATTTAAAAAATCACCACACTTTAGCCTCAATCCAAATTCGAAATACTGTCATTATAGTGTTTTCAGTTTCCTGAAGCTGGGTTGATTTGAGCGAGATTCTCGCCAATCCATATCACATGATATGGATAAAACCAATCAAAAATTCAAATGTGTCAGTTGATACTAATTTAACATGCCAAATTGAAATCCCTCAGTACCCTCAGTAGATGTAATGTTACCAAATGTGGCAATGTCATTCTGGTGAGTTTTAAACTAACGTAACATTATATGTGCTGCACACAGTGTTTGTACATGTTACCTGGCTTTTACCAACGTTACACAGATCAACACCGGTGAGTAATGGGAAGGAAAGAAAATAATAATGAATTACTAATTTGGCACTAGCGTTAGCTTACTCTACAGCACCATTATTTATCACTGCATTCATAGTATTTATAACAAATGGGTGCATCTCAGCTCGTGCTAAGTTATGCTAGCTGTATGCTAAGGTAATATAAATAATAAGACATTTTGTAAACTGATCACCTTGTGACAGATTGAAATGTATTATTTTGATAATTTTAAAGTTCAGAGTCAGGACTGTGTCAAAAGACTGTTGACAAAGGGTGGTTTTAAGGAGGTGTCAATCAAAATGTGATCTGCCACGCCCACACAGTCTGCAGAAATGCTATTATTCTCAAAAGGAGCTGTTTTGAACTTAGTTTTCTAATTGATGGGAACATTTAATTTCCCCCTTATTTTTGTAGATACTTAATGAGACACTCAACTTTGATATAATATATGCATTCTTACTATTTCAAGCCACATTTCCAGAGGCTATAAGAGTCCCTTTGATCTGGGTGCAACGGCCTTGTTTTTTTTTTTTCTTAACTCTTGTAGTGCACACTGATTAGCTGGTGCAAACGGTTTTATTTTTTAAAAAAAAACTTGTAATGAGACAGAATACAATGATTTTGATGAAATATCAAGTTTTTTTAACAGAGGCAACTGATGTGTCAATGGACCTTCGAAAATCTAATGATGATTTCTGTTTTAACAGATTTGGACTTTGATAGGTGATTTAATTATCTAAAGAAATCATGATGTCTACACATTTGAAAGATTTTTCCTTAGAAAGCAAATACAAAACATAAGCATTAAAATTTTAATTACCCTCACCTACGCCAGAATACAAAATAAGATCCTCCCCGGAGCTTAAAAATATATTTGACATGCCTCCCCCTTTTCGCACCACTCCCTCCCACCGTCTTAAGTAATGAACAGTCCCTGAGTACACAGAAATTAGTATTAGTAATTTAGTAATAGCAATAAGTAGTGTACATAACAACAAGTTGTTACGAAGTAATGTTTCTCTTAAATTCGACTTGCAGCCAACACGATACGCATAAGTTAAATCACATTATGACTACAACTGCTTTGTCAGGCTGCAACTATCTCCAAAAACACCCGGTGGGGGCGGTTCGTTAGCATGAACTCTGGCACAATTATCGGATGTATTTGTCCACTGCTCCTTGTATCGGATTGATCCAGACTCTGCTAGCTGATCCTCCAAAATCACAAACCCAAAGTCATGTTTGCTAGGGTGTGTACGTTTGCCACATCGTATTTCTGAATGGAGTTTGGCGTGACGCGTGTCAGGGCTGAAGAAAGGCTAGCTAGCTAGTTAGCAATTTAGCTAGCTAACTAACGCTAGTAGGGGGACTAGCTTAGCTCGGCGGCTAACGCGAGCTAACGTTAACCAGTTACGACTAAACGCGCTTTTCCGACAACCAAACGCGTTTCTCCTTTGCGAGTCAAAAACTATCGATTAAAGCATTCGGTTATTCATTCGGTTTGACGAAATCTCCGCCATTTTGTCTCTCACCCAACAAATCCATGTGAACTGCTTTACCTGCGTCTCCGAGCCCCCCTGCGCAGGGAGGCAGGGCGGGGGAGAGGGACCGGGCTTTCTGCGATGACCGTTGTTAATGCGGACACTTACCGTCGTATCTCTCCGCTTGTTCGGCAAGTTTTGCCTGGTATACTAAGTTCTCTCTATCCGCCATGGTGGTGGGGCTGCTCGTGGCGTCCCAGTGGAAAGGGAGGATTATCGGCTGCTCGGCGATTCCTGGTGGTGGATCAGCAACGGCACCGTCGCTCCGCTGAACTGAAGAACCACCGGTAGCACTGGAGGAAAGATGGCGGCGTTACTCCATCCGGGAAACCCACGCAGCAGTCTTCGTCCACGCCCACTCCCTCCTGCCAAATCCCGAAATAAACCACTTTCCCAGATTACCCCAACAAAGTCAGTCAAACAACGGCAAATCCAGCGTGAAGCGGTTTTAAATTCATTTAACATTCCCATGAGTCGATATTTTTATAAAATTGGAGCAACTCTTTAATTCGGCATATATTCAAAGCACAAATAAGATTTTTTTGGACTATGGTTTATGAGGGACTGTTCTTTACCTGTTTGTCCTTGAGCCGCCCAAATGGCGAAAAATGCACAATGCTCCCTCTGCAGTAAAATCGTTGATAGATTTTCAAAATGTTCCCCCTGGTGTTTGGAAGTTAACCCTTTGAAACCTTAAAAAAATCGGCCTCTTCTTTCAAAAACTGTGGAAGAAGGCGATGAGCAACGAAAGAAGAAATTATCAAAAAAAAAAGCAAGAACAAAACTGAAAAAAGTACAAGAAATTACCTGAAAATTTGTATAAAAAAGACATGCAAGTTTAAAAAAATGCTCATAATAATAATAAACTTTATTTGTATAGCACCTGTCATTCAAGAATTGCAGCCCAGTGTGCTTTGCAAGAAAGAAATTAAATGCACCAAGTGCTTCACATCATAACTAATAGACAAAAAGGCATAATAAAAGCTGCACGTAAAAATAAAATAAAATCATAATAGAATACACAGAATGCATCTTCAAATGGATAAATCCACTTGATGATACTAGTAAATGTAAGATGAAATAAGGATA
Source organism: Plectropomus leopardus (assembly GCF_008729295.1). Taxonomy (NCBI): domain Eukaryota; kingdom Metazoa; phylum Chordata; class Actinopteri; order Perciformes; family Serranidae; genus Plectropomus; species Plectropomus leopardus. Next base: position 7,951,841 of record NC_056475.1, read on the forward strand.
AAAATTTAGTACACAGAATGCATAACATAAAAACTAAATAAATAAAATATAACCTGCTGACATTATTGATAAAATATGCATAAAAACAGAGTATATAAAATGCATAATCATGTAATCCTCTTGTTACATAATTTTAAACATATAATTACGCTAATTGTAGTTTTCCCCTAGCTTTTTTCTCTTTTTCCCTTGACATTTTAGCTTTTTTTAAAATAAATGTCTAATTCTATAAATTTCTTACAATTTGTGAAACATTTATATCAAGTTGCTCGCTGCCTTTCCCCCATGTTTCTGAAAGAAATGAAACCAATAGCCTATGCTCAGGGTTTAAAGGTTTAAATACTTGTGAATGGCACCTGAAAGCAGCACATGGAAAGTGATGTCGCCCCACATTTCATAGGGTTATAAGTAAAAACCTGAATACAAAATCCTGGAGATAAAAAAACTATTTTTTTAACTATATCTAATAAGGAGCTGTTCTTAACTTTTTAGAGGACAGGGGTGGCTAGGGTGTGTCTTCGTTTTTTGTACATTTTTTTTTACCCACCCCAAGTCTACAAATATTTTTCCTTGAGCCTCCCCCTGTGCTGGTGGAAAATGCATGAACCTCTTTCCAAATAACAGCATTTTAGGGCTAGATGTGGATACTTGGTTATTTTTTTGTTATTTATGTTTTGACAGGCATTTGTTGCACATATGTTCACGGACCTACAAAAATGTGAAACTCCTATAATTTGTGTTTTTACAGTTTTTGACTTTGATAGATATATTAAAGAAAACATGCCCTATACAGGTTTGCAAGACATGTTTTCTTTTCAAAAAATGTTTTTAAAGGCAGACAATAAAAAATACAACCATTTAAATGTGTATGCCCCTACCCTAAGCCAAAATAAAAAACATCCCCCCATCATAAATAAATAATGACCAGTCCCTAAATCGTGTAGATAATATGAGTCATCTGGAAATGGTGTTCAGTATACAATCACACTGGAAAGCAGAAGTATTCAACCACAATGTTGACCCAAAGACATCTTTATTTCTGCCTTTAACTACAATGTTGTTTTTAATTTTGTGGAAAACTATTTGGAGACAGTAATATTAAGCCCCAACTGACAATTTGGCATATTTTATTGACTAGGTATATTAACACATTACATGCTACAGAAAATAAAAAAAGAAGTAAATTTTAACTTCAAATAACGTATTTTCGTAACACTTTGACACATTGTACATCTCTTTAAAAAAATCCTATTTTTGCTTGTTGCAGTCCTCTTTAAAGGCAAGGTGAAGTGGCACAACAGTAAAAATATACGATCATGGTAAAAAAGAAAACAAAAAGCGCAATTAAACATTATTATCATGATGAGACTTGATGTGTTTTTTTCTTGAGCTGTAGAGGAGATAAGGTGCACATCGTAGGGCCATCAGTGGTATCTTTAAATAAAAAAAAAGGTTTTGTAAGAATCCATTGATCTCTGATTAACTGCTGGGTCACAGCTGAGTTACAATAAACGTCATGATTATGAACGAGATTTCTCTCAAAGGCAGACTTCAGTTCCATGCATCTAAATGCAATACCCGATAAGACTTTGCATTAAGGCATTACAGCAAATAGAGAAAAGGATTTAAAAAAAAATAAACACAATTGGTACCACTGCATAACTGACAGGCCAGTCAGCGAAACACAATCACTTCTTTCCATTCAATCAGGAGATGACACCACGCGGGGAAATGTGATGACAATCTCCATTAAAGCACTTCTTTTTATATCCGATTGATGTAAAATGATACAAAAAGTAACTCCACTTGGCAAATGAAATCACATTTTGCATTTTCAGTTTAGGCATTTTTTTAAAACAAAAGTTTATCCATACAAATGACACAACATAATTTTAATTTCCTAAAACAAAATGTGACCTGATGCTGTGTAATGGGATACATCTCACACCAACTCTTCCCCCAAAATCACTAACAAACCAAAACTGCAGCAGCACATTTCATAATTATTGGATTGTTGACACAAAAAGTAATTTAGTGTTAATCGGTCACCTAATATACCCTTGCACTCTCCTCACAGGCACTCCTTGCTAGGAGTGAATAATGTCATTACACATAGCCGACTTTTTATCAGCACATCAACCACTGAAGGTCTTAAGATTCAGCATTTTTGCCTCACCTTAACAAACAAAAAAAACAAAATGTGGGATGTGGGGCCTTAAAAAATGCATGTGTTTATTAAAGTAGACAGGGCTGTAAATGATCCACAACTGTGGCTCAAAATTTTTAATAAACATGTCATGATAACAAAAATATGGCATTAACGTAGTATACAAAAAATAATTTCCTTAAATTTGAGTCTCAATAACAAGAAATGGAGGGACATTTTCACAATTTATAAACACGCTGTAAACTCTGACTGCATTTCAGGATATCTGGGGTCAGATGCATAAGATTTCTGAGGGAAAAATTTTGTGCTCATACAAATGCAGAAATATGCATCTGCACTCTTCTTACATCTGTTTTATAGCCTGATTTCTTCTCTCATTTTGCTAAAACTTGACACAGCTGCACCTTTAACAGTTCACGAATCAACACATCTATTTTCTCCTCCACAGACACTGAAAAGGAACAGCAAAATAACCAAATATTAATAGCTTTAAAAAAGATCTCCAAAATACATTTGGGGCAACGTACAGCACATGGAGCACATCATAAATGATTAAATGTGCATTTGCTTGCATATATTATACAGATACAGCAGGTGTTTAGACTGCAAAAGTCATTCACACAATGTGAAACTAGTTTCTAACCTAAAATTGTGCTGCACATTAGATTCTGTCTCTCAGCTTATGATACATTTCTGCTGTCACACTCAGTGTCTGTAAAAAAAACAAAACCGTGCATATGCTGTATATACATATATGCATCAATATACATACACACACCCTGTTAGCATGAAGTCTCAACTACAGTTATGTTTAGCAAGTGACACATGAGAAGAAGTGATAAAAAGTGGTGACCAAAGTCTGCAAAATTCACTTTTTTGTCGACCGGTGAATGTTTTTTGTGCATAGGCATGGTTTATACATCTGACCCCAGGGCTTTGTTGAATGAGCTATGTGGAAAAAACATGTATTTATTGAGAGCTTTGGAAAGTATCTTGCTCATTTTAACATAATAAAAACAACACTGACTGACTGATCGAGCCGTAGAGGCTTCAGGCCAGTAAATTCCTGCTCAAAACTCATCTTTTCTGATACAAAACACAAGGGAGAGAGGACTCTGCAGATCCTCCCTGGTGACTGACAAAAACAACAGCTGAGGTTTCACCATGTTCCTACTTGAGTTTACCATTACCAAGAAGCATTCGTTGCAGTTAAGCATCATGGGAAAGCTGATACGATAAAGGTACAGCCCAATCTGAGTTTGCTATAATACATAAGTAATAAGACTATGACCACAGGATGTTTACTTTTTTGTTAAAGGTATACTTTGCAGGATTTTAAAAAAAGACAGAGAAAAATACTTTAGATTTGTACAGAAGCAATCCCACTTAATCATCACTTCTCTGCAGAGTCTCTGTTCTCTGCCTGTATTTTTTTATTTTCTGTACTCTGGATTATTTCTGGACACGTATCCCCACATTACCCAGGTGAGGTCGGGGCTTTATAAACAAGGACGGCGACCAGGTGTCAGATTACACGCAGCAGACACCACACCGATTAACGCCAACATGGCAAGGTGAAATAAGAGTAAATCTGGGGTTGGCTGCTTGTCTTTTCACTTTTATGGGCGTGTTTACAAACAGTAACCATCAATCCTGCATAGTGTACCTTTCAAAAAAACAGTGTTATCGTCACTGTTGACAGCGTTGAAACAGTCTCATCGCTGTTTACAGCACAATTTGCATTTACTTGTTTGTGTTTACTAGGTTACCCAAAGTAACAACACGAGTAGTGTTAAGGGGACATCCTGAGCTGGTGTTTGCTCTGCCTGCTTTTGAGGAAAAGGTCTTACGGCATATTCTGAAACCGGATGTTGGAATATTAAATTTAGCAAAGGAGAGAAAAAATCCTGAAGTACAAAACATTTCAGGGTTTATTTTCATACTGACGTGATGCTCAGTAGGCCTATGTGTTACAAAAAAAAGCTTTATGTGTAATAATATAGTGTATTCAACATGGAAAAAGCTGATAAACAACCATAAACCTACAGCGAGTGTCAATCATGGTGCAGCAAATGACATAAAGTGGCATTTGTTTTACCAGTTATACATAAAAATGCAGTAGCATTTAGTGTTTTGAAGTGAATTTTATCTTAAAAGCATCTTTGAATAACAATGTCATAAAAACCCTGCTGGAAGACAAAAATAAAATCCCTCAACCTTTTTCCTCTCATCTTCTAAAACAGCCTCAGGGGAGCTTTCCTTCCTCCTTGAAAGGGTGCTTATTTTGTTCTTTCACACAGCTGCGTTTGAAGTCATCCATGTTGGCGCTGAATAGTGTTTCAAAAGAGGAACGTACAATAATAAGTGTAAAGTCTCTGGTAACAAAAAAGTAAAAGAAAATCAAATATAAGGAAAACAAATGTTTACAGTATTTAGCATGTAAGGTGTGTGTGTGTGTGTGTATATATATAGTCAATTCTATCATAATATTTTCCACTTTTAGCACAAAAAAGAGGACTTGGTTTGTAGTGTGGGATGTAATGAGTTGGTGCAGTCGTCTTCTCCATACGACAGAGTCATCGGGAAAAGTCTTTGCTCGTTTCGCTCTGAGGTTCACAGTCTGGCACTACAAAAACTCACTGATTCATGATTCTGCCAGAGAAGCAGAGTGTTTTGTCTCCTGTGTGCAATCGATTTTTTCCCTTCAGTGTGTGAATGAAATGCAGTGGGTGGGACACACAGCTGACACAGGAAGGGAAGAGGGGGATGACTCTGCAGACTTCAAAACTGGACTGGAGGTGTGTAAACTAGGGTTCGACTGATATCGGTTGTGATTTTGATTTAAAATGATCGAAACAGACATTCTGCCACAATTCAAACGAAAACCAGTTTCCATTAATATTCATTGAATATCTCCTAATGCTTTTTTATTCCATTCAAAACTAAATTATTTTAGTGTTAGCAGCTTTTATTGAGATGCTACATCGAGTCACAGCGTCCACTGGTTGTTGATCAACGCCTAACTTCCTGTTGACATTGGCTTCCTGCAAACAAGCAAAAAGCTGTAAACAGGAAGTGTTGTAGACTGACAGGAGGCTCACTGACTGTATCGTTTGGTGACTGTTGACCTGAGTCAGCAGCGCTACATGGACCCACAAAGGGAAATGTCAACAACTAACAGCAGCTCATGGTTGTAAGCATTACTATTAGGACTTTGTGTGTTATATAAATAATACCTAATATGTAGAAAACAGGACAAAAATGCATCTTGTGCTTTAACATTAGTCAGAATGGTTACTGTGTGGTCCATACGTTTCACTCACTTTTTAATGAAGAAATGATAAAATACTCAAAGTAGGACAGAAATCATAACCTAAGGAGTCTCTTGTAAGTAGGGTTGCAGCGCTATTAGATTTTCATGGTACAATACCAGCTAAGAAAATACCATGGTATTGCAGAATTAATATTAGCATCAGTTATAATGACCCTCACAGGGATGAAAACAGAAGGGCTTTTGTGGTTAAACATTTTATCACTAGAACTGAAACTGTTTTTTAAAAACAGTATGTGTAAAAAGTCTCCCTTTTGAAAATAACCAAAAATGTGAGATTCTCCATGCACACGGTGTGATATATGTCAGTTTTCATACCTCAGTAAACCTTGAAACCTGTATGTCACTGCAACCCTAATGTCAGAGTTCAATAAACAGCTTTTGCTTGCCAGTTTGTTTAAACCAAACAGGTTAGATGTGAAAGCCCCTGAAAAAAAACAGTGTCTCACTTTTAAACCTGCTAAATAGTACAAAAAATACATAAAACGGCTTTGGAGTTTGTGTCCAATTTTTTTTCATGACTCAGCTAGTTTATCAACGAACATATAAAGAGAACTGGAGACGCCGCTGGAGGCGGGGCGCTGTTCATTCCTATGAAAGCTGCTCAGTGGCGTATAAAGCCGACAGAAGTTCAACATTACTTGAATCCTCAACATCTACCTGACCATAGAGCGCACACACACTCGTGTTTCCTTTGGCCCCGCCTACCAATCGCTCGGTGTCGGGCTTGCTCAAATGAAAAACGGCTGATAATTACTCTTCATTTGGCTATTACTGAATTTTAAAACTTATATGACAGGATTCAAATAAGGGCTATTTATAGGTTCATGTTGGGAAGTTGATGTATCTCAACAACAAAAAAATCTTAGCTGATTTACAAACGTCATTTTCACAATGTAAGTAAACATCTTTTTTTTTGGCGGCTCCTGAAATTGTTAAAACACTGTTTGGCCGTTTTGCCAAATCAGCTCCAAAGCCCAGCTGCGTTTGTGTTAAACCTCTGCTTTCAGTCGTGGAGCTAAGCAAGGATAAATTTACCTAAATCTGTGATATCTGCGATAACTGAGCTTCCCATGAAGTTCTGCATGAAACAAAACACGTGTGCTTTTTTATAAAAATGTAACATTAATAAATAGTTAACAAATAAATGCTGCTATCTATCTGAATACGAGAAATATCGCAGCCTTTGGAGAAGTAGTCAAGGAGGAATGTGTGTAATGCTGACTTTAAAAAAAGCTAATATGGGCGAACCGATATCAGTCTGACCTTAGTGTAAACTCTTGAAGATGACCCGACACGTCTGGTGTTGGCAGAGTCGGGAGCGCCCGATTGGCTGAGCTCAAAGGTTCATGTACTTGTGTGCTTGTATAAATCTTTTTTTATTCCGAGCGTAGCGAAATGACCAAAGAGAAGGGATGTGCTGGACACTGTCGAGGTGATGCGGAGCGCGTGTGTTTCTCAGCTCTCGTCATCAGGATGGTGTTGTTCCAAAAGTCGAACATGGGTGAAGGGAAAGTGGCCTCGTTTGCCCTTGCACTCACCCTCCCACTGGCCGTTCACGTTGATCTTGGTCACTTTTACCATGTCTCCCACCTGTGACATGACAAAAATAGATAAATAAATGCAGAGGCACAGTACACACATTCTCTCTCTGCTTCGTACTAAAAGGAAAGATCAGTTTATGCGAGTCGGACGTATCAATACGAGCTCAATCTAACTCAATTTCTATCAATCCTGCAGAACGAACAGTGCTGATACAACACTGACTGACGCATCTTCATCTGTGCAACTGCAGCAAAACCACATACAGTAATCCTCGTTAAAGCGCTACACAGAAACAATGTGACACAACTAGTTTGCAGACTTATTTTCTTGTTTGAATGATGCAGCAACTGTAGTTTTCAAGCTTGCCAAAAGTTCAGTTCTTCACGTTTACTTTCACATCAGCCGCTTTAGCCTGATAATCACACTGAATTACATTTTGCTCCACTTCATTCATTCAGCCTGACAGTGTGTTTGTTCACGGCAGCCACTTTCTGTTTGAGGAAGTGAGGCGATTTTTTTCCATCACAGTCAAAGAAACATGCCGATAAATTAATTGTTAAATGACTTACAACAACCTGTACAGCTGTGTATAAATCTAGCACTTGAAATGGCGCGACGCTACTGCAAACAGGACGGGAGAGATACCGAGCGAGAGATCAGTGCACTACGACAGTGACATAAGATTTTAGGACACCTTTAACATTACTGTGACATTACTAATTCTTCAATTCAGTTTTATCCAGTTATCCAGCACGATTTCGTTGACCTGTGGAGATTTAGTCGATTTGGTCGTTTCCTTGATTTTTGTGCTTCTATCATGAGTAAGTGTGCTATGCATGTAGTTAAATGGTTTCCTTTTCTTGTCTGTTTTAGTTGTTTTATTTTGAAATTGACCGGCACTCTTTCGTGACTTCCTGTCTGGATGGATCTGCTCTGTGCAGCGCCAGCAGCTGATTCAGCTCTGCAGCAGCAGCGTGTCCACAGCATCTGATTAGTAATGCTTATCTTTCAAAACACACCATAGTTTTGATGGTGCAACTTTACCTCGAATTATGTAACTGTAGCAGCTGAGCGCGGTGAGGTCAGTACAGGTTTATTTTGGCAGGTTAACAAAGGGGATGCATTTTGATCATTTTGCTAACAAGAGGAATGGCAGCCCATCTCAAATCGCCTGCTGGATATCACAATAATGCTATATTTTTAAAAAAAAAAACAATTGTGATCATTTGATTGGTTTCTTGTGATTCCCACTCTTATTGAGCGTCAGGATACATTTGAGCGTTCACTAGCGATTTGGCCGGTTGACAAAAAAGGGAATTTTGCAGACTTTGGTCACCACTTTTTATCACTATTTCTCATGTTTGTAGCTGAGTAATGTTGGTATGTAGGAGCACTAATAATGAGCACAATATCACTATATCAACTGTCTGAATTGCTGAACAAGTCAGAGATCTGGTTGTTAATTCAGACGTCTGGAGGCTACAGCTGTTTATTTGCTTTTAAACTTCTTCCGTCCAGTCCTAATTTAAGTGCCCATTTTTACATCGGTTGGTGGTCTGTCTGATGTGGTGGTTTAATTATGATTTTTTATGTTAGAAACTAAAAAAAAGGTGAGTTAGACCCTCAGAAGAAGTCAATTACAGCAAGTAGATGAAAATCACAGGACGTTGTAATTCCCGGTTACAAACTGTTTTGCAGACAGCGCACTTTAAATAGGATTTAATTTCCAAATAACACAGTCTGTTGTAAATTACTGAATAATTGCTGGTCCTTATCTACAGTGAGAGTATGGTGCACAGCACTGTGATGCATCTCGACTTCTCTCAGTGTTTCCGACAAATGGTCTAGACTTCGACAGGCTGCACAAACACATTGTGACCTATTTTAACAGCAGACGAGGTTCGTAAACACAGTTTAATGTCATCCAGTCTGCTCTGGCTCACACAGAAGCACAAGGCGTCTTCCTCTCTTGTTATTTCAAACAAAATGGTGCCGTCTGTGTTTCTTGAGAAGGCTCAGATAAACAGCTGAGGAATTTAAGAGTTGGCTGTGTTTAAAGTTGGTACTGTGTATGTAGACTGATTACATTTGTTGTGGCAGTCAAATTAGTTTACTGAATTCAGTTTTTTTTTAATCTGCTCTTCTGCAGCTCTCACCGAGTTTAACACAGACCCACTTTATGGAAACACCACCACCGATGTAACCAAATTTTCCCACGGCGCCCTGTGTCAGACCCATTACCAGCTAGCCAGCGTGTCAGCAGAAGTTCACCCGCTGAGATTACTTAAACATGGCGGTTAATGACGAGCCATTCAGGATGCATGAAAATTCTTCTTCAGCAGCTGTAATTGATGGAGTTGATGGAGATGGACTAATATATTTTTGATTTAAAACAGTCAGTAGTGTGTGTGTGTGAGGTGGAGACACAGAGCTCAGATCACCATGGAGGACAACTGGATAAATTGTCTTTGTTAACCTCCATTATTGTTTGCATTTTGTTTACTAATCTGAGCAAATGATGTTTTCTTATTTGTTGTAAGAATAAAAATAACTAACCACAGCATGCCTGCAGTGATGATGAACATCCACTGTAACACTCACATGAATCCGCCGGGCCACCATGTGTACATAAAGACAGGCGACTGTAAAGGATCTGTGTCTGTCTTTTCTATAGTGCCATCTCCACCGTGAATGTCTTCATGCGCGCTGTCAGCCAGCATTTGTAAAGATACTTTGTGTGTATGCACACATGCATGAGTAAGCCGTTAACAATCAGGACAATCTACACTGCCTCAGCTGAGAGCCACAAACAGAAAACAGAGAGCCGTAAGAGGTTAGCAGTGAATAGAGGGACAGCCTTGGAGAAACTGAGCGGTGGATGGAGTTTGGGACGTACGATAATATCATCACGTCGTCAGTATCAGCAGATCATGACTTTTAAACGAAATATCTGCATGGGTCTGTAATTTACATTTCTGCTGATATGACAGGTAGATATGCTGAAGCTTTAATTACGCAACTTCAGTTAGTTGAAATAGGTCACATTCACCGTGGTTTTGGCTGTTGTCCAGTTTGTCTCTGTGAGAGCGTCATAAAAGCCCGCTCGGATAATACTTGAATATTTATACTTATATTTATTAATGCATTTGCACTTTAAAATTTGTACTGTTTTTTTTTATTTTTGCACTGTGGTTTTATTAATCTTAGACTATTGTTTTATTTTGTTGTATTCATCTGTTGTCTCTGCTGGTTGTAGATTTTAGTGTCCTATTTTTTGCTGCTTTCCGGGACGTCAGTACTCAGTTTCGTTCCCTTTCAATGAACCTCATGTTTTGGAATGACAATAAACCCTCTTGAATCTTAAATCTTGAATGAATTTTACAGTTTTGTTTAAAATTTGTTATGCAAGAATAAATCTGGCATGTTTTACATATAAAATTGATAAAAGTAACTTTCTTGTTTTGCCCAATGGATTTGTACATTTTTAAAAAGCATCGTATTTTATGTCTGCATTTGCCACCAGCAGGAACTCACGCTAAGAGTAGGCGTAATAATATGTTAATGCCACTACAGGAGAGACTCGATGTTTTCTGCAGTTAGCTGGAAAAACAAATGTGTATTTATCTTTATCAGAAAACACATGCAAATCCAACATTTACAGAAATGTAATACTGTGCATCCCTAGATGGAGCTGTTACCTCCAGAGCGAGCGCTGTCTTGTCGTAGGCGTTGGGCACCCTCTTCTGAATGGCTCGGGCATACACGGGCCCGTTTTGTAGGTTAGGAAGCTGAGCATTGACCACAGGCTGAGCGTACTGGCCTGGGTCCCCCGGAGGGTTCGCCTGAGGGGCCCCTGTTCCGTCTGTGCTGCCCACTACCCCTCCAACTTGCCCCCCCTGTCCAGTCCCCGCAGCAGGGGGACCCAGGCCGGCAGCAGTGGGCGAGGCAGGCCGGTACTTCTCCACGTAGGGTACAGGGATCATCCCGGCTCGGCCATCTTGGTTAGCAGCGTTCCACCACTGCTCCTCGGGCTTCTCCAGGACCCGCAGGATGTCGCCCTTGCGGAAGGGGAGGTCCTCCTCATCGTTGCCAGGGAAGTCAAATAGCGCTCGTACAAACTCGGCCTCCTCGGGCTGCTGCGGGGCGCCGACAGAGGAGGAGCTGATCAATCCTGCGTGCCTGGCTTTGTTTATGGGCTCTATGAGGGTGGTGGTGTCCAGGTAGTGGATTTTATAAAACTCCAGCAGGGACGGCAGCGCCTCAAACTCCTGATCCCCGATCCGAAACCGAGGCGGAGCCAAACCTGGCAGAAGAAAGGTGACTTTGTTAGTTTGTTGAAGGTAAAACGGAAACAAATACGTCAAAAATCAAATATATACTCAGGGTGGGAATTACCAGAGGCCCAACAATTCAATGTTATCACAATACTTAAGTCGTGATTCAATAATATCGCAATTTTAAACATTTTGTGATACACTGAGTATTGCAACAACATATATTGTCATTTATTACCTTTTTTTCAACTGCAAATGATGTCCCTAAAGGAAAACTGTCACCATCTGTTTTCCATCTGTTCATCTCAATTCAATCATTTTTATTGCAGCAAAATGTAAATAGTGGACTGAAAAAGCAATTCATTTTATTTCATTATCTTTTATTTAAAAAACATTGATACTTGGTGTCCCTGTATTGATAAAATATTCCCATGCAAATATATCGCTATAATATGCTGTATCAATTTTTCCTCCTTCCTGTGATAAATACCAACATTTCTCGACAGGAGCCAATATTACTGGCAGCACGGACCAGCTTGCTCTGACTTTGTATTCACACCGTAAGCAAGAAAATGAAATTTTCCCTCAAAAGTCTGTGTTTGGAGAGACTATGAGATCATGGGAATGATTAGCCTGCAGAATATAGTCCCAGATGGGACTAATGTAATTTTCTAGCACTTTATAGTAAATGTTCCAGGTAATTGAAACGATGCATTTATTTAAAAAACAACAACAATAACCTCAGTGTCTGGCTGTGGGTAATTCAGAGGTTTAAGTGCATGATTAATAACATGATGCAAATATATTCTGAAAAAAATATATTCTAAAAAGTCTTGCCCCATTCCTTCTGTGTTTTTTCAAACATATCAGATTTAAACTATAGCCAAATATAATTTCGGCTGTCTGGAATACATTAAGTTAGAGATGAGATGCATGAGGAGAACATAGAAACGTATGTGATGGTAAACAAAATGTTGTCACACATCGATGCGTTTGAGAGCAACATCACATCGACAGCTTCAGAAAATAACATTTCTGGTATGTTACATTGCATGGAGGGTTATCTACAAAAAATACTGTAGAAATGTTATTTAACAAAACAAATTCCACAACTTTTCCAAAACTTTCAATGATTTGTTAGAAATAATTCCATGACTTTTTCAGGTCTGGAAAATGTGACTGTGAAATCTCGGTAGAGACAACATAACAAATTATCTGCAGGTTGACAAATCTACCACGTAGCTTTATGAAATATGTAAGAAAATTGGGTGACATTAGCCTACATGGATGGTGCTCAACTTATGGCCCTCGGGCCAAATCTGGCCCCCAATAGGGTGCAGGGTGGAACCTCAACCATTTTCTAATTCACAATAAAAATAAATTGATTTACACTGGGAACTGTTTTTGTAAATTTAGTATACACAAGGTGCAAGAGTGATTAAAAAAAGAATCACAATAGAGCTTGTTCATCCTAAAGTCTGAGAAATGTCCTAAAATTGTGGTAACGTCCTTAAATCCTAGAAACATCCTAAAATCTGAGAAATGTCCTAAAATCCTAGAAACGCCCTAGAGTCCGAGAAATGTCCTAAAATCCGAATAATTTCCAAAAATCCTAGAAATATCCTAAAAATGGGAGAAATGTTCTAAAATCCAAGGAACGTCCTAAAATCCAAACAATGTCCTAAAATCCTAGAAATGTTCTCAAATCTGAGAAATGCCCTAAAATCCTAGAAACCCCCTCTGGCCTCCTGTCATTTTGCAAAAGTGTCCCCCAAAGCAAAGCAGGTTGAGTGTCACTGGCCTACATCATTTTGAGATGCATTTTACATTTTTTGAGGTGATACTTTTAGCCAGGATGTCCAGGCAATGAGTCAAATTTGATATGAAAGACACTCATACTCGTACTCTCTTCAAAAAGTTAACTCAATGTCAGTGGTGTGCACATCACATCATGCTTGTTTCGGTCTAAATGTGGCACCATATTTTCCTCAGCTTCAAGCACAGCCCCAACTTTCCACTCACAATAGATGATTTACCACAGGGTGACAGAGATAAAAAATGACCCCAACACCAGGGATGCCCGGAAAGGACAAGATTTCAGCACCAGCCATAAAGAGGTACAAGCACAGCAGCAGACCTGGAAGCAGGGCTATGTATGAGCAACAGGGCAGGATCACAGACATTCCAGAAACGCCAATCTGACCAGTCATCTCCAGTTGTGACAGCCCAGCCTGCCCAGTTCCATTCAAGCCCTGCAGCAGCCCAGCCCACCTCACCACCGCTGGCCACTGAGCTACCGTCCAGCTGCCTACACGAGGGCAAAACACCACCTCAACCCCCAATACCCCTATGCTCAACTCTCAGTCAAGAAAAAGTGATAAATAATATCAGTAAAATCTGGTTGGTTGTTCAGAGCTAACTAGCTTGCTAGTCGTAAAGTAACACCAAACTCCATTTGAAAAGTAACCAACTTAACTTCACGCTGCTTATTTATAATGTGAACAACATTTGCGTCCCCTGTGGTTCCTTTTGAATTATCAAGGTTAAACTTTGACATGTGATAAACGAGGGCTAATCCCATAAATCACTTATAATATCAGTCAAAAGTTTTAACACTTCACTCTTCTGCTCTACCCATGTAGCTTAGCAGTTAGCTACACGGTCCAAAATACACCGCGGTGGGCGGCAGCGAGCAGAGTAAACCACATGTAAAAGTTTCATTTTTGTTCAAAAGAGTGAATATTTTTGTACCACGTATATGCCGAATTTGAGAGTGCCTCCGGAAAACATAGCACATATATACAAGCCTATGATTATTTTCAAGTATACCCTCAGCTTTACTATTAAATTTTAAAATTGGACAATTATTAGTGGGGGTTTGGCGTGGCTTGACGAGAGAGTGGCGCGTAACGGGGCTAAATCAAAGCAATTCACTACTAAAATGAAAATACACATTGCAATATTAACACAGGATGGACGTGCATATCAGAGTGAGTCAAATATCTAGCTAGGTGATAAATAATGAAACATTACCTGTGCCAGATTGCCGGTTGTTGCTGATGCTGTTGATTATATAATGGGACACTTTGGAGTTCTCTGAGACGGACAGCACGTAGTCACCAGGGCTGGTTATTGAGTCTCTCACCAGGAAAACGCCATGTCTCTGTCCCTGTAAAAAAGAAACTGCTTCCTGGCGGCTTAACTTGCCCCAGTACCAGCTAGAGCGGTCTTCGGCATCAAAATTACCGGCCATGGCTGTGAAATCCCGTCCGAGGCTTGAGGCCTTTCCCCTTCGCCTCTCCCTATCCGCAACTCATACAAAAACTTTGGTAGACTAACGCTTCCCCCGAAAAAAAACCCGTTTAATACCACAATTTCGGCAACTTCCACGAGTATTGTTAATGTGTTTAAGTTGGGGAAACTTCTGTCGCACCGCTATACTCAATACTCAACTGCTAAAATGTTAAAATGACAAAAAATAAAATTCAAAACTAATGTGCAACAAGAAACTCCGGGACTGAAATGGCGGATCTAGGGAAAAGTTGACCTCATCTACCGGAAGGGATGCCTGGTCAATGGGAAGCGCTGCATTCACGCCCCTTTAAAAACATTATAGATACGACTCAAAGACTTCTTATAGATTACGGGACTTTACACTGCAGCTGCTTTTATTTATTTAGTTTACAAACAGCAAATATCGCAAAGGCACGGAATGACTCAGAACAACGTGGTAGCTCAATGCAGCCATTTGAATTGTTCGCAGGTAATGTTTTAACCCCTTGAAACCTGAGCAAATTGGCTTGATTTCTTTCAAAAACATGGGAGGAAGACACTGAGCAACGATTCAAGAAATGACCCAAAAAATAGCCAGAAATTAGTTAAAAGTACAAGAAGATTACCTGAAATGTATTATTGTTGTTGTTGTTAATATTATTATTATTATTGTTATTAATGCAACTATTTGATATAGCACCTTTTACAGAAGTAAAAGTGCTTTACGAAATACACTGACACAAATAATGAAATATGCAAACAATAAACACAGAGGAAATACAACAATAAACACAAAACAAACAAAGAAACCAAAAGATTAAAAAAAAAAAAAAACATGCAAAGTTGGGGAGAAGTGCTTAGATAATATTTTGTCACATAATTTTAAATATGTAATTATGATCGTTTTTGTTTTTTTCTAGCTTTTTTTCTTTTTTCCCTTTCCCTTTTAAACTTTCTAAATCTACTACTTTCCAAATTTGCTCGTTGACTTTTCTCCCGTTGTTTTTGAAAGAAACCACACCGATGGCATCTGAAAGCAGCTTAAACGATGTCGCTCCAGGTTTCAAAGGGTTAACTATTGGAAGCCCTAAACGCGTCACAATTAAGCTATTCTGCAGATTTTGCTCTTGATTAGCTTTTTTAAACAGCTAACAAATGCATTTTATGAGTATAAAGCATTTTTTTTTTTTGCTTTATAGCAAATCATACATTGCAACGTCACAAACAAAATCAAAAATGCACGAGGTTTTGAACTCAAAGAAGAGAAGAGAGATTGTGAAACGCACAGTTTAAAAAAACACTACTGCTATGTAATACTGAAAGATTTGCACCTGAAATGTTTCCCCCCAATAATATTTTTACTTCTGTCAGTAGCCTGCACTATATTTGTTCTACCAGTAGATGGCACTGACAGTGTTATAAAGAAAGAGGCTCCATATAATAAAGCTATTTCTGACACAATCTACAGGAAATCCTACATTTTTCCGAACATTTTTTTTTTGCCATTATGACCAAAAACGTAAAAAAGAAAAAACAAATTAAAAAAATCCATCAGTCCTTTCAAGATTTTCATCATGGCTTCTCCATTAGAGTGTGTTTTTAATGTGGGCCCCTGGATATTTGATAAAACTTAACTGACAGGTTATGGTTTGATTATGGATGATCATTGCAAAAACATGTTAATATCTCTCATTCCGCATTTCTTTCATGAAGAGAGACATTTCCAGTTTGGGGTGTAACTTTACAGAACATTACATTTCATTATTTACCTGGAAAAAAGTACAGTAGTTTGATACAATTTTGAGGAATATGCATAAATGTATCCCTAAATATGTAAAATATGCATGTGGCCCCCTTATAAAAACAGTAACGTATCAGAGGACTTTTATTCTGACAAATAAAAATAAATTTCCACCATAAATGAATGCAGAGAAGGTAAACACTGGTGCACGAAAATCCACCAAAACACAGGAAATTAAGTCTTTGATGCTCCAAATTTCCAAAACAAAACCTATGTCCTTGGTTTGAAACAAATATCTTAACTCAGGGTCAGCTCACTATCTAATTTTCTTGTTCTTATATGAACTATGGTGATTTATAATGAATACTAAGTAGTTTAACCCTTTGAAACCTGAAGTGATATCACTGCCCTTGTGCTGCTTTAAGCAGTTATGTTACAGAATTATTTTCATCTTTTAAGCACTGTATCCAAGTCTTGTTCACCTTGTTTTATATATATACATTTTTTAAACTTATTTCAGGCAATTTTCTTGTACGTTATCTAATTTTGCAATTTTTTTGGTAAGAAATCAAGGCAATTTGCTCAGGTTTTAAAGGGTTAATTGTGAAAAGTGCAATCTCTGGCGTCACTCTAACTAGAATTATTGTTAACCCTAAATTTCACACCTGACTGACTTATGTTGTGCCACTGAAAAAAATGACACTGCTGCTGCATGCAGATCTTAATTAAATTATTTACAAAATTACAATCTGCAGTTTGTCACACTGATGTTAAACATTCACGCTATTAATTAAATATATTAGAAAACCGCTTTATTTTTGCCACATTCAAGACTCCAGTTCATTGTGACTGGATCATCTCTGCTCTGGTTCATAGCTCTTTGCTTTGTACCATTGATCGTGTTCCCAAACACTTATTGATTGACAGCAGTTATTACAAACTGTTATCATTATTATTATTAAACTGAGTGGTAATCTTCCCTCCTATTTCTTCATGAATTACACAAAGAGAAAAACAAAACGCCTCATGACTGTAATTACAGCAACATTAGAGCCACACACATCCAGACACATGTCATAAGAAACTCCATCTTAAGAACCAGTGTCAGTCCACTATTGATTGTAAAGGAAATTGGGGAAACTGGTGAATGCACACATACAGTATAAACCCGATTTGGCTGAGAAAACATTTGTCAAACACTAAAATCTGTGTTTATGTGATTCAAACAGCAGTGGTTTTCCTAATGTTCACCAGGGCTCCTTCAAAGTGCTAAAAACACACTGTGGTTAATAACCTCTAGACTGTGACATCTACTCTGATACAGAGTTATTCAAACTTCTTCAGGTGGTTGTAAAGCGACTGGACATATGTAAACACACACATGGGGTCTGGCTTGTCCCCCATCTCCAACATGTCCTCCACCTCGATCAGACGGAGGCAGTCAGCCTGCTCCCTGAAACGTAGAGGTAAAGTTACGGAAATAAAGATGAATGAAGTAGCGTAAACTGATTAACCATGAAGTTAGAAACAATCAAAGCACATCCAAACACACGCGCTCCACACAAGAGAGGTCTACTAAAGGAAGTCCCGAATCACTGGAGCTAAGAATGAAGCACTTTTCATGTCCACTTTTTCCCAACATGGCTACTGCTGTGTTCATTTGTACTCGGACCTCAGGAAAAAACGACCTGCGACTTGGAAAAGTGCAGTCGAGCGGCCATCAGAGTCTGGACTCCAAATCAGAAATTCGATTAAGCTCCATGTAGACCGAGTCGGTCGAACTGACGTCACATTCATCATCATGTTTGTCAGCTTTTATTTTTATGTCGTGTCTGTGTTGTGAAACGTGCTATTAAAATCTGTAGTAGCATTTACATTCAGGTGATTTGTGTCTGATAGGAGTCTTTACGAGCATGTAAAGGTCTACTAGCCTACTCCTCCGTCTCTGTTTGCTACCTACATCAACGAATCCGCATGTAGACAAATCGAAAGTTCGGAAATTACTGACTTCTGACTTGTAATGTAACGCAGCGTACACTCCCTCTTTGCACAGACTTGTCTTTCGCAATACCGCACCTGACTGGGAGAGGAGCGATGCACAACTGCATCCTAATGATGATCGGTTGTCTGGTTTTCGATGTGGAAACCGGATCAAAATCTTACTGGTTTGTAAAGCTGGGGGAGGTCAGAAGAAGGGCAGTAGTAAGTGATGTAACATTTTCACAGCTTTCATGTCACACACTCTGAGTTTATAACAAACACAAAACACAATCTAAAGTTGGGATCTGTGTCAACAAAATTAGGGAATATATGCAGGTTTGTTAATGCTGGAAAACCTGGAAAAAAAAGGCAATACGCTCCTTTTTCATTGCAAGTGGACAAGCACGCCTTTCTTTATATTTTCTGCTGTGTCGTGTACAACGTCATGAAGGTACCTGAAAACAGGTTAGTAAACTGCTGAAGGCCGCAGAAAATGTCACATTGTGTCTTTCTTTATTGTCTGTAACGTATTCAGTCTCTCTTTCACACTTGGTGCAGACTAATTTGGCACGATGTTTGTGCACTGCTTGGACTGAGACAGATTGAATTTATGGCTGTGATGACAGTGAGTCACAGAATTTACAGATGGACGCGCCAGAGAGGGGGCAAAAAATAGCAGGTCCACTGGAGCTGATAAATACCCATGATTACAGCAGTCGTTTGTCCTGGGAATAAATGCCAGTTGTAACCTCTCCCACTAAAGCCAGATGTTAGTGGGTGTTAGTGTGTTTTTCGTCCTGCAGGGAAGGGGCTTAAGCAAACTTTTGATATTGCGGGGTCAGTTGGCTGACTTTAATAACTTCCCCTCTCTCTCTCTTTTCTCATTTGCTATAATTTCTGTCTTGGAATGAAGGAAAGACGGCCAAAAAATACTCCCATTCACCAGAAATTACATACTATAGGCTTGCTTTAATGTAAATTTTGGCTGTGTTGTATCGTCCTAAAGATAAAGTGTGATTCAATAGTGAATGTCAAAGTATTTGCTGAGACGATCACTCAGCTAAACTGTGATACCTTTAAAAAAAGAGCTTAGAAAACCTCTAATTTTAGAAGAAATGTAGTTCGGTGTAATTCAAGTGCGCTCACTCACTCACAGCCTTCCTCTCAGTCATTCAGCTTACTCTGCGGTGGTGAAGGCCAGCTGCAGGTTGTGTTTGCGATTTGCAGGGTTCAGCGTGTTGTAATCGAAGTCCAGAGGGAAGAAAGAGTGGACCAGAGCACAGAAAGCCATCCCGTCGCTCCAGCTGGACGAGAAGTTCTGGATATCTATATTCTGAGAGACACACGATAATAACATCACATTAAATCTACACACATTTTATTTTCATTTATATCTTTAAAAAAAAGTAGCAGTCCTAAGTGAGATAATAGGAAAGCATCTTCAAGCTCATTCGTCATTGTTTTTTTTCGGTCCTTATCTCTTATTTTGACATGTCTGCTTTAGCTATTGTCTCGTGGAACTGAAGACATTAAAAAAATCCAGTTTCTTCTGATTTTGACTGTCAGCTGATGAGGATCATGTGATATGATCAAAAGCTCCAGAACACCTAAAGCTGGTGTTTTTAAAGTCAAGAGTGAACTTTGAACCTCATCTTGTGAGTATACATAGGCAAGAAGGATATAAAGTGCTCAATTTTATGTTTTTATTTGAACATTTAGTGAAATCCGTGACAACTGGTTAACTCCATCTTCTAACAGAGACCATGTGAGGTGATCAAAAGCCATAAAACAGCCACTAAATGGACCTCAACTTTTTACAATTGGAAACAATTTTTTTGCCAATTAGGTTTGCACATATATGGTATTTGTCTTGGTGTTTTAGTGCAAAAATCAAGAGTCTAATTTAAAATAGAAAAAATGAAAAAAACATAAGAAATACATTACAAATATAGGTTTTTAAAGTGAATGAGCTGCACATTGTTGATGACTCCAGCTGCAGTTGGGGATGAAGGGAGTGATTCAGACAGCATATAAACACTGATTAAAGAGCATTTTAAATAAAGAAAAGAAAAATAAATCCCACTGTCATACCTGATAGCCAATGGTCTTTGAGCGGCACCACTCCAGCAGAATCTGTTTGATACCGCTGGCACTGGACACTCCGAAACTCTGAGAGCGCTTCAGTTTCGGTTTGGGATCCTTGGGTCTATTCAATAGAAATACAAATATATGTATGACAACATAAAAATACTAATACCTCTATATATACTATACTAATACCTAACAATAACAGTAATAATAACTTTATTTATATAGCATCTATAAAAACAGAGTTTTTGACAAGCTAAGCAAAAGCAGTAAAGAGAGGCAATACAACAGAAAACCAAACAGTCTCACATAACACAAGTGAGACGAGTGAGCAAATATTGCAAAATGCATGTATTAAAAAGGATACAATTATACAAATAAAAATACCCAAAACAACAAAAGCAATAAAAGCAATGAAACCATAAATATAAGGAGTAAAATAAATAAATAAAATCTAAAAACACAACATCATATTAAAGCAAGTCTGTAAAGAGGTGATTTAAACAAAGTTTATTTGTTTAAAAGGATCCCCATTAGAGTGCTACCAGGACAGGGGGTAACACATTACCCAAATCCCCAGATCCACCCAGTACCCTATATCACCCCACCCCTAAAAATAAACTTACTTTGTAGGCTCTGAGTTCATCCTCTCAAAGAGGGCCCGCTTGGCCTGAGCGCCGTTGGAGCGCGGAAGCGTTTGTGATTTCATCAGATCCTGCTTAAACTCAACTCCACCTGCCTTGTTCGCTTTCCTTAGGTGAAGCAGTGGACAGACACAAATACATTTAGACTGAAGATAAGTCGTCAATCCAAACGGGTATCTTTCATTTCAATATTAGGGGGGGACACGTGTGTAGCGGAGGGTTTGAGAGTCCCTTAAGTTACTGCATTCTGGTAAACTTGCATTCACAACTTATGTTTTTGGCAGGAAGGACAGATTTCTTAATATTTAGGAGGGCATGTCCCCTGTGTCCCCCTTAAAATCTAGGAAATCAACACCCAGGCATCAGTGTAACATTGGTCAACAGTAAGTTCACTTCACATTACAAAACAGGATTCATGGTCATGACTTACTTGTCCAAATTAGGCGAGAAACCAGATTTTATGATGGATTTGGAGGGAAGTAATTTCTCTGCAGAAACAGAAGGTCAGAGTGAACAAGAGAAATGACATTAGATTGATTAAAACAAATGCACATACTTAATCATACTACTATAAACAGGTCTTACGTGGCAAAGCAAGGCAGCTTTATTTGTATAACACATTTTGTACAACAGGGCAATAAAAAGTGCTTTACAGAGCAATAAAAAATAATAAAGGATAAAGACTTACAATAAAAGGTAAAATAATTACTAAATGATTTTTTAAAACATTAAAATAAAAATCAACATTAAAATTAAAACAGTGCAGACAAAGCAGAAGCTGCTTTACTATATTTTACCTGCAGGCTGAGGAAAGCTCACACTTCTCTTCAGACTGGGACTGGGCGTCTTGAGAACTGGCACTGAATTCATGAGATGAGATCAAAACAAAACAAGAGTAAAAGATGAGAATACTGGAAAACAGAACATTAAAAATAAATAAAAAAAAAAAGATTTTTTTTTTAAATGTGTAAAATGAAAGCACAGAGAGAGACGGATCCTTGTATCCCCGGCTGGACTCACCCCTCTTAAAGGGATATTCCCCAGGTTTTACTGTAGGGTCCTGTGATGCTGAAATACTTGAAGTCTGAGCTGTTACAGCAGAGGATGAAGACTCTGTGCTGGGTTTGCTCATGGCAGACAGAGGCAAGTACGGCTTGGGTTCAGAAACATCTAAAGAAAGAAGCACATGAAGATAAGGCTCGCAGAATCAGTGACTTCTTTTAAATCACTTTTTAGAACCAGTTTTTATAGACTTGCTTTTATGGAATTATTTATTCATTTTAACCCATTTTATATATGTTTTGTTTACTTATTTTATACTTGTTATTCATGGTTTTATTGCTTTTGTTGTTTCTGGACTTTTTATTTGTATTTTATATCTACATTTTACATCCTGCATCGGCATTATTCGTCCTCTTGCTTTGATTTTATCCTAACTCGACTCTAGTTTTGTCTCACTTGTGTGCAGACTGTTTGGCTTTCTGTTGTTGTATTGCCTTTGATGGTCAAAGCTCTGTTTTAAAATATGATATATAAATAAAGTTATTATTATTATTATACTTTTTTTTTGAAACTCAATTTCCCCAAAATGTCACTGCACATTAACCATTGACATTTGCTTTGATATTTTGAAATATTCAAGCAGAAAAACAAAAATAAGAACTGTATCATTGCACCCACCACGTCTAAATGGATATTCGCCTCGCTTCATCGTCGGGGATTCGGTGACTGAAGAATTTGGTGCAGTAGCAGGACTCTGATCAGATTTGGACGCAGCAGAAGTCTCAGAGCTGCTTTTAGTCACAGCTGTGAGAGGATGATGGACCAAACCCTGAGATGCAGAGCCCGACTGCTCCTGGGACACTTGGGACGCCTTGGACGCCTGGGACGCCTGGGACACCTGGGACACCTGGGACACCTGGGACGCCTGGGACCTCAGCTCCTTTGTTCCAGTCGTACCTGCACAAGTGAAGATGGAAAAATAAAATCAGGAATAAATGAATTAAAAATAGACAGCAAATAGACAAATAGAGTTCCCATCAATGTCGATCAGAGCCGGAGGCAATAAATACCTGTGACTTCTGCAGAGTCATTTGACTCGGGTGTGAATGCCGATTGTACACTTTCCCAATGCATTAAATGTTTTTTGTGTGGTGGAAATGAGGCATTATAAAGAATATTTCCCTGCTTCACCTGCTGGAGCTTCTGCGTTGGACTGGACAGCTGATTTAGGCACCAATGCTGGAGACTGGGCGACCAGACCCTCTGGGAGTTTGGTTGTCATGGCAGTGACGGGAAGATGGGGCTGGGGTTCATCAGCGTCTGAAAAAGAGAGAATCTGAATAGTTGAGATTTTAAGTAGTGAGTTTGGTTATACTGAAAAATGTAATTAAATTCAAATGACTTTATTTGTCCCTAAGGGCAATTAAAAGGCATGATGATGTGGTATCACACATCAATTAATACACAGGACAACTAAAATATAGCAATAAATAGAAAAAAATGACCAAGACTCAAAGACGATAAAGTGCATTGCTGTTGGCAAAAATTAATTTTGAGCTCTAAAGTTTAGATGTTGTTTTTTTTTTAAGTTCAGTTGTGAAATACGCAGATTCAGACAAAGCCAGAAGCATATTTTCCTCTCACCACACTGAGCAGGAGCCTCTGCGGGTTTTACTGGAGGTTCTTTTGCAGTTTTGGGCGCTGAGGCGGGAGACTGAGGGACAGCTGAAGCTTCAGAGCTGGCTTTCATCACTGCAGTGAGGGGCTGATGGGGTTTGGTCAGATGATCTGATTCTCCCTGGTCTAGAAGAAAAGAAGATTGATTTAACCTTTTGAAACCTGGAGGGACATCTTATTTTTTTTCTTTGCTGCTTGATACCTTTCACAAGTATTTAAACCTTAGACCCCCAAACAAATTGGTGTGATTTTTTTTAAAAACATGGGGAAAAAGGTAATGAGCAACTTGACAAGAAATGTTCCAAAAATTGCAAGAAATTAGTAGAGTTAGAAATGAATTTTTAAAAAGTTAGGGGGAAGAGAAAGAAAGATAAACTTTATTTATAGCTAATTATCAAAAGTATATATTTAAAATTATGTTACATAATTATTATAATTTATAAGATTTTTTTGGTGGTTATTTCCTTTTTGTTATTTATTTATTACAAATTTTCAGACAATTTTATTTTACTTTTTAATAATATCTTACTGGGTCTTTTTTTTTTCGTTGCTCATTGCTTTCCTCCCATGTTTTTGAAAGAAATGAAGCCAATTTGCTCAGGTATCAAAGGGTTAATTAATCACAACATTAAAGCGACAGTTGGCAGCGATGACGGTGCAGATTTCGATGCATCTCTGCCACCGGTGGAAGACGTAATCAGATCTTTCACTCACATAAAAGTAGCAATAACCACAGCGGAGAAACACTCTGTTTCAGGTGAAAGTCCTTCGCTCAAAATATTTCTCAGCAGGTTTTTCTAATAAAGCCAACAAACAAAAACATATTCTGTGATATGAATGGGAATGAACTGACCAGGCACGGCGGGGGCTTCCACCGCCGACTGAAGAGAGTTAGTTACTCCAGAAGACTCTGTGCTTTGTTTGTGATGGCGGTGAGAGGCCGGTGGGACTGGGGAGCGGCTTGAGCAGTTTCAGAGGCCATTGATGAGCTCTCTGAGGAGACATTACCAAAAACAACCAAAACTGAGGTCAGCTTGTCAGGTCTACCTGAGTGGATGCTCAGATTATCTGCCTACCTTGGTTCCCGTTCTCTTGTGCAGTTGTGGCAACATTTTTCTCTCCTCTTGCATCAGTGCCCTGTTCAGTAAAGAAAAGATGTCAAAAACGGTCGCTCTTTGATAATATGCTAAAGGAGTTCAAAGTGCAGCTCTAGATCTTTATTGATTGGCGCGCTTTTACAAAAATAAGTTATTAATCCTCTCTGGTTTATTAACCACATAAACCCTTTGAAATCTGAAGTAACATCACTTTTCACATGCTGCTTTCAGTTGCCTTTTACAAGTATTGAAACATTTGAACCTTGAGCATAATGGTTTGATTTCTTTCAGAAACAAGTGAACAAAGGCAATGAGCAACTTGGTAATAAATGTTTCACAAATTGCAAGAGATACATACAGTTAGAAAAGTATTTTTAAAAAACCTAGAAAAAAAATTCTGGGGCAAAGAAAAGAAAAAAAACAAGGGGAAAACTATTTAGAATTCTCATAAATAACATTTTAATTTTTAATCACTACTTCAAAGGTAATGAAACTTTCTTTCTTTTTAAAAATAATTTAAATGTAATTATCTTGTACTTTTTTTTTTTTTTTTTTACAAATTTCTTAACACATTTTTGGGTCATTTCTTCTTCCATGGCTCCTTAGTAGTGACTGGCAAGTTGGACTCAAGCAGATCATTGTACGGTAACAGAGATGTTAACAACTGAATCAGAAGACTTTTTAACACGTACTTATCATCATGCACAGCCACTGTCTCTATGTAAGTGTACATAAGTGCCCAGTCCATGTATATCCATTCAGTATTTGTTTGTGTATAAACATATTTTTCACATGCTTTTGTACATAATGTCCTGTCTATTCTTGGTGCAGCTTTTTGTTGTTGTTCTTAGCAGCCTATTTCTGTGTCAGTACACTGAGACCAATGAAAAAAAAAAAAACAACGTAATGAAATTCCTTCTATGTGAGGACACATACTTGGCCATTACCTTTGAAACCTGGATCAATATCAGTTTGCTTGTACTGTGTTCAGATACCTTTCACAAGCTATTTGACCCTTTGAAACCTGAGCAAATTGGTTTGCTTTCTTTTTTTATAACATGGGGGAAAAAAGCCACAATCAACTTTGCAAGAAATTTCATGTAAAGTACAATAAATTAGAAAAATATGATAAGAAAATGACCTAGGAATTATTATTTGAAAATTATCCAAAAACTGGGGAAAATTACCCCAAATTAAATGTTTATATTTAAAAGCATATTATAGAAATATATATAATAAAAAATATAATAATATATACATATACACATATAATATTTATTTTCAGTACTTCATTTTCATCATTTTCTTGTTTGTTTTCATTTTTTCACTTTTTCGTGTGTGTGCCTATTTTCTTGTAACTTTTTTTTAGTAATTCTTTGCTAATTTTTGGGCCATGTCATGCTGAGTTGCTCCTTGCCTTCTCATTCAATTTTTTAAAAAAATAAATCTGACCAATTTGCTGAGGTTTCAAGGGGTCAAAGCTTATTCTGATGGAGGCCAATAATCTACTCCAACCTGGTGTGTTAGTGTTAAAAAATATTCCAAAACACAAGTATACTCAAAAAAGATATTATGCATGGGATCAAGTTTCCTTTGGGTGCCATTACCTCAGAAAGGCAAACGCGTTATGTAAGACATGCAGCTAAGTGTATCTGCGTCTATTTATACATTTGTCTTAGCAACATCACTCATTGATTTGCTCCCAACAAACAAAGGTGGTTCTTTTGTCTGTCATACTGCTGTGGAGCTAAAATTAATGTTCGGCCTTTATCCTGTAAATCTGTGTGTGTATGTGTGTGTGTGTGCTTTCTAAATGTGTGATCTTCAGCTGTTAACAGCTGAAAGCTTCTCCTTTTAATGACAGCTGTGGCCAACAAACCCATGTTCCCACTGAGAGGCTATTTTAGATTTTGCAATCGGTCTCTTTGCGAGAGTTTCCGCTCCACTCCTCTTACATCCCAATATAGCCCCAAATGGATGCTTTGGAAATCGGGGAGTTAGCCTGAGCAGTTCAAACAGCCCTAAGTATATCAGTGTGAGGCTTGGCCTGTATTTGCCCCCTTCTCCCACCCCAGCCGGCTTTTGCTTTCCAGAGAGCTGCAGCGGTCTGGCAGCCGCGCAATAAAGCCATTTCAGCCAGCACGTCAACTGGTCATCAGGAGGGAGAGATTAGCACCATGGTGATCTGTGGGCTCCACAACAGCTCCTGTAGGATATCACAGTCTGACTCTGTCTGACCCTGTTAATCCTTTCAACCCCTGGTTGGGTTTTCCACCATACCACTTTTGTTCCTTCTAGAAACAAACTGACAAACACACAAACTTTTTTTTTTTTCTAGCCACCATTGATGAATGTTTCTCACTGTTAAAGCCACAATGAAATAAAACTTGAACTGTTTTTTTTTTTTTTTTAAACTTTCTACCTGCAAATTTGCAACATTTTATCCGTTTTTATATTTTTCAAATCTGAAATTCCCTTTAAATTAATTTCCTTTCCTACAACTGTATGTTCACACCGCAATCACATAACTGAATGATGATCCAACTTTGAGACATCTAAAACATCTGTCACTCAAACAAACAACTTTTGGTATGTGTAAATGCGTATCAATGTGAGACACAGAGAGAATGCAACGTTCCCATTTTCTGTTGTAAGAGGTCCAAAAACCACCATCATGTCACCACCAGTGTCTGCCATGTTTGTTTACGCTGAAGTCACATCTGACCGCATGAGATTTCGAGTTTTGAGACTCTGGTTGTTGGTGGACAGAATATTTTAGTGTGTGGTGTGCTGTGTTGGTCATAAATTATGATTTTAAATATCTTTTAGTCTGTGTCAGGCTTAAACGCACAGACTGACACAGTTCGCGACTAACAAGTAAACATAGTGGTCATGAGTGGTACTGCAGTGCATCTAAGACATTTATGCTTTCATACTTGCCTGCTTTTGTATTTACTGCATGAAGTGGAAGTGCTGGTCAGATTGATAGGGAGACATTGTCAAACTTGAAAATGATGGAGCAGAGTTGATAAATCGGAGGGCTATCTTGGTACTGTGGGGTTGAACGGTGGTACGTCAGCGTGGGGGCTGACAGGTTGGAGGAGACCTAGTGATCTCAGCAGGGGGAATGTTGGCAGCGTGTGCATTTCGACAGGACAGCTGGTTGTCCCTCAGGGTGTGGGGCTGGGGGTATTATTGACAGGGACGTAGACGCAATTCAACTTTCCATCAGGAGATTTGAGACTCGGTTTGGCTGGGACGGAGGATTCCTGAGTGATTAGGGGGGACGGAAATTTATTTATATATATAAATATATATATATGTGTATATATATATCTGCCTTCAGAGTGTGCATTATGTCATAAAAATACACAATATACTGCAGGCATTGTTGGTGTTGAACCCTATTCTTGTTTGTGAGGTACTCCAACATCCCAGACGTGGATCTGAGTTCACTTCCACAGCTTTAAGGACGTCATTAACCAAGCAGATATCAGCTTTAAAGAGCTGCAGCTCTGTGCAAAATCACAGACCCCAAAATACATGTGCCCTTTGGAAGACCTGCTGTCATAAAAGCCCGTCAACAGTTGGTGGGAGGGAATGGCGTAAGTGTGTAATATGTGTGTGGTTGCTACATTTATTTGGGCTAATGTAAAGACATAAACCCTGTAATGGCAATAATTAGTATGTTCAAGGTTAATGATGTTAGACATTATTATTATTATTAGTGATCCGCATTGAAAATAATTATTTGAGAAGATTTAATAATAATAATAAGTGATGCTAAACCTATACAGCACTTAATCTTTCCAGATTAAATGTGTGAAGCTGGTGTTGGAGGTTAAATATATATTGGTCTCACATGGAGACCAGAAAAGCTCAGTGTATAAACTGCTCTGAAGTACTGGAAGTAAAGAAGTCTCTATTACTGCAGTGGTGTCTCCCTACATTACACACATTTGAATGCAAACTGAGTGTACAATTCTTTACTTTTACCTTTACTTTCTATGCAACGTTACTTTTGACAACTTCAGAAAGAGCCTGTGGAGTTTTCAGCTGTTCCAGCAGTAGTGAAAAACTACAACTTTGAAAAAAAGATGATTGTAAAACAAGTAACGTCATCAGTCAGTTAACAGTGTTTAGATAACGTAGCAAATGTTAGTGCGTCAGTACTGTGTAGAGCAGTGGTTCCCAACTGCTGGGTCACGGTCCATCCACGGTCCATCGCACGTCCATTTTGAATGTGAACATGTCAAATTTGTTAAAAAAAAAAAAGCTCTTTAAAATAAAGTTAAATAGTTTTCTTACGATATTTTAAATAGCTGGAAATAGCTAAATTTGATAACCTTTGCTGCTGTTAGCAGACACTGCGACTTGCCCCCACAGTAACAGTGGCACCACAGGATGGCAGAAGACAAAGAAGTTACCGAATTCGTGCATATGGTAAAGCTCCCAGGTTCGAAAACTGTACAGTGATTTATATTATAATATATCTATTGTAACATTTCGAAGGATAACAGTAATGTTCTGTCTGAATACCTTACATAGACAACAACTTTGTGAAGTGAAAGTTTGCGAAATTACCCTGAGAAAGGAGGTCGGACACAGTCAAGTAAAAGAGCTGCTAACATTCCTCGGCAGTGTAGGGTGTTGTGGTATGGTAACATGAGGTTGCTTTCAGTAAGATGTTAGCACAGCTTGAAAAACACAACTGCATCTTCCACGAGACCACCGCAATGCAAGAGTGGAAAGACAGAAGGTTGACCTGCAGGGTGATTGAAATTTTGCCACAATGCAATGTTGTCATGTCATCTGGCAACTCAGTACACTAATCAAATACTGTACATGGAAGTGCACTCCCATCTGCAGAAGTGAACCACTACTGTTCATCTCACAATCATTGCAACAAAAAATAAGATGATTGTCAGCGTGATAACTTTCTCATAGTTTTATAAACCTCTGTAAAGTGTTTTGGCATCTGAGAAACCTTCAAACTCCAAAGTCACAGCTGAGACCAGGTGCATCATTTTTTGATGACCACACCCATTTACAGTACTCGACACCTCGTGTCCAACCATCCATGCATGAATTTTACCTCTATTAATAAAGACAAACATATCTAATGAGCTGTAGAAAGCAGAATGAATACTCACATTTACTTCGGCATGTCTCTTTGCTCTCCATGGAGGAGGGACCGGGGTGTTGCTGGGAGCAGCAGCAGGAAGGCTTGGTCCTCCACTGGACCCTGATGGTTCAGAGTGTGCGGACGAGGACTGACTTGACTGACAGTTCTCTGATTTTCCAGAGTAAACCAGACCTTTCTGGTCTTCTGCTTGTCCGTTTGCTACACTACTGTCTCCGCTCTTCCCCTTCACTTCAGCAGGACTCCTTTCGATCGTGACCCCAGCCAGACTCTCCACCATGCGGCTCACGGCTTCCAGCTTTGACCGGAGCTGCAGGTTCTCCTCCTGCAGCTTGGTCACCGCCTCGGCCAAGGGTCCATTGGAAATGCACACTTCCTCAATCCTCTGCTCTATGCGTTGTTTGAAAGCACTCACATCCACATGCACCTCCCTTACCGCAGCTTGCAAGGTGGCTCTGAACTGAACCAGAGCCTCACTCTCCATCGCCCCCTGAACACCTTCTGTAGCTTCACTCATGGCTTCTTTAGTGACCCTCACCACCCCTGGGATTCACGTTAAAGGAGTAATGGGGTGGTTGGTACCAAAGCTTCAATATCTTGTCTTTCTTCAGTTCGTTCTCTGATTCTTGTCCGTAAAAGAAATTGAAGAGATCTATAGTTCTTGACCAAATATTTTTGTATTTTCTGCTAATTCCTTCCTTCAGTGATATCGATGGTGTTCCATGCCAACTTTTCAGCAAAGTTGAAGATGCAAAAAGCTTTTAAAGGATGACTTGTCTCAGGAAGATCTCTTGGTGGCCACTCATCACAGTCCCATCAAGCTCCATGGAGGACTTCTCTCAATGTGCGTATTCTCTTACACTCTCCTCTCATCTGGTCAAAGCAAGAGCAGTTGTTATTTATAAGTCATGGAAAACTCATGCACAATGTCATCTTGGGAAAAGAGATTACTTACTGCACTGACAGATCATGTTCTCAGTGCATGCAGGAGCTGAGGAATGATCAAACTAACCTTTCGGAGGGATCCGGTTGAAGTCGCAGATGACTGGTTTTGCATCGACTATGTGTTTCCTGGATGCTTACCCCTGCTGCCCCGGCCCAGGGAGTCGTCGACGCTATCTGTGCCTCCTGAGCTTGGGAGCAACAGGTTCGCCCCTGTATTTTTGGGACAGATAGGGGGCGGGGAAATATCTAACGGGGAGGAGGGGCCAGGATTATTTAAATACTTTTGTCTCTCTGTGCTGCTGATAAAACTGCGGTACTAGGAAGCGTGACTCAAGCTTTTCTGGGGGTCAATTTCAAAACATTCCATGGGCACTTTATTCTGAAAGGGACTTAAAGAAGAGGAAGACCAGATCAGTAACAAGTTAGAAAAAAAATTTCAATTACTCTGACAATTTACTATAGTTTTGAGATCAAGACACATAAAGTGTGTGTTTGTTGTTGTTTGTGTGTGTGTTTAGTGACATAATTAGGATTACACCATTTAAAAATCTACAGATCCTTAGATCTTGGATGTTTTTTTGCCAATACTTAAAACCTCAAATTAAGCAAAAATAATAAAAGATCATCACTACTTTGACATCATGTTACACTGCATTTAAACGCCACAAAAAGCAGTTGTTACTTTACTGAGCCATCGTCAGATCTTTTCATAACCATAAACAAGTGGTTTTTATGCCTACACTTATCCACGCGGTAACCACAGTGTTGTTGAAACATAATAAAATGACATCTACACAAATCCACTACACAAATGCATATAAATGTAACATATTTGTGGTTTGCAGAAATGTGCAATGCCAACATACCTTCAAATAATGAAACTATAGGGTACTAATATCTTGGCTGCAATTTAAATGTTACATTTAAATAAACATGGTGGTCTGAAAGTGACTTAAAACAACTGTAACAACAATAAACATGGTCAGGTGTATTCCATGTACAGATTTAAGCATTATTTATCATTTTAAACTTTCAAGGAGAGTATCAGATAAATAAATCACAGAAGCATCACTCCAGCAGCTCAGCCTCAGCTTGAGCCAGCAGCGCCTCTCAGTGGCCATGACCTCACATCACAGCTGAACGAATGGCTCCTTAACACAGAATAGACACTGTAAACACTAAATTAAAAAGAGAAAATGCAAAGCATGGGAGAATAAGATGAAAATATTCTTTATTTAAATCACAGAGATGATGGCAATAGCTTCTTTATTTTTACTGCTGCAATCGTTTTCTTAAATTCCCTCATGGCAGCTATCTGGATTTGAAAATATCATAGGTTTTTACATTTTGCAAAACCACAGACATCAGTGGTGTCCAACTGGTGGGTCACAGTCCAAAAGTGGGTTGCTGGTCCATTCTGAATGGACAGTGAGTGACTTGCAAATGTGTTTAACTTATGGAAAAGCACACTTTATTTTGAAAAATATTGAATTTCCTGCACCAAGCTTTTATTTCAAATAGCAGTTTCTGTTTATTCTTGGGATATGTTTTATTTCTTTTTGATCTAAGCCAACATGTTGTTTACATTTTGTGAAATAAAACTGAAAATAGTGTAATTTATTATGTGTAGACATTGAACTAATGACTAAGGAGAAATCTGGACCCCATGACTGGACCAGTTGGAAACCACTGACATACATTGCAAACTGAAATCTGCTGTAGAGCTCTGCGGGAAGCTGCAGATTCAGCTGATAATTGTTCACCACCACAGAGCGACGGCCCTTTTTGCATTCTCATTTTATATGCAATAACTATTGATTATAGCTTTTTAAGTTTCTTGTTCCTTGAAATGTTTACTGCAACTAATGTTTCCAGTAAAAAGGATAAGTGACTTACCACTGATTGGAGCAAACAAAACAAATTAACTCCCACTCTAACAAGAAAATGGGCTAACTTGAACACAATGTCAGGCTAAATGACTGTGACACACGAATATTTAATGTGATAAAGGACACGGTGTCAGATTCGAAGCAAAGTTTTCAGGGCTTTAAACTAAAAAAAAGGAGTAAAAATAAGTGTCTTTTGATGGATCCTAATGGTGTGCAGAGACACAGAAAACAACACAAGGAAAACAAAACAGAGACTTGTTCAAAACAGTCTATCAAATCAAATTTATTGAATTTTAAAGGGGTGCTCTGAATTCACAAGTTGCAGCTACAGTACATAACTCCTCTCATGTCAATAGTTTTAAGCTATTTCGTAAAACAGTCCAGTCTCTTTTCAAATTTCAGAAATTTCCTCAAAAAAAGGTCACGCTACTAAAAAAAAAAGAGACGGATGCATCAAATCTGATATATATATATATGTATGAAAAATTAGAATGCTATCAAAAATAATGTGGGGCAGGAAGTGTTAAAGGTTGTGAAGGTGCTGCATTTAAATCAGTTAAACGCCAAATGGCAGAACAGTGAGTGATATGGACAGCAGGTCAAGATTCAAATCTCCAAAATGTACAAATCCACCAAAACCGACAGATGAAAAAGTCTAAAACAACAGAGACACAGCAAACAAATTCACAAAATATCTATACTTTAAAGAGCTTCAACCTCAAATAATGAAGGTCCATTTAGAAAAAAACATTATGGGATTTGATTGATAATTTTAAAACATAAATTAAATGCTACAAAATATGAAATGCTAAAAAATATTAGTATAAAGGCCTTAATTTCAACAGAATCAAAGGACAAACATTCTCATTCTAGTAATTTTAAATAGTTTCAACCAGTTCAAATATTTTAAAACAATGAGACGTTCTTGATGATTGTAGTGAACACCGAATTCTCCTAAAGGATATGGTAATAATCATGATAAATACAGCCACAACCTGTAAACACCACCTGCCATCTTAGCTCTTTTACACTTACTTTTGTGGGTTATCACAAATAGATTTTTCACAAGGCACTGGAGACTAAATTTGGTTCGCTGTCCACAGATCAAAATCAGTCCCAGCACCACAGTTATTTTTGCAGTGCTTAAAATCCAAGCTCATCCAAAATCTGTACGATAAAAGGTCTCAAAGTCGATTTTTGTGCAGGTCATCAGCCTAATGCTGCATTCACATCATATCAGAAGAAACCAAACGACTAAAAGCTGTAGTAAGACCCAAATGAAAAAAAGCTGATTTGCTTGAACTACCGATCTATGCATTTTCTGCTGTTTCAAACATTTCCAACTGAAACAATTAAGGTAACGAAAAA
This sequence comes from Plectropomus leopardus, assembly GCF_008729295.1. Classification (NCBI taxonomy): domain Eukaryota; kingdom Metazoa; phylum Chordata; class Actinopteri; order Perciformes; family Serranidae; genus Plectropomus; species Plectropomus leopardus. Next base: position 7,986,005 of record NC_056475.1, read on the forward strand.
CCTTGCAAACAATTATTTATCCTGCTTGGAATAACTACTAATGCCAGGATCAGACTACACAATATTTATGCATTTTGAGATGGTCACTGTATTAAGATTAAACAGTCAAAGGTTAATGAATGATAATGAACCAAGAACCCGAGGCCAATAATAGCTTGCCATTCATATGTATGTGATGGAAAAAGAGGTCTTTCCTGTTCTGTCTGAGAGCACCAAAACAAAACATTTCATAACAAATGAGTTCACTTCTTTGTCTTGTGCATGGAGGAGTGATCTGTGCTTCTATGGGTCACCATCATTGTTGTAAATGTTGACAAACTAGGTCAGAAATGGTAAAAAATAAATAAATCTTTCCATCAGTGCGTTGTTCTGCTTTCCAGATTCTACGACAAACTACACGGGGCAAAAAGAGCAATTGACTCATTAATGTTCCCAAGTACATTATTGTGTAGTCTGATCCCTGCACAACGATGTTAAAGTTACTCTCCATCCATCAGCTCTTATTTACATCCAACGTGACATGAACTTGGCAATGACATTTTTTAAACCCATTCTAGCTTTAAAACCTTTATTAAGCTTTGACCACTATCTAGTGGGAATCTAACACACCAACCATCAACCCACCCAAACCCGGCACTGCCCAGGAAAAAGAGACCAGCCCAGAATTGATGTGTGAATACAAAGCAGCAAACTTATACAAAAAAGTGTAGTGATGCACGATGTTGGCTTTCTTGCCGATATCCAACATACTGACGGCTCATTTGGCCTATAACCAATATTGATATCAATATATCCACTTTTTTTTCCCATCACTGTTAAATCTGACAAGTTGATTTACTTAAGAAATTCTCAGAAAACAAACTTCCTTGAAAAATGTAAGCAAATATAACAATTAATCTTTATTTATGTTCACTTTACATCTAATTGTCAAGTTTACTTAAAATGTAGTTATATTCACTCAATTTTGTGAATTTGTTGCAACTTACAAATGACAAGTTCAATCAAATCAATCTTTCTTAGTTTTAGCAACTTCAGTAAACCAAGTTCACAGTACTATTTATCTGCATTCTGATTTCAAACTAGTAAATGGTATTTGTATTTTCTTAAACATGTTAAGAAAACAAACCATGCAGATCTAACTTGATCATTGGCAAAATCCTTTGTCATTAAGTTAAGTCAGACCAACTTGCTTTACTGAAGTTGCTAATACTTAAAAAGAACAAGTTAATTTTACTCGTCATTTTTAAGTTGCAACGACTTAAATAAATACAGCTCAAGTAAACGTGCACATAAAGTAAACACAAATTAAGATTTTTAGGTGTATTTACTTACATTTTTCAAGGAAATCGGTTTCCAAGATTATTTTGAGTAAGATCAATTGTCAGATTTTTCACTAGACCTAGTTTTAGTGATCATCAAGTCTGTACTGTAGTGGGATGAGCATCATATTATGCATACTTTCATCATAACGGCCCACCAGCAGATGGAGACATAACACAACCAATATGCCAAAGTTGCGTTTTAAAATGTCACTGCCCCATGCAGTAGAATTACATGTACTGTGTGAGTAGTGTGCAAGTTAGTGGAGAATCAACTAAAACAGCTCGTAAATCCTCAGGAATCATCCATCAAAAACTGAACAAGTTGGTCACTCTCTGGGCCCCAAAGAATGACGGGAAACTGGAGGGTAGGTGTGTTTTTAAGTGAGAAGTGGGTCACTTAGCTATTAAGACATATCATCTACAGCATTTCTAAATACTGAGAAGCAAATAGATCTATCTTCATATTACTACAGTAACTGTAACTGAAGTGCCTGACAGTCTTTGGTTTACCAACCCTAAAAAAGTTGACGTATCACAAGCCATGTCAGAAAGCATAAATACAAGAAAAATCTATGCGAAAAAAAAAGTCTTTAAAAATATAATATAGAAAAGAAACAGCATACCATTCTAGATGTGATCATCTTTAGAATCAGTCTCGCGGTTTCACCATCTTACAATAAACCTCTAAACACACACACAACTGTTAACAACTTCATCAAGCTTCATCAAACCCTGAGCGACGAGGATGAACTTAAGACTTCCGATAATAAGCATCTATCATGTGATAAAAGATAACAGATATGTGTACTCTGCATGCCTTGAACCTTTCTTAATTCTGACTGAGGGATTCACAGATTTAGGATCAGATGCTGTTTGTGTGGCAGTGACCGAGATCCCTAGTGATGAAAATAATGTGGCTTGTCTTCCCTTGGCTATGAAAGTTATAAGAACTGTGAAGTCAAGTCAACGTGGCAAGCTTTGGGCTCATTTCAGATCAGACCGGTAATGGAAACCGTTCTGCAAGTATAGAAATTACATTTGAATTTTGGACACAGTCACATACAAATATATAATTTTGCTTTCTTGGGACACCATGTAAAGAACATCTGTTAAAATAAAGAGCAAAAAAAGGGAACTTTTGATGATCAAATCTATGATAATGTCAATAAAGGTAGTGGAATGTCATATTTTCTATATTTATTAAATTATTTCAAAAGTTAAGACTGCTGTTAAAATCTTAATGAAGCTCAAATTTGATCTCCTTCATTTGTCAATCTCACAGTCTCCAAAACTCTGTTAAATTTTACAAACATTAACATGACTGCCTGTCAAATTTGTCAGTTTCAATAACTGTCAAATGGACCTGTCAAAATCAGAGCCCAGGGAAAATGGGAGTTTAAAGTGACGTTCTGAAAATGCAAAAAATGATTCTTGCAAAAGTCAAGGGGGGGCATTTTCTCCAAACTGTCACAACAGACTCGACTTTAGGGTGTAAAGGAGCTGCTACTACACCTCAAATAGTTTTGTGTCTTGATGGTATGAATGCTGTTTAAATTACTTTTTAACCCAAGATAAAGCAAGAATAAAACTCTGGCAAAAAAATGAAAAAAAAAAAAAACGTCAAAATGTTGTGATTTAAATAATGCTGAACACCAACTATTTTCTAATCAGTGTCACTCTTGTAAAACGTAATTAAAACAATGCCACATGTCGTTTTTTAAGCATATTTAGTGGTGAGGTCATGGTGGCATGACAACAGAGATGTATCTGAGGGCGGCAGACTACATAAGAGACATGCACAGCTCTAACAGGAAATGCCTGCACAGGCCTACTAATCCCAACTGGTCCTGCCTGTAAACTGCTGAGTGGACAAGCAGATAATCCTGACGACAGATGGCGGCAGAGAGGAGGGAGGAGGGCTCGCTCCGCTCTGCTAAAGCTCTCTGCAACTTTCTATCACTGCAGAGCACATCAGCCAATAGACTGGGATGAGTTAAAGGGAAAGACGGAGCGGAGCATGATGGGAGGATGGAGGAGGGGAGGGAGGAAACATTGGTGATAAGAAGTAGGTGACACACGATTTAAAAAAGGGATAACCTGCAGCTTTTAATCTTAGATACAAAAATAAAAATTGGTTGACTGAAGTGAAAACCATTGGTTTTGACTGCAGTGAAAGTGAGATTAATAATTTAAGTGTAAAAATAACGTAGATGAACATTTTATGAAGGTAAATTAAATGTCTTACTAGTTGGCAAGAGGTCAGAGAGGCAACTTTAATTTTATTAACACCACTACAAATCTGGAGACAAGTGGGCGTAGGAAGCTGAGGGTGAGCAGGACGGTAAAAGGGAGAGTCCGGCTGAAAACAGCACAAAGAACCTGGGATGGTTCCAGTAAGAGTGGCCTGGTCAGCAGCAGACAAAAGAGGCCTGCACTCTGCTGGAGTCCAGCCAAACTGAGACAAACAAGCCCATCATTCAGCAGCTCGGCTCTCCTTACTCCCTCATCCTCATGCTGCTCGTCAGCAAACAGGCTGTCAGTCTATCAGCAGGAGGACTCATCACCTTCTCCCCCCACACTGCTGTTCCCACCAGACGTGGAAACCAATGTGTCTGCCATAGTGCAGTGCGGGGCAAAGCAAGACTGCAGAACCCATAATGCAACAGCCCGAACCAGAACTGGCTGTCACCTTTTATTCAAAATTTAAGCAATCACCACACGCAACTTCAGCAGACCACAGACTGTATGGGCTGTGGCTGCTGATGCTGTAGCAGCGTAGGGGACAGTTGCAACAGTCCACCTGGCTACATTCATACACTGACAGGGCTACCTGTAAGCATCACATGGCTAATGTTATCTCAACATTATCAACAGGTTGAATGACAACGTTGAGTCATGTTTGTGTTGGTGCAAGTTTTTTGAGGCAATTTAACATATGGCAGCAACAGAAAGTTTGCTGATCGAGCAGGAAGTCGGGACAGTTTAGGATAAGACCGCCAGTGCAAAAAGGATAGAAAGCAGGTATCGTTTGACTCAAAACATTCAGATTCTTATTAGTCTGGGTTACTTCAAACCCTCTGAACCCTCTGCACTACCATGCCTTGTACATCAAGAGGGGGTCTTTTTAAAATGAACTAAACCTTTGTAAACTTTTTGGTCTTTGTTAAAGCAAGACTATGTGACTTGTGAAAGCAGATAATAAAAGAAAAGTTGACTTCAAAAGCAATAAAACGTCACCCTCACACAGTTCAACACGCTCAGGGGAATTGCTTCTACAGCCTTAGTTGGTCTGACATGACCAGTAGCTTAGCGTGGCTGCTGTAAGCTTAAAGTTTAGGTATTGTTGTGTAACTGATATTACTGAGTCCGTTCTGTGACTTTTCTCGACTTTCACATTACGTTTGAGCATTCACAGCAATAGTTACATGGGCTCGCTTTAAGGCAAAGTGACAGAAACTAGCCATCATGACACAAAACCATCTGAGAGAGTTAAGAGTGTAAACATTTTGGATTGGAAACCAAAGATACAAAATTTAGATAAAGGTAAAGCTGTTTGCTGCCTTTAAAAAAATCAGTCGCCTGCCTTACAGTCATGTTATCGACAAAACTTGTGAAGCTTGTTAGCCATGTCAATTCTAATGTAAACTATTTTCGTAAAAGTTGCGTTAAACTTGATTTTTTTGAAAAAGTGACAGCCCTTTAAAGTCACTATCCCAACAGGTAAACTTGGTGCAGTTTGTCAACTGAGCTGCAGTTGTAAACTTCTTGGTGTATACTACAAAAACTGTTACTAATGATATATTTTTTCAGCATTACATGAATGCAAATGAACCAAAAGACTGCTGAGGTAAATTTAAAAGACAAAGAGTTTTTAACTTTTACATGAAATCTAACATCAGACCTTAAGCTGTAGTGTGGGGTCCCAGTAGAAATGTACGGTAGAAATAAAATGTGTGGTCCCAAAAAAATGACATACTAAGCTGTGGATCAACCTGATATGACTTGACATTAGTGTTGTATACATGCACCACAGTCTCTTTTTTGCATAGATTGAATTTGCAGAACATACAAAAAGGCCATAAATGCACACTTAAATCAGTTAGTTCACTATAAAGCTTGAATGACCAAAGATATTAAGAGTTAAATTAACCTCAGGGACTAGACTGTGTGTGAAACTAACCCTGCTGCATTCTTATGAAAATAATATCTTCTATTTATTCTTTGATGTGAAGAAATAATATTCTTAATAAGATCAAAAGTGAAGTATTCTTTCTCTCTCATAAAAGCCTTTAAGATAAATGTCTTTATGCAACTGTGAATCCAACAAGAACAAAAAAAAAAGGTTTTGCACGATAAACAAAAAAATGGTCCTTTCAGGTCTAATTATGTTGATATAGGTTTAAAACTATTTTTGCGATGAAACTAAAACAGGATCTCTAAAAACATTGACTATATACAGCCCTGTGTGAAGTGCTCTATGCAACAGCGAGTACACAAGTGCATATAAATCTGTGGAGCCTCAGGGAAACTTACTGGATGTTATTGATCCATTTCAGGAATAATCATTTCTAATATCTCTCATTTTTTGTAGCTAAATTGCTCAGAAATTTCAATCCTCTGTGTAAGTTTGCCCTGGTGAGCCAACGCTCACCTTATTGCTCTGACCTTGGCCCTGAGTTCGTCCCACATTAGGCATGTCCCCATCAATCCCCTTCTCTGTGGTCGAAGAGCAGATCTGAGTGACTTAACAGGAGAAAACAAACAACTGCCTCAATAATTAACCATTAGTGACCATCAAAGACTGAGTCATCCCAAGCTGTCCTACATCAGCATCGCAGCGTTTCTATGGCGGCTATAAATGCTCCAGTGTCACCTAAACAGAGTGTGGATTCAAAAGCCGAATCTCTCAGTAGCAAGAAACCTAACTAACCCTGTGAAAGCACGTATGCAAATGATACTGACCTAACAGATATGATAATCCTTGCACTTGGGTGTAAATTAGCCCAAAGAAATGATATTATGTAACATAGGGTCATATTTTATCCCAGCATGGCTTTACATTACTATTCAGTCATTGAGAGCAGCCCTGTTTTCAAGGCGATTCATAGGCGGTCTTGCCTAAATTTTGTAGAATCAACCTTCAATTTAAAAAGCATATTATGGAAAAAATGAAGAATGCTTTCCACAACTTGTTGGTGCCACCATTCTCCAACTTTGACATTGGCGGATATTGCCAAACTGATTTCCTGAAAGCTTTCTTTAAAAAGTATTCCCTAGAAGACCAGTGCAGCATTAAATCCTTGGGGGGTGCACCATGCATACAGAGCTAGCACCCGGTCGAAGGGGATGGCTTCTGGGAGACAAATGGGCCTGAGCCGTAAAAGTGTTCTGGATGTTACAGTGAGGAGAATGGTATTGTTGCAAACTGACGCCATGGTAACATGCTGCATGGGAAGCTACAAACAAAATGAACAGGGGTGAAAAGTCACATTAATGGGGTTTTAACAAATGTAGCTGTTTTTAGCTCTCAAAAGTGAATGAGGTGACGTGTATTCCTGCTAATACTGCCTGAATTAGCATCCCACCCACCATTATTCCTAATCCTTCTCGTCGGTGTGATTAGTGAATGGATGGGATAGGAAACACAACTATTACAATAAAATCATTAAAATAAATACAACCTGTCGTAACAGCCGCTCACACAAACACTGTAACAGACCTTCCAAATCAGCAGAGGCTGTAAACACAGTAGGAGTAAGAGATAAGATCAAGTCTTTCCATGGAAGCTCTTCTTCAGTTTCTGGTGCTTTTGCTCCACGTTTCACTCTCAGTGAAGCAAACGTGACCTTTTCATCAGTGCTGTAAATGTTGACAGACGCAGTGTAGCACTTCAACAAGATCCAGGCAAGAGCCAAAATCCCCCAAAAAAAGAGAAATCCCAAATCATTAAACTTCAGTAGTAGAGCTGGGTCGGTGGAGAGGTCCACTTATGCAGCAGATTTTGTAACAGAGGGTTTAAAGTGTGCGGAAAATGCCCAGGAGTTGTGGGACAAGAGCAGGCAGTCCTGGTGTACTACAGTACAATGGTGGGGTTTGAAATGTGTTAAGTCAAACTAGTGCCTTTGCAGAAGTAGTTGCGTTAGTAGCTGAGTGTGCGGCTTGAGCGAGCAATCGTGAACTGGATATCAATCCTCCTTAGAATTGTCAGTGACTGTGGCCGTAGGAGACAAGTCTGGCATGCGGCTACGCCGGTAAAGACGGTAGCCCTTTCGGCAAAGAAGGACAAACCAGTAGACCTGCGGTGCCAGGATGCACGAGTTGCCCAGGTTGGCAGACAGCGGCAGGTGGAAGGGCACGCTGTAAAGCGGGATGCCGTAGTGGCGGCCGTACACCCAGTACATGTAGGGGAAGAGGGCGATGCGGCACATAAAGAAGGTGAGCAGCACCATACCGCCATTGACCTTGTGCAGCCAGCAGTCCTGGAGGCTGAGCTGGTGGAGGAGACATAAGCAAAGAGGGAGGGATAGAAAGAGGATGTGGACGATGAGAACATTTCAAAATAACACCTAAAGACGCAGTGGAATCAAAAATATGTCATGTTTCCTTGCATTCATTGCTCAGTTATCTCTTGTAAAATGTTCAAATATTTTGATGACTAATGTATTTTTTGTAATTTGGGGCAACAAGCTAACCCGTCTAATCATATATAACCATCTGGCTGTTGCTTGTGGCCCATAGCAGCAAACAGAACTCTTAATTTATCCATTCTCCCATCCTCCTCCTCCCGATCTACAACAAGAGCGCAAAGGTGCAGGTGGAGGCCAAAAGTGTACAGCTCTGCATGGCTTTGCATTTGCTAAGCTAAACCCGTTTTTGAGTGACCCAGTCAAATATAGTGGATGTGATCAAAACCCCCTGTATGTTCTTTTTTACTTAGAAATGCATGACATTATAGATGACCACTGTGACTTTAAGTTGTGAAGGTAGTTTTTTTTAAGCCAAAGTCCACATCAATGGTTTCCTAAGTAGAGTCCAGCAACAGACTGGGTACATTCATGGTCCCCCGAGGATAAATAATAGTGACTTTGGAGGTTATCTGACACGCCATCTTCCTCCTCCAACACTCATGACTAGACTGCACTTTAGGATTCAAGGTAACACAACATGCAAACATCTTATATTGCCTGGTAACAGCAGCAGTTATCTTCTCTTCAAAGAGAAGCAAAGAGGTGCTGATTCATTTCACTGTGACTCATCATTAAGATTAGCATGCTTACTTTAGACATGCAAGTAACTTTTACCGTGCTAGTACAGTAACGTCTGCATGCTGAACATTAAATGCATGGACATTAGCTAAAGCTGACAGAAAGAAAAGCCAGATAATATAATAAAAACCTGGCTGATTATACTTTTTAACTGTTGTGTATATAAACAACGGATATGTTTTGTAACACTGTGAGCCTTGTGTGCTGAAAAAAATAACAAAATATGTGTGCTAAATTCTTCTTGTTTGTTTTTCCTTTGTTTTTATTTTTGTTTTTATATCCTATTGTTGTTTTTGGTTTTATTTTATTAGATTCAATTTGGCATTTTTTATCATCTTTTTTGCAATATTTTAGATAAAGAATATAGAAAAAAAACACTTAGTTTTCTCAGTGACACGAGCTGGAATTTAATGATTTATTTACTAATTAAATTTTTAATTACTTGGCTTGAACTGTTACTACTACCTCTTCGGTAGTTTCCAAATTCATGCTAAACACCAAAAAAATCATATGTGACTCTGATCTTCTTATCATCTCTGATGTGAAAGACTGTTGTGACCTAAGGTCGACACTCAGAGATCAATGGGAATCAACGCTGCTGTTGAGAGCAGTAAAACTGTCTGTTAGTGCTGATCGAGTCCAAAGGAGGGCAGCAGTTTTTTTTTAAAGACAAAGACGAGCTGATGAGCTTTGCTTTGCTCTTTTTCTCTGCTGACACCAGATGTCAGCAAAGACCTGAAAGCCCACGGTCCACTGATTTCACAGTGAGGCTCTTCTATTCTTAGATTACAGCTTTACTAAAACACGCAGCCTCGGACTGCACAGCTCGAGTGCAGTCGCCAAAGTGCGGGATATTATGCCCGCTGTATGGGTGCGACTAATGAGGGCATTAACTGCTGGTAATGGGTTAAGAGGCAGGGAGAGTAAAGAGTGCCATGGCCTCTTAGCTCTGAATGCTACTGACTGATGTTTTTTTTGTTGTTTTTTGGTGAGCCATGCATTTTAATTATTGATAGCACAGTGACAAGCTACATCCAAAATGAAACAGAGATACTCAGGTTTTTAGATGATGCAAGGCACCACACATCACCCGAGCAGGAAAAATAATTGTATAATGGCTTTAACTAAACCAAGGGTGACAGACAACAGCATCTGTCAGCTGTTTGTATTTCAAAAAATATCCTTGCATTTTTTTTTATACCATGGAAGCAGCATTTCAATCCCTAATGGACCTTTTCAGATAAGGTTTACATATATGGCTTAACTCATTCAAGCAAGAAATTTGCAGTAGAAGTATAGAAAGGTGAATAAATTAAAGGCAGCACTTATAGAACTGGTACTCATATAATCATGGAAGAACTGCATATATCCCCTAGTTGAATTTTTTTTATACATCAAGGTTTATTTAGCGCAGGTTGCTCATCATGATGCATTATTAGTATTTGGTTTTCCAGTGCAAGTTTCCATTTCCACTGCAACAACATATACACACTGGGCCCAGTGTGGCACACATCTTTTCTGCATGCATGGAAAGCAAGCTGGTATCACACACCTGTCAAGCTTTCCATTCTAGCACAAAAACATCTGCAGTCTACCGTAATAACCGGCGGCAGTTTTAACATCTAAGTCTTACCACAGGGTTTCCACATATTTTCATTGACAACATTTCAAAACTCTACATGATTTTGATGGCCACTTGACCTCTGATTACTCACTTTATTCAGGAGATCTGCTTGTTTATTTTTAAGTCATTTAATGTCAAGTGTTTTATTGCTGTTTAAATGTAATCTGTTGTATGTAAACACTATTATATGGCTATTTAAAACATATGTCTGGTAGCTATTCTATATGGCCTAAATAATAATAATAATGATAATAATAATAACAATAACAATAATAATAATACACCAGACTTATATACTGATTTTCAGAGTCCTTAAACATGCTGTACAAAGGACATCTAAATATATAAGACAATAAAAATAAAAACATCAAAAAAAGAGCAGCCGATTCTTTAATGTAGTCAAAAATAAATAAAATAAAGTGAAGAATAAAACTGAATAGACTCTGCTTGTGAATAAAAACATGGGCTGTCAAAAAACAGTCTAGCGTAGTAAGATAGCTAGACAGGCATGAGAATGTTTGTTAATTACTCACAAAGCAGAAAACACACCATTAAATCAATTTCTCATGTTTTTGGGAGGGCTATTTTCAGATATTATTCTTATTAAAAGCTTATGCATACCATTTTTGAAAGTGCATGTGTTGTGCCTGGTTACATTTTCCACGCTACGATTGTGTAAGTGCTGCTTGTTTACAAATGATTACCCAGCTTAACTATATGGTGGTTGACCTGTGACAAAATAACAGTGGCCGATGTTATAATCATGTTTACTCTGCACACTGAGTTTACATAAAAGCGACAGCATGCGATACATGACAGGTGTATGACTTGTCTGTTTGCGTCTGGTGAGTGCACATGTGTACGCTCTGTCTCACCTGAATAAGTATCTTCCCCAGGGAGACGAAGGGTGTGCTGAGCTCTGTTAGAAACAAGCAGCCAATGAAGAAATCCCCCTGGTCCCTTCTGAAGAACTGTGGAACAGACAAACAGAGCGCACACGCACAGAGTGAGCAAACAAACATAAGCACGGAAAAAAAACACAGCTGACATTCAAGGACAATTTCTGGAACAGTCTCAGTGGAAAAATGCTCAGAGAGGCTTCAAAAGACAGATCAGTTTTTGGACACGCATGTTTCTCAAGGCTGATTCTGACAGACTTGGACTGAAAGTGCCGATGGCCTTTCGTGAATAGTCTTATTTAATACTCTATATATTTTTTGTGTAACTGTTCTGTTAAGAAATGATGTCAGTGTGGATCTGTTATAAGAAGTAGGCCTGGAAAGGATTAGACAGTTTCTCTTTAGTTATCAGTCGACAGCAGCACTTCAGAGACTTGGTGCACCTGAGACATGTCATTGAAACAAAGCTCAGGCCTAAATGGCCAGCTCACCTCACCTGCTGTTGCAAGCTTCTATTCGTATCTTTAATAAATCTGTTGGTACAAAAGCAGGTAATAGTCTTACTATCTTTTTTTCTTTTTTAAGATTTCATTCATTCTTAAAGCATAGGAAAAAATACGAGTTGTGTAAACCATAAGACTGTAAAAAAATTTTGTCTTCATGCCTAACCATCATAGTCCGGTGCATACAAAACACAGGGAATAAGACAAGGATGGTGCATTGGGGGTTGCTTCAGTGTTGTAGGGGCAAAGTACAACCTCAGTCCCCAGCAGGAGCATTTTGTTTGCCTTTAGTACTTGCACTACTGACTGTTCAAAATAAAGGACAAATAACACATCCTTATGCCTTTTTTCCGCTCTACCAAACCATGACTCCTAAAACGGATATTGTTCAATACTGACATAAGGATCACATATCACAATTATTTATTAAAGTATTTGTATCAAATCTGGATAAACAGAGCATTGCTTTCACTTCCATGCTGTGCTACATTCTTGCTAATGTAAAAGTCTTTGAATCTTAGTAAGACTGCTCCTTATTCACAGTGCATCTCCTAGAAGCAAAACATAAATACATTTGTACAAAAACTCAATTTAACGCCTGGTTACTTGTATGTAAACACGCCCTGTACTCTACTCCACATACGCAATTGCACTGTGCGTGCTTAAATCCTAAATTAGATTTAGGTTTATTAAATTTTAGACCAACACTCTGAGTAAAACCCATTAGTGGATACTAGTATGACAATCTCTACGTTTTTTGTGCAACTACAAGTACAAAGGCAGATGTCTTACACTGTTGTTGTCTCTGTCTCCACCATTCTTCACTTACAATTTCCACATCAGATTATATATATATATATATATATATATGTATTTTTTCTTTAATTATCGTATGTATTTTTTCTTTAATTATCTATTTTTCCATTCTTATTGTCCATTATTTCTGTTATTTTACACATTTATACGGTGTAATATGCCATTCAGTTACCTATTGTGTAATATTCTTCCACTTACTGTTCAACAATACTTATAGGCCATATTTCTATACTTTTGAAATAGATATATACTATACACCATTTGTGTATTTCGGTTATTATGTGCAATTATCAAACATGTACATATAATAGTTGTATAAATGAAAGGTTTATATAGTGTATATAGATTTTATATCTATGATTATTTAATTTTCATTTTATGTCATTTGTATTTTGTAATATCCTATCATTTTTTTTGCATTCAAACACTTCTGCATTTTGATTCTGACTCTTGAACTTGCTGTAAAACGTGAATTTCCAAAATGTGGGATTAATGGTCTTATCTTTTTCTGCCACAATTTCAACATGGCAAAAAAACAGGCAGCGTGATTCGAGCCAGGGCTGATGTCCTGTACATAAGTAATGAATGAAGCTTTCAAATATTGACCAGCGGCACAGTGCTGTGTAGTTAGAGAGGCCATCCTAGAATAGGTGAGTCAGTCTAGATGGATAAAGAGACTCCAGACAAAAGACGAGCACTGTCTGGTAGCCTAGCTTGCTGTGTGCTGATGATGAATAAAGCATGAGTGGCTTCAGACGTGGCCCTGCCATCTGCCCATGAAAGAATGAACTGAGACCACATCGGGGAACTTTACACTACACCTAACCGACTACCTGGCTACCTCATCCCATCCCCACCTGTCATGGGTGTGCTCTACCGTTGTCTATGTTTGAGATGCTGTATGAGGCAGAAATTAAAGTTTGCCATGCACATATTTTACCTGTCAAGCACATATTGAACAGTGTATCTCATGGATGCCACTTAGAGAACAGTCAGAGGCCACATAAGGCTTCTTAAGGGGTTGGGTTTTTTTTGGTTTTAATCCTATATTTGTAATTCGAGATGTGGTACAGCTGATCTGAGCTGTAAGCCACAATATACTGTTCTAATGCACCACTCCCCTCAACTAGTTTGCCTGCAGCCACTGAAAACAATAGGTGTATTTGTGGTTGCGAGTGTGTAATGCTTACCATCTGTTCAAGTATCTCTTTGAATGTTTTTCTACATGCATTCGCCTGTGTGCAAACTAAGGAAGCATTTACAACATGAGAATCACAGTCGGCCACTAGGTGAAAGCTTGACATGGAGATAAAGTCAGTCTCATGTACAACTGGAGGTGCGGAGTTGGTGGCTTTGGTGGGGTTAACGTCTCAGGTGCTGCATAAAAAGTATCATCATATACAGTATACCTCAGTGAAATGTCAGGAAGGTATGAAGGAATGGGAAAATAGATACCGCCCAAGCCTAGTGAGGGTATCAGTGAATACAGAGTACTAATCTGATACTGGTGTTCTTCTTTTCCCAAGTCCAAAATTGAAAAATTGAGTCGGAAGCCCGAAATGACAGAATTAATATACATATTAGTGAATTCTTTTGAATGACAGCAAAAAAATACACTATGTAATGTGTAAATCGGTCACATTAAGCAGTGATCTTCTCATATCGCGGCCGATACCAATCTGATGGATGAAATTAGAGCATTTCTACATGCAGCTGTAATTTAGGTTATGTTGGTTCATAGCTCAGCTGGTAAATCAACAGCTGTTGACTTCAGGCTCATTTGTCAATTCACATTATCATCGTACAATAGGCTTTTTTCACAGTGGACAGTTTAAGGGTCCAGGTATTGTGCATACTCACTAGCCTGGCATATTGGGAATGCAGCCATTAATTAATGTTATTAATTACTGCTATGCTACTACAGCATATAGAAATTTGCATTGTAAAAAGTTTATCGTTATTCCAAACTTTACTATAATTTCTAACACATCAGCAATAAGGTATTTCTAAAATTATTCTCATAAGTTCTCTAAAAATAGTTGTTTTTTTTTTCATTTTAATTATGTAGATGTTTTTTTCATTAACACTAAAGGTTTGGTGCACCAGCTCATGTGTTGCCCGGGCGGGCCAGAGTGGCATAAAGCTGATGAGTGAGGGAACAAAAGGAGAATCAGAGGGAAGGGGTGGCAGGTTTAGAGAAAAGAGAGGATGACTGCAGCTGGAGCTGAATAATGTAGGGTAATGTGATCTCATATTGCCACTGACTGCCACTGCAAACAAAAGGGCCAGGTTTCCACTGCACCTGGCCTGCTAACCTCAGATACTACGTGGAGAGGAGAGTGGCTGTGTTAACATGTTTCTGTGAACTCCATGGCACGTAAGTACACTATCAGCGGAAAAGCTTATGAATAACCTTATTCAAGTGTGTGATACAATAAATATTTCCTTGAGAAAACAGAAGTCTTTATATTCGACTGCAACCACAGAATAAAGGGAACTTCTACTTTGTCCAACACTGAAATCATCAGAGTAAGGCATTATGCAGAAAGTGGAGCGCTATTATGAACTTCCTCCCCATGCTTTGCTGCTCAAAATGTGTTCACAGTGAACTCCGGTTTTACAGTTCAGTAGGTTTCCAATTTGCCGTTTATACCTGCACTAAAAGTCATCATGGTCCACAGTACCTCTCCTCTTGTGTTGCCTGCTCCCTCCCTTGCTTAACCCTTTGAAACCTGAGCAAATTGGTTAGATTTCTTTCAAAAACATAGGAGAAGGCAAAAAAGCAACTTACAAAGAAATGGCTCCCAAAAATTGCAAAAAAAAAAAAAAAGTAAAGAAGTTAAAAGAAAATTACCTAAAAAAGAGCAAAAAATAAAATTATAAAAATAAGAAATCAAAAACAACAAGAAAATTACCTTGGAGAAAGTGCTGAAAACACTTTCTAGAGAA
This sequence comes from Plectropomus leopardus, assembly GCF_008729295.1. Taxonomy (NCBI): domain Eukaryota; kingdom Metazoa; phylum Chordata; class Actinopteri; order Perciformes; family Serranidae; genus Plectropomus; species Plectropomus leopardus. The sequence goes on from NC_056475.1 coordinate 8,001,383, forward strand.
TATCTTTTTTGGGATTATTTTCTAATAATTCTCCTTTCTTTTAAAAACTATTTTTTGGGGTTATTGTCCTGTCTCTTTTTGTCCTGTTGATCCAGGTTTCAAAGGGTTAAGAACTGACTGTGTATTAATCCATTCAATCCTTTTCTGTGCTTTCTTGTACATTGAGATCTTTGCCTGGTGCCATGTTCCTAACACTTGTATCTCAGCAGAAAACAACCTGCACCTTTAATTTTGTCTTCCTGTCCATTCTTACTGCATCTGTCCCTTTGCAACACTTACAATTCAAGGACATAAAAGAAAACAATACAGAATAAATTGTTGACATTTTTTCAAAGAAGGTAATCAATAATTATCAGCTTACTGTTCTCTCTCATTTCCCACCATTTACTCCCTTAGAGCCTGAACTCTAGTTATTCCTTTGAACTGACAAAATTGGATTGTATATAGACCACACAATAAATCACTGAAGTTTTCCACTCCTCTGCATAAACTTTGGGTTAGAGTTTGACTAATGCTACAGTTTTTAAGTGCTGGGACTTAGTCAAAAACTATCTGCCGTCCTACATACACAATTAAGTATTCAAACATGGAAAACAGCGCACGCTTGGGGTGCCTCAAAGGCATTCTCAATGTTGATGTAGATATTAAAAATAAGGTATGACGATTGCAAACCCCTGTTAAATCGACCTTTTGTAATGTGGAGTTGACATGATCGCTGGATTGTTGGTTTCAGAAACTTCGGTTTATCAGTGCACTAGTCTCTTACAGCCACCAGGGGATTAGCATGTTTGCACACTAATGCACTTCATATTATGTCTATTTTACCACCATCCACTTTCCAAAGCAACATTTTTTTTCATTTAAACATATTGCCTCTTCACCATATGCCAGGCAGCCTCAAGGTCCATTTCAATTAGTGCAGGCGGAAATGGGACTTGCAGAGAGTTGAAAATCACTTGATTGGGAATCCATGACAGTGAGCATCAGGTCTATTTTGTTGTTGCCACTTAGGCAATCATTAGGAGATAATGCAGCTTAAAGCATGGATTGATTTGAAAACAATGCACTACATTACAGCAAACACTAATAACGCATTACTGGCAGTACAGAGTACTATGAGAACACATGACTTATCACATTTCAGACAGTTCAGACACAAGTTTCAACTCCCTTTGAGCTGATTTACCATACTGGAATAAAAAGAAACTGCTGCCTAAAGGTGGGAAATTATGAATAATTAAAACTTGAAAAAGGCACTATGGTATGCTTTGAAAAAATGGTCAGAAGTCTCTTAATGTATAATGTGAAAATCACCCTTCAGTAGGACAAATTTTCTCGATTAATATATTATTCATTTGGACTATAAAATATAAAAAGAATAATAGCTATTACAATTTCCCAAAGTGAAAATTGACATATCAGAATTTCATTTTTGGTCCGACCAGTAGTTCAAAAACCAAATATATTCAGTTTAGTATTGTGGAATAGAAACAAAAAAAAAAACCTCACATTTTAAAAAACTGGAAGAAGTTAAGTTTTTTTTATTTTTTGCTTGAAAAATGACCTAAATGATTAAACAATCATCAAAATTATTGCAGATTAGGTCTGTCTTAATCGACTAATTGATTGGTGTATGCAGGATAGTATCTGCTTTCTTGGGGATGCACAACATACATGCACACCTGTGATGCGATTAATGCTAGCTTTACAAAGCAAAATACAACTACGATATATTGACTTTAGAATAGAAATAAGCCAAAACTGTATCAAACTGGTGTTGCTGTCACACATTGGACAACCCCATGAGATCCATGACAGTTGTAGTAAAACAGACAGTAATCCCACAGTGTTGATGAAGATCTGTGATGCTAATCGTTTGAGCACCAGCACTGCAGGACAGTGATTCCTTGCAGCAGCCAGTGCAGCGAGCTATGATCCATCACGACCAGCACTTCGTGCATTACATTCAGTTTTGATCTTAATTATTGGCCTTGACTGAAGACAACAAAACCTCATCAACACTGCCTCAATCTCTCCCTCATTTTTTCCACCATCCCTCCCTCCCTCTCCTCACCAGTGTGACAGGCAGCAGGATAGTGAGCAGGGCGATGTGATGCAACACCAGCAGGAACTCTCTGCGGACGAAGGAGTTTACTGTCCTCAGCGAATGTTGCTTATAGTCCTCGTGCCCTTTGACGCGGAAGCGGTGGTAGTGACTGAGGTACATGGCGAAGATGTCGTACGTCATGTAGGGCACACCGTACCAGATGACAAAGTAGGTGGCCAGCCAGTGCCTGAGGAAGAACAAACAAAATATAAGGGATTATGTTATTGTGTACTCATTTATCATACTGAGATTGCTAATTTAAGTCATGCCTCTGTGATAATGCCCTGTGTGTATTGTTCGAGAGATATTTAACATTAGTAATGTTATGTTGTATAAGACATTGTCAACCTCTAAATTAACGTCTTTTGTCCTATGTCAGATTTTTCTCATCAGTCCTGATCAACACTTGGTGGTGAGGAAGACTCACAGAAGCAGCTTAGCTGGAAAAGCTCTCTTTCAGATAATTTACATTAGACATCACATTTATTATTTACTTGCCCAATCAGACAACTGCATGGAGAGATGAAAACAGAGGTTATTTGCTGCAGGTGAGCATTAATGTTATATTGACACGGTATTCATGATGTTACTGATAATGAAAATTCACCCCAATCTATTTATTGTGTTTTTTTAACACTATCTGCAAAAATATATAATGCTATCTCTAAACTGAGTTATGAAATCATACATGAGCCTGGCAGTCTCTTTTTTTATCAGCAATAACTTCTTTTATGACCAAAAGTTTATTGAATTTTAAATTTTTCAACATCATCTTCCCAAAGAAGACCATGCAGAAGAGAAAACAAAACAAAGGGAAATAGACAAAAGCACTAGTATACAATAAACAAAGGTAAATCAGAATAGAAGTATTACCATGACATGAAAAACAAAGAGTCAAATTTCAACCGCACCACTGCCAAGTGTCAACACATCATCACCAATATCAGCAATAACTTTCACATGAACAGTCCGTCTATCTGTGAGGATCACACAGAGGTGAAGTATGCACTAACCTGCTGGAGTCTGGAGGTGAAAAAAAATGGTTTGCAAACAGGTGCACCAGGCTTCATCTGACATATGGCTATCATTTTATTTATTTATTTATTTATATTACACTATGTCTTTTCCCAGTAGTGATAATTTTGTTTGTTCTTACTGCATAGAGACAGCTTGGATATTTATTTATTTATAATATTGTGACCTCAGATATCATGAAAAAAAAAAGGATTTTATTAAGAAATGTTTTTTTTTAATTAATCTTTATTTTAAGTCGGATCATTTGGATTCTCATTTTGACCAGAATCCAGCCCTTTAAACATTTATCAGTCTCACAAAAAGGCCATCTCACAGTCAATGATAGCTTAACGATTAAGTTGTAAGTAGAATTATCTCAGTATTTAGTGCTAGTAGACGCTGGAGTAGATGTAAACTTAATAACCTTTAGTTTCCGTTAAAGTAAACACACGCCAGAAACTCATTTAACCTATATGCCTTGCTTCTCTCACATAAGCACGCAAAGGCTTTAAGGCAGGCTTATGTAAGTACAGTATAATAAACAGCTTGGATGGCTGCAGCACTCTAATAAGCACCGATTACCGTGATGGTTAATTATGTGGACAGCACGAAGTAAAGCTGCAGGGCAGAGCTGAGCTACTGACCCCTGACCTCTGACTGGGCTCTTCAGCTCTTAAGGTCAGTGAATGGAGATTAAGAGCAGTAAGGCACAACAAACAGCTCTGGGGAGAATGAACTGAGAACCACAGAAAATACAGATGAACTGTTTAATGTAGTCTAAAGGAGCGACTGGGCAAAACAGGAAAGATAATACAGCTACCTGTTTATATGGCTATATAGCTTTGCAGATTTAAGCAAATACAATTTTAGTACTGTCAAACATTAGTGTGTTGAGCAGTTATATTTCTACAGGTGGCACTTTTTAAGGAACAATTCCAATTCAATGCAACTTTGGCAGTGTTTTTGTATTTTTAAGCAAAATTCCTATTGGAATTGACACTGTAATGACACTGTACACAACAACAACAGCTGCTTAACATGAAATCATGGCAACATCACTAAAATGAAGCCGATGGGGCAGCAGTTTGCTTGAGTTTGATTGAGTCATCAGTTTGATAACCAATGCATAGGCCAAAGTTAGCTTGTATTAGAAATACTGGTATCGAGCTACAGTATGAGTTTAGAAACAATATCTGTAGTTACATGGACAATATTTCTTCAGTGTTATTGAAATAATTCTAAGAGATGCCGACTGAATTGTTTGGAAAATTAATAAAGTGATCATATCAGATGTGCGTTTACATGCCCGAATACAACTTTCTTGACTTGTGCATCTTATTTTTCAGAAATGTAACAGAATATTTTTTTTCAACTTTACTGAAATTTATTTAATTAATTCAATACATTAATTAAAGAAGAAGAAGAAGAAGAAGAAAAAATAGCTCCGCCTGGTTGATACATTTAGTAGTAGGTGACAAACCAGGTTATTTTCTGTAGCTAGACATACAGACTATCGACAGACGCTACAATTAACTGTTGTTCTTTAAACTCAAATGCAGGCTACTGCTACTGTTAGAGATAGAGGATTGTTATGTCCAGTGACCCCACAATACCTTGTAGCAACAACAATGTTACATGAGGTCACTTTTTCAAAATTTAAAGAACAAATTTACTAATCAGAGCACTCATATGAGAACGTAGCACTAGCAGAGCACTAAAAATTTGGGAATTTAGGAACTTTTATCTTTTAAAATCAGCACAGGAAGGCAGGTAGAAACAGCTGTTGTGGCATGTAGTGTGCGGCGCACACAGTCCCCACAACACCTGATGTTACAGCCACCTGAGGCAAACATGTGCATAAAGAATACATTTTAATCCAACCAGAGAGTTAAATTCGGACTAGGCATTTGTGTGGTTACTAGGCGCTAACATCTCCTACTGAATGATGATTAAAGGTTTACACTCTCAACTGACTGTGGTTGTTTAATTAGGCATTTTTATTCTGGTTGGGACATTATTCTGATTATTAGTGAAATGTTAGGGTCCATGTAAATGCATATAATGACAAATCTTATTTTTCAACACTAAAATATACTGCTTAGTACATATTTTGGTCACAATTTTAAAAAAGAAACATTTAAGGGATCCTTTACAAAAAAACTGATATCAAGAAAGTGAATATTGGCCAAAAAGTCTCAACTATAGATGCCAGTAACAGGGTAAAAAAGTGTCACGTGAGCACCTAAAATGTTGAGAGCAATACCATATAGTCTACAGAAAGTACAATGGGTCAAATTTCAACCAGAAAGTAAGTCTGTAGATTGTGATGTATGTTGTCATAACGTTGTTATAACTGACAGGAAACAAGGTGTTATAAACCACAATTTTCCTTTAGGAGAGACGAGTGGAGCTGTTGGATGACGAGAGCACGAATACCAAAATCATCCTTGTGTTAGAATAGGGTAGAATATGATCCACACTACACATATGGACACGCAAACTCACTGGGTTGTATGAAATGCATTTTCCTCAGTATTGGGGGTTTTTCCACTGCAAAGCCCTGCAAAAGTTACTGCATCTGAAGCAATGAAGGCTAAATAAAGTGACAGATTGTGATGGAGTATTAGAGTATTCGTGGGTCTGACTCTGGAGCATGTGTCTGATAAGCTCCAGGCCGTGTGCACGTCACAGGACAGCAGAACTGAGCAGCGTTGTGGAGGAATTAAGCCCTGCGGGTGAAGGGGAGGGGCGGCAGAGATTAGCAGCCTGAAACTGGGCCTGCCCGAGTCTGGCCACTGACTCAGTGGGATTAATACGCTAGCATTAGCTTAGCGTCACACTTCCCTGAACTGCACGGGAAGGCTAATGCTATGCTAACACTAAATTGCTGCCAGGTGGCCGATGTAGGGGCAGAGCTTGGGTGAAAAGAATAGATTGTCCTTAAACAGAATATCAGGAAACTTCCCTTTTGCACCCAAATTGTACTTAATGTATCAACTGTGGCCTGACTTGCTTGTGATGTATCTATGACATGAAGCAGTACAGTCACATCTGAAGAGTGCCAAGATCAAAACACTGTTGTAGCAACCTCTCTAGTACAGATATAGCACAGCGGTACAACTGTTTTATCTTCAAGGATATTAAGGGCAGCTTAAACCCTGGACCATCCTGGTGAAGGTACACTGGTAACCCTTTTTTTCCACCCTAGTGCAGCCATCATACTGTAAAGTAGGGCTAGGCGATATGGCTTTAAAATAATATTGCAATATTTTGAGGCTATATCACAGAACACAATACATATCTCCATATTTTTAAATGTTGTAATGTTAACTACTCAAATAAAGAGTTATTGAATGAACTGCAGTTACAATAAGGTTAAATAAAGTAGCTACTGTCATATGGGAAAGCTGAACACACAACTGTTATAATAACATTTAATAAAATATGGTTATAAGAAAGTTAAATGAAGTACTTTTAGAGTGAAATTTAAAAAATCAGCTTGGGACCCATAGTGCTTTTATTTTGAAGGACCTGGCTTGTCTTAGGCTGGAAGTGTCGATGTTTTTGCTTTGGACTTGATAAACAGATACTGCAGTGTACCTAACCATAAGGATTCATTCAAAAACAGCTCTCTAATTTATATATTGCAAAGATTTCCAAGTCGCACTGGTGTTCCATGAATGTGACTAAGTAGTCGTGATCGGAGCTCTGCAAATACAAACACACACCTCAGATGCTCACACTACCACCACTCCTATTTGTTAAGTTAAGACTGTTACTGCAGGGCTGTTAAACGTGGTGATTTATTCATTGTAAGCTGGAAACAAACTAAAAGCTCTCCAGTTCATATATTAATAGTGTTTGCAAATTGCAGTAGCGCTCCATGGTCACAAAAACTTAAAAGTCACGGTCAGATCTGCAAAAGCCCTTCTTTGTGTGTGTGTCTGTGAGAGGTGGAGGGCCACAGAGGAGAGCTAGAAAACTGAAACTCTGGTAATTATAAACCGATGTGACATTTTATACCCTACTCGATGTTCACAATATAGTCATTTTATATATCACACGTGGAACAAGCCTCAATACCTCGAGTATATTCGACATATATCTCCCACGCCCCCTGTAGAGACTATAGTACTGACACAAATATACAAGAAAACTGGTAAATCATGTATAAAAACAATGTTTTTTTAATTACAATTCACAACAGGAAGTGCAGTAATATACATAGACTAATAAATCTATGAAGGTGCGGGATGTTTTGATCTCTTAGTAGTTCTCTAAAAAGGAAAAACCAAGCAGATAGGGTCTTTTTTTATAAAAGAAATACATCAAGTTTTGTCATGTGACACTGAACTGTGGCTCAGCCAATGCTTACAGTGCATTCACACACACAGATACAAAGAGGTAGACTGTTTCTCGTCTCTCGGCTGTGTGTGCCGAGTGTGTAATTCGGGCTTAGACTGGGTTATTTTCTGACTTTACACAATTCTGAAGCATGAAAAGTAGTTCATTCTCAGGCTTTCATGATTTATTATTATTTTTTACATGAAAGTCCTGTTACCTTGTTAAAACTATATTGGTAATGATAAATTAAATAGCATAATAATAGTAATCATCATAGAACTTTTTTTTCCCCCGATGGTTGTGATTATAGACTGACCTGTTACTTTCTGGCTACAGACTTTTAACTGTTTAATCTGATCTAACCAAAGAAGCACAACACACTTTGACCATGTTTGAATGACAAACATTCAAGACAAGATTCAAACTACTGACACGAAAGTCACAGGCCCATTTCTCTCTTTAGTTAAGAAAGTGAGAAAAACATAAAAAATAAACATAATAAAGAGAAAAGCTCTATTTTCACACATACTTTTTATTTATTTTATTCTTAAGATTCAGTATTGTTTTCTTTTACTTGAAATGTAGGCCTTACAGTCATTGTGCTAATTTTATTTATGGTCAAGATAAATATTTTTTCAATACAACATAAATGCATGTGTATGTTACAGGTATTCTACTTTGAAAATTTACAATATTTTTGAAATTATGTGGAAATTGACATTGTTGATTTTATTGACATACGCAGAGGTCGAAAGCAATATAGACATTATAAGATTTGGATCTTTGCTGGGAGGAAATTTTAGTAACTGGACCTGTTTGAATAAGACAAACAACTATGGGTTTCCGTTTTAAGATGTAATGAATTTGGTTGGTAAAAAAAGACATATCTGTATTTTAATCTACAACTAAATTAAAGTTTTTGATATGGGTGCAGGATAGAAAGCGTTAACACTGAGTGGAGAAATCAGTGGGCCCTAAGATGTATGGGTTACCACTATATTTTATGAAGGGGATTGATGACATGAAGTCTCACCTGTCATTAATGATGTTGCCCCGGCATGATGACACGACGATGACTCCTGCTGTGGTTGCCATGACGGCATGGATGGAGGACACCAGCCTGAGAAAGACACACGTAAAAAGATTGAGAGAGAAAGGCCATACAAAGTAAATCAAAACATTCATAAACATTTGTTATTTACATTCTGAGCAGCATCCAATATAGCATTAGGGTATTTGTCTTGTGTTTTTAGCTAGCCATGGAAAGGGTTGATCCAATATTAGCAGGCTAACATGCGAAACTAAGATGGTGAACGTGGTAAACATTATACCTGCTAAGGTGCAGCCTCACAAAACAGATGTTAAATAAATCATATATGATTCATTTGCCTCTCCGTGTGACTGATAGCTCTACAAGCAGAGTAAAACCTGATAAAACTAGGTCGAGTTTTGGAAAAAAAAAAGTGTCCCTTCAGGTGAACTCAAGCAGTCAGACCTTCAAGTTCAGGGCACCATCATGGGATTAGCAGTGCTTGGCCTCGACTTTCCTCGTCTATAAACAGACCTGTGACATAGGAGAACTTGCTACATCTCTATTTGAAGTCCCACTGTGTGAGGTGGCGTAAGGCATACACAACATTCACAGGCGTCGCACCTATCTTAAAGGGATACTCACATGGTCTGTTAATAGTAACTTAAAAAAAGGTTACTGACTGTGATGTTTTATGTCTGTACTAGAAAGAAAACCATGATGAATGTTAGTTTACAGTCAAAAAGATGCCGATTATTTTCTCCAACGGTTCAACAGAGTTAATTTCTGGCCATTTTAAAACAGGACGCTGGATTATATCACCAATTTGTTCAAACTATGAATGGCCGCTTTTGCTCAGACAAGCTCTCTCCCTGGCCGTTCTCCAACTTGGCAGCACTGACAGTAAGCTGCTTTGAAATCAGAAAACATGTAATTTATTCCCCAACACTCGCTGCGGCTATAATAGACAGTCGCCCCTTTAACACACCAGTGTGTTTTAATGTCTCAGCTTTTCACAGCACCTCGTGGGGCTGCTTTACATCACCACCGACTCATCACCACCTACAGCAGTGAATGGAGACAAACACGAGTTACCTTCTGAAACTGCACCAAGTCCGACAGTTACTCAGCTTGTTATAGATGAGAGGCTTGTGTGTGCCAGGAAGAAAACTCGATTTGAATTTAAACATTTTCTTGTGGTTTGTAGGCCTTGTTTAGGATTAATCGTGTGCTAAGAAGATTTGAGCAGGGGGAATATCAACTCCCTTTGCCAACAGAAATGAATCATATATGCATTAATACCACCATAGGATGGTACTCCTGGAGCTACACTTTTCCAAATAAAAAAAGGATTATGAAAAGAATTGTGGGGGTATGAAGGTCTAGATGCAGTAAAAAGTCAGAAATATAATCATTTTCAAAGATTATTGTCCTCAAATTCTACAGGTTGGACCGCTATGATATTTGGCTTGGATATTAACTGCCCTCAGAGGATGATTCCTAAAATTATAGCTGACCTTGCCTCTCCATACATCATCAGGCATGTTTTCTCAAAAACAAATGAATATCCTTGAATTGTCAGAATTATCTTTTGCACACAAAAAGCATCAAGATGTCCAGTTTAGCCAGTTTCTGCTCCCCAGAGGAAGCACCTTTCCTATTTTGGGCACTGTACAGTCTGTCCTTTAGTTCACTTAAGGTGTATTCAGACCAAACAATCTGGGTGTCCTGAGTGTCAAAGGATTTTTTTTTCTGTTTGTTTAGCACCACTAATACAAGAAGAAATGCAGATGTGACATAAGACTTTCAGCTATTAGTATAGCAAAGTTATGCTATCAAACTCTGATAAGTCAAATTTGCGTTGTATTTCACTGTTGCATATATGCACTGTAAAAACTGGACTTCATAGTAGACCCATTTATCTGAGCTTTCTTTGTGTTTGTTTCCTTTACAGCCTCCTGTTTGGGTTGTGTTGTGTTGTCTGGTTTTGACACAGCTTACAGATTTTAAAAATCTTTTTTTTTGCATTGGCTTATGTGTTCGGCTAATCACTGCACACACCGATGACACTCTTGTGCTGGGTGAATACGTACACTAAAAAAGGAGCAATAAAAAGTCCCTCAAAACACTGTTAGTTATATGATCCAAAACAGACAATAGGGGTGTCAGACCTGATGTGAAATAGACCTGAGGATAATTACAAACAAACAGACCCAAACAGCCAAACAGCAACACTTGCAGCAGCACAATGTCCAATCAAACACCATCTGAGGTCAAAATGAGCAGTAAGACGCATCGTTTTTCCTGTACTTCACAGTATACACCACGTGATCAGATCCTACAGCCCGTCCCCATGGAGCAATTCAGGTATTTGACATTTTGTCACAAAGCCCAGACTCCAGCCATCAGGACCTAATGCAGATCTGATTCCAGTCAATGTTATTTGGACCCAGCCTGACTCAGGTCTCAGCTGGTAGGAACCGAGACGACCCGTGAATTCCCCTCGCGCAAGAAAAGCTTAAGACTTTTAGTCCTGCTGTAAATAATGACCAGTTCTACAAGGGCAATAAAGGCTGCTTTCTTTCTCTTTTTTTAACGAGTAAATCGTGTGTTGCAAATGGCGAGATTGAGAAACAAAGAGTGTATTTATGCGGCTTCCTGCCTGAACCTGCTGTCACCTCGCACCAATCTCCATGGGAATGCGGCCATGACACCGGCATCGGCAAGGCAACGAAGGCCATGTGACCAGCAACTACAAAACCACAGGCCTGAGCTGGAAAAGACTGACTGGCCTCTCTCTCTCTCTCCATCCCCTACAAACTCTCACACACACACACACACACATTTTACCCCCACGCCTCGCTGCCTTCTAGGGCTGTATGGTCGCATACTCTATCACAAGACCCAGATTTTACACAGCCCATTCATTGTGTGTCCGCCAATAACCCCCTCTCTCTCTGCTGATGAAAGGTTGAGGTTGATGGGGTGAGTAGCGTGTGGAGGGGAAAAAGGGAAGAATGCGTCGCTGCCTTGTTCGGCAATGTTGTCTTTTCTTTCCTGCTGTGTCAGGCCGGCGAATAACCTCGGCTTTCCTTTCACACTACAACCAAGTCTTCCTCCTGACTGTTTCGTTATACACGGACGACTTGCTCTTTCATGTTCTGTCACACGCACAGTGTCTGACAGTCAGGAGTGGTGTTTTTTTTTTTTTTTTTTTTTGCTCCTCCAGTAAATGGGCTACGTAATCTGTAGTTGCATTGGTGCTGCAGCAGGGCGAAAGAAAAAGTGACAGCAGAGGCAAAAACTGCAAACAGGGTAAAGTGCATTTCACGGCAAGAAGGAACTCTATCAAGGCCGCTCAATCGAACAAATGGATGCAGCTGCATCACTAACTGCATTGTTCCTTAACCACTTTGTTAGAAGTGGAAACACAAATCAATAAGACAAATAACAGAAAAAGATCTTCATACTTTCACTAATCGATTCATTGTTTAAAAACCAGCTGGTTCCTATATGACATCCTTCTAAATTTGTTTAATCCTTTGAAACATGAGCAAATTGATTTCTTTCAAAAACAAAGGAAGAAGGCAATGAGCAATACAAGAAGAAATGACCTCAAAATAAGTAAAAAGTCTGAAAAAAATTACCTGAAAAGGAAAAGGTGCTTAAGAATGTATAATGCTCTACCATAATTTTAAATAAGTAATTATGATAATTAGCTATAACATGCTATATTAGCTATGACAGTGGTCATCATAAGGCAAACAACCATAACCATAAGAAAAAAATAGCTTTTAAAAAGGTATCAATTCTTTTAAATTTATTAAAAAACACTTTCCTCTTGTAACTTAGCACACCATTGTATAATTTAATTCAATTTCGCAAAGGCAAATATTAGATCTGATAAATGTACTGTTTAAAGTTCAGATTTTCGGAGGCGATTATTATTTACGCCGAGCATAAGCCTTGAGGGGGGTCACATGTTTGGTCATGATGAGTCTCTCCGCAGCTAATCTCACATACTACTGGACCAATCAGCCCAATTTTTGTGCACACATTTTTCCTTTTATGCACGAGGACCTCTCGTGGTTTTGTAGATTTACAATTGTTGACAAGCCTGTTTTACAGACTGTTTTATACCCTCAGTATATGCTGACTCCTCACTCGCTCAACAGCAGAGGCTTTCCGGAAATCAGCTCGGCTAAAAACAAGCCTTGCCATCAGTAGTTGGTGCTTTTACCATATCTAAGTAAACAGGCTATGTAGCCTAATTTAATGTTTTGGGGTTGTTTTTGTCTATTTAAATCATGTTAATTGTTGTTATTTCCTAATTTGTTGAGCTGTAGCCTTCAGACAAAGTTAAAAGTCCAGTTATGAGTAGGGGTGTAAATCAACAGAGGCCCAACGATGTAATTTTTTTCAGGCTACATAAGTCACAACACAGTATCGTTGCCATTTTAAACATCTAACGCTAAAATATACTGTGATTTATTAAGATTTATTACCTTTTTTCAACTGTGAATTATGTGTCCAAAGGAAAACTTTTTCACCATTTGTGTTATCTAATAAGATTTAGTTTTCAGTCTGTTCATACCAATTTTATTTCACAGCAGCAAAATGTTCTAGTGGCCTGAAAAAACAATTTAATATATTATTCTCAAAGGCTACCAAACATTTTATGATATTAACAATTCAAAGATTAAAAAAAAAAAAAAAAACTAGTATTGCAATACTATGCTGTATTGATTTTTTCCCACGACCCTTGTAATGAGAGATGTATCAAAAATTTGTGGCTGTGTTTTAGTTATCAAAAATACATACAATCTCATAATCTTATTGTATCTATATTTCACATATCATGAGAAATCGATCTGTCCTGCGCTACATGCAGTAGCTCTGTCAATAACAGGCGAGGTGTGTATTTTTATGACTTTCAAGCATGCTTCTGGGACAGGCTGTGTCACGTCTGCTGGAATCACAAGAATTGACTGGAGCGGTCGCGATCAGTTGAGTCGAACACCTGGCAGAGATCGGCCCTCTACTGAGTGCACTTTTTTAGTTTAAAATGACGTCACCATAGTGTTAACTGTACCTATGACTTTATCCACTGCTCTTTGTGTATGGGGAAGGCAAATTAGTTAGTACAAATAGCACGTATATATTAAGTTACACTGAACAGTTTATGCCTACTTTACTGTGTTCTTGAAGTAATATAGATTTGTGTCTACTTAAGGTGTTCGGCTGGTGACCCATTAACCCTTTGAAACCTGAGCAAATTGGCTCAATTTCTTTTAAAAACATGGAGAGAAGGTAATGAGCAACTTATGAAGAACTTACAAAAAAAGTTGCAGGAAATTAGTAAAAAGTTACCAAAAGAATTTATTGAAAATAAACAACAAAAAATGGGGAAAAAAAAGGAAATGACCTGAAAATGTGCTTTAAAATAATAATTATTACATACCATAATTTCAAATATGTGATCATAACAATATTGAGTATAGTTTTCTAGATTTAAAAATATATATATATATAATTATGTAAAAATATATCAAAATTATATCTACAAATTCTCTTTCGGGACATTTGTCATAAATTGCTCACTGCCTTTTCCCCCACGATTTTGGAGAATAAATCAAACCATTTTGCTGAGGGTTCAATGGTTTAAATACTCATGAAAGGTTTCGAAATGCAGGACATGAAAAGTGATGTCGATTCAGGTTTCAAAGGGTTAAGAGCACTGCTGCTGTGTGAAATTTAAAAGGCATATTGTGGCCGAAAGACTCTTAAGCCGAGTGTGCCAGCTGATGTTGAACATTATAATCCCTCCTGAAGTCAAGTGTTGTTGTTAGAACGAGGCTAGAGATGCACCTGGTAGGATATGAGATCCTGTTAGCTGATTTTATATATTTGGTGTTAGGCAGTCATCCTGCTGGCAGGTTTTCATATTTGATGTTAAGCTCTGATTGCTGTCGTGTTTCAGCACTCTGAGAGATCACCTGTCAATCACGTAATGCGGTCAGTGCTGTTACATCTTTCTGTCCGCTCAGACATGATGGTAATCACTGCTGACACTCATTACCCACTTCTCTCTTTTACAGACGCGCTGGACACATATGGGGAAGTTCACCCTGTGTGGCAGACGTACAAAGACTGAGATGACAGTCTGAAGTGTCCTAAGACGACGATACGCAGCCTGCTCTGTTTGGGGGGCACTTTTTCAAAATAACAGGAGGCCAGGAGCCAGACGCAGCAGCCCCATACATGTTGCTAGGATTTTAGGACAACTTTTAAGGATTTAAAGACAATTCAGGACATTTCTAGGATTTTAGGACATTTCTTGAATTTAAAGATGTTTCTAGGACTTAAGGATGTTTCTAAGATTTTAGGACATTTCTTGAATTTAAAGATGTTTCTAGGGCTTAAGGATGTTTCTAGGATTTTAGGACATTTCTGGAAGTTCAGGACGCTTCTAGGGTTTAATGACGTTTCAAGGATTATAGGAAGTTTCTGGGATTTTAGGACATTTTGGGATTTTAGGACACTGGGATTTCAGGACATTTGGGGCTTAGCTAGAACCTCTGTCAGGGGTGCGGGGGGTCCTCCTCTGGATTTTTTTTTTATAAACAAGCTACATTTTGATGCTATTTTATGCAGTCTAGCCCCTTATGCATACTAGAAGTACAAAAGCAGTTTCCTAGTGTGAATCACTTCACCTTTATTGTGAATCAAAAAATAGCTGGGGGCCACCCAGCACCCTATAGGGGGTTAGATTTGGCCCACAGGCCACAAATTGAGTATCACTGTCCTAAGACATACAGTACTATGCTGATGTATGATTAATCATTTTAGTCATTTTTCAAGCACAAATGCAAACTGTAAAGTAGGTCCTTCTTATGAGAATTTACTGATTTTCTTTATTTCATCTGATAGTAAACTGAGTGTTGGGGTTGTGAACTGTTAAAAAAAACATTTTCAGCCCTACAGATGATAAACCCTAACATCGAGTCCTTTCCTTTACACCATATCATATTTTTTTTTCCCCATGAGTGGTAAAAATATCTATGTTTTTTCTACCCTTTTTTAATCTTTTTAACATCTTTGTTTTGAGCATTATAGTTCATAGATACATACATTTTAGTGAAGTGAAATTAAGAACAGACTTGCCATGCTGCCTCTCAACAACAAAGTGTGAGTGGATTATCGTTTTCTGTGCAGTTTTGAGGATTATTCTCACCTCTTATTCTAAAGCTCTTTGTTATTATAATGGTTATGCTTTAAACTTAGATTAGAATGTTGTTTACAAGTTTTTATACGAGTGAAAAAATAAACACAGTCACTTTGTAGTTTAGAAGAAATGTCAACAACTAGACATATTATTTTAGTAAAGGTGAAACCTGGTGAATTTCCTGACACTGCCCCACCAAAACCAAACACTTGAACATGATCCGAGCTTGGGACCACTGTTGCAGAGCGGATACAGCAGATATGAGAGGCTGGTTAAGTCGTGAACAAGCAGTGCGATATCCCCTGAGGCGTGGACGCTTGTAAGAACATTTTCCGTTAGATGAGCATTAGTAAATTAGTAGAAGCGTGATTCGGGAGTAGGGTTCAGTGTTTTCCAGTGCATAGCTAACTCAGCAGTCGACCCTGACCGGCGCTCAGAGGAGGATTAGCAGGAGTGACAGTGTACAAATGAGCATTGAACTGAGCTGTGCACATGTGAGCGAGTCACACTGACCCACACACACTAACTATAGTCATCATTACTAGTTTGCCACGAGATGTAAAAGTTACTGAAGAGGCTGCAGATCAAATGACTTTGTGTATAAAATTACATGGATCAAGCTTGATTGTTCACATGTAATAAGATGTCTCACACCTCCTTTTTGGACCACTTACAAGGCCACTGGTGGATGCAAGTTTTAATGATCTCTCCGGGCTACTTAGAAACTGTTCTTTATTTATCAAAAGAGGAGGGTAAAAAAGGGCGCAACTTTTTTTTCTTTTTTTCTTGACCCTCTCCAAGTCTCGGGGAAAATGCAATGACCATCACTCCACCATAAATTAGTTGTTAGATTTTAAAATTGCCCCTCTGATGTTTGTCAG
The DNA here is from genome assembly GCF_008729295.1 of Plectropomus leopardus. NCBI lineage: Eukaryota > Metazoa > Chordata > Actinopteri > Perciformes > Serranidae > Plectropomus > Plectropomus leopardus. Next base: position 8,017,984 of record NC_056475.1, read on the forward strand.
TGAAAAGTTGAGACAAAATCTCAGAGTTAAAAAAACAGCCTTGTTTTCACTTGTCATGCATGCTGGTTAGTTAATGCAAATGGTTTACTTTTGGCAAAATTCAGTTGAGACATTTAAAATATAGTGAATTTGATGAAATATCTCCATTTTAAGCTTAGATTTTTTATATTTTTTTCTGACAATAGAGTTTGTCCCACATAATATGTTCAAGAACCATTGGAAATTTGAAAATACAGTGAAAGTTTCTGTTTTATGGTCTTTGTTTATGATAAATAGTGTATATTTGATGATTTTTATCACTTTGAATCCACAGGAAATTGGCTTGTTTTCTTCCCAAAAACATGGGAAGAAAGTAATTAATGACTTCGGTTATGGCCCAAAAATTAAGATATTAATAAAAAGTCAAAAGAAAATTACGTGAAAATAAATTAAAAATATAGAATAAAAAGAGAGATACAAAAGCAAGGAGAAAAAAAAACAAAATTGGCCCAAAAAAGAAGTGCTACAAATTATTCATACATTTTTTTCATGTAACGTAATTTTTAATATAAATTTATGAATATAGTTTTCTCTACTTTTTCACCATATTTTTTGAAGAAAACTTTTTGGTAATTTCCTTGTCATGTTTTACTTATTTCATGCCATTTGTGGCACATTTCTTGCCAAGTTGCTCATTGCCATTTTCCCATGTTTGAAAAAGAAATCACACCAATTTATTAAGTTTTCAAAGGTTTAAATGTTTGTGAAAGGCCTCTGAAGGCAGCACAACACAACTTAACTTTATCCAGGTTTCAAACAGTTACTAAAAACATGCCTTCAGATCACAAGGCATATTAGTTTAAAGAAGAGGTAAAAGAAATATGAAATACAGCCATTTTGAGTTGTATGTAGGGTTGTTATGAGATTTTCACAATACAATAAGAATCTCAGAAAATATTGCATGTTCACAGTATCACAGAGTTAAAAAAAAAAGTATTATCAGTCGGGGTTACTCTTCATAGAAAAAACAGAAGGGTTAGTTTTGGTTAAACATATGTTTTATCACTATAATTAAGACTTGAAACCATTTTTTAATATAAGTATATGCAAATAAAATAACGGGGTGATTTTCTATTCGGGTGCATTTTTTTTTCCAATATTGTGGTTAAGCAAACGTACACATTATAATAACCGTCAACTTCATATCACAGTATACCCTGTAAACTGTATATCGCTGCAACCCTTGTTGTAGGCCATTCCTCTAGGCCAAAATATAAAACATAATTACATCCCCAGTGCTTAAAAAATATTTGACATGCCTCCCCCTTTTTGCAGCACCCCCTCCCCTCTCATAAATAACGAACAGTCCCTTAATGCATGTGAACCACGATAAAATCATGCACGGTGGTAGAACTTTTGAATACCAACACAATATGATCCTTTTATACACAATATACACAGAAAAACGTTTAACTGCATGTCCACGAAGCCTCAATATGCACATGTACTTTTGGTACTTCTATAGTATGTCTACAGCATTTATATATTCCTACAGGGACCCATACTTTTACTGTGATATCTGCAAATCATCATTGTAGGGATTACTTTGCTCATTTTGCACAGCAGCGATTAACACTAAATCAAAAACAAAAGAAGTAAAATAGCAACTACAGAAAATCTGCAATTCAATTTCGGTAACAATGATCTAAAAACGTTGCATAAAAAAGAAAATACATCAAGAAGCAAGCTAACTGAATGGGGGGAACCGTTACTAGCGCGAGCCTGCAAACAAGGTCAAATGCTACACATTAGCTTACTGTTAAGTGATATTTCGGCAGTGTGTGTGGTAAAATAAGAGATGAAATTAGCTAGTTTACCTCTCGCTGACCAGTACCACGTCGGCATCGCTCCAGTGTTTGAACACACACGGCAGGATTCTCCTGAAGGCGAAGAAGAGACCGGGGAAAACTACGGCGCCACAAGCTAAAACTTGCAACATCCTGCCTTTATTTTCCTCTAAACCTGCCCGGAGACCTGACTCTCTCCCCACCGCGAGTTTCGCCGGTTACACGCGGCGATGAGGCATTTTAGTGCGGGCCGGGGGGTCGGTGTTTTTTCACCGGGAACAGTCCACCATCCGCACACACACACTCACGCTCTGCTGAGGCTCAGCAGCAGCACCACTGTCGAGTTACAGGCGAGGAAACACACACTGGACCTTCCCACAGCGACTGTCAAAATAAAAGTCTTGACCCGGCGCCGGAATATAAAGGTGGCACTTCCGGTGAGGAGTTTCACAAGAAAGACTTTTTTTTTTTTTTTTCCAAATTTCCAAAATTAACAAACAAACGTGGCAACATGAAATTCACAGCGTCACCATAAAGTGTTGTCAAAGGGAACAGCACTACTTAATAAAAAAGTGAATAAATACATAAACAAAAGAATAGATATATCAGAATCAGAAAAAGATTTATTGCCAGGTATAGTTAACACAATACGAGGAATTTGTTCTGGTGGGTTGGTGCAACATAAATATAGGAAAAAAACCCAGATAAAATAGAAGATACAATATATAAAATATAAAAAGTACGAGTCTAGCAGTGCAAAACAAAAACAAGTAACACAAGTAACAGTGTAACAGTGCAAGAAACAGAACCATGGGACATATAATTTCATATATAATTTCAATAGGCTACAGTGTAAATGTATCAGTCCAGTCATGTTTTAAGTAATAAATTCAATGAACTAAAATAAAATAAATCAAATTAGAATACATAAATAATTTTTTTTTTCGCATTTTTCCTTTTTATTATTATTTTTATTTACTTATTCATTTTCTCTCATAGGAGAGTTGTTTTTCACACTTGTAAAGTACTCGTACGTTTATTGTTTTTCTTACATGAAAAGTATCTGTAATATGTGCAGTTGTTTTATTTTGTAAAGTACACATACTCTGTAAGGAAAAAGAAAAGACTCAGTTTTAGGATCTCAAGCAAGTGGAATTTTATATAATATACATCTCCTTGGTGTTTGTTAAATTTATGTGCGTGTGTATGTATGTTTGTATGGGTAAAATAAAAAAAAAAGTAAGTTAAAAAAAAAAGAATACATAAATAATAAATACATCACCATACACGGGGGAATTCAGTCTGAACTTAATCATTTACTCCAGTGGGGAAGTGTTTGAAGATATCATATCATTTTTGTTCTTTTGGTCATTTCAGAAGTTTTTGGGGATTTCAAATACAATTTAAATTCATTAAAAAAAAAAAAAATAAACTTGGGGGATTTCATTTCTAGTTGTATACTTATGGATACAGAGTGTTGCTAGACAAAAAATTACATTACAACAGAGTTTATCATCCTTGTTCTGCATGATCACACTTCACCAAATGTTATGATGTCTCTGGAGATAGAAGTTGGGAATTTTTTTTTAGAATCCTCTGCACACAAGTAATTATCTTGTGGAACCAAAATATCATATTGTGTGCACAAATTAATATCTTGTGGAAACGTATTATTTTGCCGCCATAATTTAATTATCTTGATCTTGTGTTTTACAAGTGGGAACAAATATCTTTCACGTACAAGTTACTATCTTGTGCGCCCAACATCAATTGTGATGATATTATATATATATATATATATATATATATATAATATATTATATATATTATATATATATATATATATATAAAACAATATATGTAAAACCAAAATAATTAGCTTAAAGAAGCACAGAGGCTGAATAGTGCCATGGAGCTAAAAAAATGGACCACAGTTGAAAAAACACCTCTCTGACAAAACCTCTGTATCTGCAGTCCAGCTATCAGCCATCAGATGCTGCTATCAGCTGTCAAGTAAACGTTCCCTTTAAAGTCAGTTGACCCAGCTTCACTGGCCTTGTTGGGGAGCGTCTGCTGGCCAGTTGTTAAAGAGAGTAGAGCATCAAGATACACCAAGTAAGCCTCCATCTGTGACGGGACATTTAAGTTAACATACTACAAACTACTGCTCTAATAGTTGGATTTCAAAATCTCTGTGTGAATTAAGTCACTGGGCACAGAAAAATTAAGTTTATAGTTTCTTTTTTGTTTTATGGAAGTCACATATTAAGTGAGCTGAAAAAGAGGTGTTGGATTTATAATTGGAAGTTTGCTTCTGTTTAATTATCACTGTGACAATTTTGCATGATGTAAAAATAGATGCAAATAAAAACGTGTTAATTTGCAAACTGATGGTATATATTAAACCTCTGTATGTGTGATATTGACACATATGCAACGCAGATATTTGAGGCTGCCAAGATGTTCGCACTCAAGTGACAAAGCCCTCTAGCTGCCAAAGTAATTATGGCAGGAACAGAGGAGGAAGTTAAGTTTAACATCATGGAGCAGCAAAGTATGTAAAAGAGGTAAAGGTGGATAAACTGAACCTTAACAGAGTAGTAATCTTAACCCAAATAATGATCTTTCCCCAAACTTAACCGAGTAGTTTTTGTGCCTAAAACTAAGATAACTTTAACCACATAAAACATATTAATTTAATTCATTATTTCATTCAATCTTAACAGTGATTAGGTTTTGTTTCCCTGAATAAGGATGTCATCTTGCTGATAGGGCGATCATGTAAAAAGATACTCCTTTGAGTTGTCCTAGAGGGCATGGACTACGCATTGTGTCCTTTTATCTTGGAGGACATGTTGGCATGTTTTATCTTTCATTCTGTAAATCTTTTACAAATTCATAAAACTGCAACAGACTACTTACAGATTACATACGACTGTTTCAGGTGAGTCTGTGTGTACCTAATCTTGGAACAGTACCTTATGGGTTGTAGTTGATAAAGTACTTCTTCTATAACCTATTGCCCTCTGATAATTATTTATTTGCAGACTGATAAAACCACTGTAACATTTGGCTTTTTATCTCTACACAGCGTCTTGAATGTGGTTTTCTGGGTACTGATGAAACTTACAACAGAGCACATCTTTAGACAGCTCCATATGGGCCCTAGCAAGTCATGGGATAACATTGACAACTCACAGACATTGAGATTGCAACAGATGAGCGCTGCAAAAATGCCTTGTCAATTTTGAGGTCAATTTTTCTGGATATAGCCATGCTTTTGCCTAAAATAGACAATCTTGGTGTCAATACAGTAAGTGATTTTCACTTGAAAAGTTTTCATAAAAGAAATCAGGCTGTCCAACTGCAGCAACATTAAATCTTGAAATAAGATTAAAAAGACTATTTCAAACAATCAAGTTAAGCCAAGTAAAAGTAAAATAAACCTTTTGTCACTCAAAAATAGGATACATTAAGCATCAAATTACTTAAAACAATATAAAATAATAATAAATAATAAAGACATTCTTTGTTTTTAGCAAGCTATATTAGACCACATGCTCTTAAAATAAGGAAAGATGACATTTCTCCCATAAAATATGTGTTTTTATTAGAAAGTACCCAGTGGTGATTATATTGTGCTAACTTAACTGCCCATTTAAAACCTGAACAGAACTGCCTTATCCTCTACATTTGTTTTTGTATTCTGTTCTTGTATTTGTATTAGTTCTGTTTATGTAAGCATTTTTATTATGTTGTATTCTCTATTTTGCATTTTTTTTTTTACTATTTTTTTTATATATATTTTTTTGCATTTCATGTAAAGGGCTTTTGTGTACCTGGAAAAGCACTATATACATTCTATATTATTATTATTATTAAAGATTTTTTTTACTTCCGTGGCAAACCAAATAACCAATAAATAGCTTTTTTCTCTAGGGAATATTGTTTAGCAGAAAGACAGTTTCATTTCACTTGTCATGTTATCAAACAGAAGTTTGACTTCCCCAGACTAATTCATTTTCATTATTTCCTATACAGTCAAAATGTCACTGCATTATCTGAATGCAAACCTCACAGGCTTTTTCAATCATGACTATAAATGCAAAATACACACTAGAACATACTGATAGCAAATAATTTGACAGAAACATTTGTCATCTTACACTCAAACTCAACCATCTCTAATTTAATACCCTGTAGAACTGAACTATTTCATAACTGGGTTAACCCATTTCAGCGTCAAAGCCAGGTTCCTCCCACTGTGCATTGTGTGTGAAGAGCGGTTTAATTATATTTGCCTAAAAACTCAAGAAACCAGCTTATGACTTGGAATACTACTTGGGGCCAGGTTTGCATTGGATTCTTCAGTGTATGGTAATTTGATTAAAGTTATGAACAATGCATCCACAATAAAGTCTGCAATGCTTAAGCTTTTGATGGACACTATTTCAAGGTGCAATCATCTTTTTTTGGCCACTTCTTTTTTTTTTTTTTTTAATCACACTGTCCTGACTGAGGTCCCAAGTCAAGCCTGAAACATGAAGTTTAAAGTTCTAAACAAGTCATAACATGCACTTCACCTAATATAATGCCATTTTTAAAACAGAGTAAAAATAAATTAATTTACAAAAAATTATGAACACTAATTAAAAAAAGTTCTTATTTGTTAAAAAAAAGTTATTAAAGTTGTTTCCCTGTTTAAATTTTTCAACCAGCATGTTCTGCATACAGCAATTTGATTTTTGTTGGTGTTTTTACATGCAATCTAAATTATTTTTGATATCATTTTTTCCAATTTATGCTCAGTAACATAACATTTGTTGTCCATGGTCTCTCCTGCATTTGAGTGTAGCTGGCGGAAGTGAAGTGTTGACTTGCTGGGAATGAACTGTGTAAGCAACTCATTCAGGAATCGAAGGGAGATGAATTGATTAGTGGCCCATTTTTTAAATAACAAACTTTTTAACCTTTGGGCTTGAGGAAAGGTACCATTGCAAGTCAAAAGGTTCAAAAGTTAAGTCACAAGTCATTGTAGTCCAGAAAAGACCTAAAAATAAAATAAAGGCTTTATTTCAAATTCAAATTTGTGACTTGAGTCTGACTTGAATCCATGTCATGTGACTCGAGCCAGCACCTCTGATTCAATCCCACAGACAACATTATCATCCAAATGTTGGGCCATCAGTTTAATGGTACTGATAAAACAATAAATTGTTGTCTTGGATTGCATACAATGTCAATAAATGCCTATCACAATTTTCTGAAGCCCAAAGTCTACTAGTTGCTTGTTTTGTCTGACCAACAGTCCAAAACTCTAATGTCATATATCTCACACAGTAAATTCAGAATGTAAATGAAATTGTTAAGTCAAATGACGCTAAATGTTTTTCCAATAACTAAATTGGGTGATTATAAATCATAACTGCCAAATCTCTACAACGGCCACACATACAGTATTTCCATGGTAAAAATCCATGTGACTAAGTTAAGTCAGTATTAAAGGGTTAAGTTTCACACCGGAGAACTCAACATTTATTTCGTTTGAAGCTCTGGAATTTTCCATGACTCACAGATAACAATAACTTTAAGGACCAGTGCATCCATGGCCATCAGATAAGCTCTAATTACCAGAATATTCCTTGAGTTTCCTTATTGCCATCTGACCATCATAAGAGCACGGTCTAGTTTCGAGTCCTCTGAAAATGTAGAGTGAGTGCAGTGTGACTGAACCCAGGGTCATCAGTGCAGAGACACATTTTTAAAGTTTCAGATCAAGGCTTCTCTGACATTTTTAAAAACTTTGGCTGATTAAAAGCGTAATGGTATGACCTTAGCTCATTAAAGATGTAAAAGCGTTCTTTTGTCCTTGCAGTGAGTACTTCAGCTGCCACTCCGCAGTGACTGGAATAAGGAACACAATCTTTTATGTAATGTGTAGTTAAGTCATAAGCAGTCATGTAGATCTCCAGTGCCTAAGAAAGACATCTCAAAAACAATTTTTTACCCTATGTGAGCCAGAGTTCAGTTTCGCGTCACGTCACAGCCTATTTCATAGTTGTAGTGAACTGTACCAACTATTTTTACTGGTTTTAGGAGTGGTGATTTCTCAAATCAAACTGTCTTTCAATCCAGTATGATCTCAGAATATCAGGTGTTATCTCAGGTCATCACCCTTTCACACAATAAACATTCAAATTAAAATAGATTTGCCAAAGGAAGAAGATCACAGAATACATGTGTCATTAATTCAGATTTCTTGCACCGTAACAATACTGCATTAAGCCAGATACTAAAATCATTTCAGGACATCATTTTCAACAATTTTACAAAAGTGGCCCAGGTATATGTGTTGATTCTGAGGGCATAGGTTTTTATTTTTACAAAAGAGGAGACACATTTGAAATGAGGGGTTTGGAAGTTCTCTGCCAGCATATTTTGAGAATAAAAAAATGAAATTCCTGTATTCTGTTGATTTTTTCTGCTTTTTCTTCATCAATTTAAGGCGTAAATATCTTTAACTTTGTCAAAAAATAAAGGTTGTCCTCTACTTTCATGTTTTAATTTGGGTAGGTGGGACTAATTCCCGGGAAATCTATACCTGTGGTTAGTTGATTCTACGCAGACTTGGTGAATACTGTACTCTAGACCAAAGTGTAATACCATAAAAGCACAGTAAACCAAAATAAAACCAAATGCCACGTCATAAGAATTAATAAACCTATAAAAATCCAATATCAGTCGTGAGGCACACAGACTTCTAAATGTCACCACTTCACTCTTGCTACTTCGATTGTGTATTTTAGGCCAATCTAGAAGGAAAAGTTAGTGAAATAAACACGACACTGAATAATAAAAAAACAAATTGAATGCTGTAGAACTTAATCACATCTTTTACGATCAGGTTACAGAAACACCTAGTCTTGTTCCTTTGACATTGACATTTTTTGGCATTTTTGAAAGTACAACTTGTGCCACAAGTGCAGAATACCATGTACAACAACCCCAAAAGTGACTGGAGATGCCACACATGTCATACATTACTACTTTTTACTCTTTTCACTCCTCTTTATCTCTTATTCTCCCAATGGTATCTATTGTCATTGAGTCGTGTGTCTCAGTATGACTATTCTATTCCAAAACACACTGGCAGTATAGCAGAAAATCAAAATCAAAACAGCTTATTTTTATAACAGTCTATGAGATTACACAGCACACTGTGTGCTAGTCAGGTTCAGAGTTATCCAAGCAATCGACCACTCGTGTTTCCTAAAAATCTTATCTAGACTGTAACAAATTGCTGTAAGAATAAGGTCACAGTCTTTTAGAAAGCCTTTTGTCTTTTGTGGCATGAACCACAACCTGTCCTTAATCTTAACTGAAGTGCTTCTGTTGTGGAAACCAAACAATATCTAGGGCTCAAGATACGAGTAGCGGAAAAATATTCAGATAATTTACCAGCTCAGAGAGAGAAAAAGATAATGTTGTATGCCTCTGCAAACCACGGGTTCCTTACATTTGTATATTTTGTACTCATCAAATTAATGTTTCTAAAGTGACATGAGTGGACCTTGTCATTGGAGGGAGTCATTGCGTTTTTAAGCAGGTATGCTGCAACAGAAAAACATTTTTTTTCAAGTGGGTATTATAACCCTAACAACCCCCAACCCTAACCCGTAATCCTAATCTCCTAAACCTATAAACCAAAACATGATCTTTTCCCAACCTTAACCAAGTGGGTTTTGCGTCTAAATTTAACCTCATGGTAACCACAGGGTTGTTGAAATATAAAGGCTTAATGTATCTGTTGCATAGTGGCATACAAATTTATCCATGATTTCCATAAAAGTACAATGCCAACATATATTCCGGCAAGCGGATTAAATTTACTTAAAAGCGCAATATCGGATTTGACATTGGACTCATTTATTGTTGCTGCAGTCATGTTGGACAGTTAAATAAATCCAAATTCAATGTAGTAGAACCCGAGATATTATCTTTTTTATTTCATGTATTTTTCTTTCTTGTCAAAATCTGTCACCTACATTACCCACAATGCAACTTGAAGGTGATTCTGAGATATGTTATGCTAGTAGTAGCGCTAATGCTTCTTTTCAAGAGACCGGGTTGATACCAACACTGATATAAGAGAATCTCTTTTTGTTTTTCTTGGTCTAACTGCTGCCTTTAATGCAGGTGATCCTGGTATTTTGATTCATTTTGATTTTATTAAACATGCTTCTACTTGGCAACATTGCATAAAGTAAAGGTATCTTATCATTTATATTCCAATGACACACAGACGACACACTTCCTCCTCATCTGGCTATCTTGATCCTATAAACAAGCTTGTAAACTCTACTAAACTGAATAACTAGGACACAAGATTATCACTTGAGAAATACATCCAAAGAAGATTCATGTGTGAAAATGATTCTGTGGAAAAAAAAGTTGTGCATTTACTTCAAGGCTAGATGACTGTAGGGCTCTCTTGTAGGATCGTTTGCTCAAAAAAATCTCAAGGCTCAAGTCAAACATTATTCCAGCACCTAACTCACTTCAGTTGCTCCCAGTGCAATACAGAAACAATTTAAAAATTCTACTAATAGTCTATGAGGCACTTAATGGTTTGGCTCCCCAGTACACATCTGACCTGCTCACTGACTAAAACTCTGTCCAATCATGCAAGATCGTCATGCAGTGGATTTACATGTTCTACAGACATGGCAGTTGTTTTTATACATTTTAATGTAAAGTAGTATTTTCTTTGCCTGACATAATTGGAATTTCCAGAATTAGCACCCCAGAGAAGCATCAGCTTTCTACACTTTCTCACTACAACCAACAACACCCAAATGACACAATAGGACACATTTTTTGGTTGGTTTGGTTGGTCTTTGTACAGATTAAACAAACGAGATATAACTTGTTGAATCATGAACTTAATGGTAGTTGGATTTGAACTGGGTTTTTTAATTAGTATACAACTGTACTGGCCCATTCTCATTCCGACGTCAACAAATACAGACACTTTGATAGTGCTTTCGGTGTAAGATCCAGACACCAAAAGCCACCTTTCATGTCCGCATGATACGCCCCCGATGGCATCAGCTGAGAACGCAGCAGGACAGAAGCAGCCACATTGTTATCATACACTACTGGCACCTACCGCACCGGCCTGATGCATGGATGAGCGGCGTTTCCTGAGAACACGGCTGGATGGAACCTATCGCATCTGCATGAATAGCAGCCACAGAAGGATACCTTGATCGTAATATGTAGACGCAGAAGTCCACTGCAAAACAGCATTGTGTTGACTTTGGATGAGAACACGCTGATTGTACACATGACTACACGCACATTAAAAGAAAAAAAAAGGTTTTCTGAAAAAAAAAAAGCTTACACATCAATGCCAACAGTGCTTTGTACACTGGCCATCAGTGGGGAAATCTGGGCTGCAGGGGACTGTTTTTGTTGCAGGTTGGTCACTGGGAAAAACTGGCAGCTATGACTCCTCCACACAGTATCCATGTAAATGACATGCTGCAGTGTTTTGGTGACGGTGTGTTTTCAGCCACAGGCGGCTGCCCACCTCACCAAACAGAGCAAAGCAAAGGATGTTAAGACAGTAAGCTTGTTCTGCAAGGCTGCCTGTTGGATCAGTCTTTAATGCTACAACTACTGATGCTAGCTGGCTAATTTCACTTGTGCTCCTGGCTCAAGGACAGAGGAAACCACTGCAAGAAGAGGGCAAGCCAGTCTGTAAGTGTTTCTATAACCTGAGGCCTTGTATCTGGTGTATTGTTATACATTTTTCTGGCAAGCACTGTAGTGAAGGTTTGGTTTTGTTGAAGCTCAAAACTTCTTGGTGAAGGCTGGACAAAGACGGTCATTTTTAAGTGAAACCAATGTCTCTTTTTTACAATCACAAGATCTGCTGAGCCAACCATCCACCACAAGGTGTTAAAATACAGTATAACAATGTCGTGCTACTTCTGCTTTTGCAAATGTATATGTCACAAAGGTAAACATTTGTTGACATTTACATGCTCTACATTCGGGACACATTCGGGTTTGGCTGCCACCACGACACAGAGAGCTTTGACGTACTTTTTACTTAAGTATTGATCATTTCTTTTCCTGTCAAATACATAGCTGCTAAGCTGAAAAAGTAGAATAGTCAAATCCTCCACACTACTAATTCAAATGCAATTTAGCTCATCATCAGGCTGCTACTCCTGCTTTATAGACCCACACAATCATCTTCAGTTACACATTATAGGGCGACCACATGAACTTCCTGATTTGGCCATAAAAAACAAATATAGCCCTGTGGTAAGCATTAATAAACCTATCAGAATCAATACATGCCTTGCCCTCATGGCTGAGCTGCTGTGATGTATTACAGTGCACGCACGCACATGCATGCACACACACACACACACACACACACACACAGATGGGAGGGCTAGAGATGATTGGGTGTGTGATAAAGGTGTCATAAAAGCACAATATTTTCTGGCCTTACGGGAAAAGAAGAAAGTCATATTGACAGACTCTCAGGTGAGTAACGCAGCTTTCCTTAATAGTCTTCTTAGATCTGTGAGAGAAAAATCCAGACTTTTACATAAAATTTTGCAACAGGCACGGATAAAGTTGCCTTACAAATACAATCATCTCTGTACAAGATTTTATTCATCCTGTATGGTAGGAATTTGTTATGTAAAAAAAAAACAGTGGGCACTATGCAGGCCAGGCAATTACTCTTGTAATAATTCTCACAAAAAATATTACCTTGAGGTATTTAGTGTGTTGTTATTATATTTGTTAATAAATGTATCTTTTTTCTGTCAGTAATCTGTCAATTTGATACTTTTTACTGGAATACCTGTACCTGTTTAATATACATTTCATGTAAATGGTAAAATTAGGTTAGCCTAAATTGGTGACGTTAACTCTATTCAGCAAGCAGAAAGGTCAACAAATTAGGTTTACATAGATGTTCCTTACTACTTTTGTCTTTTTCAGTACAAAGATGGATATAATTAAAGGAGTTTATGGGTTAAGAATAATTTTCCTGTTTGTGACCCTGAAGCGATTAGATGAAGTCTAATGTTGCAGATGGAAACCAGAATATATTCCACGTGTTCTTGCATAGAAAGCAATTATGTTCTTTTGTTTATTTGTTTGTTTTTTGCTTCTGTGTTTCAGCACAACATTTATTCCCTATTTTTGTGGCAGTGACACTCAGAGATGATGAAACTAAATCTACCTGTCCTGACTCTTTGCCTTCTTGGCATAGGTAAAAATATTTTTTACTTTGCAGACTCTAAAGAATTATTGGTATTTCTGTCTAATAAAGTCTCCTTTACAAAGTTTTTTATACGTTGTTATAGTTTAACAGCTTTTTTAGCAGTTGATTAATAATTTACTAATGCTTTATAGATCAGTTACAAGCCATTATTAAGAACAGATTTGTTGCTACGTTTTTTCTATTTTTTTTTATAACAATGCAGTTATAAATGTTGAAAATCCATATAAAAATCTTTGATTTTTTAAAAATAACAACAAAAGTATACACGTAAATAAGCCATTCCTAAAGGTTTTTAATGATTAAGTCTGTTTTTGTCAGTGTTGATAAGTTTACGTCCGGATTTTTAGAAAGTAAGTGTTAAAATCATCCAACCACTCGAAGGGCTTTGCCACAAAATGGCAACCCAAAATGAGTTACAGCATATCACCATTTTATAAACAGTGTCTTATATCAAAAGAGGAACTGAATTTTTATTTTTATTTTAATTTTTTTACAGTGGTGCATCTAACAGTGAGTTTAGGCAACAAAAAAATGGTGATTTAAAGTTCCACTGTATACAACTGAGGGGCATCTTTCACCAGAAATGGTATATAATATCTATAACTATGTTTTCATTAGTTTTATCACATAAAAATACGAATAGCTGTGTTTTAATAACTGAAGAATGAGCTGTTTGTATCTACATATGGAGCAGGTCCTACTTTGCAGAGTCATGTTGTTCCACAGCAGTCCAGAACAGACAAACCAAACCAACGTCCAACCAGCCCGTATGTTCTGTGTGAGAGGAAATAACTCTCTGCACCAGCAGCTGGCGTTCGTCTGTATTTGTCATTTAAAAAGGGAAACCAGAAGACCGACAGGACTGATTCAAGATGCTAGTTAGCCAATTAGCACATTAACAACAATAATATGACATATATGTTTAGATCTCAAGCTGTGATGACTTTAGTTGTTACTTTCTTTATCTTTTTGTTTAACTGCCAATCAAATTGATTTTACCCAATGATGGGCTCTGCAGCTCAGTCGCAGATTCAACATGCTAAATTGTTCAAAACAAAACTGACTAGGGGTCGAATGATATTGGATTTTCAGGAAAGATACTGATACTGATTATTTCACTGAGACCGATACCGGATATTGGGAACCGATTTGAATTTACAATAAAATTGAAAATCTTTCTATCAATACGCAGATATCGGTCCCAATAATTGGTTAGGCAGATAATCTTTTGACCCCCTAAAACTAACAACAGCCGAAAAAAGGCTGACAAGGGCCGACAAAGGGCAACCAGTGCCAATGGTTTGGGACACAGTGCAAAAACTAGAGCTACAGACGCTAACCAACAACCTGGCATTGACCAACAGCAGACCATTGGCTTGTTGTGTCTGGCTCTAAGGGAGAACAAATGAGATTAATGTGATCTCTAAATACAAACCGTCACAAAATATCAGCAGCAGGTTAAAAATGAAAAATCATGTAATGTACAACATAATGAAAAAGTAATGTTGTCCTGATAAGTCATTCAGCATGATATCCCGAAGTGAAAATATATGCCGTTCAATAAACTTTGAGGAGGAAGTGGAAAATAAATGTGTGGAGGTTGGGCTGATGGACATTGAACATGTGCACCTTTATCTTCAACAACCCAGTTTAAATGCCAATTTTATAACGAAGAACTTTCTTTGTTGAGAATGAAAACTTTTTAGTGGCATGAGAAAAAAAAACTGCTGTGCAGCTTAACTATTAGCTAACCTTTTCCTTGATAGTATGGTGAGAAACCCATTTCATGGTGTTGGCACATAATTTGTAGGAGGAATGTAAGAAATTACTGAGGGACTTTAATAGAAAGAAACTGCATGATGCCTAACACCTTTAATGACATTTCATGTACAACCGCAGTAAGTTTAATCACTGTTGTTTATTGTGAAGGTAACTATATCACCTTATAACGTGGCATTATATATCAAGGGAGCCGGAAGAAGAAAGAAATCATAAATGTTAACAGTGTTTGTTTAAGGTGGTCACAGTCACTGTCGAGATGTTTTAATGGCACTATTGGGTGAAAGATTAGGTTCATTATCTTTGACATTGTCCTAAATAATAACACAACACATGTTTGTTTTACACATACAATGACGACTCTGTCAACCACTTAATTGCACCATAAATACTGCTGATTATGATTAACTAAAAGATTTGTCTGCAACACTTCTGAAATCCAGAAAACATTTTGACGTTTCATAGATGTTGACCCAAAAATTTAGATGATGCTGTTGTCAGTGTAGCATTTTTTGGGATGTGGGCACAGTTTAATAATTCTGCCTCAAAACTGTTTTTCTGCTTTTACTTACACAGTAGCTGTGTGTGCAGTGTCAACAGTGACCCCAACTACCAGTTCAAAACCAACCACCACTACCATTCCAGGCCCAACCACCACTACTACTTCAGGCCCAACCACCACTACCATTCCAGGTCCAACCACCACTACTACTTCAGGCCCAACCACCACTACCACTCCAGGCCCAACCACCACTACCACTCCAGGCCCAACCACCACTACTACTCCAGGCCCAACCACCACTACCACTCCAGGCCCAACCACCACTACTGGGGCAACTACGACTGGCGGAAATACACAAACCTCTTCAAGTGCCACTACCACCAAGCCTGTGGAGGGAGAGGTTCCACCAGAGGGGCTTTCATCTGGAGCTATAGCCGGTATTACCATTGGCTCAATTGCTGGGGTGGCTGCTGTTGGTAAGTACAATTAAAGTAAACACTTTAGGATGATGTTCTCATCATAAGGCGTTACATACAGTATTGCTGCTTTGTGGTGGACTTCTGCGGCTACATGTAGATATCTTTTAGCATTTGCAATATAAGTTCCGGGATACCACTACCGGGATGTCAACAAAATCAAAGTGTTGATTACACTGTATGTGGGTATGTTTAGACAACACAAGCACATGGCAACCAATGCCAGGATGTCAGCAATCGTATATGCTGCCACTGATGGTTAGTATTAGGGTAAACAGGTTCCCTCAGGCCAGATTCCCAAATAACGGCGCCCATTTGTGTATTAGGCTGCCGCGGCAGGTGCCATCCAACCTTGCGGCGGAGTATAATTACGCAACCTGTCCCGTCTATCTGCGTTCTCAGCCGATACCAAACGGGTGTATCGTGCAGATGTGAAAGATAGCTTTTGGCATCGGAATGGTACGCCGAAAGCATTGTCAATGCGGTGGTATTTGACAACTTCAGAATGAGAGCGAGCTGGCTTTATAGAATACCTCACTCCTGCTTTCTCAGTAAGATGCTGTCCTGTTTTCCATTAACAAGTATATGCTGTTAAATTTGGACACATTTTATACTACACGGGAACAAGACATGCTTTTTTTGCATCTGAATAAATGCAAATCTCACCTTTCAAATCAATCGATAAAGAGGTGCGCAGTAACTGGGGATGTAGCAGGAGCAGTTGGAGAGCAGGTGTGTTCAAAATATTTATATCGCTTTATGTTTCGAAGCTATGAAAGCTCATTCTTGGCAAGAAGAAAAAACAAATGGGAAAAAAACTGGAGTCAAAATTAAGATCATAGGTCAAAATTATAAAACATAAAAATCATAATTTGGAGAAAGTGAAACAATATTACAAGATACGATGTCAAATGCCTAATGGTGTGAACACAATGCTAATTTTCATGTCTCGTTACTCAAGTGTACAGCTGCTGGAGTGCTTTTTGGAGTATTGTGCAACTCGCGAATATTTGTCTATAACAGCTGTGCTAATGGTTGTGCTGGCTAACTAACCTGGTCACAATTTAGACTTTCTACTGTATCATAAAGTGACACATACCAATTTTAATTATGTTTTAAATATGTAATACATGTAAGCAGAAAATTAGTTAAAAAGAAAAAATGCAGATGTAATTTGAACAAAAAACCAACACATCTATTTTCTCTATTTCCAGGTGGTGGTATCTTTGGCGCGCTGAAGTACACCGGGAGGATTTGAGACCAGTTATGGCCAAACAAAAAAGTAAATGGTTACGGATTGTAAGCTAAAACAATTAATCCTGATGCCGTTGACTAGACATTAAAAAAGTTGTCTGAAAGGCCCAAATCAGAATAAAACACATGATATGATATGGGCCAGGAGGAAGACATAAAAGTAAATTCTACTGCTTTGCTATTTTCATTGTCTGGCAGCAAGTTGCACATTTAAATAGAATTAATTATATGTAATTGTCAGGAGTGTTTGATCAAACAACAGAAGGTGATTTCAGATAAAAATGTATTTAGACCTCAGCGCAGCTGTGCCAGTAGATAAAAATAAGAAAAGAATACCATCAGAATACCACCAATAAAAAAGAAAAAAAAATAGTATTTGTAAATTAATGCAGTCATTCTTTTTAAGACAAACATTTTTTGTTTAATATTGGTGACATTATTTTCTTATCTTTAACTAGGCTTTTGAACCCAGATTCTGTATTTCCTCAAAGTAAAGGCTTTGAAATCACTCCATATGTTTAATAAATAAATGTTTCCTAACTGTCTCTTAATTGACTGTTGTGATAATATTTCAAGTGTATAAACAAGATGCAATAATGCAACAATATCTCAACCTGTGCAGGTAAAGTCCAGGTGTTGATTATATAAGTACTTCCTTGCAAACTTGAGTTGTTTGTTCATGTTATGAGCATAATAATATATGCGTATGAGTCTTTACTTAGTTTTTGCAGCTTATGACAACAAAACCTTCCATCAAATGTTATACAAACTGGTCTCAGCTCAGTGCTTCAGTTCAGTAGCAGTTTTAGAAAATAATCTTAAATTATTTTCTTAAATTTTCTTAAATTATTATTTATGTAGTAAATAGTGTAGTGTAGTGTAAAAAATCAGTGTAAAAAACAATTGTCGGTACCTCCAATACTGGATGGTGAGTTAATATTTAATCACTGGTAAAATTCTAACTTGTAAAAATCTTTGTTCTTTTATACAAGACTGTAAAATAGTTTTTTGACATCCGTTATAAAACAAAAGGGAAGGGCTTGGTAAAATATAACTTGAAAAGACTCCATCAGTTGTCAGAGGTATTGGGTGCAACGTGTAACTTGTACAAAGCATGCTGACATTGTTTCAGCGCTGTTGATTTTGGCAAATGAAGGAAATTCATAATTTTGTACATATGGAAGGACAGAAGGCAATAGATGTCAGAGTGCAGAGTAGACAGACCAACATTGTAAACTTACAGTATGGACGATCAGGGTTTGAAAGGGACAGACGGTAAACGTATGAAGGATGGATCTGGGATGACGTCAAGCAACTTCCACGTGTCGGCAAACAGACCGCACCTGAACCACATGACCTCCTCAACACCATGGAGACCTGGAGAGAGGACAGACTAAACAGACTAGCAGGAGGCAACGCTCAAGCACACCATTCACATGAACAGGAGAAAGACACAAACCCACAGAGGGAGAGAAAGAAAGAGAGAGAGAGAATAACATGCACCCAAAGAAAAGACAGAGAGACACGAGGAGAGAGTGAATCTCCTGGAGGATGAAGATCCAGAGCCAAACATCTTGGATGAGGCACCTAAACCCAGGAGAGAGGAGAGGCCAGGGGTCTCTCAATGAAAACAAAAACAAAACACAGACTTTGGTGACGTCATGTGGGATCATGGGAGTTGTCCACATTATTAACCCTTTGAAACTTGAGTGAATTGGCGAGGGAAATGAGCAACGGAAGAAAAGTACAAGAAAATGAATTGCAATTAATATAAAAAAACAATACAAGAAAAATGAAAAAGGCAAGCAAGACTTTAAAAAGTGCTTATGAGAAATTTAAATATTTCTTTAACATAATTTTAAATATGTAGTTATATTATAATTGTAGTTGTATCCCCAGCTTTCCTCTTTTTTTCCCTAGCTTTTTAAAGTATAAACATAAATAAACATAAATGCAAGAAATAGACACATACTAAAGGTAGTATATACTTGTTTTTTGGGGGCCAATTTTATGACTTGTTTTAAGCTGTTTGTCCTTGTACAGCATTTATGTGTAGTGTAGCTGTGCTGTTTAAGATACAATTTCCAAAGACAATGACACTAGCATTTGCCAATTTTTTCTTCAAATTGAGAAACTAACTAAAATCTTGTTTTTAGACAGATATGATTGTTTTTAGAGTACCTGCAGTAGTTTTCAGATACCTGTGGTTCTTTGAGATAAGATTTTATTTTTATAACAAAACATTTCACTGCTCTGTTGGCAGAATTTTTTTTTTCTAATTTTAAGGAATAGTTTCCCCATTTTATTGATTTTTTTCCCCCTTGTTTTTAGACTTTTTAGACTGTTTTATGCACTGATTCCACTGAACTAAGAGGCAACCAGAAACTGTAACCCCCTACTGACACCAAAGAAATACTCCCAAGACATCGTCATCAGCCATGCTCTCTCCACAGTAAAACAGTAAAACAACAAACTTGGTCTGTGTCTGATTGAGATCAGCCTCCTCATCCTATTTACAGCTTCTGCAAACTATTGCAGCTAAACTCACCCAGAGATCAGCAAGGTCAGCAGTGCAGGGTCCTATGGGGGTGTTGACAGAGCAAACAAAAGGAAACTGGTGCAGGTCAGATGTCAGCATGAGCCCGCTTGTCTGGGGCCCAGGTGACCCCAATCAACTGACCACACTCTCATTTCAGCCAATCAACTGACAACCCTCTCATTTCAGCCAATCGCCCGCTTATGTTGGTAATGCAGCCTCCTAGAAAGTGGGAGGGATGTCACAGAAAAACTCTTTTTTCTTTCAGATACTGTAAGTAAGACTTAAACCAGGTAAGAGCCAGGCTAGAGACACTGAACTGAGTTTCCAGTCAGCACATTATCAGTGTCAGGACCTGAAAACAGACTGAAAAGGTTGAAAAAATATAGAAATATAGGCTGAAAGTTGTTGAGACACAATGTTATAAAGAGATGCTGGATCGGAGTGTTTTTTTTTTTTTTTTTTTTTTTTTAAACAGGAAGTTTAACCACAGTCATCTTAAAACTAGTGGGAGCAGTTTATTACCAGTCAAAAGTGAAAAATGAACAATGATCAGCATTGTCCCAGAAATAGCCAAAGATCTTTAAAAAGTTTAACTACATTAGATAAGACCTCATTAATCCTTCACCGGGAAATTCACATGCTTCGGCAGAGTCAGAAGCAGACAAAAAAGAGGGAAAAAAGTGATTAAGTGCTAACTAATGTGGAAATATGACAAACATACATATTAGAAAAATAAAAATAAAATAATATATAATCTATAAACACAATAGGCATCATTTACTACGTTTTTTTTTTCTTTTTTGCTTGATTGACTATTAGAATTGGTTAATTAAGGTTCCTTTATGGACGTATTGAGTCCAATTCTTCCATGATCGAGGTTATTATTTTATTCTAGACTATTTACTGGTACATAAACTGCTAATATCTATTATTGGTGTTTGTTTTCTGACCAGTAGATAAATAATTTCTCACAAAAACATGCTACTTTTATTACATAACATCTACCAGAGACAAGGACATGATTTTGGTGCAATTCCTTCAAGTGAGGCGCCCATTGGGCCAGACTCCCATGATGTCGCAACTGCAATTTAAAGTGGACTTCAGCCTTCATGAATCCTTCACAGTTTTATAGTATGTTCATTAGCTATGGAAGTGTAAACACAGAGACCGGCTGATTACAACACTGAAGACAGCGCTGCTCCCATGCAGGCAAATTACTGTTAATCCTCCGAGCTGTGTGATCAGCCCATATGGCGAGCATGGGAGCCAGAGGGACAGTGTGCATGTGTGTGTGTGTGTACTTGTACATCTATCTTTGTGAGAACCAAAGTGTGGACATTTCAGACAGATTTTTCAAAAGGCCCGTTTAGGGGTTTACACTTGGTTTCACAGTTCTTCTGAGAATTAGGTTTAAGTTAGGGTGAGGGGCCGGGGAACGCATATTGTCAATGAATGTCCTCACAAGTATAGGCGCACAGGGATGCGTTTGTGTGTGTGTGCATGTGTGTGATTAGGTCTCTGTGGCTGCTACAAATGATCTGTTGGTGAGGATGCAAAATTGTGAGGAAATAAGATAAAGTTATCGGAGTGGGGCCGAGTGTTGGTGCAGCTGTAACACTAACTGTGCTTGTACCACACAGTCAGTGGGATCAATGCCGTGTTTGCTGTGCATACAAGGGATGTGGTGTTATGAATCAGACATGGTTCACGTAATTAAAATTCATTTAAAGCATGATGCACTTTTGACTGATTGATATGTAATTGTTTGCTGGTATACTGACACTGAGCACTTCATATTTCATATTGATTTCATAGTTTTGACAAAGAAAATCAAAAGATGAACTTGGTATCAGTTTGAAGGATATTAAATATTTTTTGCCATTCTAGCAGTATAGAGATTGGGTTTCTAGTGTCTGTTGGATGGTTCATGAAATTGTGTACAAACTTTTAGTGGTGTACTGTAACAAAGTAATAATACTTTTTTATAGTACTTTTATTGTATTTTTTGAGAGTATCTATACTTTACTTGAGTTTTTATATTTCTGTCAATTTTTTGCTTTCACTCCATGACATTTCCCCTAAACATCTGAGTTACTTACATATTAGGGAAGGAACAGAAGGATGAATGAATGAATGGGAGTGGAGGAAAAACATAACCCAACGGATTCGTGTCGAGGTATTAACTACAATCGTCAGCATCCGTCTACCTACACCTCATCAGTCCACACACACCGCTGCACACAGCCCCCTCCTGTGGCTGTGGTGTGAAAGAGCACCTCGGTCAGATGGACTTGCTTTAAGTGGGTCAGAGGTGTTTCTGACATAAATCCAGTCGCACCATAATCTGCTCATTTAGCCTGGAAGTTCACAGATGGCATTGCAAACTCAATGACCTCTGCTTCTTATTCAAACTGTATGCAATATTGGTAATTAATAAGGGAAATGAAGCATTTTTTAATGTTTTGCTAATAGTGTAATAGTGTAATCCAAGACTCATTTATCAAGCTGTATGCTCAGTACTTCCCAAACACATCCATGTTTGCTTAAATATTATGATTGAAAACACCTTCCCATAAACAATCTCCCACACAGACAAATAGTGAACCTCAGTATTTCAATGAAATGCATGAACACAGAAAACATGCACTTGCCCATGCACACTACTCGTATGCTTAAGTTTTAATAGTTCTACTCATGGTCCCCCATTACACCTATTTTTTATTCTTCATTCACCTGCGAGGCATGTAAGAAAAGCAAAGTTTTCTTCATGAATTCAAGGTAAAACAGGTTGAGTAATTAGTCAATTGTGGGTGAAGTAGGTTACGAGACTACCTTGTGAAAATAATGCAGCATTTAGCCAATAAAGAGCCACATTTTGTGCCAAAAACACAACAAAACAAAACAAATGCTTTTGTTCTGTGTCTGCTGGATGTGTAAACAGGCAACCATTTACTAAGAAGTAATAAGTCAGATGTTATGTTTACAGTTTATTTTGCTGCCCCTTGGTGGCCAAAAAGTCAATTACAATGCTTTAATTAGTTAGAAGCGATCTATGGTTTGTGTATAACACACTTTATGTGGAACACACTTTCTGTTTGGGAGTGTTGAAACAAATTGTCTTTGAAGGAGCTCTTTTTATATCGATATATGTTTACCCTTGTAAACTCTATAAACTTTAATTTGGCTGGCTGGATATTTAAGGGTTAAATGAAAAATATACACAATTCATTATAAGTTAACATTTATTTTTAATCATTCATATGCTCTGCATTGACTTAGATGTTAAGTCACTAACATTATTGCTGGGAAAGTATTATTGATGCATTTTTATACAGCTGCTTTGGTATGTCTGGCTTTCCCACAGTTCTCATCACCAGTCAAAGTCGAGAATGATGGTCCTCCTCAAACGTCCTTTGTGAGGGTCTTTTAATGATCTCCATTTTGGTACCACAAACTTTCTTGCAGTTTGGGCATTTGTGTGAGGTGCTGAAAGTGGAATGTGGGAGAGCCTTTTCGGTGGGACTCGCTTCTGTCTTTCCAGAGCTTGACTTTGGCAGGCCGTCGGAGATCGTCTTCATGGAATTTGGCTCAGTCTTGGCACAGTCTTCCCAAGTTGAGCTGTTTATGTGGACTTTTTTGAGGCTGATCCTAAAGTTGTCCTTGAAACATTTTGTCTGCCTACTCATATATGATAGTTCAGATCTTTGCACAGATCTTTTATAAAAGTGTGGGCGAGATAACTAACTCGTAGGCCAGCAGCCTCGTCTCTGCGAGCAGGTCAGAGTTTTCAAAGACTCTTCCACTGAGCTTTGCAAAAGCCCCACTGGCACAGCAGATCTGATAGTGTACAATACTGTCGATGTCTGCCACTGAAGAGAGGGGATTTCCGAAATAAGAAAAATGGTCTACATTTTCAAGACTTTAACTGTCAATTGTTATTGTTGGTGGGGGTGTGGAGGAGTCTGTTGGGGGCTGATGGAGAGCCTTTTTAACACACATGGGCAGTCAAATTAGTCCAAAAAACTCCAAAAAGCATTGAGTATGCACTGAGGACCTTTTGTTATCATCATCTGCATATTTTTCCTGTAACTGTCTGGCTGTGAAAATCATGTCTGTTTTGCAGGATGAAAACCGCACTGGGACTCGGAGGATTTCTTCAGAAAGTGGGAGGAATCTCTTGAACAGAATGTGGCCAATAACCTTCTCAGTTGTGGACAGGAGTGAGAAGCTCCTGTAGTTTCCTTAACATCTTGTCTCCCTTTTTAAAAACGAGAAATAAGTCCATCTCTGAGGTCTGTGGGTATCATCTCCGTAACCACTTTGTGATGAGTTTCAGTTAAAATCATTCTGAACTGACTTGGATGATAAGTCAGCAACATTATTGCTGGAAAAGTCTTTTTGATGCACTTTGTACAGCTGCTTTGGTATGTTCAGCTTTCCCACAGTACAGTTACATTCACTGTGCTGTCCATAAATACTGTACAAAAATAACATGTGCTCTGACACAAAACATCCTCTTTCCAGTAGTGGATTTCCGCTGTTCTAAGAGGAAACCATAAGGCTTTGTTCAATACAGTATACACTTTCCATTACTGGCATTATGTTAAATAGAATAAATTATGTCTTGCAGTTGCTGTGAGAGGCAAATCTCTGCAATGTCATCGCATAATAATGTCCTTACGGTTAATAGTCCATGTTCAAAGTGCATTGAAGAAAAATCCACTCGAGTGGGTGTAGATTCAGGCCCAAGCACAGCTGTAAAATTTATTTTCTTGGAGTGAGTCCACTGTTGCATGTCCATCATAAAAAGCATCTTCTTGTCCTCCAAAAAGGCATTTTAAGTTTGACTAACAGCTGTGTCTTGAGCTGAATTTGCAGTGGAAGCAGTATTTTCCCAGTGTCACTTCAGGTCCATTTCACATTTCAGTTCAGCTTGACATCCTGAAGTTCAAATGTGCTTTCACATCCAGCCTTTTTCTCAAAAACAAACACACTAAGAGGAAGGTCAGAGAGCACTTTTTTTCTAAACAGCATATCGCTGTGCTCCATATTCAGAGTCTGTAATGGCAGGACTGTCTCCACTAGGTGGAGCTCTTTAACAGCAGGCAGTGTCTGACTCCACTCTTGGGCGCAGCTCAGTGCAGCTCTTATCAACTCCTCCACAGCGTCTAAAGCCGACACGTCTGGTATTTGCTGTGTGAGGAGGGGGCCAGCTCATAGAAGAGGACGTAGGCGTTGCTGCTGCGAACCTGGCTAGAGGAAACCGGGCTCACCCTGCACAGCACAAACGGTACATGCTGTAGTTAGTACACTCAACACCACAGAGCACACACACGCACACACACACGCACACACACAAGTACATACATGCATACACCCAATCTGCACATTTGCAAGAAACTTGACACACCTTTATACAGTTAGAATGAGGTCATTTTCATTTGACAACAGCTGAATACAGTATAATTCGACTCTACAGCGTTCTGTCGCTTTGATAAGAGCAATATGATGATATGTGAGTGGATGTGAGAGTTGATACCTGGCGTCGTTGTAGCTGTACCACTCTCCCATGGACTGGTTCTTGCAGTAGGCTGTGTAATGGCCTCCCAAAGCATTTCCAGAGTGGTTGGATACAGCGTACAGGTTATACACAACACGCTCTGCAGGGAGAGACAACAGTCAGTCAACAGGACTGCAATACTTACTCATCAAATCCAGCTGACCTTGGACAGAGCACGAATTGTCCTCCTCCGGTGGCAGCGTGTGTCACCTTCGGCAAGTACTTACCGCTGCTCTCTGAGGCGAACTCCCGCAGGTCCAGCTCTTTGAGAGGGAAGTTGACGTATGTGGAGAGTTTGCTGGTTCGGATGTTGGAGTCTGAGAAACGCTTCAGGTCTGAGAGGGACATGGAGTCAAGGAGCCGACACTTGTTCAAAATATTATTGTTTTGACTACTTTTTACATCTACTGCGTTGCATTTTCGAGGGAAATATATTAAATACATAGCTTTTTTTTTTTCTTTTACCACATCTATTTTAAAATTTTACTTCCAAGCTAGTTAACAGGTTAAGATTTTCACTTATGATCAAGTCATGAAAGTATGATCCATTTCTACAGACTGACTATAATAATACTAAATTCTACATTTGGTTATGATGAAAAATCTAAACATTAAAAAATAAAATCTGAATAGTTTCCTTGGAATGACCCGCCTAGACTTAATCTAATCCTGCAAGTAGTTAATCATAAATTGGTTTACCACATGCTCAGTATTTTCTAATAAGTTAGCAGAAAGACTGCTGTCATTTAAATGCACGTGCCGGCTGTAATCATTGAACTGATGGTACAGAGATTTGAAGAAAGGATACGAAGCACGAGGATCTGAGGGAACTTCTGAATGCTGAATTTTTTGGTGCATTTCCTTCTGGTTTTGCATCTGTTGCACGTCTGAGAGAGAGAGAGAGTGAGAGGGAAGTGAGACAGTGCTGCTCTATAATCCATATATCATCTTCTCAAAGGAATGTGGAGGGTGGTGTGCTATGTGAGGCCTCTTACCGGCCTCTCTTCTCCATCCAACACATCTTCTTTTGTGAAGAGCCTCATGCAGTCTTTGAGAGTCACTTCTCCTGTGCTCTTCTGTGGAGACACACAGCATGCACAGTAAGAAAACAGCAAATTATATATGGTATAAATGACAAAACTGGCCATTTTGTCTGTATATCAGCAAAACAGGACAATTACAGATAAACAATAAGATGTTTTTCACTGCAGTATAAAAGTCTTTACAGCCTAGTAAACACTATTTCACAATGTATAAAAGGCCAAACTTTTCTAAAATGTGTGTGTGTGTGTGTGTGTGTGTGTGTGTGTGTGTGTTCTGACCTGTGCAACAGGTATGGATAGGTCCCAAAATGGATCAAACACGGTGGAGCGAAAGCCACAGACGGTGCAGGTGACAGAGCTCTTCAGCTGCCCAACAAACAGATCTAAAGAAAGAAACAAGTGATTAAGATTAACATTTGACATGCACTGAAATATAAGGATGGTTTTAAAGATATTAAGCCGTCCATCAAGGTAAATATCTTACCCACTACTTTGCTGTCCTCTCTCTCCAAGTACATATTCCACATCCGCTTGCCTTTTTCATCATCCCTGTGAACCAAACCACAACTCAAGTCAAACAAACGTATACCAAAGACTTCCTAAGTGAAAACGTAAAGTGTGTTCAAATTATTTTAAATAAATGTGAAGATGAAAGCCTCTTTAAAGGGCTAGTTCACCCCAAAATCAGAAATACATGTTTTTCCTCTTACCTGAGGTGCTATTTATCAGTCTAGATTGTTTTGGTGTGAGTTGCAGAGTGTTGGAGATATCAACAGCATTTGAGTTTTTCAGATGTATGTATTAGGTATTTTGAGCACAACAAGCTGAGTGCCATCTCATTTCATTATATTTGAGACAAGTTAGACATCTCTACGGCCGATATCTGCGACACTCTGCAATTCACACCAAAACAATCTGAGTTTAATAAATAGCAATAAAGGTAAAAAGATAATCATGTATTTTTGATTTTTGGGGTCCCTTGAAGATATAGTGAAGGTCCTTTCTCAAGCCTGGAATTCCAGATATTTTAAGATCAATGAATATATATATGACTTTTAATATTTAAGATATTTGGTGTAATAATTCTTCTGAAGAATAATACAGAGTCCAAAAATGGCCACCTATCTAAAAATCTTAAAAGTTAAGAATTATGTTGTAATTACAAATAATTACACAGTTTATTTTGACCTGTCGGGTGCACAGCAGTGTTTTTTGGCAGTCAGAGGCGTCTGTGACGGATCTGGTTATCAGTGACTTATTGGGAGCAGAGGTGACAGGTGGGGCAATGTCCAGCTGACTTACGAGAGGTGGTCAAAGTCCTCGACAGAAACCTTCGGTCGAACTGTCACTCTGTTCACCTCATTATGGAGACCGTCCAATAAGAAACGCAGGAACTCCTGGGCGTCCTGCTGACTGCAGAGACAAAAGGAGAAGTTGTTACTTTTTTTACCCGAAAAGCAAAACTTGTATGCCCGTTGGTTGACGGGTGCATTGAGAGACCATGTGTGATTGCAGTAGAAAAGGAACTCCTGCACAATATCTGCTTCATTTGCAATTATGAGAGATTTATTGGGAAATATGTTTCGGTACAGAGACCATTTTAATCAGGTAAAATACCCCAATCAAAGTCCTTGTACCGAAACCTAGTTGGCAATAAATCTCTTATAATTGCAACTGCAGACAGTGTGTGGGAGTTCTCTGTTCTACTTCCTTTATTCTAGAATCAGCTGTAATCCTTAAACTGGTCTGAATAAAAAGGCTGACATGCAGGAGGAGGGAAGACTTACTTGCAGCCCACAAATTTGGGAGCGTATCTCTGGATCTGACTCCTGAAGTCAGAGGGACTGATGGCCTCGTTGTTCACAGAAGTCCACAGACTCTGAGTCAGCTTTGCAAACTCTGGGGTGAAGAAAATACAAATAACAACAGAATATGAGACCATGATCACGCAGCTCCATCCTTTATTAAATTCAAAGTATGCTACTTTAAGCTTTTATTGATAAAATGATGACACAACTGGGTCCTCTTAGGGCAGTATTTCTTTTCCCTAAAGCTGCATTTTGCTCCAAAGTCACGAACGCAGCGTTTTGAGAGAATCTGCATTCTTTAGCTAAAGACGCAGTTTGACCTTCACTCAGACATTTCCTTAACCCTTTGAAACCAAAGTAAATTGGCTTGTTTTTTTTCAGAAACATGGGAAGAAGGCAATGAGCAACTTGAGAGGAAATTGCCCCAAAAATAATAAGAAAAGTCATTGAAAATCAGCACCAAAAGAAAAAATCAAGGAAATAAAAAGTGCTTACTACTACTACAACGACTACTACTACTACTAATAATTTTGTAATATAATTTTCAATATATAATTATGATCATTATAAACATAATCCTCTGGACATTTTCCCTGGCTTGTTTTTAATAATTTTTTAAAAGATTTGCAGGGCATACTGTATCTTACCAAGTTACTCATTGCCTTTTCCCCATGTTTTTAGAAGAAATCAAACCAATTTACTCACGGTTCAAGTATTTAAAGGTCTAAATCAAGCTGTGGCACAAACCAGCCTTAACTCACAGAAGATTTGTACTTATCTGTATAAAAATTAATATTATAATTTGAGCTTCATGTGTTTGAAAACCATCAGACAGCATGGACTCAATCAGGACAGATTTGTATGGTAAAGTAACAAAAGTTTTAATAAAAATCTATCAGAAAATTATTATTTTAAGGCTCTAATGGCGGCCTTGACTTCATGCTTCCATGTCCACTTACTCTTAACTGCATCTCAAGGTCTTCATCAGCTAATGGAGCTGGCTCAGGTGTCGTGGTGTGAAGGTGATGTAACACAATTTAAGTCGGCCATCTGAGGACACCTGAGCCAGTTTCACGCACTGATAAAGAGTCAATCGAGACTGGCTGATTGTGGTTGAACAGCTACTTGTTGAGAATATTATGCAAGATGGATTAATTCTAAAACTAAATACTGAATAAAGGTGTGGCCAGTTTTCTTTCTAATTACAGAGACACACAAACTTTTTGTGCTGAGCGCTGGGAAAACATGTTACGATGTGCACACACGAGAGTCACAGTGACCTGTGAGAACATGCTGCACAAACACACCCTCCAAAAAGCGCTGCAGGAAATAGTCACTTTCATTTTGTGCCAGCACAAATGTCATTCTGCTGAGAATTATAATTGGGGAATTATGTGATTGCAGTTAGGTATATGTTTTTAGTTCAGTTTTGTTATTTTGGTGTTGTCATTCTTTCCAGTAATCAGGGTATAAAGTCATCAGATCTTTAGCAGTGTAGCACAACAACATGTAGTTTAAGATTAATTTAAGGAGTATAAAATACATATAAAGTGACAATATTTGATGCACTGCTAAGCCATAAAGTGACTCAGCACTGACACGGAACGACACATTTTCGTCATTGTTCCTTGTTATGGTGCTCACGTGAGGTTTAAAAGCTCAGAGTCTCGTCCTACCTTCCATGAGAGCGGCGTTAGTCGTGCAGTTGTTGTTGAGGTCGGTGCGATGGACGTTCCTCAGGCAGTAATCTCTCAGCTCGGGAGTGTTGCTCAGACATTGTAGGATGGAGTTCATGAAACACTAGAAATAAAATAAAACACAAAAATGAATGAAATGCGGTTTCAGAATCAACAGGTCAAAGTGCAGCATGTTGTACAATTAGATGACAAAGTGGAGTAAAAGTACTTACTGTGTTGCCCAGATTCTTCAGTCCCACCAGGCCTTGAGGACTCTTGTTCTATTCAAATAAGAAAAGAGAGGCAATGTTAATTTACTTATTTATTTGGAAAATTATAGCAGAAACATTTGACAGTCAGCTAGACAGTGGATAACATAGTATAATTAATTAATTCAAGGATTATGTTTTAAAGTGTTTTATTGTTCAGGCTGTTCTCATGCACTGTAAACTTTCAGAAAGTAACGCACCAAAATTCATATACAGGATATAGCCTATGTAATTATGAGCCAGCAATTCATACATAACTCATGTAATACGGAGGGCTGCGGTCACATAACCATTGGAATAAAGTGAAAATTTGTATAAAAACTTAAAGCCAGCCAAAGGAGGCGGGTTGGGGTGCAGGATCGGTCAAACAAACACAGGACTTTACCCTCTAAGTGTTTGTGTCTAGTTTGATATGAAGTGAAATTTGAATTACTGTAAGGTACGCCATCACCATTTTTATTTTTTCTAAACCTGTGTAACTGTGTCTCAAGTATGTAGCACGACAATGTCATTCTTGGGGAGCTAATCTGTTAGTTATCATATGAACCGCTGTACGAGAATACGTTGCATTATGAGAGCATGCTACAAATCTGGAGCTCAATATATAGATCTATCTTAATTACTGAATTTTAAACTGACAAACACTGTTTTTGGGACATTTTTGACCACTTTATTGAGTCAAAATATTCCTTATTTTGCAAATATAATATTGCAAACATAGTCATGGGAAGCCAAGATGGGCTAATGATGATATTTTGGGCTTCAGTGTCCTTAATTGGGTCATAATTGGGTAAATGTGGGGACCATGAAAGTAATTATTTTTAGGACAGATATGAACCCCTTTTTGGTCTTCTTACAATTTAATGTATGAGCAAAACTGGGTCCTAAATGGGCTATGTTTAGACATCATGGAGTTTACCGCAGGCTAAATTCTCAATTACAGGCATATTATCATGTCAAATAATTATGTAACAATGTATTGATTCTAAAGAGAAACATGCAGCGATTTTCTAAAAGTGTTCTTTCTCTTGCCAGTGTAGCCTGCTGTACGCCCCAACAGATCAGCTGGCACACGCTCTCAGTATGATGTAACTACTGTATGATAGCAGCCCTGATACTTTCTTTAAGTGTGAAAAAGCCTCGAAGGACCGTCTGGCATTTATTCAACGCACACCATCTGATGGTCACATTGTTGGCAGCTGTGGGTATCAGCTACTGCTCCACATGCTTGGATGAAATACCACAGTGTGTCCTGACCACCAGCCGCCACTCACACCAGAGTGACATCACACAATGCATGTGACACCGACCTGAAGAGAAAAGCTCTACTGAGAATCTGCAGCACACAACAAGGTGTCAAGTTTTCTGTGTGAAGAGTTTCACATTGCTGCCGGAGTCAAGGATCAACGAGTTATACAACATATCTGGAGTCACCGGTAGTGTAGCGTTAATCATCTGTAGGGTAGACTGATGCAAGGTGCTGAAAGCATCCGCATACCTGCTGATGTTCATATGGCTGAAAGATTACAGAGGAATTACAAGCATCTGGCTATGGAACTGTAGTACATACAGGCAATACCTGCCTATGTACTGCATGTGTTACTAAAGGGTTCCACTAGGGCCACCGTAGCATTTCATCTTGCGGACATGCAGCAGTCATTTCTGAGGGCATGCTCATCCAACAGTCTAAACACATGCAGGATATTCGAGGCAGCCATCATGCATATGCAGATGTATACTTTAAACAAATCATATGTCCGTTCTTAAGGCCAAGCCATGTCTAGCAGGGAGAACCATTGAAACTAAATTAGAATTAAAACATTAATAACATGCAGAAAAACAATCATTATATGCTTTTAACACATTTATAAATGCACCCATTGTCTTATTTCAGATAAACTATTCTGTTTCCAAAAGCACAAGAAAAAAGTTAAAACAACCAACATCATCCTCAAATGTCATCCTGGTTAAAATCCAGTCATCTGTTGTGACCACTTTTCACTACAGATGGTTTAGATAAAAGTTAAAAAAAAAAAATCCATGTACAATGAACTGCTTTAAACAAGCTCATCCTTGAATGACGAGTCTGTTAATTGTGGTTAACAGATAAATGCCATTGTTAATACTGTGTTCTTAAGCAATACCGATATTTGAGTATCAACAGGTGACACTTTGGCTCGTGACCTGTAGCTCATCCTTGATGAGGGAACATAGTAACAGTGCAACGTGATCGCCCGAAGCAAGTCAGCACCATCATGCATCAACGCCTCTGCTGACGGCTGAGAAGCTGTATGTGGAAATAACAGTTGAGAAACAAGCAACACACTGACAGAGGCAAACATGAGGGCGTAGATATGAACGCACACAAACTGTAAACGGAGCAGCAACGTCAGCTACCCGTAGATCAAGTCTGTCTACTGTGGTTTATTCTAAATCATTTATGTTTTTTTCATTTGCAATTGCTAGGAAGAAATAAAATATGTATCTGCAAAACAGGTGGATGTTTGTCTTTTATTCTCCAGTGTGCCTCTCCTGTGTTACTTTTGTTATCACAGTAAATGCATGATATCACTGTTACACTTGTCAGACTTGGAGATATGAGGTGTGATTGGGAGCTAAGCTGGAGTCTATTTGCTTACACTTCACAAGACTTTCAGTGGAGAGCTTTAGTGCCTCGTGATGGTCGTCCAAAAGCTTTCCAACCCCGAAAATAGAACTGTGACAATACAAACTATCAACAGCACCTCTTGGCTGAAACCTCAAATTTTCTTCCCCTTTGTGTCTCTCTTCTTCTCTGCAGTATTTGAAGGTGACCATATGGTGTTGAGTCCCAATCTGCTGCACTGCTCTCGTGAATACTGACCAGCGGGGCCTCGGCACGCTCAGCAGGCGCCTCGTGATTTAAAACACCCATCCAAAAATGGAGGAAGTGATGCGTTCAGGTAATCTCTGCGCTCTGAGCGAGAACGCCAGTCTCAACTGGCTGGCACGACTTCAGAGAGTAGGTGAGAGAGAGAGAGAGAGAACTCAATGTCCTAAACGAGCTATGCATGCCTGGTCAAGGCCGCGTAACACATGACGAAGGAAGCAACACTCCTGAACACACATGGTGCCAGCGTTGCCACTCCCTTGGAGACAGTATAAACATTAATCTCTGCTACATAACAGCAGAGCAGGGAAGCTCCAAAATGCCATTCGAAAGTAGAAATATTGGTACTTAGCAGAGAGAATATGAAAAATACCTAAAGCATATCATTTAAAGAGCAATGGGAGTGAAGTTATTGAGTTCATTTTTACATCACTGCCAACTCATGTACAGTTTAAAGGCCACAGCAATGTTCTTTTCTCAGCTGACTGCTCATTCACTCAATGGCGAGCTACAGATGCTTGAGGAGAGATGACGAAAGTTTCCTCCCGATGCATGTGATAAACTAAAGTAAGAGTCTACTGCAGTGATACTCAACTTATGACCTGAGGGCCAAATCTGGCCCTTGACAGAGTGCCAGGTGGTGTCCCCAACAATTTTCTAATACATAATTAAAAGACATTGATTCACACTGGGGATTTTTATGCACTTTCGATGTACATAAAGTACCAGAGTAGACAAAAAGTATAAAAATAGAGCTTGTCCATATAAAAAAAAAGTACCAGGGGCAGAGGAAACTAAGGCCTGAATGTCCTCATATTCTGGAAATGCCCCTGCATACACCTGACTTATGTGATTTTGCTGTCCCTTGGCCCAATGTCGTCTTGCAAAAGTGGCCCCCATGCAAAGTGGCTTTATGAGGCTGCTGCATAGCCTCACACATATAATCATAACTACATACCAGACCCAAAGATGGCGCCTATTAATTCCAATATTGTTGCTCATCCAGTGCATTTGCCAAAAAGTTTCTGGCTTCCGGTTTTACTTCTGGGGTTTGCGGCCCACTGAACATGCACAGCAGTGTTTGTCCTGCTAGGTAAACTTTCATTGTGATGGATTTTTGGAGAGTTTTTTTTCATCTCAAGGAAAGTGTAACAAATATTAAACCTCCATGGTTAAAAAAAAATCATCATAGAAGGAGTCATAACTGACCTTGTTTGCAGTTCGAGGTGTACTGTCAACAGTCTCACAGATGTCTCTTACAATGGGAAAATGCTTTCTGGGCTGCAGGGGATTTTTTTTTGCATTAGCGTGAGTGGCCACTGGGAAAAATTGGAATTAAGGCTGAGCTGCTTTCCGATGGGCCTGGGCTGAACGTGAGACTTTAAGCTGAATGCTAACACTTAAAAAGCAGAAATCCTAATGGAGATGTTTGGATGGTTATCATGTTCACCATCTTCATCTAATGCTCGCATGCTAACATTTGCTAATTAACATTAAAGACCTCCTCCAGTGACAAACAAGATTGTAACCTTGTTGATGTGCACATATGGTGTTTTTTATATGCTACAAGACATATCACGAGCAAAATAAGCAGTCCGTGTTATGGTTGAGCACTTTCCTTGGAACTGCAGGGTCAGCCTACCGAAAAGTCTCAGAAACCGGGATTCAAAGTTCTTGTGTTTGTTACAAAACAAGGAACCAATCCCGTCACCCTGTGGGCCGGAGCTTTCCATAACACTACAGCACTGCTCGTCTGATGATAGTTTAAATAGGGACTGTCACTGTGTTGTTAATACATTAATCATATTTTATAATATATTATATATATTCCTCAGTGCACTTTGATGAATTATACTTGGTTTTTAAGACTTGAGATTTTACTGCAATGCTCACTTATACAATTAGTTATTTTTTAATTACCTATTTGATAATGCAGTGTTTTATTTATTAGAATGTTTTTATTTATTGATCACCGAGACCTGACACCTCATTCTTTTCGTGCACTACACGGCTGGGATGACAAAAAGGAGAATCCTTAATCCAAAACAAGGAGAAACCAGGAGAGCGACGTGTAGTATTTTCCAAGTTAAGTTTCATCTTAAATTCAATTTATCAGAGCTGGCGATCAAGGATTATCTAACATTAGTGAAAAATTATTAGCTGTTAGATAAAGTAGTCAAGCCGAAGTTATCTATTAACCTTTGCAAGCAGAGGTTTGTGCGTTTGATCAGAGTCGAAGGTTAGCATGCAGGCTTGAGCTGCAGGCCTGCGACTGGGGGGGGGGGGGTAATTTTGATAGATGTGTGAATACTAAATTGCACAAGACTTAAATCTCAGCCATAATTAAGGTGCAAAGGGACGTTTTCATGGAAAAAATCTGCTAATCATGACAAACATGAATGATGTGGACACGTTTTTAGGGGTTTAATCAACTCCTGAAGGGCTGTACTTAAAGTACAGCTGAGGAAGATGGGAATGCTGCTAGTTGTGCAGATTTTTGGATGCAAAACCAAGTACGGTACAAATTAATGGATAAAAATTGCAGCTATTTTGATAACTGCTTAATATTTTAAGCCTTTTTCAAGCCCAAATGCACAGTATCTAACGTTATCATCTACAGTATAACATAAGCATTTGCAAGTTTTTTTCATCTTATGTGATGTTAAACTGAATATCTTTGACTGAAGCACTGTTGGTCGCACCAAACAAATCATTTAACATCATGTTGGTCTTTGGGACATTGTGATGGGAATTTTTTTTACTAGTTTCTGACATTTTCTAGACCAAACGATAAACTGATTAACAAACAGTTATCGAGAATAAAAGCATGATGATGTTGCTGGACGAAAAGTCAGGATCACCAAACTCATTATGGGCACCATGAAATGTCTTAATCAAATTTCAGGCCAATTGAAACAAAATCTATGAGATATTTCAGTCTGGACCGACGAGTCAGACATTGCTAGAGCTGCTCCAGCACTAAAAACAACATTGAACTACCCAGTTACACTAAGAAAACTGAGAGCAACAGTCCAGTGTAAACACAAGCATGCATACCACTGAAGGACCAGTGATATCCCCTTCAAGGACAAAGACTTGAAACGTAGCCTGTGACCTAAAGCAAACTCATTCACACGGCTATAAACACATCAGACCCCTGTGTACACAAATATGTGCTGGTGGTGCGCTGACAAAATGTACTGTGTTGATGATAAGGTGACAGTCTGGACACATTCCTTATCCGCAGCGCTCCCTCCTATTACGCAACTAACGTCACACTCGAATTGTCACATTGATGCAGGCAGCCTGTTACCGACTCCCATGCATTGTGTTCATGCTTTGTGTGTGAGTGATTACAACCCCCGTCCTTCTCCTTTTAAGGGCAGATAAGGGCCTAAAGGTCAAATTTGGACCGCCACCAAGCCATCTATGGCTTTCCATAGTTGGAAGTGATTTAAATCTGACTGTTATTTTACAATTTCTTTATAAATAAACAAAAAAACACTCAAAATTTAACTAGTTTTAAGTCAACAAGTAATGACCTTAGAGTGACCGTACTGTATTTCAGGGGTTTATTTTTGCTCCGCTAAAGTATCACCATGACACCTTTTTTTATATCTATATATAGTATACGAATAATTGTTTATACTTTAACTGCAATATTTGCATAGAAATACCATGAGATGTTAAAGACAACACACTTCATTGTTTTAAGATTGATCTGCAGGCTTAAAAACAAAACTTAAACCATCATGAAACAAACTTTCACTTTCTTCTTCTTAAGTAACAAATAAGCACATTTTAAAGCAGTGGTTCCCATCTGGTGGGCCTCAGTCCAAAACTGGGACGCAAGTCTTTTCTGAGTGGACTCCAAGTGACTTGTGAATGTGCCAAGTTTGTAGAAAACATACTATAATTTGAAGTACAGTGAATTAATGTCACAGAGCTTTTAATTTGAAGTGCTGGTTCTGTTTATTCTTGCAACATGTTTGATTTTCTTTGTGCTCTATGTCAACTTGTAGTTTACATTTTGTGAAATAAAATTGAAAATGTGGTGTTTTATCTAATGTGAGGACCTTCAACTAATGACTAAGGAGAAATCTGAAACCAGTGGCTGCAGCAGTTGGGAACCACTGTCTTAAAAAACATCACATTTGCAAGAAATTTAAGAAAACATTAAAATAACAGACACGCCAAGACTGCACTGTCCGGACTTATCAAAAATCTGCAAATCTAAGTAATGCACCCCCCAAAAACTACTTTTCTCCTGTAGGGGCAAGGCCCAGACCCCTACTCAAGGCTGAACCTCCCTAATATATCGCCTATGTAATATGTTTTTTTTTTTCTGGTACTGATAATACAAGTACATGAGAACTTTAAAAAGTCTGCACAAACAGAAACAAAAATACAGTCTTTGCATACAAAAAGTTACCCAATTTTAAAAGGTATGAGGAAGAGGATGCTGCTTTCAGAAAGGTGAGACAGAAGCAGGGTGCAGTGGACTCACCTTGGCCTGGTTGATGATCAGACCCATGAACGTGGACACCAGCTTGGACCGGGACAAAGACGGACTCTTCCGCCGCAGCTCGGGTTTGTCTACCGGGAGAGCGGCCGGTTCCTCCGGTACCGTCACCGTGTACGAGTGTCGCAGAGACGGCATGGCAGCGCTGTTGAATGTTTTGTCCGACACCGGGACGGTAGTGTGATTCAATGCAGCTGGACACAGTGAAATCCTGACAGGCTGAGGTCACAAATCAATTAATAATCAATCGATATGCAGTCGGGTCGCTGGTCGTGCTGTTGGATCTGCAGGTTGTAGGTCTCTTCAGTCCCGCACCTGTGCACAACCTGCCTGTGTTGGAGAATATCACACTGAGCTGGCGTGTGTTGGAGTTTTTACTGCGTGCCATAAACATCCCCCTCCCACACCGTGAACCGGCGCTGCCTTCAAGTGCTGCAGGAAACATCCAAACTCATCTTGGTGCATTGACAGGAACATGTTGACAGTAGCTCATTATTCCTAATAGAAACTTATTTATTTAAGATCGTATTACCCGTTTAAAGCTAATATTTGTCATTTTTTCGCCGGTTGTAAACAATAGATGGACTTTTTTGTAATCGTATGGGAGAAATCAATGAACACGTTTTTGTTGATTGTTTTTATGCCACCTCTTTTTGGTTTGATTTACAAATATACTTTTTTTTTTTTTTTTTTTTAAAAAAAGATGCCCCTCAGTTGATTTGTAATCTGTTTTTGTTTTAGAATTATTATCTTCATTGATCATTTTATTTTGTAATTTTTAATCATAATTATTATTATTAGTTTGTTTTTGGGAGTGTGCGACTGTGTGAGGGGATGTATATTTGTATACTGATGTGCATTTGTTTGGTTTTGTAGTTTAAACTTAAATACAAATATTGTTGAAGAAAAAGATGTTCCATTAAAAAGATATATATTACTCATTAACAATCCCAGTTTCTCATCTGATGAAGAGTACATGATTCAATTGATTATTATCTTAGCAAAATATCATATACACAAACTGATTTGGCTTAAAAGACTACCCTCCTTATATATTTTTAAAGATACTGATTTTAAAACTTACCTGATAACTATTAAAAGTTTAAAACTCAACAACTGTAAATTGGCAAAACTTAAAGATTATTCAGACATTTCAGTTGTGTTTTTCAGACCCTGAATGTTTTTATTTTTTGTAATGTTTCTTTATTTTCCCTACATTAATTGTACAGTTTAATTTTTTTATTATGAAATATTTTTATACAAATTTTATAATGAAAATATGAAATGTGCTGAAGGTATTTAGCAAAGCTGGAGAAAAAAACAAACAAAAAAGACATAGAAGCTGTGAAACATCGTATGTAGTAAAAGAAATCAAAATTAAAGTCTGCAGTAAAATGTCCCCTGTGAGTGTTAAATTGACATTATTAGGTTTAATATTTAATCAGCATTTTACTGTTATTGCTGGTCGAGAAGGAGATAGTTTAAACAACATTACATAAAGTTAGCTAGTTCAGTCCAGTGGCTCCCAACCTATAGCTTGTGCTACTTGGGGTCTGGGACCTTCCAAGGGCCACAGAGGAGGTTGTGAGATGATTAGTTTTGTGGCAAAGAAGTAAAAAAATGGCTTTACAATTTCTCTTTGTTAACATAATATTAACTGCATCTTTTAACATCTTATTAGGGATCTATGTAATGACTCTTGTATTTTATCTCTGCTTCTGTCTATTGCTGTTTCTTGTGTCTATTGCTGCTCTGCATGTGTATTTATGCTAAAAGCTATATGTTGTTGATGCATGTTGTGTGCATGGCGATGCTGTACAAAAACGCTATATATAGTTGCTGTGCTATTTTTTTTGACATTGTTTGACATGTATGTTAAGTGCTATTTAAATAAAACCATCGAGTGCTGCATGATGACTTGTTTTTTTGTTGGCCGACCTGGAAGTTAGCGTCACCATGGTTATAAATCAAAACCTAAAGCTTTACGTAAGAAGAAGACCCATACCTGACCTGATTTACTGATGTATTTATGTCATACAACAAAACTTATCCACAGACCATATATCAGGCTTTTGACTGAACACTCATTCAATAATCTCATTAACTTGGAGACGAGGGAAGCAGGAGGGCTAAAATATTAAATGATTTCTGAGTTTTAGGACTCATTCCTGCAGCAGAGAAGTTAAGAGGGGAAATGTCTCTTTTGTGTAACTGCTCATAGACATCTGAAATGTGACAATGGAGATTTTCTTTTGACTGGTTGGGAACCACTAACAATACATTTGATTTTATAGGATTATGTTGTTTTTTTAACAGAAAGTCTTGTGTGGAAAGTAACATTATATATTAAAAGAAAGGTACTGGAATAATAAAAAAAAAACCAAAATCTGGTCTTTCCCTCTAAAATGGAAATACTTTAAAAGAATACTGTGTACAATATAATAATAATAATAACTGTTACTATTATAACAAGCCAGCCTTTGTAGTTTGTGCTTTTAGAGCTGTTTAAACAGCGGTTAATTTCACCAGGTCTTTTCTGAAATAAAGCCTATTGTGTAGCAGACATCGAATATGTGGGTGGTTTGGAAAAAAAAGGTTGAGCAAATATAATGTGTTGGCAGAAAATAAAAGCTCTCCTCAGCTTTATTCCACCGTCCAAAAGCCTCAGCCCCGCGCAGGGAGATTTGCTGACCTTGGTTTTGATCTTTAGACTGTGGTTCTGACTTGACACAGAAACAGCTCTGAGTCAGATAAGAAAATTGATAGCTCGCCTTGTAAACCTTAACATGTCCTTACAAATCACTGAGTCCAGTGCTTTAAGAGTCATGTAACAGACTATACTTAGCTGATGAATCAGGTTTTATATCTATGTAAATTAGTGTGTATAGCGAGGGTTGAAACCACACTGTATGTCTTGTAATTTAGGGCCCCTGAGTTATTTTGAAGGAGAAAAAAAAGGTTTAGTATATTGGGAACATGAATGTGCGCCTGAAAAATATTGATTGCATTTTGATATTTCTTGTGTAATATTAAACATTTTGGCTTGATTGTAGATCGAAAAGAAATGTTATTGTCTCACAAATATCATTGCTGTCTTTCCTCTAGAGATTATGAATATTAACACTTTTAATGTCAATCTGACCACTAACTGACTACAGGAGTATAACAGTTAAACATACGTCCCATTCACACCCAACTGCCACACCATGAAACTAATTACAGTGTACACAGTGTGTAAGTGAGGCCACACCTTAACTTCATTAAGACAAACCCAAGAGAAACACTGTGAGGAATATCCCATAATTAAACACCCACATGCACAGAGGATGAATGTGATCAACCAACTTTAACAAATTCCAGTCATAGCTGATCGTGACTGCATGTTCAGCAGCACAGACTTTTAATAAGAATCGCATTTCAGGTTTGTTACGTCAGGAAGAGCTTGTTTCGAGTACACAGTGTCTGCATTGAGGTGGGGAGCTGCTGACCAAGCTCGACTTTTTGTTGAACCATGCAAGCTATCATTAGCAGCGCGACTAATGATGATCATGCAGGAGTTGACCTTGTTATTTGTCCCATAACATCTGTGGATCACTAGGCAACCACATGAGCTAAATGCTTAATGTGAGCATGTTAACATGCTGATGTTTAGCAGCTTAAATTAGACATTAGAGTCACTGTCTTAGCGTTTTAGCATGCTAACATTTGCTCATAACCGCTACACACAAACTATACAAAGGTGAGGGATCACTGAAGTTTTAACAATTTATCCTGAGGGGGACATGATCATGTGTCCATCCAATTGTTCTTTAGATATTTCAATCAACACCATAAATATCAATGTCATGGTGAAGAGGAAAAGTCTGTTAAAAAGTTATTTAAATTCAACCCGAGGGGATCATGACTGTCTCAATTAAATTTCCAATACAAATCCCATGCAAAAGCTGTTCAGAAATTTCCCTGAAAACAAGAAAATTGCAACTTCACAGTGGCACAAGCAAAGTCAGTGGATTACCGAAGTTATTTATCCTCTGGAGACCGTGAATGTCTGTAGTGTGACATTTCATGGCTAACCATTTCCTGGTTATTCAGATATTTCAGTCTGAACCACAGTGAACCAACCAGCTGACAGACCAACATGGCATCCAAACTTTAGTTAGGACATTCAGAGTCCCCACAGGATGAACTCATTCAATTTAGCAAAGCCCTCTTAGCTCCAATTGGTTAGAATAAAATAAAATAAAATAAAATAAAATAAAATAAAATGATTTATCTTAAAATCACTGTGTCACCACATGAGTGGCTGCACACAAAACAACAAAATAAAAACTAACATCATCTGCATAATTTAAATCATACTATAATTACATACAAATGCTGTGCTTGGGGGAGATTTGGAAAATTTTCTAAACCCATTCATGCTCCCAGAGGTTGAACCCCAACAGTTTGGACACTAAAAATGTCAAATTATCATCAAGTTAATTCAAAGTTAGCAGATTTTCATGAAAGTTGCTGATTTTTTTTCCTTTTCTTTTTTTAATGACCTCCATGGCCTTTTGTTTTAACACCTCTCTGAAAACAATCTTGAATTATTAATCATTAATGTGTGATATCAATAAATTGTGGCAAAACTAACATTGATGAGTGAGATATGCTCAAGATAACAGCCATGTGCCGTGCACAATGATAAGAACGGTTGTTAAAAATCACCTCTAAGTCTCATGTTATGTAACGAGACAAGAGTGTATGCATGCAATAAATATTATTTATCTCACAAACTGGTGTCAAGGCTGCCACTGTTTTCAACGTGACAGAAAATTGCTGTGAAAGTACTCCTCGAAATAATTACAACAATTACAAATTCAAACACTTGTTCTACAATGAAAAGAGCCAATCCCTTCATTTGAACATGCAAATATCTACTTCCACTTTACACCTCCGCCCCTAGGCGAGTCTTACATCCTGCACACATGCACGTCAGTGAGGGAATACTTTGAGCAGCACTCATGTTTGACTAAACAGGAAACCCTATTCTATAAACTTAGCTACTTTTTGCAGTGAGTCACTCACTTAGCCTCCTTCACAAAGAGCAGTGAATTACATACATGATGACTAATATCAGCAACATGACGACATAAGTAACGACTAAATAGACACTAGAAAACAGCTGATTAAATTAATCTTTTCAGTTAAATTGTTGCAGTTTTATTATGAAACCATTCTTCAGCAGAGATGATTGTATAGCTACAGCTATAGGTAAACATGAATATAAAGTTATATGCAGATGATGTATTTAAGTAACTTGAAAACCTATACTTGAGTATTTCCATTTTATGCTTCTTTATTCTTCTACTTCACTTCAGCTCAGAGGCTAATATTGTACTTTTCAATGACAGCTATTAGTTACTTTAAAGATCAAGATTTTACAAAATATAATACATGCTAAGTTTAGAAAATATGTTGCATATAGATTATATGCAGATTATTTTTTGTAACTCAAACTACCCAACAACATAAACAGAAGTTAAAATTTGCTTAATTTCAACCTACTGAAAACTTTTACTTTTGACACTTTATAAATGCTGCTGCCAACACTTCTGTACTTCTACTTAAGTAAGATTTTGAATGCCAGACTTTTACTTGCAGTGGAGTAATTTCACCCCTATGTACTGCTACTTTTACTTAAAGGTCTACTGTGTAGCATTTAGTAGCATCTAATCGTGAAGTTGCAGACAGCAACCAACTGAAACTTCTCCCGTGTGCCAAGCATGTAGGAGAACTATGGTGGCAGACACAAAAACACAAATGGCCCTATCTGGAGCCAGTGTTTGGTGTGTCCATTTGTAGAAACTACATGGCCAGCTCTGTGGAAGACCTACACCATACGTAAAACATGGATGTATAGAGAGATATGGATAT
Organism: Plectropomus leopardus; assembly: GCF_008729295.1. Taxonomy (NCBI): domain Eukaryota; kingdom Metazoa; phylum Chordata; class Actinopteri; order Perciformes; family Serranidae; genus Plectropomus; species Plectropomus leopardus. Next base: position 8,061,340 of record NC_056475.1, read on the forward strand.
AGTGTACAAGGCCTGGGCCCATTAATTCATATGAAGCCAGAAAAGTTTGACTTTCCAAGTATAAATTACCTGGATCCTCCACATTATTGGGACCATAAGGCAAGCATACAACAGGAAATATTCATTTAAGTTACAAAAAATAAATATAGTAACCAATATTTAGAATGTTGAAAAGTGACAAAGACCAACAGATAAAAGAGCATCTGACACATATGCATACTTGTACACACACCCATAAACACTCATACACCTTTACTTATGTAACCATAGATACATAACAGACCCAACACTCAGCACTAAGGGTGGGAAACGAGGACAAGGGACAATATACCCACATGTCAACAGAGCACTTTTAAAGGGTGTATATATAATCAGTGGCCTGACTGCCCTACATGTGACACAATATGACTGAATGCTAGTTTTAAGTGTATTATCAAATAAATCACAGCATGAAAATGTGTCCTCTGCTTCTCCAAAGAAACAGTGTTACACTTCAACCTACTGCTGAATACAACTTCGGTGCAATAGTGCACTATCAAGTCTTATCTTTGAGGAGGTTACCTCAGTGTTCACTGGGTCAATCTGCCCTCAGCAGGGTGTATTTTGAGATTCAACAGTAATTAACTTTAAGCCAGTCTCCATTAAAGTAATTAAAAGAAAGACACTTTCACAACCAGCTGTGAACCACAAAATGAGCACAGCATCGCCTTTTTTGGATATTGCAGCTCAACCACATTTAACTACTATCAAATGTCACTGGTAGCCAATAGATGACTACAGAGAACACAAACACCTTGAAGGCATCCTTCACTGTGGAAAGAATTCACTTGAACAGATTTTGCAACTTCCAACTAACTGAACGCAATCGCAAGGTGTGGACTGAATTACGGGTAATTTCATTGTAATTACATTGGTAGGAGACAAATGCGTTGATCCAAATTTACTTCCTGTCAGCTAGACTTACTGTATGTCTTTTTGAATGTTCATACAAAAACAAGCTGTCTTTGTTGGTATGTAATATAACATAACATGCAGTCTTTACTATTTATAATCATAAAATATTTTGTCAAGTAAAATAAATAAACTGTAAAGATTTTAAAGGTCGGGGTTTTTATACTGTCTTCAGGAAATTAACTATGAACAGCTATTAACAATTCTGAGGTACTTGTACTTTACTTGAATATTTTAATGTAAGGTAGCTTTATAATTCTACTCAACTGCATTTAATGGCAAATATTGTTCTTTTTACTCCATTATGTGTATTTTTTAAGGTCTTGCGGGTACGATTTTGGAGAATTTAGTAGCATTGATCGGTGAGGATTACAGATTGCAACCACGTGAAACTTCTCCTGGACAGAAATCCTTCAGTGTACAGAAGGTTTTTTTTTTACCGGGAGCCAATTTATCCACAGAGGTCTCCAAAACAAACAGACCAGGTGATTAAAACTGCTAAAAACAGAGTCATGCATTATCTGCAGATGTCTCTTTCTCTTAAAAACAAGCGGACCCAGCAATTTAAAACAGTAAAAACACAGAGTAATACAGTTTCAGGTTAAAAAAATAAAAAATAAAAAACCCAAAAAAACCAAAATCTATCTTTGCCCACACTATTATGTGAAAAGGTGAATAGGCAAAAAGGCGAAAGGCTAATTGCCCTTCCTAGAGACTGTTTAGTTTGTCTGTTCTGGGCTACTGTAGAAACATGGCTGTGCAACATAATGATATCCCTCGGCGAGGAACCCACTCCCTATGTATACGGAAATGGCTCGTTCAAAGGTAAGGAAAACACAACAATTCTTATTTTTTGGACATTTATACTTCTACTTAAAGTTATATTTTGAATGCAGGAAGGGTTTTGCTACTTTTAAATAAAAGATCTGAATGCTTCTTTCACCTCTGGTTGGATTTGGCTACGTGCTACACATCAAATAAAGTCGAGTCACACTGACTTTGAGAACTTCTTCATTTATTCAAAGTCGGGTGGCTGCTCTCAAAGAATAAAACATCTTTTGGTTGTGTTTTAAATCTTAACAAAGATATTGATTATTTTAAAAAAAAAAAAAAAAAGTCATGACATAAACCACCAAACTGACAAGGACTGTACATTTGTACATAGAAGGTAGCAAAAAAGACCTACCTATTAAAAACTGATACTTACTGTAACTAATCTGAAAATGAGTATTTCATTTGGCTTCAGTAAAGAACACCCAAATGTCACTTAAGTGGTTCGGTAACATATAGTGACATTTAAAATGCATAAGGTGCCAAACAGAAAACCAGGGACCATACTTAGAGAACCTTTACTTTGTCCTCACATGTCCGTCATAAAAGACAAACTGCTGTTCAGAATCAACATCAGACCCAACAGTCAGTATTAATAATCATAACTGATTAAGAAAGAAATCAAATATTTGAATGTCTTAGCTGAGTGCATATCATAGAGCCGCAAGACATTCATCTATGACACCAAAATTTGAGTTAAAAATGTATATATGAGTATTCATTTCACATTGTGCTCTCCTCACACACAAATATTCATTTCATTCATAAACTCCACTTTGATGTCTATGATAAAATGTAAGCCGCCCATTCACAATGTATTCTCCCACTGTTTACGTCATTAAATATCTCACCTAGTTACTTTATCTTGGCTCAAATCACTGCCGCCCACCCTTTCTTAATGGCAAGATGAATTAACAAAAAGATACTCAGTGGAAAAAAAACTGAAGTCCAAACTCCAAGTAAAGTCACAATGGTTTTTAAATCTATGGGCTCCTATATTTTAGATTAACAAATCAATAAGGTGCTGATTTAATTCTGAGTTTGTTTAAAACTGACTGTTTTTTTTAATGCATTTTTTTATGCATTTATGTTTTTGGAGACTCTTTTGAATCATGACGTGATTTATAACTTGTATATTTGTTTGCAAAATTCTCCTGATAAAGAAGCTTCATATAATTCAAATTTGAATAAACTTTTTTTTGTTTCAAAGAGAGTCTCCCTTATAGATTTTGTTGGTTTAGAAAACCGTAAACCATGTAAAACAATAGTTAGGAAGTAAGTAGATCAGGTGTGCTCTGGTTAAAGCTTGCATGTATATTTAGTGTCTGTCACCATCAGAAGAATTTAAACTCACACACTTTTAATCTCAGACACTATCAGAGCATTAACATGTGATCTGCATCTTGTCAGGAAAAGAAAAACATGTATATAAATTATTGTTAGCAGCACTGACAGTGGTAATGTTTGCAAAACTGTCTGCAGGTTTGCTGCTTTCAGAGCTGGTAGTTATTATTACTTTTATTATTGATTATTCTGCTGATTATTTTTGCAAGGTAATGGCTTCATGGTTTCTTTTGTAAAATGTACAAAAAAGCAAGAAATCGCTTTTTTTTCTTCAAAAATCACCATTTCCCTAAAGCTCCATGAGGCAATTTCAAATTTCTTATTTTGTTGTGATTAACCGTCTAAAATCCAAACACTTTAGACTTTAGACTAAGATGTCATTTTAAATTAAATAAAGCAGAAAATCCTCATAGTTGAGAAGCTGGATAAGAGAATGTTTGATCTTTTTGTTAAAAAAAATTACAAAAAAAATATTTCCAAAATAGGTGGCAATGAAATTTTTGTCAGTCAATTACTCATGACACGACTAATTGTTCTAATATTGGATCGATCATTTTTGCATACTGAGATCCGAGCACATTGTTGGTATAACTGTGATATTGAGAACGCTTATCGATATCAGATGCAAATGCAAAGCCCTGTGACCGGATGTCAGTATTGAAAAAATGCTAATGTTGTCCATTATGCATCTATTGATTAGCTATAAGTATCAGTGATTTACATTAATGCTCAGTTCCAATGCAGAGCGTATTCATAGCAGTGTGAATTCAGGGTGTGGAGGTCAGCGAGTCTGAGGTTTGTGCTGGGTTCATGTCTCATCTTTCTTACATATAACTGGCATTAAATATACCTTAAATCCTTATGTGTAGGACTAGAATATATCTTATTTTAGTGCCATCTGGTGGTCATATAAATAAAATAAAAAATCACTTTGCCAGACTAGAGTATTCCTTTTCCTACAAACAGAAACCATCAAAATAATTTACAAAAATGTATGATCACATTTAATTCTAAATAAATTGGCTTTATGTTTATGATAATGCACAGTGGGGTGTCCTTATTTATGTGTAAAAAAAGGAGAATAACACAATGTGAATATGGGGTGAAACTTACTTGTCTTGTTTAGTTATGTACCTTCAGTTGTAATATCTGGACATTTGTGAATGTACAGTGTACTCTGTCTATATCTTCTGCCTGAACACGGCTCATCTACACTGATCTACCAACGCTGTTAAACTTTGTGCATCTTCAAGTCTTTTTTCTGTGTTTGATTCTTTTTCATGTATTGCCTTCCTTTGCTGGCAGGGTGTTAGGAGAGGAGAGTGTGAATACAAGCCGGGAACACGGTGATCACAGCGCAGATGCTCAGCAGCGAAACCACAGGTGTGAGGTTACAGCTCGAGCTCACAGCTGGGAAAAGAAGAAACATTCATTATATAGGATGCTCCAAGCTACTTTTTCTCACCTTTCATAATGCGTTTATTATAAAAATCAGAAATGTATTGTTTTGTTAGTTTATTCTTGTTTTGTTTATATTTAAGTTAATTTATCTATTTATATATTCTTTTATTTTTGCTATTTTATTGTATTTGTTTTTGTTTGATGAGATTCTAAATATTTGTAGCTATTGTTGAATTTTAACTTGTGCTATTATTGTGTTTCGCATGTATATATATATATATATATATATATATATATATATATATATATATATATAAAATTCGTATTCTTATTATTATGTGGCTTTTTTTTAAATACATCATTTTGTTTGGGCTTTAGACATTACTCGCTAAGGCCATTAGTGCACCTTCTTTCCCCTTTTTTTTAGCTTCTTCAAATGTATGCAAAATGTTGCAAAAACAATTATTTAAATATTAACTAAAATTGCTGTTTGTACTTCATTAATACACATAGGCTACCCTTATAATGGAAAAAATACAAATATAAATGATGTTGTAGGGGAAGTGAATGTAATATTGTATGCATTTTGTTTTTGTATTTATTCTGCATTGTTTTTGTCTTTATGACTGTAAATGTATTCATTTATTTTTTGTTTTGTTTTTTGTGTATTTGTTTTTTTTTTCTATTTTTATTTTTTTTCATATGTTTGTCAGTATGATTTTGATATTTAGTAACTCTAATAAACTGCAGACTGTAGAGTTTATAAATTCCAGAGGAGGTCAATCACTGGAGCTTCTTTCACTGTGTTAAAATACTATACCATTGTCAGTTTGTTTATTTATTTATGTATTTTGACTGGACATTAAACTGAAAAATTAATTATATTTACATACATATGCATGACAGTGACATGTGCAAAGAGGGTGACTACCACCACTATGGCACCTGGCAGCATCACAAGCTCATTCCCACCTGATTTAACAGTTTAAGTTTTATGTAAATTAGCTCTCCCTAATGCAACCAAATCCAAAGTGAGCAGTGCTGTATTTGGCAAATAGCCAGCACAAGAGGTCATGCTCACAATGGCAATGGAGGTAATTGAGATAAACCAAAATGGCTAATTTCTTTATCATATCACTATGGAGAGTAGTGTTACGTTAGCGGTGTGTAGTGACGCAGGTAGTGGGCTCTTAACACCTTCTTTCTGCATCAAATGCCCAGCTTGTGTTACTTATTAATCAACAAACACCAATTGTACAGGTTGCTGCTGTGAAATATCCAGAGCAGACGGCAAAGTGTTTCATAAAGCGGCTGAGACTGACAAGCCGGGCTTAATTCAAAAAATCCACAAGATGTAGGTGTTCACAGATGGCCATAGAGCAGCACAAATTAAACAATGTGCCAACGAGGGATGAAATATTAAAGAGAAAGGAGCAAAACCTCTGCCATATACAAAGGTTAAAGAGAATTTTTGCAGCATTCTCGGTTAGTAAAAGCTCTAACACAAGTAGAGAATAATTCGGCATTTCTGCACAGCCCTCCTGACTCCGTTTGCTGCATTGTTTTGCTTTTAAAGTGTCATTTTGGGTTTAAGTCCATTATGAATGTGAACTTTAACCCAAGATACAAAATGGCATTAATCAACTTCAAAGTACTATTTGTGTCTCGTGTGTACATGTTGTGTCTTGTGTGTTTCGTGTGTGTTTGTTGCTTACTCCGGCAGCTTTTCCCCATCTCGTTGCAGCATCCCAGTCACACAGCTGCAGACTGGTCCGGTCATCATACTGGTGCAGATCTGCTCACAGCCTCCGTTTTCCTCCTCACACCAGTCTGATTCTAAAGGGAGATAAAGATCACAAGTCCGTCACGAAAAAATCATTTTAAAAGCTTCGAAATTTAACACAATAATTGGATATGATCCTTTCAGTTAAGTTCAGTATGATGAACTTTGAACAGAAGTTCAATTATTAGCTGTTCTGCTTCAAATCCTGCACAGACTTCCATTGATTTATAGGGGTTAAATCCAAGAGAAATATAAAAACTAGTAGCTGAGTGTTAAAAACTTGACCTCACTCACCTCTTCTTCTTATGGGTCCCACAGTCAATATGTGCTCTTTATGGTCACTGTCCTCCGAGTACATTCGTCTCTTGTGTGGACAGTTCTGGATGCACAGCACACAAACATTAATACAGCACACGTTGTTTCATCACCACTGTTATGTTTCAGATCGTACAGTTTTTCTCACCACTTTGCAGGCGTTTGTTTCAGAGTCACACAGCGTGACGTCACAGTGGAGGTGAACCTCGTCGTAATCCCCGATGAACTTGAAGACGGTGACGTGGAAGCGACAGGTGAGGGACACACCGTTCTCTGCCATGCCGATGGTGTTGTCCTTAATGTTTGGACACCTGGAGAGAGACGGACATTAAAGAAACAGACTGGGTTTATGTCATTAACCCATTGAAAACTGGCTTGATTTCTTCCAAAAACACAGGAAGAAGGCAATGAGCTACTTAAGAAATGGCCAAAAATTTAGCAAGATAATAGTTAAAAAACAACATCAAATAAAACAAAATTTGAAATTGCTAAAACAAAAAAAAAAAAAAAAAAGGAAGATGAAACAAACAAAAAAAGATCTGAAAAAGTGCTTGAAGGTAATCTTTTTCTTTAACATAAATTTAAATTAAAAATTATGAATATACTTTTCTCAACATTCTCCCTCCCTTTTCTAAAAGCAAATTTTAGGTAATCTTATTGTCACCTTTTACTTATTTCTTGCAATTTGTGGGACTTTTCTTGCCAAGCTGCTAATGCCTTTTCTGTCATGTTTTCTAAAGAAATCAAACCAATTTCCTCACGTTTCAAAGGTTTGAACGCTTCTGAATGCAACACAAGAAAACTGATGTTGGTCCAGGTTTCAAAGTGTTAATCGAATAAAAGTCGCATATACTGGTTCTAGCTTCTCAAGTGTGATTTGCTGCTTTATATCATCTTAAATCGAGCATCCTTGGACTGTTTTCTTGACTATGGCAAATTTTTAAAGGGTGTTTTCACTGTAATCGGAGACTTTTCCAAACCCACCCTCTCTCTATGATGATGTAGCGGAGTCGGTCACTGCTGTAGCGTGACGGCGTGGCCCAGCACATGTTCACTATGAGGATGAGCTGGTTTTCGTCTGCTCCTTCCACAAAGACGCCCACAAAGAGGATGTCTCGTGTGCTGAGCACCACCTCGCCCTCCCTGTATGGATTTCGGTACGAGGAGTTCTTATACAGAGCCATCTTGGTGATGAAGTTTCCCTCCTGGGTCGGTAAGGTGAGGTTTATCACACTGGAGGAATAAATAAAGAGAGATGGTGGTTGTTGATGTCTAGTCGTGGTATTTTGTTGTATTTGACAAACATTTTATTCTGCAGTGTGTGCTCTGTCTGACCTCAGCATGGGCTTGAGGACAGTCTCCAGCGAGATCTTCAGGTCCAGCTCGTAGGCGCAGGAGAACTCCACATTGATGGTCTTGTCTCTGGTGATGACGTTCCCGGTGTTGTTCACGCTCTCTATCCACACGGTGTTCTTATACATGATGTGTGTGCCGTTTGACTGTCAGAGAGAGATTTAGAAGATTCGGCATCAGGAAAAACAGAAGCAAAGATGCCTGAAAACAGTTTATATGGGCTGTGAAAACAGTTTTGTTCCAGCAGCCATCACACTGGTGAACAAGCTGTAGGACGATTGCACAAAATTACACATTGCACAGGATCAATTTGTGATTTATTTATTCACAGTTTTTAGATTTTTTTTAAATTTAAGTTTTTTTTTGTAGTTTAATGTCCTTATTGGTATTTACTGCATATTTAACATTTTGAGTTAGCGCTTTGGCTCTTGAAATGTTCTATCTTTTATCTTCTTGTCATGTTTTATCCTGTATGCTGTCTGTGATGTCTGACAACTGTGTTAAATAGATGCCCTGCATACTGCTAACCAAATCTGCCTACGGGAACAAATAAAGTTACCTAAGCTGGACATGAAATTATTATTAGATAATATTTAAATATTATTAGTTAAGGGTATACTATGCAGGATTTTCCTAATCTCATAAACAATGTCTGGGCTCTTCTTTTTACCCACTAGAAGTGTGTGGTGTATTTATCTACAGACACTCAGCCCTCTGCTTTAATTTTCCTCTAACTTAGCTGTTTGGGATGTTTATGGGCTGCAAACTTGTGGCTGCAAAAAATGTAGCGACCAGGTGCCAGACTGCAAGCAAGGCACATTTAAGAAGAAGAAACTACAAAAGGGTCCAACCAAGTATTATGGTGTTATTTACACCCTCAATCTAACCAATGCAGGTGGTGTATAAATGCAGGAAATTTGTTTTAAATTACTTTAAAACAAATGTTTTAAATTACTTACTTTCTGGGGGAGCACCATTGGACCACCCTCCATTCATGTACCTTGTATCATTTATTGCTACTGGCCACTGACATGGTTTTAAAGTTACTGTTCAATTTTTGCTGTCCAAATGTGTCAAAATTCACATATTTAGATCAGAGAAATAAAATAATTTCTGGGGCAGCATGCCTCAAAACCCCCTAGTAAGCTCAGTTTTCGAACCTCGGTATTTCTAAAGCCCTGTGTACGGCCTTGAGTATGAATGACTGTAAACTGACCAGGACGATGGAGCCGCAGTGCCCCTTAGTGTTGTTGATGCGGAAGGAGATGAAGTCCTCTCCCTCGATGCCGGCACAGTGCTCGTCATTGATCCTGACGTCCTCTCGCTCAAAGCCCAGCTGGAAGAGCTTACACTTGGAGATGGAGACCTCCATCTGAGCATGCTTACAGGTCACCTCCGCCTGGATGATGTCATCATCACCTGACACACACACACACACACACACAGACATAAAGTGCCTTACATGGGCAATGTGAGACCAGTATCATTCCTCGGAAGTGAGGCCCATGATGCTGAAAATACTGCTTGTGCTGCCTAAAGATTTGTGTTTACAGTCGTGATATGTTGTTATATTGGACTGTAAGAGTCAAATGGCTGAAGATAGATAAGAATGTAACAGCTGGAGTTACACAACAAAAAATGAACTACTGCCACAAAATGCATCCTTGTAAACTATTAATTAAAAATCGATACAGTGATTTTGAGAATTGATCAGTGTGTATCATAAAATAAAATATTGCGATACAGAAGTGTATCGATATTTTCTCTCAACCGTACAAATCAGCCCACATATTTGGAAAACGGGAAAATTCACCTTGATACTAGGTAAAGTGTTAGATTTTCTGACAGCTCTTTGTAATATGAGCAAATAGGCTTTATCACTTTCAAAAATTATCTCAAAATTAGCAGGAAAATAGTAAAAGTTGTTACAATAAAACTAAATTAGCACAAAAAAATAATAAAAAAAGAAAGTAAAAACAAACAAGGAAGTGCTTAAAGTGCTTTAAAAATTTATTAACTCTTTATTATAATTTCAAATATGTAATTATGATAATTATAAATATGGCTAGCTTTAAAAAAAAAATTTTCTAAATCTACTAAATCTTGGAATTTGCGGGACATTTCTTGCTAGGTTGCTCATTTCCTTTTATATCATGTTTTCTAGAAAAAATAAATCAAACGGCAGCACAAGATAAGTAATGTCAATCCGGGTTTCAAAGGGTTAACCTACTGAACTCCACTGAAGTTGGACCAGCAGTATATCACCATATTTTTACCTCATCAGTATTTCAGAATGGTTGATTGTTTATATGACAGCTTCACTTACAGCATACTGGGACAGGATTAAAAGTGAGAATGGACGATGTGAAAACCGTATGAAGACTCACCTCCGGTGCTGGTGGGCAACTCTGGACAGCCACACAGGTCGCCTCCGTTCTCCAGCTCACAGGTGAAGTTTGTGCAGATCTCTCCTGCACAGGGGTCATAGATCCATTCTGCTAAAGACAGGTCCACACACAATGTTAGCTGTCACACACACTGTCAGCTCACGTAAACATGCAGATTCAATACAACAACTCAACAAGCCAAATTATGACTGCTGAAAAAAAGGTAAAATTTCTGCCGAGGCCTAAAGAATTGCCTCCGGGTCGCGGAGGACAAGTCTGTTTCAGTGTTTCCCCAACTTTGACAGTTTCATATCACAGTAAAACTTCAGGTAAAATCCCGGGCTATTATTCACTTTAATCGCTGAACTCAACAGGCTTATATTTAGGACAGGTGTCTATATAGGACAGGCTTTTTTTCCTTTCTCATGAAACTGTTGCTCAGCAAAAAAATAACTGTTACTGTATGTAACCTTAATATTTTCTCTTTTTTCTTCTTTTTCATTACTAAAAGATAAAGTAAGGACAGTATTAGAGACTAGCAATAGCTAAAATCTCTATATGTGAAACATCAGTTACCACAGCTTGTTTGTAACAGGTGGAAGTTGCACTGTTAATTCACATTGCCCCTATTAAATAAACTACATAAATAAATACATTCTCATACTGACAAACATTTAAACTTTTATATTTCTGTATGATCTAAGCAGCTAAGCTTCAGCAACACCTCATTTTATAAATCCAAAGAACCGCTATAAATTCAACTGCACGGCAACCACGCCTCAAATTAAGACAGGTGTATCTTTGTCAAAATGTGTAGCCACACCAGGCTAGTAAAAGATTAAAAGTTTTACCGTAATTTGCTCTCTAAAATGTTTCAGTGTCCTTTTACTGTCCAGCCTCCAAAATCCATGTGAGACAAGAAAGGAGCTGAAACATCGATACACTCATCTGAAACTCGTGTGTGTGCCATGTGGCTGAGAGAGGCTGGTGCCTCGCGGTGCCCTTACAGCAGTTCTCCTGGGTGATCCACTTGGTGGTAAGGGTCCCCATGGAGCGGCAGGCCTCAGCGTAGGCAGCCAGCGAGCCGCAGACCTGAGCCTTGCGGTGATTGTAGCAGCCGTCCAGGTAGCAGGACTGGTAGAAGGGCCGGGGATCCAGCAGGCCGTGGCACGGCTGGAAGAAACCCTTCAGCTGGGTGAGCTTCTGACAGGCGTCTTCACCTTGCAGCGCCAGCACCGCCGTGTTGTCACAGGACTGAGCCAGAGCCACGTACTGGGTTTCATCACAGCTGGAGGAGAGATAAAAATCCAGCTGTCAAAGCTCAGATCCTGTCATGATAATTCTATATATGCAAGTTCCCTTTGGTAAATATGCAGCTCAAAGTTATGTCAACTGAGCAACATTCACGTGTAGCCATGTTTCTGTTCACCCTCTAATGTACGGTAAATAGTGTCCAGTGTATTCCTCCATGTCTGTTAGCCTCACCCACCTGTTCTGCATACCGTTGGTCTTCCAGCTCTGGGCCAGCTCCAGGGCGCTGACCGCCGGCTTTCCCCTGGAGGTGATGTAGTCGTCACTGGGGTCTCCGTTGAAATTCCCACAGAGACCGCACACCTTGTTCTGAAGCCGCTGGCCCATGGTGATGCTGAGGGTGTTGAAGCGGTTGTATCGGACCTGGATGTCCTGGGGCGTGTCGATGACAATAAATCCTTCGGACGTGGACAGACGTGTCATCAGCCCAGTTAGAAACGGTACGGATACTGGTGTACCATTGACCTTTGAAGACACAAAAGATGGTAAGAGACAGTCTTTTTTATTTAATGTATTTGCAGTAAGCATAGCATGTCCTTACATGCTAAATTTAGACATCTCTCTGCAACTCATCTGCAACTGTTGATTACCCCCTTTACTGTCATTGATGTAATCTGATGATATAAAATACTATATTGCTGTTTTTCTTTAACATTTAAAGTTTATTAACATATTAAAACTATAAATATAGGAACAGATGAAGAGTCAACTCTTGCCTTTTACACAAAACGGACTTGTAGTTTTGATGAAGGTAATGTTACTTATGTTTGGGGGTTTAATAGACAACAGATTTCACTTCTTGCTATATTACTCATGAACACCTAAAAAAAACCTCCAACAGCAGGAATCCAGATGGATCGATTTGGGATCTGGGAGTGTAGTGTGCAGAAAGTACTGCCAACACCAATTATATCTGAGAATTTATGTCCTTTATTGTTTAAAGTGAGGCAGAATATAAGATGAAACCTAGCTGTGGGTATTTGCAAGATTTTGCAGTTAATGTCACAGAGACACAAACTTTTACTAAGATTGCCATTATTCTCTCCTAACAGAGAAGTGGTGTTTGTGCTGAAACACGTAGAGTTGGGCGGGATTGTAGATTTGGGTATTATGTCCATAGTTTGTTTTCACACAATATAATTACTAAGGGTGTAGCATAGAAAGGACAAGAGGATGGCAAAAAGCAAAGACTGTGACGATCTAAGATGGTGCTGTAATGAGTGTTCTTGTAAATACGACCTGAGCCCACTGCCCCTGATCCCAACACAGTTCTTAAGGCGGTGCAGAAAAACGTTGCGGTCAATAGCTCACTCAGATGAAGCAGGATTAAGACTCACTCAGAGCCAGAGTTAAAGGCAATCAGTAAGTCATTATTTACCTCTGTTAGTGCACTTTCAGTGGAATGATACGGCCTAGAGTGAACTGGAGGAGCTCTACGAGGCTATTAGTGGTAATTGGTAAATTGGACTGCAAGTACTCCGGCAAGAAAAAGGAGATTTGAATTGGATGTTTGTTTGGTTTCTCGGGGAGAAAGGACATCTTTGACAGCAGGCAATACATCGCCAGAAGAAAGTAAGACGATAACATAAATTAAAAAAAATTTAAAAAACCCTCCTGATAGAGATAATAGATCTATTAAAGCAGGGGCCTGCTACTGTTGGCACGTGTGCCACCACTGGCACACTGTAGCATAAGTAATGGCACACTAGAGTTTTTTTGCAAGTGCAGGGTTTCCCAAAGATTCATTACTTTGTGGCGACCCGCCACCATGACAACATCTGGCATCACGTACTGATTTCCTATTTTTTGGGCTGGAGCACTCTAGGGCTGTCACTTGAAACTGTTAGCAGCAAGCAGAAGATTTTTTTTTTTGGTAGTTCATGTGCTGTGCAGTTTACTTCTGGGGATGTTTTGGTCCCCAGAGTTTGAGATAGAGTGACTTTCACTATTCTTTGGTACAAGAAGGTGTGGCACAGGAAGGAAGAGAGACTCTGCACTCTGAGATAACATGATCTTCTCTCTTCTGCTTAGAAGTGGTGAATTTACAGCTCACAAGAACTTGATACAACACAGTCTCTGGCTTTTGTTTGACATCTAAGTGTCAGCAAAAACTGCTGTTGCACCTGATCTGACCTGACCTGACCTGATCTGTTATTAGCGTCATTAGCTTGTTTACTGAATGGCGCTGTCACACTGAATGTCCAGCTGAGCCCATTCAGACTTTAAAACTTTATAAGGAAAAAAAAGAATAATTGAATATTTGTATTTGCTGGCAAAATCTGATTTGACTGATATAATCGGGTACAGCCCAGAGCTTTCATTGAGAGCCTGTTTGGAATATACAGTTGAGTTAATGATCTGGGCACAGATGAAACAGGAAACTGTTTGATAAAGCGTTACCGGGACACAGACAGGTGTTCTACAGCAGGCCGATATCCTGACTTCTCTCACCTTGACAGTGCTGCCTGAGATGAGTATATTCTCCTCGTTGATGTAGAGGTAGACATGAGAGATGGTGGTGAGGTTGGGTGTGCTCCATTTATCAAAGTTAGCGATGAGCTGGAAGGAGAGGTCGGGCAGCTTGTGACAGTTTGTGGACAAGACGAAGGAGCAGGAGGCCGGGAGCCGCAGCGACGCCCCGTCAAAGGTCCTGAACACCCCGCCACCAGACGCCACGCAGTGCTGGGAGCGGCGTGCAAAGCAGCCACGCACTCCATACCGCAGGGTGCACTCTTCTTCTGCCTTACAGCGCCTCGGGTCGCACTGGATCAGGTTTCGTCCAATGCACTGGCAGCGTTTGGTGCAGTCACTGTTCCAAAACAGCTGCTTGGGCTGAATAAAAAAAGAAATGCTGTTAAAATTAAAATTGATTATGGATTTTTTTTAAAGGTAAAATTCTGTTGCAAACATTCCCAAGTTCCAGTGTTTCCGTTGAGAAGATTTGCTTCTTTTGTTCTTTTGTCTTATTCAATAGTAATTAGAATATTTTTAGGTTTTGGATAACTGACGAGGAAAAGAGCCAATGAAATGACATCAACTCAGCCTGTAGAAAATTGTGATGGGTATTTTTTCTATATTTTCCACCACTTTCAATCAAATAAATAATCAACAGACCGGTCTATACTGAAAAAAATCCTAAATTTCAGCCCTATTCAAACAAGTCTGAATTCTGATGCAACTTGGATTTGCAACTTTAAAGACTGAATCCAAAATCTTTCCTTTGTTTTTTTTTTGTTCTTCCATACTTTTTTTTAAATGTTTCATTAGTATTATATTTTAACAGCCCTGCAGTAAAATCCAAGTCTCATTTAACCAGTTGTAGCAGGATTTCACAAGCACATGCATTTTTGTTAAAACCGTACAATTTAAAAAAACTTCTACATAAACAGTCTCATGCACAAATAAGAAGCAAACCTGTGCAATCATGTGCATTTAAACTCTGCAGAAATGCATGTGTTTTTTAGGAAGTACTGAGCATATGATTGGACACATGAGAATTGGACAGTACTGCATGAGTTGTGTGAGAGTTTGTTAACGGATGTTTTGATATAGTTTTGCTATTGTTAAACACAGTCCCCTTTTACTCCAATGAATAAAGATTTTCTCAAATTTTGGATACTTTTTCAACCATGGAAGCATAATAAAAACAAAGTTTTTGTCACAAATTCAGTAGTGGTGAAGTATTCCTTTTAAAGTGCCTGTTTCCAGCTTTAGGGGGTCTTGGATGTGTCTATCGTAACCACGGAAATGGACAATATTTCCAGACTTCTTCTCAGACTTTTCTCCAACTTTTTCATTTTCAAAACATCACACAGATAAAGATTCACAACATCTTCATCATTGTTTTCAATTCTAAGTTGGTATTGTGCAAATGCAAGACACTGAAAGACAAAAACCAGACAAAAACCTAACCTCAGATTTGTTCAGGGTGAAAAAGGTTTAACTGCAGATTTGTAATGCCAGCCTGAGTTAATGTTCTCTTTTGGCTGCATATGTCACTGAGTTTATTCCATGTGGTGGTGGATGTGAGACTGACCTCATAGTACTTGCCGTCAGTGTAGCAGCCGCAGTTCTGCGGCAGGATGCAGCTCTTGCCGTTGAGCACGTAGCCCTGGTCACACTGGCAGCCCTCCACGCAGTCCTGGCTGCAGTCCCTCTGGCCGCGGGCTGGGGCGCACTGGGGCGGGCAGACCGACACACAACTGGAGTAATGGCTGTTTGGTGGACAGCTCTGGACTGGGAGCAGGCAGGTTGGCAAAGATATTAGCTAACAACTGCATCGACTGCATTGTGCACACAGGACAGTTTCCTGTATAAAGAGGTGTTGGTGTTTCAGAGGTAAATATTTGTGGACACATGTCGACTGGAGGGTCCACTGTGGCAGCTGTTTAAAGGAATAGTTCAACATTTTGATGATGAGAAGACTAATATTAATCTATCACTTCCCTGTTAATTATAGACCTCAAATCAAGGCATGTTTAGCCTAGCTTAGCATAAAGACTGGAGGCAGTCATGAATATGCTCACCACCTCTGAAGCTCACTAATTATTGCATTTGTTTACACAAATATAAATGTATCTTATTTGGTCATTTTGTGTTGCTTTGTAGTAATTTTGTGTCTCTTTGTAGTCATTTTGGTCTCTCTGAGGTCATTTTGTGTAACTGAGGTAATTCTGTGTCTTATTTACAGAATTGTGTGCATTATTTGGGGTAATTACATTTTGTTTTTGGTTGTCTTATGTCACTCTGTAGTAATTTTGTGCAACTTTGTCTCTTTGAAGTTCCTTTGCATCTGGTTGTAGTCATTTTGAGTCTCTTCCTGGTTGGTACATGCTAATCTGACATCTAACATTCTGCAGGTGAGGGTCATGGGTCCCTTTGGGCCCCTGGGCCTGCTCCTGGTTGGCCTGTTCAGTCAACAGAGACCATGTCCTTGTTACTGTGAATTATCAACAGATCTTACTGTCTACAGTTTTCACCAGAACTACTTTTCACCAAGAAATAAGTCCCTATTAAAGCTGCTGACAGTGTGTTTTCAGAGTGACACAGACATTTTTCAGAGAAAGATATCTTAAAATCTGGACAAGAAAAAAATGTAACATGACTTATGTTAAACGAGGGGGGACCTTTGCACCTCTGCACACATAATAATATTAATAATAACAATAACATAACACAGTGAAGTACACAGTGAAATTAAGGTGAGCCCAGACTTGCACTCACCACACGGCGTGTCGCTCCTCCAGCCGGTAACAGGCACTCCTTGGGTCTGACAGGTGCCTGCATAAATCTGCAGCCAGTTACAGATTGTATCCTGTGCTCCTTGGTCCAAACAGGTGTCCTGCAGGCAGCTTTGATAAAAGAACGCTGGCGCCACCTTGCTGTGACAACGTGCAAACACACCTCCTCGATCCACAATGAGCCCGCACAGCCTCACTGCCTCGGGCTCCACAAACACATACAGTCCATCTCCGATGTGGAAACGAATGCGTGTGTTGACTTGATTCTCCCCGTTGTCTGAGTCCATGTTCATGTTGCCATCGGCCACCATAAGAGGGGCGTCATTTAGCACGCTGGTCTCTCCCAGGCCACAGCGTGGGCAGGAGTCTCCGCAGCCAACCTGGCAGAAGGTGTCTCTCTCTGCCCAGGCCATGCCCCAATCGGTGGTGGTCAGGGTGGGTGGGGATAAAGGCATGCCCTGGCAGAGGCCGCAGGAGCTGTTGTAGAGGTCGCGGGGCAGAGTCAGCAGGAGGAGTGTGTTCCAGTCAAAGGCCACTTTCAGGCCAAAATCGGTCTCCAGAATGAGCTGCATGCCCCAGGTGAAGACGTTGACCTTCCCCGGGCCCAGCTTCAGAGGAAGGTACAGACGCTCCTTATTCACCTGAGTGAGGAGAGATTTGACAAAAAAAAAAATAAAAAAAATCATTCCTGTTCTGTAATCATGTCAGCCTCATACAAAAATGTATATATCTTTCTTGTTTTTTGCATTTATATGAAAATGATGACTTGTTTAACTGTCAGGAAAACATATTGCCCAATATCAGGCCCTCAAATAATAATTCTTATATGAGTGGAATAGATTAAACTGGTAGATGGACTCTACAAGGTGGAAAATTTTGAGCAAAGGTACTCTTGTAACTATGTGAGTGATCGAGATTTATCTGACAAACCTTCAACACATAAAGAGAACTTTATGACTAATATGTTTTATGATTTTTCTAACAAAAAACAAAACAAAAAAATTATAAAGATTATTTTGAGTATCTAGTAAAAGTCAATTGTTTGGTACAGGGGACATTAAATTGAGACACACCCAACGTTTACTAACGTTTACACATACTACCCAACCTGTTATGATACAAGGCTGGTTGGAAAGTATCCCTTTGACTGTTACTCTAGGTTTCGCATCAGATGGCTCACACAGATTCCTACAGAAGCATTTTTAGCACCAAGTTTCCAATCCAACTGAGCTGCATGTTTTCAAAGTATGCGGGGAAATCCAGGTGATTAAGACTCACTGAAAAGAGCTTCTATGCGTTTCTCATATAATCTTATTGTATAAGTGAGAAAGAGACAGAAACAGGGAGTATGAGAACAAATGTGTGTGTGAGCGTCGGGTTATGTGTGTCATTTCTGTTCCTCCTCAGATCTTTTGGTCGGTTTGTGAACCCGGTCCAAATGTCGCTCAGGGTCGGGGTTTTGTCTGAGCCAAATCCAGCCTGATAAAAGATGCCCATTGAAATTAGATCCACCTTAAGCCAATCAAAGAGGAATTCACTCTCTGCCTGGTTATTCAATCGGCTTGATTAGAAATAAAATGTCCTCACAAATACAACAAGTATGACCTTCAGGGGTCAGAAAAAAAAGTGGTGTTAAGATAGAAATATTGATATTATAAGCTGGGTCAAAGCTTATTCCATATTACAGATAATTCCAAATATGAACACAGTATATAATAATGGCTTTTGTTTCATTTTCTCTTCATGCACTCACCGTGACAGTGTTTTTGTAGCTTCGAGACACTTCAATCTCATACTCGTAGACCTCCAATACAAAGCCCCTCACCCCAACTGCCTGGCCTGTGTCCCTTTCTTCATTACGAGCTGCCAATTTAAAATGAGGAAAAGCTCCACTGATGGTCGCAGGGTCCCTGTTGTCTCTCCCACAGTTTGTTGTGGCCATCCTAAGAGTACAAGAGCTCTGCAGCTCAAATGGGATGCCACCAAAAGGCAGAAAGTGTCCATAACCGGCTGCCACACACAGGGCCTCAGTACGCGGCTGGCAGAAATACAGGCCTTCATTCTCCTGGCAGTACTCCTCAGGGTGACAGGGTGCGAGCTGACAGTATACACTGTTGTCGGAGCCATTGCAGTAGCAGCGCTCCTGGCACTCCCAGTCCGTCCAGAAAGTCTGATTAGTGGCCAGCTGGCGCCCGTGGCTTATACAGCCGCAATCACTGCGTGCCACACACAGGCCGTCGCGAAGCGCAAAGCCTTCCTCGCACTGACACCCCTCCTGGCACGGGAGAGGGCAGGGCTCTTCGGGTTCATCTAAGTTGGCACAGGTCAGAGGGCAGGCGGTGGTGCACTCATCGAAATGGCTGTTTGGTGGACAGGGAAGAGCTGAAACAGAAGAACAAGGTAAGAGGAGGCAAGGCAAAACTGCCAAACCTATACAAGTTTTTAAGCTCACCCTTTGGCAGCAGAGTACACAGCTTGGACCCACCACTGTTTCAAAGGATTCCAGTGGTGACCAAGGTAAAGGCAAAAGAAAATGTCTAATATGTTCTCAAACGACTCCTGCGATGTAATCCACCACCTGAGAGTCAGTTCACATGCTCAGCATGTCTTTTTACACTTTTTAATCGTTTTTTAGTCAAAATATTACTAAATACTAGGGCTCTACCTGAATCAGTTGAATCAGTTTTGGTTGTTCAATACCAATATTCAACAATTTGTTTTTTTTTGTTTTTTTTTACATTTATAGTTTTAAAGCTTGAAAGAGGCTCAGGGGGACATTCACTGTGACAATGGCATTCACATAACAGCACTGACAATGAATGATAAAAGGATAAAAAATAATAATAAATAAATAGATAAAAGCCAGATACTGCATCATATTTAGTTGTTGTGAGCTGTAAATTCACCACTTCTAACTAGAAGATATTGCCTCTGTGCATGTCCGCAGCTCTTTGTTCCAAAGATTGCAGCAAAATCTGGGGACCAAAACTTCCCCAGATGTACTACACATTATGCTGACGAGCAAAAAACAAACAAATCGAAATTAACTGCTCCACTTGAAGCAAACTCAGTCAACTGAGGGTCTCTGACTGATTATCTAAATCTCCGACTTTCAAGGGGCAGCCCCAGTAAAGACATAGCCCCATCAGCTCTTTACCTTAGTCAGACGAAAAATTTCTTATGTTGATAGCTTAGGACAAATAGAAGCAGGCCGAGTGACAAATGGAAGCAGTGAATTAAATCATATTTTGGCTTAAATATGACTGTGGGAGCTAAGGCTGCATATTGGTACCACACGTTTAAGGTATCAAACAAAGTAGCCCAACATTAAGTAGTATCACAGCATCTCCACTTCCAAACAATACTTGCATTTCATCTTTTTTGTATCCAGATCTTTAAAAAAGGACTATCTGTATGGTCGTACTCACAGCCAATCACTGTAACCATTCTTCGATTTAATGTAACGTGATTGGCCCACTTCCGCAGCAGCTACAACCCAAACAGTCACACTAAAACATTGCCACTAAAACATTTGAAACTGTGACTATACAACACACTTGTGGTGCTTGTTTGTATTTTATGAAACTGAATGCTTCCATTCACAAGGTGAGTATCAAACAAATTAGAAGAAAAAGCAATCAAAGGAAGTGCTCTATTGATATCAGAATCACTTTAAAGGTACTTGTGTTGATAACAGTATCACAACAGAATCTGTCTAAATGTTGTGAATCCAGGCCGAGTACAGCTTCAGTCTGCAAAGCCTTTCAAACCTACAAGGCGTGACTAATAAAACAGGTTTTCGGTGGAGTAAACCTTTGAAGAAGAGGTAAAAAAAAAAGGAGTGCAACACTTTAGAGCAGTAGTGGAGTGGAACTTAGCAGGAATACTGACAGATGTTTTTGCCTTACACTTGTCAAACACAGGGATGACTAATTACTTCATTAATTGCTACACTGCATTTTAATAATTGCTGGTACAGAGTCATCATCATTGTTATTAGTTCCACCTGTGCTTTTCCTGCTTTGATAAATGCTGCTGTGAAACAGGTCCATGAATCTGATTTATCTGGGAATAATAAATGAAAGAGTACTCTAATGGTAGCGAGGAAGATTAAGGTGAAAGGGACCCTTCACTCCCAAATCAAAAACACATTTTTCCTCGTAGCTGTAGTACAATTTATCAGTCTAGATTGTTTTGGTGAGAGTTGCAGAGTGTTGAAGATATCAGCCGAAGAGATGTCTGCCTTTTCTTGAACCAAAACAATACATTAGAAAAACAATACATCAATGTCTCTTTTCAGAAATCATGACCTGCTTTCTCAACATAATCCACAGATCTTGCTGCAAGCAGTTTCATAAAGGAATTATTTTCTTTTCTCCAAAGTACACCCGCAAACTTTGGCACTGTGCAGAAGGAAGCTTCAATCATGGACGTTAAGCTACTGCTAGCCAACATTACAGCTCAGCCAAGGAGGACATCATTAATGTTTACATCTCAGGAGCCTCTAATCCAATGTATTTTTTTGGTGCTTTGAGCACCAAAAGCTGAGTGCTATTTAGTTCCAATATATTGGAGAGAAGACAAACGACTCTGCGGCTGATATCTCCAACACTCTGCAATTTTTTCAGGTTGAACTGTCCCTTAAAGCTTTATCCAAAAATCAAAATGACATGTAAAGTAAAACTTGGGGTTTTAGCAAGGAGTAAATGACAGAGGCTGTAGAGGAAGTTAAATATACAGAAACAGGACAGGAGGGAAACTACTTGCCAGGAAATACCTTCCACCAAATTCAAAGAACACTTGTTCCATGTTGCAACAACTATATTTTACTTATCTATATATTAATATTTATAATGTGTTATATGGTAAAGTTCTAACATTGTAAGACAGGTTTATGAATGTTTGAAGATTCTCATTATTTTTGTTTTATATTTTAGCAAAGCCACACAGACTATATCTTTAATTCTCACTCTGGGTGTGATGCTGCACAACCAAAATCGAGCTTGTTCATTTCAAATAAAGATAAATCAACTCACGGCAGTTGGTGGCACTCCTCCAGGAAGCGAGGCCTACTTGAGCATCCTGGCAGGCAGTGGCGTACGCCTGCAGTGAAGAGCACAGGGCTGAACGATTCCCTTCCCTCACGCACATGTTATACAAGCAGTTCCTGAAGAATGGAGAGGGGTTGACCACTGCATGACATGCCAGAAATGAACTATTCCCCGGGTCATTGATGTTGCCACACATCCAAGGACTCTGGTAGAGACGCAAGTCTGTGCACATTCGATACAGGTCATCGCAATCACCATTACAGGTGAGGTCATCAGCGATGGACCGCCAGCCTTCTGTGAACTGTTCAGTAGACTCCGCCAGGCGTCCATTTGGAAGGCGAAGGTCATCGGTGGCATTGCTGTTGAAGACGCCACACAGACCACAGGTAACGTTGTAGAAAAGGGTGGAGAGAGAGATGTTTAGGTATCCCTGGCGAGTGTACTGGACACGAAGAAGACCACGGGACTCCACCACTGTTGCATTGCCTGGTGCTCTGTAGATCATCATTGTCTCCATCGGATGGACGTATGGGAGCGCCACTGGTTCACCATTCACCTGGGACAGAAAAGGGAGTCATCACAATTGTTCTGCCTCTACATTTGGTAAATTAGTGTCCCCTGCTTGGCCTTTTATTTTCTCAATTGCTCAATTGATCCTTATCCTATAATACAGAGCCACAGCAGCCAGGTGGAGTTTATAATGTTGCATCTAATTTGATTATGCATCTTACTTATTGTATTCTTCTGTTTATTTTCTTCATTTTCACTCCTAGTCATATTGTACAGGCGAGTGCTGCCCAAGAATGCACTTGGAGCTTGAAAGCTAAATCCTGACTCCTGTTTTCATTTGAATGGAGTTTGACTTATTGTTGAAATGTGTAACTATGCACACACGCAAGGAGGGCAGTAGAAAAATAGGTACGCAACAGCTGAAAATAGAACGCTGTTGAGAAAATACTAACCTTTACAATATCAAAATCTATCCCTCCCATCTGTGCTTCCAGGTTAGCCACTGTAACTACCACTGGTCTTTTCCAAGTGGGGCCTTTGTTCACCAGCCGCCTGCCAATCTTCACCTCCACCATCGAGCCATTAGCTGGCACTGGACCACACAGCTTCAGCAGGTAGTACGAGCTGTCATCTGGAAACAGCAGGAACGTGCCATCAAAGGAGGATGTCACTGAGTTCTGGGTGATTGAGCACACTCCCTCCCTCCGAGGGTAGCAACCCAGCAAGCCCACCTCCGCCACACACACCTCGCCCTCCCTGCATGACTCGTTGTAGCAGGAGACTTCCCCAGCAAGTCCGCAAGTGCAGCGGAGGGAACATTCGCCTTCCTCGCCACTGGGGCCAATCCAGAAAGTGTGATTAAGGGGGTAATAGAGGCCGTTATGTTCACAGCCGCAGTCTTCACGCTGTACACAACGGCTGCCGCTAAGAACATAGCCCTGATCACACTGGCAGCCCTCAGTGCAAGGGTGAGCACAATACAAGGGAGCGGTGAGGTCCGAGCAGGAGGCTGGGCAGGCACTTGTGCACACTTGGTAATGGCTGAACTCTGGACATGACAAAGCTAAAAACCAGTAAGAGAGAAGAAACAATGTCAGATGACACTAGTAGATTAATGTAAGAAGAATTTGTGCAAAAAGAATCAAACTGAACCTCACCGCAGAAGGTGCGAGATCTCCAGGGTCGTATCGTGACACCAAGGGCCTGGCAGGCCAGAGCATAGGCCTGGATGGCTTGACAGAGTGTGGTGATATTATCCCTGTTGCTGCACATGTCATACACACAGCTATACACAAAGGCTGTGGGGTCCACTACAGCCCTACAGTCCCT